>NC_081378.1:48484806-49084806 GCF_030684315.1 Stegostoma tigrinum
AAGTTTGCTCGCTGAGCTGGAAGGTTCGTTTTCAGACGTTTCATTACCATTCTCGATAACATCATCAGTGAGGCTCCGGTGAAGCGCTGGTGTTATGTCCCGCTTTCTATTTATCTGGTTAGGTTTCCTTGGGTAATGGTGACGAAACGTCTGAAAACGAACCTTCCAGCTTAACTAGCAAACTTACATCCAGAACCTCAACCTGAGCTACAAATCTTCTCAAAGCCCACTTTAATCAAGCCTGTTTGCGTATTTTCTTGCTTTCTCTTGTAGCGCAGGAGTAAATCACCCCAGCAACAAGGAGACAAAAAGTCCTGAATGATTCCCTCTGATATTGAGAGTAGTTCTGTGACTATACAGAGATATTGATTAATAAGGAAGAATATAACTTTCGATACCATGGTAGTCAAACGGTTTAATGTTAAACTGTTTTGGTGCCTCATATAAAAAATACCCTTTACCCTCTTTGATACAAGTTAGTAATTTGTTACTTTGCTTACAGCTCCAGAACACGTTGATGATTTTTTCTCGGTTTTGCTGAGAGAGTTTTTCCTGCACTGCTGTGGCATTCTCAGTCTGGAGTATGGCTGATCTGGAAGAATGAATGGGAAGAATTGCGAAAGGTTAGAACGAGATGCTGCTGGAACACTTCAAAGTAGGAGGGAAATGTAGAAGCAGAGAGTGGCCATTCAGCCTGTCAAACCCGAGTCAATGAGATCATTAATTCTAATTCCTCGCTTGGGTCCATTCCTCATTGTTTTTGTCAAATAAAATCTATCACACTCGGTTTCAAAAAGATCGAAAATTGATCCCACACCTTCAACAGAAAAGGCTCTAGATTTTCATTAGAGTTAGAGTGAAGAGGTCCATCTTGATATGCCCCTACAAAGGCCTGGCAGGATTTAAATATATTGCCTCCATGTTCTGGACCCTATATCTCCAGATGTTTTTAACCAGAACCTCATGCAAGCAAACAGTAATGTTTCGATACCGTGGTAGTCAAACGGTTTAATGTTAAACTGTTTTGGTGCCACATATAAAAAATACCCTTCACCCTCTTTGATACAAGTTAGTAATTTGTTACTTTGCTTACAGCTCTAGAACACGTTGGAACAGGGGACTGAGTTGGATGATTGGCACGATCATAGTGACGACAAAGCAGGGTTTAAAGGGCTGAATGGCCCACTCCTACTCCTAATTTTACATTTCTGTGTTTCTCCCACCGGGGGAAATGGTTTCATCTGAACCGATTCTATCAACCTCTTCAATCATTCCAGTCTAATCTTCTATGCTCATGGGAATATCTAAGCTCCCGTTTACAATCAGAGAGCCATTTCAGCTCCTGGTGACTCTTACCAAGGCCTTCGTGAAGGGGCAGAGTCCAGAATGAGACAAAGTCAACTATGGCATCACACAGCCTGGGCATTGTGGTTCCAACAGACTGTGCCAGTGGGGTCATGCTAATTCCTTATGTGCCACCTTCCTGTTCTCAGCAAAGGTGTGAAATCCAGTACAGCAGTCAGAGTCATCCTGAGCCCTCTCTCACTCCTGGGAACAGACAGACAGCCTCCTGTCTCTTTTCTCCATTTGACCTAGTGGACAGTATACTAGGTGAAGGAAGGGCACTGGTGGCAGGCGGTGGTGGGGCTTGGCATATGGGTGAGAAATAGTTGCTTAAAAGAGGCAAAGAAATCTATTCCTGGTAACGTGGCACAGTTAATTTTGTGGCTGTCTGGAGAGTGATTTTCAGATTACAAAACCTATTGGTGACCTTTTATGTCACATGCGAAACTCATGCACAGATGACACTGTAGGACCTCATGGGATTTTTAAGATGCAACTAATTCCATGCAGTTCACAAGACAGAACGGCCAAAAATGTCCTCTGTATAGCTGAGCAATGCAAAGCCGACTGCTATTAAAATCTGAGAGATAGTAAGAACTGGCGATGCTGGAGTCTGAGATAACACAGTGTGGAGCTGGAGGAACACAGCAGGAAAGGCATGCTGCCTGGCTTGCTGCATTCTCCATCTCAATATTCGATTAAAATCTGATAACTTCCCTTTTTCAGTGAGATGAGGGGTGTTAGCACAAGGGGATTAAAACACTGCTAAATCAGATATGATGTGTGTCTCCATAAGTACTCCATAACCAGTTACAGGCTAAAGATCACGCTGTGTTTTACCTTCACTAAATCCCTAATTGGAGCATTTTCTACACCCCTCTGTGTGACATTGGTTAACACTAACTTAATGCTGTGCCATCTGTACATTGGGCTGGACTTTCAGGGCCCAGTGGGAACAGTCTTGGAGGCAGAAGGAGAATTGGGAAAATGGGATTGGGTAGCCGGGTTGGTGGATGCACAATAAATTTGCAGCACTTATCCTGGAGCTCCAAAGGTTTCCCAGGGTGTAAACAGGGAACCTGAATTTGTTGGCAACGCTAGAGCAGAGGCTAACCAATTCAGATCATTTAGGCAGCAAGTAACGTTAAATGTTGGAGCAAATTACTGCAGATGCTGGAATCTGTACTGAAAACAAAAAATGCTGGAAATCACAGCAGGTCGGCCAACATCCCAGGGAGAAAGTAAACTAATTTTTCACGTCTAGATGGCTCTTCAATTATTTACAAGTACATTACAAAACAATTCAAGTCAGACGTTACAGAAAATACTGTAAAAATGCCATATTTCTCATTTGAACTCTGCAATGCTCAGGGCAGCACGGTGGCTCAGTGGTTAGCACTGCGGCCTCACAGCGTCAGGGGCCTGGGTTCGATTCCACACTCGGGCGACTGTCTGTGCGGAGTTTGCACATTCTCCCTGTGTCTGCGTGGGTTTCCTCCCACAGTCCAAAGATGTGCAGGTTATGTGGATTGGCCATGGGAATTACATGGTTACAGGGCTGGGATGGGCTGCTCTCAGAGAGTCCGTGTGGACTCGATGGTCTGAATGGCCTATTTCCATACAGTAGGGATTCTATGGTGTTAGGTGCCTCCATTCAAATACAATGTTAGAACATTTACTCAATACACCCAGAAACTATTTACATTCCAATACAGGCTACAAGGGGTTCTATAAGTTAACATCACCCTTGGGATATAACAGGTGACAAGCCTTAGGCGGTGGTTCTTTTCCCACTGTGACTTGGTGTCAGCCGTCCCAGGCTTTAGTGTGTCCCTCAGCACTTAGTCCTGGAGCTTGGAATGTGCCAGTCTGCAACACTCAGTCAGGATCTTTGCACTGACAGACTAGTAGATTTTTGACAGACCAAACCCTGAATGCACTCTGGACAGGCAAAGGCAATGTTGCACATTACTGAGCACAGGCTAAATGGGGAACAGACCACCTTAAACTCAACCAGTAAGCTGGTAATCACTTGGCTTTAGGGGCTTGTATTCACTAAATAAATAATTGAGGGCCTACCCAAGGTTCTCAACTGGAGGGAAAATGAGGAGGCGGTCATTGTAACTGCCGGCTGGTCTCTACATCAGAACGTCAAGGAAAAATCCAAGAACGAATCCCACCTATAACAGTCCCTTTCCAGCAGATAGGGTGCGGAGGCATCAACTCCATAAGCAGGGCTGCATTTAAATACAGATGAGCTGTGTTGACAGGGTAGTGTGTTAAAAACTGCCTTGTAAATGGTTTTCCCAAATTTGGTGAAAGTCTTCGTAGGGGAAGAAATATGTCAGAGGGTGAGGGACGGGTAGGGACGGACATGTTTACCATGTTAGCTCTAGCCTGTGCCACCATCCTGGCCTTTCATTACCCCTCCGATAAATCTCCGGGCAATTTTCCCTCAGGTAAGTTGGCTCTTATGCAGCTGAGCCAGATTTTTGCCTCACCTGGGATAGGGTCAGGCCGAGTAAACTGTGAACGGGAGTCCCTGCACTGACTGCTCCCATCGTTCCCAGCAGATAGAGTCCTTGGCAAGTTGAAATCCGGGTGGGTTGGAGAAGCTGGGCTCTGACCCCAGGGACACCGGGCTGGAACATTGTAGAAGCTGGGTTTCTGACTGTGAAAACAAAGATGTTTCAGAAATAGCAGACAATCCAATTAGCAAGACAAAAACCAAAAGCTCTGCGGATGCTGTAAATCAGGAACAAAAACAAAGTTGCTGGAAAAGCTCAGCGGGTCTGGCAACATCCGTGAAGGAAAAAAACAGAGTTAACGTTTCGGGTCCAGTTTGTCCGGCCTCTGAGTAAGGGTCACTGGACCCGAAACATTAACTCTGTTTTTCCCTTCACAGATGCTGCCAGACCTGCCGAGCTTTTCCAGCGACTTCTATTTTTGTTCCAAATCGCAAGACACCTGGCCAAGCATTTTCTAACTTCCAGGTCATTCTTATCATGATCATTTGTCACTAGCAAGAATCATAAAGCTATCAAAATCCAGCTGACTGAACGATGAGATTATAAAGAAGCAAGAATCGAATATTTGAAAGGAGCCATTCTTTGTCGACGATGATTTTGGGGGTAGTCGGAATCACTGACATGTCAACCCCAGAATGCAAACTCCATATTCAAACTCTCAGCCTCATTCCTCATCAACTCCAGAATAATATTGCCTGAGCATCCTGTTTCTTCTCAATATAATAACAACTCAGGCATTTCTTTTCTGAGACTTCTTTTCAGTGCCAGCAGCTGACTCTGGCTTGAGCCCTGTAGGGTATGTAAAATTTGTAAGGTCTGAATCAAGGTGTCACCTCTGCTACGGTGGCAGTGTTGCTACAGTTTGCCTTTAGTATGGGCCAACTTTGGTAAAGTCTATGAAATGCCCTTGCAATCAATGGTGGAGTAAATTCTACTTGCTAGCGTTCAGCTCCTTTGGTGGGAAAAGTCTGAGACTTTCACGACCCTCTCCGTGAACCAGTACATGTTTTCGAAAGATCTAACTCTAAGGTCCCCTCATTTTTGTTGTGTCAGGGTTTGGGAGCTGGGTGCAACCTTCTGATATTGTCACAGAGATGCACCCAGCTCCCAAGCCCTGACACAACAAAAATGAGGGGTCTTAGGGTTAAAAGGCACAGCGAGGGGGGAGTTGGAGCACACTAGAAGGAACAATCTGGAAGGAACACATGGACATGACTATATGAAGAAGACTGAGCCTGGTGTATCTATGATCTACATGTACAGCAATAGTTAGTATCAATGTAAAATGAACATTATAAGCACAAAGACACTTCCTCATCATGGTTTCTGCTTGACCAGTTGTCCTGATGATTTAAACCCTGTTACTATGCTGGTGCAGCATTCTCATCAAGGTGCCATCTCTAACGCCACAGACAGATCTCCAGATGTGGTCTACCTGAGGTTCTAAATCAGACCCCTGGAAAAGGGCTAAGATAAACAGGTCCCAGGGCTCTGTGGGCTCGGCAGTCTCCAGGCCAGGAGGGGAAACCAATGCCTGTGCTTTCTGTACGACTGGAACAGGACTATCTCCTTCACATTAAAGGTTTTCATTCCACCTGCATCTTTGATTGTGATGTGCCCTTGCACTTTAGGTTTTCATGAGTTTCGCCTTAGTAACCATGCAGAAACTGCAGTATTGTGAATTTGAGCTCCTTAATCCCAGAAACCCCTTTGAGTGAGCAGCATTGGTGATACTCCAGGTAAATAAGGCACCCATATACCACCATATACCTACTTCACTGGTAAGGCCACAGGTGAGAATTGGTATATGTTTGCAAAAGACTCTTCCTTTCCCTTCTCTGGTTGAAAATTAGGTAGAGTGTTATTGTTCGGGAGTGAATGTTCATAGTCTGTGAACTGTTCGCCATCTTTGCATGGGTCCTTCAGCTTTGAGTTTCCGGGCGCGGGAGTGAACCATGCTACGGCCTAAGGGGAAGATCACAGTTCAGTTAAAGGGGATTGAGAAAACATTCAATGCATGATCCAGAACAGCCTTGCCTGACAAGTGTCCAAATCAGTAGGTGTCATAACCTTGACCCTGTGACATTTTCCACAAGAATATATCAATCAAGCACAAATGGAACCCACTGTGGTCAAAGTACTACAGAGTAATCAAATTCTCTTCACTTATTTATTGCATGGACAGCGCATACTGTTCTTGCAACTCTCTACCCTCTCCTCGCTGGGGATATAGTTCCATAGCACACACAATTTAACACAGAAGGAAGCCTTTTGTTGCTTGGCCTCTGATATCCCTGACCTCCTGACTCTCCCGTTTGGTGGGAGAACTGCCTTCAGTCCCAGCCATGGACCCCGCTCCAGTTTGGCCCTGCTGAGCCAGCACAGCTGCCAACCAACTGGGTTGGTCGGAGATCGCTGAAGCAGGATTAGGCTAGGCCAGAGATAGCAAGAACGGCTAATGCTGGAGTCAGAGACAACACAGTGTGGAGCTGGAGGAACTCAGCAGGCCAGGCAGCATCAGGGGAGCAGGAAAGTTGACGTTTCAGGTCAGGACCTTTCTTCAGAATTGGAGAGGGGGAAGGGAACTAGAAAATAAATAGAGAGAGTAGGGGTGGGGCTGGAGAAGGTAGGTGGGATAGTGATAGGTGAGTGCAGATAGAGAGTGGTGAGGATTGGTCAGTGAGGTGGGTGGAGCAGATAGGTGGAAAGAAGATGGACAGGTTGTGTCTGGTCAAGGAGGTGGGGATGAGAGGGAGGGTTGGTCATAGGATGAGGCGGGGGGAGGGGAATGGGGAGATTTTAAAGCTGGTGAATTCCATGTTTAGGCCTTCGGGCTGTAGGCTCCCGAGGTGGAATATGAGGTGCTGCTCCTCCAGTTTGCGGGTGGCACCATTGTGGCACTGAAGGAGGCCCAGGATGGACACGTCACCCGCAGAGTGGGAGAGGGAGTTGAAATGGTTCGCGACCGGAAGGTGTTGTAATTTGTTGCATACAGACTGCAGATGCTCTACAAAATGGTCTCCAAGCCTCCGCTTGGTCTCACTGATGCAGAGGAGGCCACATCAGGAGCAGCAGATGCAATACACCTCACTGGCAGATGTGCGAGTGAACCTCTGCCTGGTGTGGGAGGCTTGTTTTGTGCCTTGGACGGAGGCTAGGCCACTGTGTTTTGGCCAACATAGGTGCGGGCGTAATTCTACAATGTAACAGACCACATCTAAAGAGTTGTGGGAGGCTGGTGGTGATTCGAGGGGGCTGCAGGAATGATGGGGGAGGGAAACAAAGTGGGGTGAACCTGCCCACCATCCACATCTCTCCCATTTCATGTTGGGTAGGAAAGGTGTCAGACAGCTCCTTCCCTCATGTACAAATCCGTTAATGACAAACATAGGCCCCACTCTCCTTCTGCCACTATATGGTTTCACTGTAAGAGTTACCAACAGACAGGAATTGAGAGCGTACCTGATTTGGATGTGCTCATTGGAGTCAACACCCTGCGCCCCTCAACATCCCACCCCTGGCTTATGAAAATGGTACTCCTTCCATTCAATGTGCCCTCTGCACGTAGGCCTAGCTCACACCTGTCCGAAATCCCAGATCGCAAATCCTCTTTCTCAGGGCTGGAATGCGGTCCCAGTTGTGGGGCACCACTCCATCTTGGCTCTGTTAGGCCAAGCCTACGACCTGGCACAGCTATCTCAGCTGTGCGGAGGGAAGTCTCACTCTGAGTCTGAAAAGGCAGGTCATGCTGTAAACAGCTTCCCCCACACACCCCCACACTGTGGGACAGCAGGGCTGACAGTTGACAACCAAGTCAAAGATGGCAGGGAATTCCATTACTTGTAAAATCCTACCTGCGATGGGCTGAATGGTATCACAATGGGCTGAGGAGGATCAGGTAGAGTTCAATGTAGATATACGTGGGGTGCTGCATTTTGGAAAGATAAACCAGGGCAAAGTCTTACGCTGTTAATGGTAGGACCCTGGGGAGTCTGGTCAAATGGAGAGACCTAAGGGTTCGGGTATATAGTTCATTGCAAGTGACATCACAGAAAGGGTGGTGAAGAAGGCATTTGGCACACCTACCTTCATCAGTCAGAACAATGAGAATAGGAGTTGGGACTTCATGGTGTGGCTGTACAGGACATTGATGAGGCCACTTTTAGAATACTGTGTACAGTTCTGGTTGCCCTGCTACGGGAAGGATGTTACTAAATTGGACAGAGGGCAGAAAAGATTTACGAGGATGTTGCCGTGGTTTGAGCGATAGGGAGAGGCTGAAGAGGCTGGGCCTATTTTCCCTGGAGCGTCGGAGGCTGAGCGGTGACCTTAGAGCTTATAAAAGCATGAGGGCCATGGATAGGGTGAATAGATAATGTCTTTTCCCTCGAATAGGGGAGTTTAAAACCAGAGGGCATAGGTTTAAGGTGATAGGGGACAGATTTAAAAGTGACCTGAGGGGCAACTTTTTCACGCAGAACGTGGTGCATGTATGGAATGGGCCGGCAGAGGAAGTGGTAGAGGTGGGTGCAGTTACAGCACTTAAAAGAGAGATGCATGGATAGGAAAAGTTAAGAGGGATATGGGCCAATTGCTGGCAAATAGGGCTAGATTAATTTAAGATATGTGGTCATCATGGTCGAGTTGGATTGAAGGGTCTGTTTCCATACCGTATGACTTGATGACCCTACTACTGTAATAGGGCTGAATTATTGAACATAAAATCCAGAGCTACTTACCTGTCCATTAGGCTTACACAAGATTGTTGTACACTCTGGACCAGTTCCAAATTTATTACTGTCCTTCAGCAAGAAGTCTTTCGGGGGACTGTGTGGGACCTTTGCTCCAGCTGACCAAACCTAAGAGACCATGAATGAAACTGTGTTAGTAGCTGAAGGGCAGAGGCTTCAAATTAAATAGCCTCAGGGTGAAGGCATCGTCAGCAAAGGCTGGCACGCTTCGCCCATCTCTAGCTGGTGTGGAGTGGGGCTGCACACTATCTCATTGAACCCCAGTGGAGAAGGTGAGCACGTTCAGTCAGGCTTGGTGCCACACCCTGGCACAGGTCTGATGCTGTCCAATTGGCGGTGACCTGCTAGCAAGCCCGGGTAAACACAGCAAGGTGATATGGACTGAGCCAGATGGAGAGTGAATCTGAGCAAAAACAGGTGATGGTGGGAGCGCTCGTCATGCCAGCTTCCAGGGAATTTGTGTGGGGGGGGTGGGGGTTTGCTTTCTGCCGATGGGTGCCCTGTGCATACCGTTATAGTGGAGCCTGCGTTCACCCGGGTCCTGGGCGGGAAGCGGTACACTGTCACTGGATGCCCACCGATGTTCTGCTGCAAGATGTAGTTGCCAATATCTTCCTCCGTGTTGAGCGAGATATTTAAGAGCCGCACAAAGTGGCCATTGGCAGCGACTTCGATTATTTTCATGTTACCCATGGTGCTGGAATAAAGAAAGACTTTGTTCTCTGTGAGTTGAAAACCAGGTGCTCAGAAACAGGGTGGGGGGGGGGCACTGAAGCCTGTGGGGAGCCATTTTCCAGAGAAGCCACTGTGGGGCTCCTTGGCCAATGGCTCTCAAAGCCGGAGGACCAATCAGAGGCCTTCTGTGCCTGAAAGGAGCATCAGGTTGCCATGGCAACTGCACGAGAGAAAGAGAGAGGGGCTGCTCCAAAATGGCGGCTCCCTTCTTCCAACACGTCTGTAAAGTTGATACTTAAAGTGGCTTTTGCCTTGAGGACATGACCACTGCGAGTGCGGTGGGGAGGGGGATGGGGGGTGACGTGTTGGGGGAAGAGTGGTGTGGGGCAGGGGGACCCCCCTTTACTGGGCTTCCCATGGTGGCTGCCACACTCAGGAAAGGCCTAATGGGTTCTGCTGGGCCACCCAACTACCCCTGACTCCCACCCCAATCCTGCCACCGACTAAGCCAACACCCACCACTTCCAGTCCTGGCCCCGGGAGGGGATGCCAGCGCGAGTGTCACTGGCCTTCTTTAATTAGCACCATTGGCTCAATCGCAAACTTCACCAGCCACCTCCAACATTCCCACGCACCCCACCACCTTCCCATCTCCCTGTGAAAATGGCACCAGCAGACGGGAAATGGAGCCTGGAATACCATGTTCCCTCATGATATCTAGTGCCTTGATGGGAATGCTGTCACTGGACTATTAATGCATGGGGCCGCCAATTGCTGTGGTGACATGAATTCATATCCCACCATGTCTGCTGTGCCGCTAACTAATAACTAAAGGATTAGAAATTAATCTCGTTGTTGTACGAATGCAACTGGTTCACCAACGGATGGAAATCTGACAGCCTTACCTGGTCTGGTCTACATGTGACTCCAGACCTACAGCAACATGGCTATAGGATCCTAGGAATAGAAGCAGGTCACTCATCCCATTGAGTCTGCTCTGCTGTTTAATACAAGCATCACACTTCCTTTTGCCCAAACTATCCACATAACCCTTCACATCATTGATAATCAATACTTGATTGACGTCTAATTTTACTCAGAGACTGAGCTTCCCCAGGCCTCCGGGGTGGGGAGTTCCAAAGGTTCATCACCCTCTGAGTAGAACCAATTGCTCCCCATCTGACTCCTAAATGGCAATCTGCTTATTTTTAAATTGTGATCTGCGATTCCGCACCCCCCACAAGGGTAAGCATTTTACCTGCATCTACCCCTGCTCTGTTCTGAAGGAAGTATTTTTGGTGTTCTAAATTTTAATCACAAATGCTCTGTATTTTGATGACGTTGTGTCAACTATAACAGTCAAGGTAACGCTTCCATAATCCTAGCGGACCATGTACTGCTCTCTTATTAGAGAGCTAGGGAGAGAGAAAGAGAGAGAGAGAGAGAGAGAGCTAGAGAGAGAGAGAGAAAGTGAGAGAGCTAGAGAGAGAGAGAGAAAGAAAGCGAGAGAGCTAGAGAGAGAGAGAGAGAGAGAGAGTGAGTGAGAGAGAGAAAGCGAGAGAGCTAGAGAGAGAGAGAGAGAGAGAGAAAGCGAGAGAGCTAGAGAGAGAGAGAGAAAGCGAGAGAGCTAGAGAGAGAGAGAAAGTGAGAGAGCTAGAGAGAGAGAGAGAAAGAAAGCGAGAGAGCTAGAGAGAGCTAGAGAGAGCGAGAGAGAGAGAGAAAGCGAGAGAGCTAGAGAGAGAGAGAGAGAGAGAGAAAGCGAGAGAGCTAGAGAGAGAGAGAGAAAGCGAGAGAGCTAGAGAGAGAGAGAGAGAGAGAGAAAGAGAGAGAGAGCGAGAAAGTGAAATGGCTGGTTATATGTGACTGAGTCTGTATCACTTTTTGAAACAATTGAGCGAACCACTCAGCTATACCAAACTGCTACCAGATACCAGAAGGGCCATAACTCTACACCACTTTCTCAAAGACAAAGAGTTGGGTAACATTGTGATCAGAGATAATGGGAACTGCAGATGCTGGAGAATCCGAGAAAACAAAGTGTGGAGCTGGATGAACACAGCAGGCCCAGCAGCGTCCTGAGCCCCTGAGATGCTGCTTGGCCTGCTGTGTTCATCCAGCTCCACACGTTGTTATCTTGGAGTTGGGTAACAAATGCTTTTGCCAGCAATGTCACATGACAAAGAGAGACTATAAAAAAATTAAATCTTGTGAGGAAGTCACTCTGACCATGGTCTCAAACTCTGTTGCGACTGGTGAATGTTGGAGCAGACAGGTATTAAGCACGTGGGTTTAAGAAAATCGCTCAATCTATCACATGACCGCCCTAATCCAACTTCCCCACCTGGTAACCACTTGTATATATCCTTCTCCAACATAAAACAAAGAAAGACAAATGCAAAATCATACCCCACTACTTTAATATCCCTGTAACCCTTCCCTCAGGTCACTTGCCTCTAATGAGATTAATCAATAGCCCTTCATGCCTCCAGGAGAAGTCCTGCATGGGGTTGGTAACCCAATTGCTAGAGACTGCAGTCACAAAATGGACTCCAGTCACCATGGAGACCAGAAGGGGAGGCTACACTCAAATTTTGAAAAGTCCAGTACTGCCACAGATTGATCACGTCCACAGTGATGAATGTAAACTGTATCTTTTCACTGATTCAACTCTTTACAAGAATATTCTAGGTTCATTGAAGTCTTACAATGGTGTCAGTTCCTTTCTGATAGAGGAATCCCTTCATACTCCACCACATTAGTCAATAGAATCTAATGCCACTGAAGGTGATTGTTCAGTCCATCACATCTCTTCTGGCTCTTTGAAAGACTGATACAAATTCCCTCTGGTCCCATTCACCCATATCCCTGCCAATATCCCCTATTTCTCAATTCTTCCACTCCCCTCAAGCAGTTTCAAAATTCAAACATATGGCCTGAAAGAAATTCCCCTTAGTTCGCCAATATAGCTCCCCTTGCAATCCACACCCTAAGTAAATTGCAAGTTATTATAAATCCGTATTGTTTCATGCTCAACCTTCCTGTCCACTTCTCCCCGTCTACATTATCCAAGCCATTCATCATTTTCAACAACTTTATTAAATTTCCTGGTCACCTTCTTGCACCTAGAAGAACAATCCCAGTTTCTCAACATTTTCTAGTCATCGAGTAACCAATTTGGGAGTGTCCAACTGGGGAAGAAACCAGTCAGCACAACCCCATCTGGCCTACATGTGACTCCAGCCCCAGACCAACATGGCTGTCTCTCAACTACCTTCTGACATAGTCCAGTTGAGTTCAACTACACCATCTCTCGAGAGACTCTTGTTATAGAGATATAGTGTCATACAGCACAGAGACAGAACCCTCAATTCAAACAGTTCAGGCCAACTACAACCCCAAACAAAACTAATCCCGCCTGCCTGCTCCTGATCCATATCCCTCAAAAACTTTTCTTAGTTGTGTACTGATCAAATGACTTTTAAACTTTATAACTGTACCAGAATCCACCGCTTCCTCTGGAAGTTTATTTCACATACAAACCGCTGTCTGTATAAAAAATTGCCTCTTTCTCCTCTCACCTTAAAAATATCTTATAATTTTAAAAAATGTCCTCAAAGACCCCATCCCCAGAATAAATACTTACATGGTAAACAGCAGTGCTTCTAACAAAAATGATTTCTATAATTCTTACTGCTAATTGTATGAATACAATGCACTAAAAGATTGTCATTTTAAAACACTATAGTTAACTGTGGACAGCATTGCTGGACCTTCTTTCCTGTCAAGACTTGTTCTTTGAAATGACAATTTCCCATAATAATAAAACAAATCAGCAAACTTTACCATGGGAGGGCACAATTGAATAATTAGGAGATAGTAGGAACTGCCGATGCTGCAGAATCTGAGATAACAAGATGTAGAGCTGGATGAATGCAGCAGGCCAAGCAGCATCAGAGGAGCAGGGAAGTTGCCATTTTGGGTCGGGATCTTCTTCAGAAATAGGGGAAGGGGAAGGGAGCTCAGAAATAAATAAAGAGAGAAGTGGTGGAGCTGGGGAAGGTAGGTGGGATGGTGATAGGGGTTGCAGGTAAGGAGTGGTGAGGAGTGATTGGTGGGATGGGTAGGGCAGGTACGTGGGAGAGGGGATGGACATGTTGTGTCAGCTCAAGGAGGCGGAGATGAGAGGGAGGGTTGGACATGGGATGGGGAGAACTGGTGAATTCTACGTTCAGGCGGATAACTGAATAATCTTCTCATCTTTCTTAACAATGTGAGTAGGAAGTTTGACATACAAAGCAGTGAGTCAACTTTTGATGATGGAATATGTCTTGGTTACCTGGCGATTGGTGTGTTGAGGTCGCATGTGTTCATGAGCGGCTTGCAGACAAGGGGTGTGCTGGTTGAGTCATTGTTGTTCAGGTCCTTAATCAGAGCATTGTAAAAATCTCGGCCTTGACCAGATTTGCAACTGTTGGGAGAATGGGTCGGAGGCTTTGGGAAGAACCACTTTGGCTCAGTATTATTACATTCCGACGCTGCAGAAGAAGAGATGTCATTGTAGGTGCTCCCGACAGCCTCGTGGCCTTTTGCACATGGCTGCAGTCACAGGTGAACATAAGATTATGAGTAAAGACACTCCCCCACCACCATCCAACCTCCTCCCCACCCCTCCAGAGCAGTACCAACCCGACAAGCAGTTAATGAAAAAAGACGGTTCAGACAAATGAATAAAGGAGATGTTAAAGCAGAAAACTTTGCCGTCCCGCTTAAACAGCAGAGACTCTCCTAATGTGTAGATAGGCGTGATCTTACATCTTATGGATGATAATGGATAATGTTAATAGTGTAGGTTAGGCGGGCTTCAGATTGGTTCACGCAACATCGAGGGCCGAAGGGCCTGTACTATGCTGTAATGTTCTATGTTGCCCGTCAGTCATGAAAGCCTGATGCAACACTTCCCTCCATTGCCTGGTTTCACTGCCCATACCCTGCAATCAGATGGAAATCATGGTTGCATGGTCACGCTCTCTGCTATTTGCCTTAGCGTTAAGGAGCAGTATTGAGCTAAACCAAGAGGAGGTGCACTAAAAGAAATGTCCCCACCTCGAAGGCCAGGAAGCCTGGCTTCAAGTCCCACCTACCCCCAACATACCTGCAAAGTGCCCAGGTCAACAGGGTAGAGAGGGACTGATGGAAAGAAGTGACCAAGAGCTCCCTACCCCATTCTCATACTCACCATGGTATTGGTTGACCCCCAATGGATGGGCCATAAGTTTGGATGGGGAGGTGGGATTGAGAGGTGCAGCAGCAGAGGAAGATCATGGGAAAGGGGCAAGAAATGAAACAAGTTGCAGCATTAAAAAAATTGACTCTGCTTTGTCCTAATAAACACTCGAGCAATAAAACAGCTTGTTTTTATTATAGACCCTGAAACATTCACACCAAATATTTTACATTCAATAACAAGAGAAGACATGAGTGTAAGTGTTACAGTATGTTCATTCCTATCGGGGCCTGTCCTTTAGTGTTCAATGAGGGTAGCATATGCATCACCGTATTCAAAATTAAAGAACCACCAATTCTTACTTTGAAAGAGCTGAGAAACCCCTAAGTTAGCATGAATTGCTCCCACAAGGGAATAACTGTTTGCAATGGTGCTTATAACTTCAACAAAACACAAGAATTAGGGGCAGGAGTAGGATACAGAACTTCAAAGCTGAGTCGCTGTCCCTCTAAGAGAAGAGCGTTCTCCTCGCATCTGTTTCAAATGGGAGATTTCTTACGTCGAAACAATATTCCCTTGCCCTAGATTCTACAATGAGGGGAGATATCCTCCCAGTTCACTGTCCACTGGAGAAGTGCCAGATGATTGAAGGGTGGCAAATGTTATTCCTTTGTTTAAGAAAGGGAAGAGGGATAATCCTGGGAATTACAAACCAATCTGTCTCACTTCTGTGGTGGGCAAATTATTAGAGAGGATTCTGAGAGTTAGTATTTATGATTATTTGAAAAAGCACAGTTTGATTAGAAATAGTCAGCATGGCTCTGTGAGGGGCAGGTCATGCCTCACAAGCCTTACTGAATTCTTTCAGCATGTGACAAAACACACTGATGAATCTTGAACAGTGGATGTGGTGCATATGGATTTTAGCGAGGTATTTTATAAGGTTCCCTATGGTAGGCTCATTCAGAAAGTAAGGAAGCATGGGATTCAGGGAAATTTGGCTGTCTGGATACAGAACTGGCTGTCCAATAGAAGACAAAGGGTGGTAGCAGATGGAAAGTACTCAGGCTGGAGCTCGGTGACCAGTAGTGTTCCGCAAGGATCTGTTCTGGGACCCCTGCTCTTTGTGATCTTTATAAATGACTTGGATGAGGAAGTGGAAGGGTAGGTTAGCAAGTTTGCTGATGACACGAAGGTTGGGTGGAGTTGTGGACAGCGTGGAGGGCTGTTGTAGGTTGAAAGGGAACGTTGACAAGATGCAGTGCTGGGCAAAGAAGTGGCGGATGGGATTCAACCCAGAAAAGTGTGAAGTGATTCATTTTGGAAGGTCAAATTTGAATGCAGAATACAGGGTTAATGGCAGAATTCTTGGCAGTGTGGAGGAACAGAAAGATCTTGGTGCCCATGTCCATAGATCCCTCAATGTTGCCACCCAAGTTGATGGGGTTGTTAAGAAAGTGCATAGTGTGTTGGCTTTCAATGGCAGGGAAATTGTGTTTAAGAGCTGTGAGGTTATGCTGCAGCTCTATAAAACCCTGGTTAGATCACAATTGGGATATTGTGTTCAGTTCTGGTCACCTCATTATAGGAAGGATGTGGAAGCTTTAGAGACGGTGCAGAGGAGATTTACCAGGATGCTGCCTGGACTGGAGGGCAAGTCTTATGAGGAAAGGTTGAGGGAGCTAGGGCTCTTTTCATTGGAATAAAGAAGGATGAGAGATGACTTGATAGGGTGTAAAAAATGATGAGAGGCACAGATAGAATGGATAGCCAGAGACTTTTTCCCAGGGTGGAAATGATTATTACAATTTTAAGGTGCTTGGAGGAAGATGTAGGGGAGATGTCAGAGGTAGGTTCTTTACAGAGAGAGTGGTGAGCATGAGGAATGTGCTGCCAGCAGTGGTAATGCAGTCAGATACTTTAGAGACTTTTAAGCGACTCTTGGATAGGCACATGGAGGATAGTAAAATGTAAGGTATGCAGGTTAGTTTGATCTTAGAGTAGGATAATAGGTCAGAACAACATCATGGGCCGAAGGGCCTATACCGTGCTCAACTGTTCAATGTTCTATGCTCTAAATACCCTGCCCAAGCCCTCTCAGACCATTACGCATTTCAGTGAGATCAGGTCACAGCCTTCAACCCATCTGCAGCTTAGCTCCATCTAGTCGACAAACGTGATGTATTATCGGTATCTGAAGCTGCCAAATCTCTGGACATGTTTAGGATTCTCCAGGAATCTGTACGCATTTACTGTCAGCCTGAACTGTCCAGATTATTCAATTCAAGGTGGGCATCCGTTAATGGGTTTATCTGTTGGGCAATCCCTGGGTACACCAGAATGTTACAATAACAGTTTATAATATCTATTTCACAGGATATGGGCAGCCCCAGCAGGGGCTTGGTTGCCCATGCCCACCTTGCCCTAGAACTGAAAGGCTCGCTAGGCCATTTCAGTGGGCAGTTAAAAGCCAATGATGTTGCTGTGGGTCTGGAGTTACACACCAGATGAGGGTGGCAGATTTCCTTCTTTAAATAATCTAATTAACCAACTGGCACCCAACAGAATTTTACAGAAGATTTGAATGTCTGGTCAGCATGGACAATTTGGACCGAAGGGTCAGTTTCAATGCTGCATGCCTCTATGACTCTATAAAAATTTTAGCAAATTTTGAAAACTCTGCAACAGAAGAGAGGGAGGGGAAAGGCAATGGATGGAAGGAGGATTAGTGTGGGATGAGGGGGTTGTGGGGGCAGGGAATACTCATGGGAGGGATAGGAACGGTGTAAAATGAAGTGGTCGGGATGGGAGTGACCTTTTTTTATTCACTTTTAGCATGTGGGCGTTGCTGCATTTATTACCCGTCCCTAACTGCCCCTTGAGAAGGTGGTGGTAAGCTACCTTCTTAAACAGCTGTAGACCACATGCTGTAGGTAGGCCCATAATGCCCTTAGGGATGGAATTCCAAGATTTTGACCCAGCATTCGTGAAGGAACAGCGAGATATTTCCAAGTCAGGATGGTGAGTGGTTTGGAGGGGAACTTGGAGGGGGTGGTGTTCCCATGTATCTGCTGTCCTTGCCCTTCTAGATGGAAGTGGTCATGGGTTGGGAAGGTGCTGTCTGGGGATCTTTGGTGAATTTCTGCAGTGCATCTTGTAGACAGTACGCACTGCTGCTGCTGAGCATCAGTGATGGAGGGAGTGGATGTTTGTGGATGTAGTGCTAATCAAGCGGCTGCTTTGTCCTGAATGGTGTTGAGCTTCTTGAGTGTTGTTAGAGCTGCACTCATCCAGGCAAGTGGGGAGCATTCCATCACACTCCTGACTTGTGCCTTGTAGATGGTGGACAGGCTTTGGGGAGTCAGGGGATGACTTACTCACCACAGTATTCATAGCTGCGGACCCGCTCTTGTAGCCACTGTGTTTATGTGGTGAGTGCAGTTGAGTTTCTGGTCAGTGGTAACCCCCAGGATGTTGACAGTGGGGGATTCAGTGATGGTAACACCATTGAATCTCAAGGGGCGGTGATTAGATTGTCTCTTATTGGTTATGGTCATAGCCTGGCATTTGTATGGCATGGATGTTTCTTGCTACTTGTCAGCCAAGCCCAGATATTTTCCAGATCTTGTTGCATTTGAACATTGACACGAAAGAAACAAGGGGATGGCATGAGAGGAATGGGGTCATGTTTTGGAGGTTGGAAGATATTCTGTTGCATAATATATTAATCTCATTGTAAATGTCTACCAGTCTCAGGATGTTAAAGGTAATCCTTATTGTGAGTAACACCTGGGAGGACAGCCAATCGGGCTAAATATGTTGTGCTTCCCTATTGTTTGAACAGCCTTGTTTCTTAGTTCTAAACTCTGGAGGTGGTGTGCCTATTTGACCAGCTGAAGAGGTTAGAGCCTGGAAGGGATGAGGAGACCTTCAACAATAAATCCATGCAGGGCCAGGCATTGGGAAG
This sequence comes from Stegostoma tigrinum, assembly GCF_030684315.1. Classification (NCBI taxonomy): domain Eukaryota; kingdom Metazoa; phylum Chordata; class Chondrichthyes; order Orectolobiformes; family Stegostomatidae; genus Stegostoma; species Stegostoma tigrinum. Next base: position 48,503,296 of record NC_081378.1, read on the forward strand.
TAGAGGGGATTGTGGCTCCCCCTGTCCTGTGGGACTGCTTCTCCTCTCTCTCCAAGCACATGTAGAAAGTTGCCAGTTTGGTCAAAGCATGCAGACACTGAGGCCGAGAAAGGGCTGTTGTTGGTACAAACTGAGAGGCCATTAACCTGGAACCAGCTCAGTCTAAAACATTAATGCAGGCAGGAGATTGTTTACCTTTAACAATGGAGAGCAGGGAAGAGGGTATGACAGCATTATGACCAGAGTGCACTGGCCGTGGTGGGGGATATGAACCTCAGGGTGGCGGGATCAGTGTCAGCACTGAGGTTTGAGGGCAGGTGATGAGCAGATTATATCAACAGCTGTACTTTAATCTGGGGGGCAAGAAGGCCACGTGTGGACTGGCACACACCGGTTGGGGCAAACGGCCTGCATCCGTGTTACAAATTCTGTCACAACTGTTTGTCTCTCTTCCAAACATCTATTTTTTTTCCTCCTTCTTCTCTGCATTTTGACTGTCTATCTCCTCCATTTAAAGCCCATTACATATCTTATTCCTTTAGCAGGGGGCTTTGGCTAGCCCCAGGAATTTGGGATCATTTTGCCCCAATCCCTTTACATTAACGTTCAACAACAGGAACATAGGAGCAGGTAGAGGCCATACAGCCCTTCACATCTTAACCCCACTGACTTGGCTCCCTAACCTTTGATACCCTTCACCAACAAAGTGTCTGGAAATGACTTATACTGTGTGTGTATGGGATACCGGGTGAATCGAGGGAAACAGGTCGGCCTACAGTCTGCAGAGTTTTCATATTAAAGTTATGAGGCATAACTGTGCAACAACATCAATAAAACTCGTCGATTGCAAAATGTGATGGGGTGTCCTGCAGAATTAGTTTTTTTTGATTTGTGGAACACAACTGGCCAGATCTGCGCTTATTGCCCGTCCCTAGTTGCCCTTGAGAAGGTGGGGGTGAGTTGCTTTTTGAACTGCTGCCGCCCACCTGCTGTGGGTTGACCCACAATGCTATTAGGGAGGGAGTTCCAGGATTTTGACCCAGGGACACTGAAGGAACAGTGATATATTTTAAAGTCAGGATGGTGAGTGGCTCGGAGGGGACCTTGGAGGGGGTGCTGTTCCCATATATCTGCTGCCCCTTGTCCTTCTATATGGAAGTGGCCATGGGTTTGGAAGGTGCTGTCTGAGGATCTTTGGTGAATTTCTGCAGTGCATCGTGCAGATAGTACACACTGCTGCGACTGAGCGTTGGTGATGGGGGAAGAGGATGCTCTGGATGTGGTGCCAATCAAGAATAGTGTAACTGTGTAGTGTATCTCGGAGGGTAGCTGTTATTTCTCAGCTTACATTAAGCGTGTAAACAGTTCTGTCACAGGACAGGAAGATTGTTGCATTGTCTGGTGGCATTCAGCCCATTTTACACTAATGAGGGAGCTGTCTGAGAATGGTTGACTTGCTTCTCTACAAGCCTTGCAACCAGCTGCCTTCTCAACATTCGGAACTTAACTCATAGTCAAAGAATAAGCAGGCATACCTAACACGGGGCAGTGCCAGTGCGGACAATTGTACTTTGGTGTCAAACCTAAGTTGATATTAATGAGATGAGGCTTGTAAATCAGCGAGGGTCAGTTAGAGATCAAGTGCATGCTGTATAGACAAAGTGAGGAGAATAGACAGTTGAAGAGAGAAACAAACTTTGACTTCTTAATTGTCAGACATTAGTCAATCGCACAACCGCTGTAACATAGAACTAATTCTTCATCATCTTACCCACATATTGTTCAAGTCTACATTTCGCGGCGTCAGTTGGGTTATTAAGTTTTGCATATGTTACTGGAGTCATGGGGCATGGCCGACTTGACGCAGATCTGCAACTCGCTGAGGGGTTTGCAGGAGGAGGGCAGGAGCTCATAGGAAGTGGTGATGGGCACCTTGGCCGGTTCATCGAAGTGCACAAGGCCAGGGCAGAAGGTGGTGGGCAGCTTAGCCGGCTCACAGGGAGGCAGGGGGGGATACAAGAAGATGACAAACAGTTCGGCCGAACAGTGGACAGGCACGAGGCCAAAGAGGAAGGTAGCTGGCAGCTCAGCTGATGCACAGGAAGGCGTGTGGTCAGAGCCGAAGATGGCAGGCAACACATTGGGGCGGCCGGTGCCAGGGAGGAGCTGGGGGCAGAGGATGGGCCTCCAGAGCTTTGATGCAATGGCTTGCACGGGTTTGAGATTGGAGGTGGAGGGCAAGGTCGCAGGTTCACGGGAGGGCATGAGGATGCAGCTGGTACCCGTGGACAGGAAGACTGGTTCAAAGGAGCACATGATGTCCGAGCAGTGGGTAAATATGGTTTGCATGGAGAACACTTCTGCTGGTACATCAGTTGACTGTCCCTTAACCTTTACAAAACAAAGAAGACATTTGTAATCAATTATGTTCGCATCCTCAGTCATTGCATAACAGAGCAAACCCTTTATTAACCAGCACCTATGGAACCAGGAGATGATCAAATATTCTAGAGGTCCACACAATCATTGTAAAAACACGCACTGAGCAAGAGAAACATAAATGCAGGGGTATACACATCACTGCTATACTTTATTTGCAGCATAAACCAATTTAAATAATAACAGAACTCTGCCTTAAGTAAAAACTGACTACTCAGACATCAAGGTATTTGAGGAGAAATTGACTCAAAATTGAATCAAATGTTGATATTTTGTGTGGTCATTGAATTGAACAACAAGTATATTTACAGTGAGGTAAGTTCATTTTGAAAACTACAATAACTGAACAGATGTGGTAAAGTTTACGATATTTCAGGTTTATAATTTATGTTGAAATATCAAGGGTGTCAGTTCATAAGGTGCTGGTTAAAACAATGTTTGCTGCATTAGCCAAATAAAACTCTTCTCCAAGATCAATCTTATACTGACAGCCAGGAAAACTGACATGGCAATGCGGAGGATGCACTCCATGATGCCTTTATGGTACACTAATAGATTCTTCTTTCAACAACAATTTTCTTTTCTGTTGCACCTGGAGTGCAGTAAATCTCCTATAGTGTTGATAATCAGACATAATCTCTTATTCCTTTTTTTAAGCAAAGGATGTGGAGTCACTGGAGAGGGTGCAGAGAAGGTTTACAAGGATATTAACAGAAATGCATTAGTAAACATTTCAGGAAAGCATGAACGAGCTTGGCCTCTTTTCCCTTAAATAAAGAGGGATGACTTGATAAAGATCTTAAACATATGCAAGGTTTTAATAAAGTGAAGGTACGGTGAAAGTTTCCTCTTGAGGTCATTCCGTAAGAACGAACCTCTTTGTCCAGAAAATGGTGGGAATCCAGAACTCTCTACCACAGGGACTGGTTGAAGGGAATAGTATGGGTGCATTTAAGGGGAAGCTGGATAATTAAATAAGGATTCCTGTTTATCCAGTAAGTATTTCTAGGAGTCTGATGAAACTGTTTGCATTAACCGTGAATATGGAATTTGAGCAAGATGTACTGGTCTCAATGCCAGTGAACAACCCATTTCCCAAGGATTTCCTGAAGGCTTGCAATCCATCATTTGAATCTGCTTCTTGAACTGGCAAATTATAACTATTTTATTTTCTTTCTAATTTATCCCTTAACTGTGTTTGTCTGTCTGTCTGTGTGTGAATGGGGACTATAATCAAAGAAAATTGGGCTTTAACTCACAGATATTAACTAAATTATCTTAGTTATCTTTGGTCGGCTAGAGTTTTTTTTAATAATAAATTGCTAACTTTTGTTTAAGTTACAAACTTGGTGCCCAGATCTGTTATTCTTAAATCTGGTTCGAACAATTGGGTAAATTAGAGGGTGATTGACTGCTTTACTTTCACTGTGTTGTGAATTCAGTGATAGAGAGACTGATTTCACTTGACATGGTATTCCTTTATTTTCATATTGATGATTGCAATTGTTTCAAGTTCTTTGCTCTCTTTCACATCTTGCTTCAGAATTTTATTACTGGCATGTTAGTTGTATCCTCTACAGTGAAGACAGATGCAAAATATGTGTGTGTTGGTGGGGGTGGGGGGGGTGGAATGGGGGTAATTCCCCAAAATCATTGGTTCTCACTGGTTTGTATCTGTTCTGAGTGTCGTGAAATATTTCCTTTAATTTAGATGAAGGAAGATGGGATATGGCTGGACTGCAGAATAATAAGACCAGTAGACCCATTCTGTGCCATGTATTTGACATATTCTACAGAGCTTACTGTCGCTGAGGAGCATAATACATGCATAGAACATTCTCAAAAATTCTCATTTCTTTTTATCACTTGGTGGAGGTGGGGATATCTCTAATTGCCAATGAGAAGGTGGTGCTGAGCTGCCTTTGTGAACTGCTGCAGCCCATGTGGTGCGGGGAGTTGTACAGTGCTATTAGGGACGGAGTTCCAGGGCTTTGGTCCAATGATGCTGAAAGAATGGTGATATGTTTCCAAGTCAGGACTAAGAGGGAGTCTTGTAGGAGTTGGTGTTCCTGTGTGTGCCTCCCTTGCTCTTCGAGGTGGTAGAAGTTGTGGGTTTGGGAACGTTGCTGAGTTGCTGCTTTTCATCTTTTGAGGCGTGGAGAAGACAGAACCAAACTTTAAAATGAGGCCCCAATAACTAACATCGATACATTTGTGACTTATCAGTGAACACTCACCTTCTTTCTTCTGACTCAAGCAGACATTTAAATGCCGAAATGTCTCCTTGTAAAGAAGTTGAGTTGCCGTCTCTTTTAGAACTAAGCTCCTTCATCTTGGCCAAGAGGAGATCCTCCATTTCCTGGCCAATAAATAAGAAAAAAAACAGAAATGCACTACAAAAAAATGAAAGGCGAAAGGAATGCACAAACTTCAAATAAGAATTTTACACATTGGAGCTCTTGCTAGATGGTGTGTGGTGTTTGAATATTTGACCGCAGCTTTGTTTCATATTGAAAGATGATACTGGATTATGTCTAAGCCAAGAGTATATGTGGGGGACAGGCAGCGATCGGTGGCAATACTGCATTATCAACTTCCTGGCATTAAACTAGCATTTGCTGATAATGACCCTTTAAAGACCCTAAAATAAAAGCAGCCAGTTACAGAAAACACACATTATTGAAAACGTTTGTTGTAGAAAACTCCCTGTTGAGACAAGATTTTGAATAAAAGAACTGCGGATGCTAGAGATCTGAAGGAAAAACAGAAATTGCTGGCAAAACTCAGCGGATCTGGCAATAGGGGAGTAAACAGGGGTAATGTTTCCAGCCCTGGGACTCTTTATCAGGATTGTTGAGTTTCACCAGCAAGTTCTAGTACAGTCTGTTGGGATAAGGTTTGATGACTACGTAGCTAAGCCTCTAAGATAAGCTGTAACAGAAGGCTGGCTCTCCTGCATTCTGTAGCCTTACCATCATGTACAATCTGCTAATAAACATTGTTTAAAAGTAACTGAGAAGTCTGGTCTGAGTTTCTATGAAGATCTGAAGAACCTGTATTTGAACATGGTAGCAGCATGGTCTGAAGCAGGTAGCGTTTTCCTCAGAGGAATCTGCAAAACCACGAGGCAGGATTGAGGAGTTACAAGGGAACAATCCTCAGCTCAGAGTTCCTGAACACAACTGAGGTGAGGTTGTTAAAGGCATACTCCAAGTGAAGCATAATTTGTAATGGCCACACGTATGTGCATCTGAACATTGATGTAAACACCGAGATGGAGCCACTGTGGAAGATATACTTCCACAGGTACAGAATCACCTCAAGGTCTCCATTCAATGCTGCAGCAGTGTTGTCATATCTGCAGTTAGCCTCATTGACAAGGAAATCTTTCTCAGGCGAGATGCTAATAGAACCTTAGCAGATTTCCAGTCAGTCCTATCGGCCTTTGGAACTCATTTTGGTGTCGGAAACCTCATTCTTGAGTACACCCTGTCTAACGAGGTATCCAAACAGCCAGAGGGCTAGGGATCAGATGATACAACACCCTTTTTCAAGAAATGGTTTGTGTGTGGAATGAATTTCCAGAGGAAGTGAGTACAGTTACAATGTTTAAAAAGTGTTTGAATTTGGATAAATACATGAATAAGTAATGTTTGGAGAGGTATGGGCCAAGTGTAGGCAAAAGGGACTAGTTTAGTTCAGGATTATGATTGTCATGGATTATGGTTGGGCCAAAGGGTCTGTTTCCATGCTGTATGACTCCACGACAGTCCTAGCAACAGCAGGCATGTTGGTTTTACAATCAGTCATGCACAAACTTTTGAAATCCTTAGCCAGTGAAAAAAAATCAATAGGCATTTTGAGAGAGTTAAGAGAGTATCAGAGATAATGGGAACTGCAGATGCTGGAGAATTCCAAGGTAATAAAATGTGAGGCTGGATGAACACAGCAGGCCAAGCAGCATCTCAGGAGCACAAAAGCTGACGTGTCGGGCCTAGACCCTTCAGCTTTTGTGCTCCTGAGATGCTGCTTGGCCTGCTGTGTTCATCCAGCCTCACATTTTATTATCTTGAGAGAGTTAAGCCCTGGTTTGTTGGTGGCAGGTTCTGGTTGATTAATCTATATTTTTCACGAATAAATAGAGAAAGTTGATTGGCAAACATGGTGGGCGTTGTCTTTATGGATTGAAACAGTTCACATGAAAATCTGATTTATGAAATTTGAAATTGAGGCTCATGGATTAGGAGCATTAGATTCCAGTTAGATTTGAGAAAAGACTCAAAGACAGAAAGCAATGAGTGATGACAAATAATTATTTTTGAGACTGGAGGATGGTGCGTAGTGGCGTTCCCCAGAGCTAGGATCACTGTATATTTTCGATCAAATATAAATGAATTGGATCATGGAAGCTGGTTTCAAAATTTGCTCTGATCTCTACCTTGGAGCAGTGGCAAACAGTGAGGATGAGATGAATTGCCTGTAACAGGACATATGATAGCAGCCTGGGAAAACAGTGGCAGATGGAGATTAATATACAGAAGAGTGCTGTATTTTGGAAGAAGGGATAGGGAGAGGTAATTGTCGACTTAAGCTAAAAAGGTATAGGATTAGAAGGACGTGCGAATGCAGTGATATTTGAAAGCTGTAGGACATATTGAGAGACTGGGTGAACAAAAACTTATAGGAGCATGGGTTTCATAAGTAGAGACATTGAACACGAAAATAGAAAGGTTAAGATAAACCTATAAAAAGCTCTGCAGAGGCCACAAATAGAGTATTGCATCCAGTCTGGTCCGCATGTTTCAGAAAGGATGTGAACGACCTTGGGAGGGTATGGAGAAGATTTACCAGAATAGCTTCCGAGTTTCAGTTACCAGGGTAGATTAGAAAGACCAGGGTTGTTGCACTAGGAGCAAAGAAGATTAAAGGGAAAGTTGATGGAGGTAAATAAGATAATGACAAATTTAAATAAGTTGGACAGGGTGGGCAAGACATACAGAGGAATATGAGGCAGAACTCTTTCTACAATCTATAATTTCAAAAAAAAATTGGATTTGGCACTTGGAGGAAGTAGGCCTGGGGATGGAGCAGGGTTTGGGACAGACTGGATTGTTCCACTGTGGACACAATGGACTGAGTGACCTCTTCCTGTTCTGTAAATGGCTCCTTGATTCAATATGCAGGACAGAGTAAAATCATCCTCTGGGATCCAGGGAGCTGGTGCTCACTGTGTAAGAATAGACTGAAAATTTGACACCACAGGAATGAGCAATAAATGTCAGGCCGACCAGTGATGGTCACATCCCGAGAGTTTAGTATCAGGAGACTGTAATGATGTGGGCCAGTTTGCTCAGTTGGCTGGATGCTGATTTGTGACGTAGCGGAAGGCCAACAACATGGGTTCAATTCCCACTCCAGCTGAGATTCCCACGAAAGACTCTCCTTCTCAACTGCTCCCCTCACCTCAGATGTGGTGATCCTCAGGCTAAACAAACCCCTGCTGTCTCCCTGTAATGAAAGAGCAGCCCTATTGACTGGTAAGACTATCATGGCTTTCATCTTTACCTCACCAAGTACAACACTGTGTGTTAATTTAAGAACAATCACGACACAACATGCTTATTTGACCAGAAAAATAACTAACTGTACAAATGGGAGATTTGTCCTTTCCAGAATGGAGTCTAAATGGCACAATTTACACACCCTATCTGTATTAGTGTGATGGGATAAAAGCTCTATAAATACTGGCATGGATAAATGGGCAGTGTGGCCTGTTTCGGTGCCGTAAACATCAAGGAATTCTATCAACGCTGACCTCAAGTTTGGATCCAATGTGTGTTCATGAACTGGCTGCCAGTGGGCTTTTCACAGAGTAAAAAGGCACTGTAGGTGCTGCTTTGGGAGAGGGATCTATGTTTATAACCCTGCTGGCATTCTGGAGAAACTGTGCTGAATGCCCAAAGTTCAGTGTCCAGACTGCCTGGAATATTCTAAATAGAGCTTCCAAATTATTTTCTTCACGATATGTATGATATGCAGACTGAACTGCACAGACTTGTTGTCATTAAACTTATTTAGTAGGCATTTTGATTAGCAATCTGACGCTCATAAAACAGATAAGTGATAACTAACAGTGCCCTGGTGTACTGCCTTTACACTCATTTTATTTAATTTGTCTAATCTGCACATAGAGCAGGACAGTGGAATGAATCAGAACTGACCAGTAACTTAGTACATCTATCTTTATTAGCTCATGGCCTGTGGGTGATGCTGGTGTACTGCTGATCCTCAGCTGCCATTGGGATGATACCCTTGCAGTCTATTGCTGTTGGTGGTGTCCCACATTGCGGTCAAGGAGACTATTCTGCATCGGCTGGTCTATCTAAGGGCTGGATTTTAACCCCTTGTGGCGGGTTATGGCTTGGGATTATACAAGGTAATGATTCTGAAAGGGTTAATGTTGCAGACAGCATGAAGTTCCACCCATTCTGATGATGTCACAGGGGCTTGCGAGAGGAGAATCTGAGCCTCTCAGCAACCCTGAGAGAGGGACAGAACTGTGATCCAACATTTCCTCATTATCACAGTAACAACATCTAACTTATCATACGATCATAAGTCCATACAATAAAGGAGCAGAATTAGATCGTTCGGCCAGCCCATCGAGTCTGCTCTGTCAATTTGACTTCTCTGTTTAATTTAGTGTCACGTGTTTTTTGTTACAAAATAGAGTGGAAAATGTTGCATTGTGTCACTGCTCTCCGTCGCCATCTTAAAACACAGACAGATCAACCAAAACACAGAATGTAAAGGCAGAAAAATGAAAAGATAAAGGAAGTGTCCAGCTTTACAGTTCTTCTTGTTAAGCACGCTGTGGGCCCTGGGCCTGGTTGCCAGGCACAAGTCCCATTCACTCTGCTGCCACTGCTGGAGTGAGGCTCACCACACTCTTCACTGCCATCTTGCTTCCACTGCTGCTCTTGCCATTATGAGCCCCTGATGAACCACGTCGAAATGACAATGCCCCTGGGTACCGAGCCGGCCCAAGTCCGGCTTCCACACCACCATGAGTCCACTTTGGGCCTGCCTCGCCGTTGTAGCCGCTGCCGATTCCACAGGGTCTCGTACAGGGCCCGAAGACACCACCGCTGCTGTCTCCGTGAATCAGCGCTGATCGCAGGTGCCACCAGGAACCCAAACCTGCCTCCTCCAGTGCGGCCACCATGAGTCCACGCTGCTGGGCCCACTCACCGCCACCAAAGCCATCACCGTAATGCAGATCTTCACCAGGAGGTAAGTAAAAGAAAACAGAACAAAAAAGAGAGGGGAAGAAATAGAAAAGAAACAAAAAGAAAGGCCATGGAGTGGACGAGCTCTGGGCTCAGAAGTCCTATTCCATCGCCATCTTATGGAACAGATACATGGCCGATATGTTTGTCAGCCTCAGTCCCCTGCCTTCTCCCTGTAACCATTGATCCCCTCACTAATCAAGGACCTAGATGTCTCCGTCTCAAATACACTCAATGACTTGGCCTCCACAGCCCTCTGCTGCGAGGAGTTCCCAGTGTAACTCGGACCTGATAGCCATCATGCAATAAACTGCTTGTTGCTTCAGACAAAAGCTTCATCTGTTTAATACTCACCTGTGGTTTTCCCCTCCCACTGTAGACCAAACCGGCCCTTAGACCCAGTCACAGAGAGAGGACGGTGGCAGCAAACTATCCTGAGCACTAACTGGTAAGAGGCTGATATCGCAGCACATGGGTAAGTGTTCTAGTAGAACCTGGAGCAGCACTGAACATATGCAGCATAAAAGACTGTCTGACTTTAAAAACTATTCACATGGACAGTCGGGAGCTGCAGTGTGTGGTGAGTCAATCAACCTGCAGGTATACCTGTGGAAAAATAAAGGATGGGACAACAGATTTTAATGGCAAAGCCTGGTGTTTCAGACCTGGAAGAGAAATGCAGAAACAAGTGTGAGCCAGAAGCTAATCACACTTAGCAGCTACAGATCCTATTTGTGAGCGAGGATCTATTGGAAACTATAGATTCAGTTAGAGAGCAAAGAGGAGGTCCCTGTGAGTGAGTTAATAAACCTTGTTTGGCCAGGAGAGTACTTTGAATTAACAATGCCAAACAGGCTGAGAAGGCTAGAAGAAGGAAGGGACTACTTCTCGCTCACAATGAGCATTGCTGCCATTACAAGTGGACATATGAGGCATGGCTGCAATAGACAAATTAAAAGAGATGGAAATAACCGAAATGTGGTATGCTGCGCAAGTAATGTTGCAATGCCAGAATTAAAGTAATAAAAGGTCACATATTCTAATAGAAACATACAGTAAGAAGGCTGTGATTATGGTGGACAATTCATTATTTAAACCATTGTTCAGGTGGAACAAATGTATTAAGGCCACAGGCACTGGGTCTATTTGGGAACATCATGGAAATCATTTATTAGGCCATGGAAGGTGTTTACCCTCAGAAAACCATCTGCAAGCTAAAGAAGATCTGACTGTGGAGCCTGAGATTCATAGGGGGAGGTGATGGCCTAGTGGTATTATCACTGGACAATTAATGCAGAGACCCAGATAACATTCTGGGAACCTAGGTTCAAATCCCACTGTGGCATAATTATTATTCAGTAAAATATCTGGAATAAAGAATCCAATGATGACCACCAAACAATTGTTGGAAAGAACAGCCATCTGGTTCACTGATGCCCTTAAGAAAAAGAAACTGCCATCCTTACCTGGTCTGGCCTACATGTGACTCCAGACCCACAACAATGTGGTTGACTCTGAACTGCCCTCTGGGTAATTAGGGATGGGCAATAAATGCTGCCTAACCAGGGATACATTTATCCCATGCATTTCAGTCACCAGGACACAATAACGTCCCTGTTTGGCATGGATTCTCCAGTTCACACTCACAACAGGCCCAACAGAAAAAAAAATATTGTGCTGAAAGTAAGAGGAGGGCAACTTAGGCACAGGACAGCAATTGAATTATTTCAGCTTATTAGGTATAAAAACTCAAACAACACATGATGACACAAAGTATAGGTCAGGTGGCAATGCTGTGGAATAAGAAAGTTGCACTGACACAAATAGTGTCCAGCCATTAAAGAAAAAGTTACATCTGTAAAACTATAGGTCACTTCCAGAAGATGTGTAAAAGTAGGACACATTTACGCTTGCTGCTAAAAGTCAACTGGCGACTCATAAACAGATGTTAATGTGATAGAGCCATCAAAGTTAATAAGATACCCAACGCATTCCCAGGGAAACTGGTAAACCAAACAGCCTGAGTTAGATAGAACATAGAACATAGAACATTACAGCACAGTAGAGGCCCTTCGGCCCTCGGTGTTGTGCCGACCTGTCATACCGATCTCAAGCCCATCTAACCTACACTATTCCATGTACGTCCATATGCTTGTCCAATGACGACTTAAATGTACCTAAAGTTGGCGAATCTACTATCGTTGCAGGCAAAGCGTTCCATTCCCTTACCACTCTCTGAGTAATGATAGAACCCATTAAAGTGGGCAACTGACTAATCTTAAGCCTGATACAAGGACAAATGTTACTGTCTTATCAGATTGTTTACCATGGGTAAAGAAACAGATGTTACAGAGGAACCTGCTTGGCCCAGGTCTCAAGGTTAAAAGTATGTCACAAACAACTCTGTAAGGGTTGTAAGATCATGGAGGGTGCAGATATAATCATGGAATACCTGCAATGTGGAAAGAGGCCATTTGGCCCATTGAATCTGCAATGATCTTTCAAAGAGTATCCCACCCAGACCTGACCCCACCTCTATCTCTGTAACCCCATATTTCTCATGGCTAACCCACCTAGCCTGCACATCTCTGGACATTACGAGCAATTTAGCACGGCCAATCCAGCTCACCTGTACATCTTAGGACAGTGGGGGGGAAACCGGTGCATCTGGGGGAAACCCACACAGACATGGGGAGAACGTATAAACTCTACACAGGCAGACAGTCACCCGAGGATGGTATTGTACCCAGGTCCCTGTGCTAATTCATAATTGAGAAACCTCACTTGAGAATGTATGCAGGTCTTGAATTCAACATTCTTGAAGGACCTGAAAGAGTTCGCCAAGTTGGAATGGAGAGTGAAACTGATAGGAAGAGAGACAAATTTATGTCAGGTCTGACCAAAGACAGACCAGTCAGAGATCAACTATTCCTGGAACAAACAGTCGCCAAACATCTGGTCAAGGAGTAACTAGTGTGTAATAATTCATTTGTCTTAATAGGCCTCACATGAGCCTTTTCTCCTTAAGGCTCACTGGGGGTTTCCTTCTAGCACTGTCAACCAAATAAGCCCCCAGAGCCAGCCAAGGAAAGAGGATGGTGGCGGACAATCACCCTTACCAGAAGCTGGTAGGGGTTGGCGCATTCAGAGATGGTTGGGATTGAGATGCCAGCAGGGAAAGACTTAAAGGAGGAAAACAATCTCAGAGAGGGGAGGGTGCCCACAATTGGCACAGGTAAGTCCCACAGAGGATAAACATCATCCCAATCCACCCCGTGATTTTCTTGCCCAATGGCAGTCTGCGCAGAGATGGCAGCGATGCCTGCCTGACCTGCCTCTGCCTAACTCTGGAACTTGTATTTCAGTCACCGGGATACAATAAGGCCCCCGTTTGGCATGGATTCTCCAGTTCACACTCACAACAGGCCCAAGGATGTGGGCCCTGCTTGATGCTTTCTGCCGTCCATTGTACTGTGGGAGGCAGCTGGAGGCGTGCCTTTGAAGGTGGTAAGCAGACTACCAGTTTCTCTTCACAGGCACCCCCCCCCCCACCATGACTTGCAAATACCCCTGCGGGAGGTGGGGAGATGTAAAATCCTACCCAAGACGTGGAGGCTGTGAGGCAATTACTGATGCGGGAAAACACGGCATGCCATCTCTGAGAGGAGAGATTTCTTGACCTTTCCCATTTTGACACATGACCTATACTGAAAGGATAATCATGTTTTTCAAAAACAATCCACTCATTTGCAGGATGTGGATGATATTGGCCACAGTGAGATTGGCTTGGTGGCAGGAGACAGAGGGTGGTGGTGGAGGGTTGCTTTTTGGGCTGGAGGCCTATAACCAGCGGCGTTCCTCGTGGATCAGCACTGGGTCCACTTTTGTTCGTCATTTCTATAAATGATTTGGATGAAAATACAGGAGGCATGGTACGTTTGCAGATGGCACCAAATTTGGTGGCGTAGTGGATAGTGAAGAAGGTTATCTTAAGATTACAAACAGATCTTGATCAATTGGGTTGACGGTAAGAGGAGTGGCAGATGGAGTTTAGTTTGGGTAAATGTGAGGTGTTGCATTTTGGTAAAACAAATAAGGCCAGGACTTATTCGATTAATGATAGGAGCCTGGGTAGAGACCTAGGGGTTCAGGTGCATAATTCTTTGAAATTTGCATCACAGGTAGACAGGGTGGTTAGGAAGGTGTTGAGCATTGTATAGGAGTTGGACCTATTGAGGTTGCACAGATTGGTGAGACCTCTTCTGGAGTGCTGCATGCAGTTCCAGTCATTCTGTTATAGGAAGGATATTATTAAGCTGGAGAGGGGTCTGCAAAGATTTACCAGGATGTTGAGGGAATGGAGGCATGAAAATAGACTGGAACGACAGGGACCTTTCTCCACTGGAGCATAGGAGGCTGAGGGGTGACCTGATGGAAGTTCATAAAATCATGTGGGATGTAAATAAGCTGAAAGGCAAGGTCTTCTCCCAAGGGTAGTGGAGTTCAAAACTAGGGGGCATATTTTTTTAAGGTGAGGGGAGAAAGATTTTTCACACAGAGGGTGGTTTGTATGTGGAATGAACTTGCAGAGGAAGTGGTGGATACAGGTACAGTCACCATGTTTAAAAGACATTTGGATAAGTACTTGAATAGGAAAGGTTTGGGAGGGATATAGGCCAAGTGCACACAAGTGGATGATTTAGTTTGGGATGATGGTTGGCGTAGACTGGTTGGGCTGAACAGTCTGTTTCTGTGCTGAGAAAGCAAGGCGTAGAGCTGGATGAACACAGCAGGCCAAACAGCATTAAAGGAGCAGAAAGGCTGACGTTTCAGGCCAAGACCCTTCTTCAGAAAACCATTTTCTGAAGAAGGGTCTAGGTCTGAAACATCAGCCTTCCTGCTCCTCTGGTGCTGCTTGGCCCACTGTGTTCATCCAGCTCTACGCCTTGTTATCTCAGATTCTCCAGCATCTGCAGTTCCTACTATCTCTGTTTCTGAGCTGTGTGACTCTATGATTCTAAATCAGCCTCGCATTACTAATCCCTGGGGATTATGTGTAAATTGTGACTCTTAGCTTGGAGCCAAAAAGGTCCTCAGTTCAAGTAGCACTCCTGAAAATTGAGCAAGTATCCACATCAATACTTGTGTAGGATGGTGAGGGAGAGTTGTTCTGTATAATTAGGCCACAGAGGCATGGTCATTAATTACTTGTGAGGTGGGCAGCTTTTGTTTTGATTGGCAAAGGAATCAATGGTTATGGGGGAGTGGGGAGCGGTTAGATTATAGATGGAATGTGGAATTCAAAACACAAAGATATCAGATATGATGTCACTGAATGGCAGAGCAGGCTCGAGGGGTAGAACGGTCTATTCCTGCTCTTATTTTGTACATTAGAATGCTCTTGAGAGAAGATAGTGCAGGTTAAATGTCAGTGAGGATCAACGTTATTGAAACATAACTATAGCCAAGAGGTTGGAAATAGAGACAGAAATTGAAGACTCTGTGATAATGGGAACTGCAGATGCTGGAGAATCCAAGATAACAAAGTGTGGAGCTGGATGAACACAGCAGGCCAAGCAGCATCTCAGGAGCACAAAAGCTGACATTTCAGGCCTAGACCCTTCATCAGAGAGGGGGATGGGGAGAGGGAACTGGAATAAATAGGGAGAGAGGGGGAGGCGGACCGAAGATGGAGAGAAAACAAGATAGGTAGAGAGGAGAGTATAGGTGAGGAGGTAGGGAGGGGATAGGTCAGTCCAGGGAAGATGGACAGGTCAAGGAAGCGGGATGAGGTGGTAGGTAGGAAATGGAGGTGCGGCTTGAGGTGGGAGGAAGGGATGGGTGAGAGGAAGAACAGGTTAGGGAAGCAGAGACAGGTTGGGCTGGTTTTGGGATGCAGTGGGGCGAGAGGACGAGCTGGGCTGGTTTTGTGATGCAGTGGAGGGAGGGTAAGAACTGGGCTGGTTTTGGGATGCAGTGGGGGAAGGGGAGATTTTGAAGCTTGTGAAGTCCACATTGATACCATTGGGCTGCAGGGTTCCCAAGCGGAATATGAGTTGCTGTTCCTGCAACCTTCGGGTGGCATCATTGTGGCACAGCAGGAGGCCCATGATGGACATGTCGTCTGAGGAATGGGAGGGGGATTTGAAATGGTTCGCGACTGGGAGGTGCAGTTGTTTGTTGCGAACCGAGCGGAGGTGTTCTGCAAAGCGGTCCCCAAGCCTCCGCTTGGTTTCCCCAATATAGAGGAAGCCACACTGGGTGCAATGGATACAATATACCACATTGGCAGATGTGCAGGTGAATATCTGCTTGATATGGAAGGTCATCTTGGGGCCTGGGATAGGGGTGAGGGAGGTGGTGTGGGGGCAAGTGTAGCACTTCCTGCAGTTGCAGGGGAAGGTGCCGGGTGTGGTGGGGTTGGAGGGGAGTGTGGAGCAGACAAGGGAGAGTGGTCTCTCCGGAAGGAAGACAAAGGTGGGGGGTGGAAAAATAGCTTGGGTGGTGGGGTCGGATTGTAGATGGCGGAAGTGCCGGAGGATGATGCGTTGTATCCGGAGGTTGGTGGGGTGGTATGTGAGAACGAGGCGGTTGTGGCGGGGGTGGGGTGTGAGGGATGTGTTGCGGGAAATGCGGGAGATGCGGTCAAGGGCGTTCTCGACCTCTGTGGGGGGAAAGTTGCGGTCCTTGAAGAACATGGACATCTGGGATGTGTGGGAGTGGAATGCCTCATCCTGGGAGCAGATGGCTTGTTTCTGCTACTTTTCACCCTCAGGGTGCTGCTCCATGTGATCTGGTCTCATTAAGAGTTTGGCTTTTATACACACTGTCTCAGCAGCGATTATTACAGTAAGGGCATATTTAATCTTTTACTCCACATGCTGGAGATGGCAATTTTGATGTTTGGATGAGACATGAAACTTCTGTTTTTCCAGGTCCCAAAAGAAGGGAACTGCATCCCCTGCTCCCCAAAAACCCCCACCCACCTCCCCTCAGCACCCTGAACAATATTAATGGAAGCCTTTCGTTTCCTTTAATAGTCAAGCTGAGAACTCACAGCCAAACTGAAAGAAGTGGCCTTGAACAGACTGAAGTATTCGGATGCAATTGAGGTTTCTTTGATGATCTTTTGGCTCCTTCATTTGATGATTAGTTCATGCCTTTTGAACCAACTACAGCCAATTTGCAACATTCCAATGGAGTGCATATCACTGTGTCTTTATACTGCAGATGCCAAGTGTCAAAATACTGGAACATGTCTAAGTTTTCAACACACCAGATCCCAGAGTTTGACCAGACTCTGAGGAACCACTAGATTAAAGGCATCAGATAAGGGAGCCATTCTTTTATGTCCTCACCAACTTATTTTTATTTCATTTTCTGTATAGGCAGCATTTCAAAACAGCAAATATTAACAGCAAGAGCTGGCAGTTCAACTCAGCTTCAGACGAAGTAATATTAGAGGGAGAAGTACAAATCTATGCCCAAGCGCGGTACAGTGGGGTAGCGCTACAGCCTCACAGCGCCAGGGACCTGGGTTCAATTCCACCCTCAAGTGACTGTCTGTGCGGAGTTTGCACATTCTCCCCTGTGTCAGTGTGGGTTTCCTCCGAGTGCTCAAGTTTCTTCCCACAGTCCAAAGATGTGCATGTTGGTTGGATTGGCCATGCTAAATTGCCCGTAGGGTGCAGACTGTGTAAGTCAGCCATGGGCAATGCAGAGTTGGGGGATGGGTCTGGGTGGCATGATCTTTAGAGGGGCAGTGAAAATTCAGTGGACAGAATGGCCTCTTTCTGCATTGTAAGGATTCTATGAACTTCAAAGTGCTACACTATTGTATCTGTTTTTAGGTTGTAGTAGGTTCCATCCTTTTAAAGTTTCAAAGTGTTTTAATCTTTTATGACTGAAGTACTGATCAGGAGATACCATTTAGGGCAGACAAGTGGTAATGTCACTAAATGAGTCATCCTTAGGCTCAGGCTGATAGTCTGGGAACATGGTTTCAAATTTCACCATAGCAACAGGGGGAATTCAATAAAAAAAGTTTAAATTTAAGCATTAAAAGCTAAGAACAGTGACCACGAAATGATAATCAATTGTCAAAAAAGCAAATAGTTCACTTCCATTTCTGATGAAGGGCCTAGGCCTGAAATGTCAGCTTTCCTGCTCCTAAGATGCTGCTTGGCCTGTTGTGTTCATCCAGCTCTACACCTTGTTGCCTTATACAACACTTCCATATTTTAAATATCAGTTGTGATCTGTTTTCCTTGCAGGTGTTGATTCAAGTCAGGACTTCTAATATTTAGATCAAAGGCAGAATTTAAAAAGGAGCCTTTTTTCAGAGAATCACTGAAGGAGCAAAAATAGGTTCTGGTCAGAATAGTTTAACGTTACTTTGATACATCATTTATAAATGACCTCCTTTGCAGTCAAGAATACTGAAAACCCACCAAATATATCAGTTATCCTGGATGGATAAGGAAGATTTCATAAGCAAAAACACTTCATTACAATACATTAAACGATAATCTGTGATCAAAAACTGATTCCTGCTTTTAAAAGTTGCTTTTGGAATGTGTCTGTTGTTTCAAGGTTTCAGCATTTGTTTTCCAGCCCTAACTGCCCTTGAACTGAGTGACATATTTCAGAGGGTAGTTGAGAGTCAGCCATATTGCTGTGGGGCCGGAGTCACATGTAGGTCGACTGGGTAAGGAGGGTAGATTCTGCACTCCCATCCACACAGAAAAGGGCATATGTGAACCATTTATAGAGATAACAAGATGTAAAGCTGGATGAACACAGCAGGCCAAGCAGCATCAGAGGAGCAGGAAAGCTGACATTTTGGGCCTAGACCCTTCATCAGAAATGGAAGTGAACTATTTGCTTTTTTAATAATTGATTATCATTTCATGGTCACTGTTCTTAGCTTTTAAAGCTTAAATTTAATTTTTTTAAATTAAATTCCCCCTGTGGGGAACCCAGATCCCTGTGTTGGTGGGGGGGGGGGGGCGCGGGGGCAGCAGTGCTAACCACTGAATGCTGCTTTTGGAGGGAGCAGATGGATCTATACCAGCTCCGTGAGGTCATAGTCTTTATGCCTGATCAAATGTAGTTATACCAGTTGCTATTTTACAATAAACCATCTGAGGTCAATGCCTCAGCTTTAGATATTTTACAGTGATGTATTCTCTACCATTTGACACTAGGTAGGCCTAAGACAAGGGAGGGTTGCTAGTAGCAAATAACCTCAAACAACCCCTGCCCAGTACCATATGTTGCTGGTAGTGGCAAATACTACAAGTTATCATCCAAACGAAATGCCACATTATGACGGCAGCTATAAAAAAGGAGGTGGGTTGCGGCACGTGGACCAAGGAGAGGACTGACGTGAAAGTCAATCTTTAATATCTGGCATTCATGATGAATTGAGATGAGCAATGATTCAACCATTTTGCACCTGGATGTATCCAGCCGGCCCACTGCCCCAGCAGCACAAGGCCTGGGTGGTCCCTATGTCAGGATGCTGTGATTTACCTCTTTTTGGGGGGGAATGTGCCATCCTGTTGGTTTTATCAGACATTCCGAATGCCCTTAGGGATGGCCTAGTGAAGGATGTCGGTACGTTGCTGTTTGCTGCCTGTTCATGTAAAGCTTTAGGAATGTCCACAAAGCATACCTAATGGGGTCAAACACACGCAACATGGGAGGCCATGACTGACCATAATGGAAAAGGTGTGTTCAGGGATACACTGAACACATCGAGAGGCTTTGTTACGAATGGGCAGAGGTATCAGACAAAGCACACAAATGGATTACTGCCCAACTCTTCAAGCTCCACCTGCCCCACAGGTGCCAAGCTGCAGGAAGGTCCCACATTGAGCTGATCAACGACCTTAGAATCTGGAGTGGAAGAAAGCTTTCTTCAAACACAAGGACAGCCTGAGGGATGGTCAACAGAGTGCATGGGCTCTCATTTTCATTTGTGCAGCCACGCTTTAAAAGGACCAGCTCTTGCTCCGCCCATCTGGGAGCTCGCGGGAAATTGTGCAACGCAGGGTGCAGGGGATTTACTGGAAGAGCGTCTGGGGCAGAGGATTTCTCGAGTTAGGAGAGGCCAGAGAAACTGGGATTGTTTTCCTTGGAACAGTGAGGGTTACGTTTTGATCGAAATGGAGAAGCTGTTTCTGCAGGTTGCAGGGTCAGTAACCAGATGATACAGATCTAAGATAATTACAAAGAACCAGAGGAGAGATGAGGTGTTTCTTGAGAAGTAGTGTGTTATTATGATGTGAAATGTGCTTGTTGAAGGGAAGAGAAAGAATAATAACTTTCGAAAGGGAATGGCATATATGCTTGAAAGAGATAACTTGTTAGGTCTATGGGAAATTGGATTAAAGAGCTGTCATGTTCACTACGGCTGAATGGTTTCCTCCTGCGTTGGAAGGTTCTATGACCCTGTGACCAAGTCAGCAGTGAGCACTATCTGTTGCTACACAACCTCTCCCCACATGGTGTGAAGTTGCTGACTGTCTGTGGGCCTCTCTCCATGGAGAGTCTGGCATCCACTTGGGCCTCATTGCTGCACTCTGCAGAATAGTATCTGCATTAAGGATTACATTCAACAGAACCTGGAAAGGATGACTCACCCTCAGAGAAATGAGCAATATTTGTACTGTTGATAACTTTGGAATAAACATACGCTGAAAAATGTGGAAAAATAAAGCCTGCTGGAGATGCCAAAGGATTATGTTCGGCTCAAGCACAGCAATGGAAAGTGAGGCCTGAACTTGACTCATTCTGCTATTAACACGGGCATTAAGGAATACATCTACTGTTAAATACTGCTGAGATATCTCAACAATCCATTGGCATCAGGGAGCTATTTCATTGCAAGTATTTGCAGTACCAGTTATTACCGCAGCTGTGTTAACTACTTGTAACGTAATCTCATATCCAGCAATAAAATCAGATTGGAAGTTGCCATAGTTCAGTTGCTGTAATATCTGAAGTACCTGCACGCAGCTCTGGAGTGAATTATACTTGATATCAGAATGGTGAGAACATTAGTATGGGTGTGGTGGACAGTCGCTGGAAGTATGCTCAGCAAGAAGGTCAACATGCAATGCTTATTTGACACTATCATCATAGCTATCACCTTCTGTCCTTCTATCTCTCACAATTGAACAGGAGGGAGCCCCCTTAATCCCATCCTCACCAGGGATACCTAAAGAGAGTATCAACTACTAGCACGCCACCTCTTGGCTGAATTGTCCAGGCTATTGTTTTAACTCTACATTTCTTTGGTGCTTTTGACATTTGGTCAAAGCTCTTAAAACCTGCAGGGAATAGAGCTGACAGAGGTTTTGCTGACTTCATGACTGCTGCTCAAAGCAGTTCCTCGCTGTGGGTTCCTGAGTGGCTGGTTCCTTTGAAGTACAACGTGACAGGGGGAACAAATAGAGGTCACACAGAGCACGATACGTTGTTGAAGGAGAAAGGAGGATAATAGGGGAGAAGGGTTATTGGGATGTAGCACCTGTCAGTTCACGGAGAAACTTACCGACCTAAATCTCCAGTGGGGAACAATCTGCAAGAGGCCTGAGCTTCCATAAGGACCGAAACCTTGTACCTACAGCTCAACCGCAGTTTTGGACAGTGAGGAAAGGATTTGGTTTGCTTGCATTTATTGGTCTGTGCATTGATATAAGAGTGGGAAATCATGTTGCAGGTTGTACAGGACATTGGTTAGGCCACTTTTGGAATACTGCGTCCAATTCTGGCCTCCCTGCTATAGGAAGGATGGTGTGAAACTTGAAAGGGTTCAGAAAAGATTTACAAGGATGTTGCCAGGGTTGGAGGGTTTGAACTACAGGGAGAGGCTGAATAGAATGGGGCTATTTTCCCTGGAGCATCAGGAGGCTGAGGGGAGACCTTATAGCGGTTTATGAAATCAAAAAGGATAAAAATCAGAATTATAGAAAGGAGGTTTGAATAGGGTGGATAGAAAAAGTCTTTCCTCCAGGATGGGGGGAGTCCAAAACCAGACGGGCATAGGTTTAAGGTGAGAGGAGAAAGATTGAAAAGGAACCTTTGGGGCAATGTCTTCTCACAGAGGATGGTGTGTGTGTGGAATGAGCTGCCAGAGGAAGTGGTGAAGGCTGGTACAATTACAACATTTAAAAGGCAGCTGGATGGGTACATGAATAGGAAGGGTTTAGAGGGATATGGGCCAAATGCTGGCAAATAGGGCGAGGTTAATTTAGGATATGTGGTCGTCATGGACAAGTTGGTGCGAAGGGTCTGTTTCCGTGCTGTATATCCCTATGGCTCTAAGGTGTGGACTGCATTACCAATGCCTTTGATGCTGCCTAGGGCAATGAACCGATTTGCACCTGTGTCCTTCAAGGCTTGAGTTGGAGATCTTTTCACAGTTTGCTGCATACTGGTTGTGAGGTAGTTCTCCCTGGTTATTGAGAGCTACCCACATTCCATTCTCTTTCCCGAGAGATAGAAACAGGCAGTGGTGACCTACTTTGCGAGGATGGCCAATTTCTCAGTGCTGTGGGTTGTTATTGACTGTGAGCACATCGCTCCACGCACTGCATGTATGCACACTGCTGTATCAGATCGCAAAGGGATTTCACTGCCTCCATGTCCAGCTGGGGTGGCTCACCTTGTCTTGGCAAGAGAGGGACATGGGTCAGTGAAGGCAGTGGGATTCTGGATGTTATACTTGAAGAGCTGGCGATGTGTGAAGCTGTGAGATATATAGCATTGTGAAGTATGTGGGCACACAGTGTAGCATATACACGTTCAAAGTGAGCTGTGATTGCGAGAGATTGTTGGTGGTTGAGTGGTGGAGCAGTGCATTGAGCAGCATCAGAGGCTACTGGCATGGTTTTCCTGGGACATGGCAAATGAAATGCATTCACTCAGCTTTATCAGCTAGGAGAGCTTCAGCAAGCTCTAGAGGTAGGGATCTGACCACCATGGTTTCCATTGCCTTGTGTGTGTGTGTGTATGTGTGTGTGTGTGTGTGTGTGTATGTGTGTGTGTGTGTGTGTGTTTGTGTGTGTGTGTAGGAACTCCTGGCCCCTTGTGGATACAGGACATCTCTCACTTTTCATCTCCTTCATCAGTCTACAGTGCAGTGCCTGAAAACCTTTCTGTCATGTTGCACTGCCTTCGGTGTTTCTCAGGTCACATTCAGGAGCCGCCCCTGCCCCTGCTCCAGCTACAATGGGCCACCCCCTTCAGAGGAGCAGGCTAGCTTTACTTGCGCTAGTCGCTCACAATATTGCCTCCCAGTCAAATGCCATGCTAATCAGTAGCACACCTAGCCCTTTCAACCTCATGAAACAGCATGCAACACCAGTTGATGTGCCATCTGCACTACAGTTAATGGGTCTGGGTTAACACAAATTTCAGGGGCTATCGACTCCGGCAGTAACTTCTAATACAGATAGTATCACTCTGTACTTGCACAGTCTGACTGCTAAGTTCCAAGAGAGGGCTCAGAATGCTTTCCATCCATCCAACCTTGTCCCAGAAACTGGGACAATTTTCAATATGCAACGTAAGATTTTAAACTTTAAATCTATCACAAGCAAACAAGCCATTAAATCCAATATGTTTTATCTGTACACACATTTCTCCCATTCCAGTTACTTCTTCCCACTCCACATCCATTCATCCCTTTCTCCTTCATGAACACTTCCCTCTCACACGCACATGCATGCAAAATTCAATGTGATGTTTTTGCCAACAGTTATGCTTACATTTATTCATTGAATAGTACTGTAGTTCTTTTAACAATGTACCTAATGGTTATTTTCCAAAGTCTCACTTCTTTCCAAATCCTGACATCAGATAGATTACATCAATTATGGATATGGGAACAGGAGTAGGCCTTTCAGCCCATTAAACCCTCTCTGCATGAGTTGGCTAGCTCAGTTGGCTGGATAGCTGGTTTCTGCTATAGAGTGATGCTGATAGCCACACGTTCAATCCCCCCACTGGCTGAGGTTACGATGAAGAACGCTGCTTGTTGGGCTGGATGGCCTATTTCCACAGTGTGCAGATTCTATGAGCCCAAAACCTCAGATCATCAATAGCTTTGCCTCCTGATGGACTGCTGTTGTACACTTACCACCTCAATTTATTACCCCTTGGCAGTATCAGAGTCCATGCCTTAATTGTTTCATTGCAAAAGATAAAGCAATCATCACTGAAAGGGCAGTCTACTGACCTCTAATCTCATCTTCAAATCATTTATACGTTGCTGGTTCTTTTGCTGTTCACAACTCAACTTGTCAATGAGAGCAACCTTGCTTTCTTCCTCAGCTAGCAGCTGTAAAAAAGATCAAACGAAAGAAAATTTTCTTGCAAAACAGTATTTTCTGAGGATTAACTTAAGTATGAGAGAAATAAGAACATTAAATATGGAGCAGGCAGATAGATTTGACTTGCATTGTGCTCCTATACATATTATCCAATATGATCTCACATAGTCCTGCTGTTTGGTCAGCCTCGGTCAGATTTTGCAGCTGGAGACATTGTCAGCTGTCTTTATAATACCTGAGCGACCAGCAGCAGCTTCTGAAATCTCTACTTGCGCAATGAAATATGAAAATCCCTTGCTTCACCACAGAAGGTGCTGTTCTTGCAATCGGAAACAAATTAGAAATCACTGAACTGACGTGAGCCTATCCATTTAGCGTTTAACGTATCCAGTTACAAAAACGTACATCTTATCATTGAGGTGTAACCGGATTTATAACTCTACACTAAGTTGTAGGTATTTCTTTAAAAAAAACTCTTTGGCCCAAGAAAGCCAATTGTACACTTGTTAAATTTCTCCACAGAGTTTTATGCTTATTTTTTAAAGTTTATTTGTGATACTTCCAGCAATTAATGTGTGTGACCCTTTAGTTTGAAAAACTGTGAAGCCTATATCAATGTAGTTACTTCCTTGTTTGCTGTCTGTGAGCATACCTCAATATGATTGGCTGCTCACCCTCTTTGATGAATCTACATGCCCTGATGCCAAATTCAAATTAACTGGCATAGGAAATCAACCACGGAGAGTGTTACACTTTCAACATCAGCAGTGATTACTGTCAGTGCGACATTGACCTCAAAATCTGGATCAACCCCTTTGGTTTTACTGTTCTGAAAATGACAAACTATTTATCACGCTCCATGTTGGACTTTCTCCAATAAAATCTATCACAATACAAACCACACCAGCAGCTCTCTGTGTTGTATAATCATGAGTTATTTCCAAACGTGGGTTCAGATGCACAGTAATTCTTTCTATCACATCTGAACCCATTGTTCTGTACCTTCTTTAATCTTTATGATATTCATTCTCACACAGCTTTACATTTCAAAGTTTTGACATGCACAGAATGCCTGAGAGTTCAGATTTCCCTGCTCTTTAATTGTGCAATTTCTTGCTCATCAAACCAGGTCTGACAGCCAACTCATTATCCTCACCAACTCAAACTGTGTACTTCAGTAAAGCTGAGACAATTGCTGAGCTCTGTTACACTACAATAAAATTTAGTATTATCCAGGCGGCATGATGCACAATTCAGATGGTCACTTCATAAATTGTTAACTGGTTATTAATCCAGTGAATAACTTTCCAGTCTGCTTTGAAAGATTATTCTATATTTATCTTTACATTTCCTCACAGAAAGATGCCTTAAATGATGACAGTCTTTTGTGTGAATATACAAAATAACAGCAGATTTTATTGTGACTCAGACTTAGTTGCAGCCTGCTGTAATACATTTCAATTTAACAAAATCGCTCAACTAGATTGGTTTTTGAGGGTGAAACTTGTCCAGGATCCCGGGACCAGTCCTGACTGACGAGCTGTACAACCAACACTGACCGTACCCAACACCAAATACTGGCTGTTCCCTTCTCCAATACCAAACACTGACCGTACCCAACACCAAATACTGGCTGTTCCCTTCTCCAATACCAAACACTGACCATCCCCAACACCAAACACTGACCAACCCTATCCCCAATGCCAAACACTGACCATCCCCAACACCAAACACTGACCAACCCTATCCCCAATGCCAAACACTGACCATCCCCATCCCCAAACACTGACCAACCCTATCCCCAATGCCAAACACTGACCATCCCCATCCCCAAACACTGACCAACCCTATCCCCAATGCCAAACACTGACCATCCCCAACACCAAACACTGACCAACCCTATCCCCAATGCCAAACACTGACCATCCCCATCCCCAAACACTGACCAACCCTATCCCCAATGCCAAACACTGACCATCCCCAACACCAAATACTGACCAACCCTATCCCCAATGCCAAACACTGACCATCCCCAACACCAAATACTGACCAACCCTATCCCCAATGCCAAACACTGACCATCCCCAACACCAAACACTGACCAACCCTATCCCCAATGCCAAACACTGACCATCCCCAACACCAAACACTGACCAACCCTATCCCCAATGCCAAACACTGACCATCCCCATCCCCAACACCAAAAACTCACTTTCCCCAGCGCCAAACTCTGACCATCCCCAACGCCAAACACTGACCTTCCCCATTCCCAACACCAAACACTGACCGTCCCCAGCGCCAAACACTGACCTTCCCCATTCCCAACACCAAACACTGACCTTCCCCATTCCCAACACCAAACACTGACCGTCCCCAGCACCAAACACTGACCAATCCTATCCCCAATACCAAACACTAACCGTCCCCAACGCTTAACACTGGCCACCCCCAACACCAAACACTGACCATTCCCATCCCCAACACCAAACACTGGCCATCCCCAATGCCAAACTCTGACCATCTCCAATGCCAAACACTGACCAACCCTATCCTCAATGCCAAACACTGACCGTCCCCTACACCAAACACTGACTGTCCCCAACACCAAACACTGACCATACCCATCCCCAACACCAAACACTAACCGTCCCCAGCGCCAAACTCTGACGGCTCCCAATGCCAAGCACCAAACACTGACCATCCCCAACACCAAACACTGACCAACCCTATCCCCAATGCCAAACACTGACCATCCCCATCCCCAACACCAAAAACTCACTGCCCCAGCGCCAAACTCTGACCATCCCCAACGCCAAACACTGACCTTCCCCATTCCCAACACCAAACACTGACCGTCCCCAGCGCTAAACACTGACATCTCCGTCCCTAATGCCAAACACTGACCATCCCCAACACCAAACACTGACCATCTCCAACACCAAACACTGAACAACCCTATCCCCAATGCCAAACACTGATCATCCCCAACACCAAACACTGACCATCCCATCCCCATCCCCAACACCAAACACTCACCGTCCCCAGCGCCAAACACTGACCATACCCAACGCCAAACACTGACCATCCCCACTCCCAACACCAAACACTGACCATCCCCAACACCAAACACTGACCAACCCTATCCCCAATGCCAAACACTGACCGTCCCCAACGCCTAACACTGACCACCCCCAACACCAAACACTGACCATTCCCATCTCCAACACCAAACACTGACCATCCTCAACACCAAACACTGACTGTCCCCAACACAAAAACTGACCATTCCCCTCCCCAACACCAAACACTGACCATCCCCAATGCCAAACTCTGACCATCTCCAATGCCAAACACTGACCAACCCTATCTCCAACACCAAACACTGACCACCCCAACACCAAATACTGACCGTCCCCAAGCCAAACACTGACCGTCCCCAACGCTGAACACTGACATCTCCGTCCCCAACACCAAACACTGACCATCCCCAACGCCAAACACTGGCCATTCCCAACACCAAAAATTGAAAATTCCCAAAAGGCACCCCCTGGTAAACACTGAGTAGAGAATAGGAATGGAGGTCAGGGGGAAGGGAGGCAGGTCAGAGCCAGCAGTGCCTGCCCCCGAGGACCTGGATACATTTCCCAAAGAAGCTCAATGACCTCACCCGAGTAGGGAAGGGAGGTGAATCTAACTTCAAAAGCCCCACTACACCACCTGAACCACCAGCCTCCTCCACTGCTCCACACGCCAGACCACCCCCCCACCAACACACCCTGAGCAACAGACTCAATCAAACTGACATGTTCATAACTCACGTCAACCTCACTCACTCAGCAACGTAGCAAGCCTGACATCTCACAGTTTACACTCGCTGTTAGCCATTCACCCGTTACAGCCTCACATATTGTCTTGTAAGCACTTACACAGCTCTTCCTCTCTTAAGGGATAATATACACAACTGAAGACTGCACCCCCTGATCTATAGGGGGAACAGCACCTCACACTGGCCTCAAAGGAGATGAGACTGACGACAGCCATGGCTGGACTGAAACTTTTGAAGCTAACAATATGTATCTCCTTCATACAGCTCACTTCCTGGACCTTCATCTGAACTCACTCCCGATCCCAAAGCTGCTCGGTGGTGACAGTGTGCTCGTCTTTCTTTTCCACCCCTGCCATCACAATCCTAGCCTTCAGGCAGAGGTCCCAGGACAATGGAGAAGAGCCTAATGGTGAAACACTGAAGGGGCGCCAGCGCTACCATGGTAATATCATCAGACTAGTAATCCCAGGCTAACGTTCTGAGGATGTTATAGAATTCCGGCACTTTAGAATTGGGCCATTCAACCCATCAAGTGTACACCAACCTGCCTAGACCCACTCCTTATCCTTGGATTTCCCATGGCCAATCCACCTACCCTGCACATCTTTGGAAGGAATTTGGAGCACCCAGAGGAAACCCACACAGACAATGTTCAAACTCCACACAGAGAGTCGCCCGAGGCTGGGATCGAACCCACGTCCCCATTGCTGTGAGGCAGCAGTGCTAACCACTGAGCCACCGTGCTGCCCTGAATATGGATTTGAATCTGACAATGGCAGACAATGAAATTTGACTTCCATTTTTAAACATCTGGAGTAAAGTGCTAGTCTAATGGCGACCATGTAACTATTGTCACGTGCTGTAAAAACCCATCCCTTTCACTAGATTTGCAGGATGAGGAACCGTAATAGTAAGAGGTTGGAACTGTTCTCCTTGGAGAAACGGTGGTGAAGGAGGGAGATCTAATAGAGTTTTTCAAAATCATGAAGGTGCTGGATAGAGTAGAAGCTTGTATAAGGATCAAGAATCAGATAGTATGCGTTTAAAGTGGTCTGCAAGTGAAATGAATGAAAAATGTGTGGAAAATCTTTCTCATTCCATGAGTGGTTAGCGTATGGCATGCACTGTACGGAAATGTGGTGGGGACAGGTTCGATTGAGGCATTCCAAAGGGCATTAGATGATAATTGGGATAGAAACAATATGGAGGATTACAGGGAATGGCTGCTAAGTCAGGCTCATTTACTGGGCCAGCACAGACACAACGGGCAGAATGGTCTCATCCAGCAGTGATGTTGTTGTGTGGTTTTGTTGCCAGGATGGGTGAGTCTGCATGCCCAGTGGGAGATCAGGGTCCAGAGTGGACAGGGCATGGACCGAATGGAAATGCGGGTGTGGAAAGACTCAAACAAATCACAAGATGGGGTGGGGGTGGTGTGAGAGGTTCCCCTAGCCACCAGGTCCTTTGTCAACACCATAAGGCCGTAAGGAATAGGATCAGGAGCAGGCCATTCAGCCCCTCAAACCTGTTCCACAATTCAATGAGATTGTGACTGATTCAACATTCCTCACGTCCACCTTCCTGCCCAAACAAAACAAAAGGAAGACCACTCTGGTATGAGGTGATTTGAACAGATCTTTGCTTTATCATTGCCTCCCAGTGGGATCAGTACCTACTTTAGGCCACTCATATTGATTGCTGGTGCATGGTTGAACACATATTTTGAAAGAAGTGGTGATAACCTTTTGTACAGCAACCGTCCAGCTTGTGGGATAAAGCCATCTGGCTACATGCAACATAAACTGTTGATAATCACTTACTATAACTGGGGAATGTCTGCTGAAAGTCGAAAGCACTAACCAGAACAGACAGCAGAGTGACAGAATATGGATCATGGAATTAATAAGTCCTTGACATTTCTGTTTGGAGGCTCCCTGAGCGTGTGTCAAGCTATAAGCAGCTTCTGACAGTCAGTGATGTGCCTGGAAAGCATGCTTTGTCTTGAATTTGAAGTCTCTCTGCAACTTTTCTCCTTGGCCCTAATTTTGATAGGTACTGGGGTAGACATTGGAGTAGGTTTGATGGTACTTCAGTGAAGAAAATAAAGTCCATGCCATCTTCACCCACTAGCTTCACTGAAATAGCACCAGACACATTCTTTACCCAATCTTGGTGCAGAATTGAGGAAAGCTAGTACCCTTGTTAGCACCTACTCTACTTCTAAGGTGGTGGCAGAGTGGGACGCTTCAGCTGGAGGTTGTCCGCTCCATCTGCCTTTATTTCTTTGCTTTTCTCTTTTGTGTTTTTTTCTCTCTTCTTGGCAATGTCCTGAACTTCCAGCCTCAGCACAGACTAGGGCTCTTAGCCTTAGCGCAAACACAGTGAGGTCTCCTCTTAGCCCAGCATGGCAGTCTCCTGGACCAGCACGCCAATCTGAAATGCTGGAGTTTTTATTTCTTTATTCCTCTAAATCTTTCTCCTTTAGAAGTTGTACTGAAGAAACTGCACCGAGGTACCTAAGGTGTGGCACCATGAATGGTAACTCGTAAACTTTTCACTGGACTCATTTGAGTACCTGTGACAATAAAGCTAATTCAATTGACAGTTTTCCACATGGGACAGGATGGAGAGCAGGTTCACTAAAATGCTACTGGAGATCAAAGAGTTACATTTTGGGAACAGGTAGCAGGGTATGCATTGTTTTGAGCTGAACAGAGATGTTCAAGCTCAATACACAGTTTGTTAGGGTAACTGTTTCCAGCTGAAGGGGACACCAGGGGGCATAACCGTACCACTACACATCAGCCATGACTCAGGGGATAGCCCTCTTGCCTCTACCTCACAAAGTCTTGGTTCGAGTCCCATTCCAGGACCTGAAAGTACTGCTGAACACTCCCAAGCAGTGCAGAGCAGGTGTTGCACTGTTGGAGGTGCTGCCTTTCGGATGAAATGTGAACCTCACGTCAACTGGTTCAGTGGGGAAAGATGCTTCCTGAGGATCAGTAAATTCGATGTTAGTTGGGTTTGGCGTAGACGGCAGTGCAGCGGTGATGGTTCTGAGCTGGCTCGGAATTTAAACACAGATGGGCTTCTCGTTCAGCTATATCTTTCTGCGGCACTGAATGAAAGCATGTCACTGTATTTTGTTGTATTTCTGGCCCTAAAATATATGTGACAATACAATCATTCATTAAATTCATAAATCTGAGGCACAATCTGCTTCTGCAGCTGGATGTAAAAAAATGGCACTACTTTGAAGCAGGAGAGTAGCCCCTAGTGTTCTGACTATTGAATCATTGTCACATCGTCGTTGTCGGGAATTTGCTGTGTGCAAATTGACTATTACACTTCCTGCAAGACAACAAGGAAGTATTTAACTGGCTGTAAAGCACTGAGGCATAAAAGCAGTAATAAAGGCGCCATATGAATGAAAGAATTTCTTTTCTCTTTAAAGCTGGGCCATTGAGGGTTGATATCAGGGACCACAAATTCACAAGAGGGCTTATGGAGATCTGAAACACCTCCTTCAAAAATAGCGGAGGCCGGGGCTACTCAGACAGCTGTTTGTCAGCAATGATATGAAAGGACATGGAATCAGGCCAAGAAGATGATGTTAAAATACTAGTCAGAGTCAGGCTAACAGGGTGACGCCATGGCTCAAGGGTTAGCACTGCTGCCTCACAGCGCCAGAGAGCCAGGTTTGATTCGACCCTCGAGCAGCTATCTGTGTGGAGTTTGCGCAGTCTCCCTGTGTCTGCTGGGTTTCCCCCGGGTGCTTCAGTTTCCACCCACAGTCCAAAGATGTGCAGGTTAGGGTGGATCGGCAGTGCTCAGTTGCCCCATAGTGTGCAGGTTAGGCATGGGAAATGCAGGGTTACAGGCTACGGGGTGGGTCCGGGAAGAATACCCTTTAAGGGTCAGCATGGACTCGATGGGCTAAAAAGCCTCCGCCTACACAATAGGAATTCTATGAACTGAATGAGTAAACTGGTCAGAGATAGTAGGAACTGGAGAATCTGAAATAATAAACTGGATGAATACAGCAAGCCAAGGAGCAGGAAGGCTGACGTTTCGGGCATAGACCCTTCTTCAGAAATGGGGAAAGGGGTTCTGAAATCAATAGGGAGAGAGGGGGACGTGGATAGACGATGGATAGAGGAGAAGATAGGTGGAGAGGAGACGGACTGGTCAAAGAGATGGGGATGGAGCCAGTAAAGGTGAGTGTAGGTGAGGAGATAGGGAGGATGGACAGGTCAAGGGGCCTTTGAAGAGGCTTCGCAGTGGGGTTAAAATTGTTTCAGAGATAGTAGAAACTGCAGGCTTGGGGACCGCTTTGCAGAACACCTACACTCGGTTCACACTAAACAACTGCACCTCCCAGTCACTAACCATTTCAATTTCCCCTCCCATTCCTCAGATGATGTGTCCATCCTGGGCCTCCTGCAGAGCCACAGCGATGCTACCCGAAGGTTGCAGGAACAGCAGCTCATATTCCACTTGGGAACCCTGCAGCTCAATGGTATCAATGCGGACCTCGCAAGCTTCAAAATCTCCCCTCCCCCCACCTCATCCCAAAACCAGCCCAGCTTGTCCCTTCCTCACACCTCAAGCCCCACCCCCATCTCCTACCCACTAACCTCATCCTGCCTCCTTGACCTGTCTGCCCTCCCTGGACTGACCTATCTCCTCCCTAACTCCCCACCTACACTCACCTTTGCTGGTTCCATCCCCACCTCTTCAACCTGTCTGCCTCCTCTCCACTTATTTTCTCTTCTATCTGCCTTCCCCTCTCTCCCTATTTATTTCAGAACCCCCTTCCCCGCCCCCATTTCTGAAGAAGGGTCTAAGCCCGAAACATCAGCTTTCCCGCTCCTCTGATGCTGCTTGGCCTGCTGTGTTCATCC
Organism: Stegostoma tigrinum; assembly: GCF_030684315.1. Taxonomy (NCBI): domain Eukaryota; kingdom Metazoa; phylum Chordata; class Chondrichthyes; order Orectolobiformes; family Stegostomatidae; genus Stegostoma; species Stegostoma tigrinum. The sequence goes on from NC_081378.1 coordinate 48,536,096, forward strand.
AGCTCTACACCTTGTTATCTCAGTAAACTGGTCAGATTGATTGATCAATCAAATCCTCAGATTTGAGGAGGACTGACCTCCTCCTGTTTCTGTAGTTCTCATTTTGTATTGGAAGCTCTGCTCATCCTTCTCACCCTCACAGATCACAGAAATAAACTGCTTGGTCCTTCATTTGTGGCTCAGAGGGAGTGAAAATTTAGATCATGTGCACATACACACCAATTTGCAATCTTATCAGGCCTATGTACTATATCTCAATTTGTCAGAACAGAAATGAGGGTCTTAAAAATTCTAAAACTCTGTAAAGAATATGAATTAGTGAGCAAATTCTCCAGGTTTATCACTGGGACAGTTCTGTTTTGATTTATTATAATTTTAAACATTCAATTCAGGCTTCATTAAGAGCCAATTAGACAATTATTGAGATATTTCTCATTGTAAAACAGGTCTAATCAGATCATTATGAAACCTCTCAGGTGCAGCATATTAAAGAACCAGCTCTGAGCATTGTTCACCCAAAAAGTATATTCTCTTCCCCGACTGATAGATAATGCCTGAGGAATTCTGCAATCTGCTGTGGCTGATCACTATTTTATAACTGTTTTGACTCAAGTTATGTGTTTGTCATCTCTGCTACATTTCTCTGAGTAACAGTGCTTAACAAATGAGATGCAGCTTGTCACTTCATCTTCTGACCATTCATGCATCGCAAACTCTCCTACTGTAAATAAACAAAGACCCCTCACTTCTACCAGGCTTTGACTAAAAACAGGACAGCAGTGTTTCTGCAGTGTGGCTAATTGGGAATTCAGCCATACAGCTTAATTGCTTTTATGACTGGTCAATCATAACTGAGTAATGCACACTATCATTAGGCCTGCGATCTCAATAGTATTATTCACATAGTGTATATGTAGGTGACCGGAATATTTTTGCATGTTAAAATGCTGAGCAGAAGACCAGATCGTGTGAATATTCTTTAATGGGTACAAATGCTTTACTTTCTTTGTTACTGAAGATTGGGACATGGTTGTTCACCGCACAATCCCAACATCCATCAACGATTTTATTAAGTAGAACATAGAACATAGAACAGCACAGCACAGGAACTGGCCCTTTGGCCCACAATGTTGTGCCGAACATGATGGCATATTAAACTAGTCCCTTCTGCCTGCCCATGGTCCATACCCCTCCGTTTCTTGCATATTCACGTGCTTGTCTAAAAGCCCCTATCATGTCTGCCTCTACTAACACCACCACTGGCATTCCAGACTCCTAACACTCTGTGTAAAAAAACTTGTCCCTCACTCACCTTTGAACTTTTCCCCCTCTCACCTTATATGCATGTCCCCTAGTATTAGATATTACAGCTCTGGGAAGAAGATTCTAACTGTCAACCCTATTCATGCATCTCCCCTCAATCCCTGCTGCTCCAGAGAAAACAACCTGAGTTTTTCTAGCCTCCCTTTCGGGCTCATAGTCTCTAATCCAGGCAGTACCCTGGTAAGCCTCTTCTGCGCCGTCTCCAAGGCCTCCACATCCTTCCTGTAATGTGGTGTCCCAAACTCTAAGTGTGGCCTAACCAAAGTCTTATAAAGCTGCAACAGGACATCTTGATTCTTGTAGAAACCAAACGAACTGTAGATGCTGTAAATCAGGAACAAAAACAGAAGTTGCTGGAAAAGCTCAGCAGGTCTGGGCGCATCTGTGAAGGCAAAATCAGAGTTAATGTTTCGAGTTCTGAGGAAGGGTCACTGAACCCGAAACATTAACTCTGATTTTATCTTCACAGACGCTGCCAGGCCTGCTGACCTTCCTGCTAAGGAACAAAGGAATATTTTGGAGAGGTGGAGAGATTTTGCAATCCAACCAGGGGAAATGTCCTCCCCTCGCCTACGTTGTTGAATTCTGTACGGATTTGAAAGAGATCATCTGTCAGTTGTTAAAGATGCAGTCTAGTTAGTCTTTCCTCACACAATTCCAGGAATTTGTTCAGTGGACATTCATTGCAGAGCCTGTATGGTTAGTGTGTTTTTCTACAGATAAGGAGGCCAAAACTGTACAAAATATTCCAGATGCACTTTTACCAGGGCTCTGTAAGAATGTATGTGTGAGTACAGTTACCTGTTATGTGCAAGTAGTGCATGTGGTCTTTTCTATTAAAATGACCGTATGGTTAAAATGTGATTGATGTAGATTCACTGGGGGCTAGCCAATGTTTCCTACTGAACAACAGAAGATTCTCGAGTATGTGATAAACTGCCATCCACGTACAGAATTTTTACAATTTTTAATTATTTTTATCTGTTGTGAGACAGATTGATGGAGGAAAAGATTCTTGATTGACATTTTTTTTATTTATTCCTTACTGTCTGTTTATTTCCCCCCAACAGATTTGTAAAGTATTTCAGTCCTGTCTGTGTAATACAAGGTTTCGAATTCTTTATCTTGTTCTGCCAGCTGTGATCTACCAGATGAGGTGACAAAGCGTTCCTGAAAAAGATTTAGGGGCTATGTTTTCTATGTGACTTTAAAATCTCTGCCACTGCTGATTCAGGAGATCTAAACCATCATGTTTCGCTCTATGTGTGTGGGTGGCTTTGCTGATTTATGTCAGGACTGTATTTAGGTGATGGAAAAGAGAGGCATGTCAACTCAGGAAAGTCCAGCACCAGTTATAAACAACCCTTGCCAGCGTCATTCACATCTCCACAACAAATGTTCGCAGCTTCAAAACTGACTAAAGTTTTGGGTTGGTACTGCATGAAAATCAAACCTTTCACTCAACCACGTTCTATGGTGGTAACTCTGATACCTCGTTCTAACTTGTACCAGGCCTTGTTCACACCTTCAATGCTCCTTATCGCAAATTGGGTTCTGGTCTGGCAACACCCCAATTATAAGATTTATATCCTTGAGCTTCATGGTCCCGTCCTTCCTGACCTGTCTGTAAACTCCTCCAGCCCATAGTTGGTGTTTGTGTTATAAATTCTGTTGTCTACCATTCACATCCTTTACCCAGTGTTGGCTTCAACCATCTTAACCCTAAGTTCTAGAATTCTTTTGCAAAATCTCTCCACCTCTCCAAAATATTCCTTTGTTCCTTAGTAGTCACCTAACTAAACAAGGTTTTGATCACCTACCCTAAATAACTCCTTATGACATTGAGAATTTGTTGGCCTGATTAGCATTAATTGCTTAACCTGCGTTAACCACTTTGCTGTAGCTCCAGAGCCACATGTAGGTCAGACCAGGTAAGGACTGCAATTTCCTTCCCTGAAGACATTAGTAAACCAAACAGGTTTATCCAATAATCGATAATGATTTCATGGTCATCATAAGACACTCAATTCCAGATTTTTATTCAATTCAAGTCCACCATCTACAGTGATGGGATTCAAACATGGGTCCCCAGAATATTACCTGAACCTCTGAAATGGTTAAAAACCGAAAGAACTGCGGGATGCTGTAAATCAGGAACAAAAAGGAGCAAGGGTCACCGGGCCCGAAACGTTGACTCTGATTTTTTTTTTCTTCACAGATGCTGCCAGACCTGCTCAGCTTTTCCAGCAACTTCTGGTTTTGTTGACTCTGAATTAATAGTCTCTTGAAAATACCACTAAACCATCACCTCCCCTAATACCACGAGGCCTAGTTACGCTCATTACCATACAAGTGAAAACATCCTGGAGAGAAGTTGTCTGACCTTCCTTCCAGATGGCAGGCTGGGAAATGACAATGCCAGGGAAGCTGCAGTGAGTTGTGAAGTATAGTTGCCTGGTGGAGTTTTGCATCTAGAGTATTTTTCCCGTGATAGCACTGCATGTGGACTGCAGAACTCTTCAAAAGAAGCAGGCAGCTGATTTGTACTTGGAGCTGCAGGTATTTTGCCAATGGTGGAGTGAGTCTCCACTATTATCTTCCTCTATTTTATTCAATTCTCTAATTTATTGGCATTGTTCCTGTTCAACCTCACTTCCACTATTTGATAGTCTTGTAGATTATCTCTATCAATTGTATATTGATCCTTCATTGTTTTCTTATCTCTGGATAGATGAATTATCCATCTGTTTTATTGATGACTGCATCATTTCTTATCTATTGTCACTATTATTTATAATAAGCACAGCTACTTCACATCCCCCTTTGCTGTCTCTTTTATTTCTAAACATGTTTTGTATTTGGCGATGTTTCATTGTCAGTGTTGACTTTCCCAAAGGATTCCCTCAATAATCCCAACCGTACTTGTCCATTACAATTTATTATCACCTTGAGATCTCCTGTTGAATTACAGCTGATTGCTGAACGGATGTTTAATTCATTTCTCATAGCAGTTCCTCTTCCTAATTGTACTAAGTATTTTAGCTTCCTGTCCTATGATCCTATTTATTCCTGGGCAATTCCTGTCCTTATTATTGTACATCCTACGCCTTTTATTCCTGTCTTATATTTTGCAAGACTCAGTTCATTCCTTGTACATTCCAACCTCACCATACTAGATTTAAAGCCTTTGTTTCTTCCAACTTACTCTTTCAGCTGGGATACACATCCTGTTCTGCTACAGTCGGAGGCTTTCATCAATACTGCCCTTTCCTTTCTCAGAATTGATACCAATGTTCTTCGATAATGGACCCCCTTTACCCTCCCCAGACCTTCAGTTATGTTCTCTTTTTCTAATTCCTTATACCAATTTGCGTGTAGCTTGGGAAAATCATTATTTCCTTTGTGATCCAACTTCTAAATTCCGCTCCTTAGTTCCAATACCTCCTCAGTAGGATCTCTAGCTCCACCACAAGCTCACATGAATTGGATTAGGCCATCTGGCCCATTGAACATGTACTGCCATTCAATTAGGTGCTGTTTGATCAGAGTGAGATCACAATACCATTTTCCTGCCTCTCTCCCATTAGCCTGGACTCCCTCATCAATCAAAAATCTGTCTAACTCAATCTTGAATATTCAAATGACCCAGCCTCCACTGTTCAGAGAATTCCAAAGACTCTTGGACAGGAGAAATTCCACCACATTCAGTTTTAAGTGGGAGGCTTGGATTCTTAAACTGCACTCACTAGTTTCAGACTTAGGCATACAAGGGGAAAAATTCTCTTAGGATCCACACAATTAAGTCCCATCAGGACTTTACATGTTTAATATCACTTCTCATTGTTGCAAACTCCAGTGAGTACCAGGCCCAACCTGCTGAACCTTTCCACATGAACCCGACCACAGAAATTGTCCAAATAACTTGGCGTCATTAGTAGCTAGAAAGATCTATCGATGTATGACTTGAACCTGCCCAATATCCGAGCTGCCACTAACTCCCAACTTACAAATTCTTCTTCATGCACCACAAGATATGTCTGATCTGGTATCAGGTGGGCCACAGCCTTTGGTACTCTAATTTATGGTTATATAAGATTCTATCTAATTCAGTATCTCTTTCTTGATTTGTTCTTCAACCCTCTTAGCCAGATGGCTGTGGCTGTTATCCCCAGAGTCTTTCTCCCTGTTTTTAAGGTAGAAGTGCCTCTTGAACTGAACGCTACTTCTGGGACCTCTTCTCATCCTCTGCAGAGATCCTGCTTCTGAGTTCTTCGCTGTCAAACCTTCTTTGTCCTGAACCTGTGTATCCCTTAGAGATGGGGCTGCTTTCTGCCGAGACTATCCAGCATGTGTTCTTTTTTTCCTGGTGTTTGTGTCTCTAACCCCCATTCCAGCTCAATAAGGCTGACCCTAGTGACTCAAGGCAGAAACATCTCCTGCAGATGGTGGCACAGAGTTTCAGTGGTTAGCACTGCTGCTTCTCTCAGTGCCAGGGAGCCGGGTTTGATTCTACCCTCGGGTGACTGCCTGTGTGGAGTTTGCACGCTCTCCCCGTGTCGGTGTGGGGTGTCATCTGGGTGGTCCGGTTTCCTCCCACTGATGAAAGATGTGTAAGATGCTAAATTGTCCATAGTGTCCAGGAATGTGTAGGTTAGGTGGTTTAGCCATGAGAAATGTAGGGGTAGGGGTTTGGGTCTGGGTGGGATGCCCTTTGGAGAGTTAGTATGGACACTCTAAGGATTTGATGTGGGAAGCAGGGAATGTCTCCCTGACCACAAACTGCACAACCCACATGTGGCTCGTGTCACGTCTTATTTGTTTTGTGCTCCTGCAAAGTGCTGTGGGATGTTTTGCAAAGTCAAAGGAGCTGCATAAACATCAGTTGTTATTGTCAGGACAGGCCCCAGCTCTGGATTCAGCCTCAATATCCACTCTGCACAGACAGTACAGTGTAAATACAGAATGATCTATCAAAGGTCATCACGAATCTGTCTCATACTGGCCCCCACATCAGCCTAGTGTAGTCCATACAAACACAAGGCACATTAGTTAAACCTTACAATATAATTCATTGATGTTGACTGTGATTTGCAGGAAGCTGTGACTGGAATTGCATTTGTCTCTACTTTTTCGGGACTGGGTTTTCTGCAAATGCCAATACTCCTTTATTAAGAACACACATTCAGTCTGTTTTTGGCTAATAATCTGTTGGGTTTTCTTTATGTGAAAAATCACATTTAAAGCTTTTTTTTTGGTTTCTTCAAAGAGTAGATGTTCTGACACAATTTGGAATGGCTGAGGATTGTCTGTTGTCTCTCAATCTCAGGTTAAACAAGGCCTGAACTCAGGCTTGGATGCTCAGAACATTCTTCTTCTGCCTGAGATGAACACTCGGCTGTAAAGATTCAAACTGATTCAAATCTGAAGGAAAATGGACCTACTCAGTCCTCAGACTTCACTGCACTTGTGCCTGGTGTGATGTCCCTTTTAGGGACAATATCCTAAATGTGTCAGGGTACTAAAGTGTGAAGCTGGATGAACACAGCAGGCTCTCTGATGAAGGGTCTAGGCCCGAAACGTCAACTTTTGTGCTCCTGAGATGCTGCTTGGCCTGCTGTGTTCATCCAGCTTCACACTTTATTATCTTGGATTCTCCAGCATCTGCAGTTCCCATTATCACATCCTAAATGTGTCCATAACCGTCCATACCAGTGAAGTGGAGGTGCTGGTGTTAGACAGGCATGGACAAGGTCAGAAATCACACGGCTTTTCTGATGAAGGGTCTAGGCCTGAAACGTCAGCTTTTGTGCTCCTAAGATGCTGCTTGGCCTGCTGTGTTCATCCAGCTCCACACTTTGTTATCTTAGAAATCACATGACACTGGGTTATAACACCTGAAGAAGGAGCGAGACTCTGAAAGCTTGTGTTTTCAAATAAATCTGTTGGACTATAACCTGGTGTCATGTAATTTCTGATCTTATCCATAACAGGATGTGGTGTACAAGTTATTTACTCTGTAGCCAAAATGGAGCTAGAATCCTGTAGGTCAGATATGCCTCCCAGTTGTGCTTTCAAATAAGGATCTCACATCCTTGTTTTAGCAGTGCTTGTTGTACAATCGATACATTGACAATTAACTGAAGAATGCAGCAGTGCCAACGCGGACACGACTCTGGTTTCTGAGAGATAGTAGAAACTGCAGATGCTGGAGTCAGAGGTAACACAGAAACAAAAACAAAGTCGTTGGAAAAGCTCAGCAGGTCTGGCAGCATCCGTGGTGGAGAGAACAGAGTTCTGTGGATTTGATGGAATGAATGGCCTGCTTCCACACTATGGGGATTCTACGATTCCTGCAGACTGGGCCTCAGTTTATTGCCCTTTATGAAAGGCGGCGTCTGACACAGGGCAGCCCTTCTGTAGGAGAGATGGGTGTGAGAGATGGGTCCGGTGACCCTTCCTCGGAACTGGTAACACAGTGTGGCTGCTGGAGTCAGAGATGACCCCAATTTACCTGTGACAGCGCGATGCAGATCTGCATTCCTGTGACGCCACTCCCTCGAGTACTGAGGATGTGATTTGCTCCAGGCGTTTAAAACACAACAATGCTTTGAAAGGGCAGACACAGGGAAAATAAAACAGTTTCCTTTTGAAAAATGGGAGAAAGGTCATCCTGGAATGAGATCAGGAAGCAGATTTCCACACCAAACGCAAGTGCAAATCTGGCATTCTCTGTCCCTGAGGGCCTGCGAGCCAGCCACAGCTTCCGAGGTCGAGTTGGATGTATTTTTGTTGAGCGCAGATGTCAGAGGATTTTGGGCTGAACACAGATGCGGCCCAGAACAGTTGACTGACCGGACACATTTAACAATTTAAATTACCTCCCATTCAGTTCTCAATGTTCCTTAATGTGTTGACCAGATTGGCCAGCCTGTCTCATTTCCTTGGACTCTCACTAACCTTAGTTTGCAGCATTTTAATTTCAGTCGACAGGTTGTTAATGTGCTGGCGCAGACACTGGTTTTCCTCCTGAATTTGCTCCAATTGGATATGTTCCTTATTGAGGCACATGCTCAGTTCCATCAGCTAGGATGAGAATTAATATGCGGGTGTCAAAAGGACAGCAACTCTAAACTTCATTATCGCAGCAGTAATAACCTTTAGCAAGCTCGCAACTGGTGTACTGATGGGTTCCCGATAGCAACTTACAACATATCTCCTGGGCTCATGCTCAGTTCTGAGACTGAAGTGGCTTCAAACATGCTGCTCAGAAACAGAGGTCAAGCTCACACCCATCTCTCCTACAGAAGGGCTGCCCTGTGTCAGATGCCGCCTTTCATAAAGGGCAATAAACTGAGGCCCAGTCTGCAGGAATCGTAGAATCCCCATAGTGTGGAAGCAGGCCATTCAATCCATCAAATCCACACCAACCCTTTGAAGGGCATCCCATCCGATCCCTGTAACTCTGCATTTCCCATGGCTAACGCAATTTGCCTGCACATCCTGAACATTATGGGTGATTTAGCATGGCCAATCTACCCTAACCTGCACATCTTTGGACTGTGGGAGGAAACTGAAGCAGCTGGAAGGAAACCCATACAGAGAATGTGCAAACTCCACACAGACAGTCACCCAAAGATGGAATTGAACCCAGGTCCCGGACACCGTGAGGCAGCAGTGCTGACCCACTGAGCCACTGTGCCACCCAGACGCATGGATGTAAACTTTTGCAAAGACTGAGAAGGGAACGACCTGGTAATAAATCTGCCTCAGTGCAAGAGGACGGACCTTCAAACCCAGGGTGGGGGCCTGCCTGAGGGAATGGTAAGGGTCAGATATAATTGTGGCTTTCAAAGGGAAATTGAATAAAGTTTCTAATTATACATTTTTGGGAGGCCGAGCAAAGCCAGCATTCATTGCCCGTCCCTAATTGCCCTTGAAACGTGTGACTAAATAGGCCATTTCAGAGGCTAATTAAGAGTTGACCACATTGCTGTTGGTCTGGAGTCACTTGTAGGTCAGACCAGACAAAGAAGGCAGGCTTCTCTCCCTGAAGGCCACGAGTGAACCAGACAAAACTTTACACCACGTCAATGATAATTTCTTGGCAATCATTACCAAGACTAGTTTCCGACTCCACAGGCAGATTGGCCTCCTTGCATACTGTAAGATTCTACAATCACATGAAGTAGCGCTTACATTTTGATTGTAGGCTTGTTCTGTTTGTCGCTGGTACTGTTTGATCTCAGCATCGTTTGCCTCGCGGATTTTCTGGAGCATCTTCATGGCACCACCGTCATCGTCGCTCGGCCTTCTCAACTTTTCTTCCAGTTCCTGAATCAGATGATCTGCTTCGGCAGCCTTCTCTCTCATACAAATCATATCCTGGAAATGCAGGGGAAACTGTTACTGGACAAACCAGGTAGACGAGCTGGAAAACAATCCATTCATCTTTATCTGAGATAACAAGGTGTAGAGCTGGATGAACACAGCAGGACAAGCAACACCAGAGGAGTAGGAAGGCTGACGTTTCGGGCCTAGACCCTTCTTCAGAAATAGGTCCGGCCCGAAACGTCAGCTTTCCTGCTCCTCTGATGCTGCCTGGCCTGCTGTGTTCATCCAGCTCTACACCTTGTTATCTCAGATTCTCCAGCATCTGCAGTTCCTACTATCTCTGAAACATTCATCTTTATCGATTGGTTTATTTGGCTTGTTAAAATCATCAAGTTTCAAAGTGTGTTTATGACCTTAAATGTGACTTAATAGTGCCTGTCTTTGTGGTTAAACAAGTGAAGACCCTAGACTGATTAGAATTTTGACAAATTTAATGGCGGCAACTCAACCCATAAATGAATTTTAATGATCGGCACAAGAATGGTTCAGATTCTGAGTGTTCCACAACAAAGGTGCTGCATTTGTCCGAGACAAGCCATGTTTGAGCATTTATCAAATTAAAACACGTGGGATTGAGGGAAATATATCAGAAGAGATTGAGAATGGATTAAGAGACTGAAAGTAGATGACAGGAACAAAGAATCATTCTCAGGATGGCAGCCCTCTTAGTGGGTCCACACATGTTTATAACCTCTGTAAATGTAGGGTCCAATTGTAATGTTCCCAAACTTGCTGATGGCACAAATCAAGATGGGAACGTACCTTGTGCAAAGAAGCTTCAAGTGAAATTGGAGAAGCGAGGGGAATGCACAACAGTGTCTTGTATTTCAGTGGTAGTGTCCTAGCTCTAGGCCAGAAGGCCTGGGTTCACATCCTATCAGATGTGTGTCATAGTATGTCTGAACAGGTTGGGTAAAATGACTAAGGAAGTGGGAAAGTACATGGCAGATGGAATATAACATGAAGAGGTGTGACGTTATCCACTTTGGCAGAATGCCAGAACATTTCCTTAGTGGTGAGAGGTTGGGAATATTTCTAAAGTGCCCCTGGAACACGCAGAAAGTCGCTGTTGCTTTCAATGTAGAGGCACGGCGGTCACTTCCGGAGCCCCTGGTCAGCTTGAGTTGTTTGGATTGGGATGTGGGCCACGGCAGTATTTGCCATAACTTTTTTTCATCCTGCACAGAGGTTCTAGATCAGGAACCAAAGCGGAAAATAACCCATAGGTCTCCAGAAAATGAATAGAGGAATGGGATTTGCTGAACTACTCATGCAAGAGCCTGCATAGACTTGATGGGCTGAATGACCTCCTATGTTTCTGCTAATTGCAATATCCTGCAATATATTTACACATCAGTTTGTATTCATTTGCTCACATTGCCACCATAGAACTGGCTTTACCTTGCAATGACAGTCCACCTGATCTAAACTGAAACATGATGCAAGAAGCTGTCAAAGAACATGCATTTTACTCAAACAGAGTTGGTGTGAAGTTTAGCATGCAGTGGCGAGGGAACACACTCGAGCAGTGAAATCGACCATCAAAGGCTCTGTGATCAAACCAGTCAATCACAGTCTAAGTGATGGAGGCCCTAGAGTCGCAAAGAGTGAGGGGTGATCTCATTGGAATTTTAAGAGCTTGTACAGGGCACACAGGGCTGTTTATAAGATGCCCCTCCTGTCTACTGAGCCGAAAACCAGGGGACACAATATCACACAGAGGGGTAGTAATTTAAAATGGGGAAGAGGAGGGGTTTCTTCGCTCAGAGGCTGGTGAATTGTTGAAATCCTTGACCCCAAAGGTAGCTCAATTACTAAGTTCAAAACAGCGATCCTTAGATTTCTGGATATAACTGACATCACAGGGTTTTAGGGAAGTGACATTGAGGTGGGTGATCAGCCATGCTCTAAATGAATGATGGAGCAGGGTCTCTGGCCTGCTTCAGTTCCTATCTTCCTATACTTTCCGATCGCTGATTATTAAGCTAGTGTCTTAAAGGGGGAATCTTATGGACAGATGATCAATGTCATCTGAAACCAAAATTGTGTAGAGAGAAAAATCATTCTTTCTCGATAGTGGTTCCATTGTCAAGCACCAAAATCTCTCTGCTCCAAAAGCACATTTGCCAACTCTTTCACAGAGCTTTTGAGATGCTTTCTTACATTCAGGGAACTGTATAAATACAATTTAGTGTGAAAGGGCCATTATTCATGAAGAACCATAGTAATTCAGAACTGGTACAAGAATGATTGAGACAATTACATACCATGTCTAACACTGATGTACAATAATATTTTATTGCATGGCTGTGTAACCCTCACATCTCACTAAAACCCTCGCTGTGTTAACCTGCTGGGATTGTGCTGCCCTGCCTTAATCAGATTTTGTTGGCAGGTCAGTGATAACAGCCTTCTGCCATGAATCTCCTGGGATGCTTCTCTAAGGGAAACAGATAAGCTCCATGCTCCATTACTGCAGCCGATTGAATCTAGATTTAGCTGATATTAGGCTGTTCCCTCAGCACAAATTAATGTTGACTGTACAATGCTGGCTGCATTGTGCACCGACAAAATGCTTAACTTGATTAACTGCATCATTTTAAACCAGAGCACCTAAATAAGTCACCCAATTAAACACAAGGCAATTTAACTTGCACTCCTCTGGGGATGCACACCTTCAGCTGCTGCTGTCAATTACATCAAACTAATTCCTAGGATTTACAATGGCTCCAGGTTCAGATAAATAGGGAAGAAATGCCCCTTCGGAGTGAAGCATTTGGGGGTATATTTTCAAAGCCAGAGCAACATTACAGTCACAGACAGGGACCACCATGTATCGTTAGCTTGATGGTGATGTTTGGCATCGATTGGGATCCACATTCTATTCCCTCACTCCCTTCCACCCAGTTTAAGGAGCCCTGTTCGTCAGCAGCTCCCGTCGAGAAATGATCCAGCAAATGGCAGTCAATTCCCATTTCTCCTATACAGCTCACCAATGACACCTGAACTGGGGTATAATTCCTAGTGAAGTTGGTGCTGTAGCAATGTTCCCTACCTCTGAACCAAAAGGTCCTAGTTCGATGCATCAGGCACATGTTGTAACCTCTCTGGATAGGTTGTCGGTGAAGATCTAGAATTCGTGGCATCCAGACCGTTGCCTTTGGTGCCCAAGGTGGGTGTTCCATCTAGATTGTACCTGTTTTGGACGCAGTCTCAAAGCTGCCCTCAACTGTGCCTGAGTGCTAGTTCTCTGATCTTGAATTCAGGAGGATGGGTTCAAGGCCCGTGCCAGAGACTTAAACACATCAACTAGGGCAATTTTCTGCTGAACTGAACATAGGAAACACAGAAGATAGGAACAGAAGTAGGCCATTCAACCCTTTGAGCCTGTTTCGCCACTGTAATGATCATGGCTGATCATCCAACTGAGTACCCCATTCCTGCTTTCTCCCCATACCCTTTGTTCCCTTGGTTTTCCAACGTGAGGTTAAATTGAGGTGGGTGTCAATTGAGGTGTGCTGCGAATTTCTCCGGCTTCCTGGTTAAAGTTTAGCTGTCAACCAACAGCAGGATAACCAGTTATCTATCATTGAACTTGTTTTTGTTGGTGGGGTCTTGCTGTGCACACAGTGGCTGACAGTTTTCCCACATTTTTGTAACAGTGACTGAATTATAACAGTAAAGCAATGGGACAAGTTGGAGTGAAAGGACCTATTCAAATGTAAGTTCTTTACTTCCTTTTACAAGGGTACACCTGGAGGACAAAATGGAAGCAGTTCTCAGAAGGTTTTCTGGACTAATATCTGGAATGGGCAGGTTTTCGTGTGAAGAATGGTTGGCCTGTATCTGCTGGGGATTAAGAGGTGGCCATGTTGAAACTTATAAGTTTCCCGAGGGGTCGAGGCAGAGTAGCTTTGGAACGGATGTATCATTTCATGGGAGAATCTATAGCCAGGGACCACTGTTCCAAAATAATGGGCCCCCACAGATGAAGAGAACTTTTTTTCTTTACAGAAGGCTTTAAGTCTTTGGAACTCTCTTCCTCAAAAGGGGATGGAAGCAAGAGCCCAAGTATTTTTAAGGCAGAGGTGGATAGATTCTTGATAAGCAAGGGCAGGAAAGGTTATTGGAGGTCTACAGGAATTATTTTTATTATTCATTCTTGAGATGAGGGAGTCTTTGGCTAGGGCAGCATTTATTGGATATCCCAATTCACCCAGAGGGCAGCCAATGCCATTGCTGGAGTCTGGACTCACATGTAGGCCAGATTCAGATATGCCTTAACCTTATTGAAGAATGCAGCAGGCCCAAAGGGATCAGTGACCTACTCCTACTCCTATTTCATACATTTGTAAGTTTTGTGCCATTGAAATGTGCTGACCTGGCAATGATTTTCCTGTTGTCTCTCCAGTTTATGTCGCAGCTGCTGAACTGTGCACTGTAGCTCGGCATTCTGTTTGTGTTCCATCTCATACCTATGCAAGACCAGACAATATATGATTTACGGCATATGTATCACCATGGCTGAGGTGGAGTGGTTGAGAGCTTCTAAGATGTAAATATCAATAACAATCTGTCCTGGCCCATCCACCTTGATGCTACAGTCAAGAAAGCACACTCTTCTTCCTCAGAAGGATGAGGGAATTTGGCAAGGAGTCTTACCAATTTTTATAGATGCACCACAGGAGGCATTCTATCTGGATGCATCACAGCTTGGTGTGGCAACTGCTCTGCCCAAGATCGCCAATAAATCAGAGAGAGTTGTGGACACAGCCCAGTCCATCATGCAAACCAGCCTTCTGTCCATTGACTCTGTCTACACTTCTCATTGTCTTGGGGAAGCAGCCAACAGAATCAAAGATCTCCCCCTCACCACCACCCCCACCCTGGTTATACTGTCTTCCACCCTCTTCCATCAGGCAGAAGATACAAAAGCTTGAAGACACATACCAACAGATTTAAGAACAGCTTCTTCTCTGCTGTTATCAGACTTATGAACTGATCCCTCATATGTCAGAATTACTACTTCACTGCACTTTCTCTGTCGGTATGATACTATATTCTGTAGTTGTGTTCTATTACCCTGATGTACTCATGTAAGGTATGACTTGTCTGGTGTACATGCAAATTAATATTTTTCACTGTATTTTGTACGTGTGATGATAATAAATCAAATCAAATCAAATCACAATGCACATTCAAGAATCAGCTGAGCATTTCTGGGTGCATCCAGGCTTCCAGAGCCATTACAAACATATCAGGAGATCTCCTGGTGCCTCAGCCAAAATGCATTCCTCAAAGCAACATTGATAAAACAGGGCAACTTATCATTGATCATATTGCTATTTGTGAGACCTTGCTGTCTATGTATTGGTCATAGTGTTTCTACAGAGTGGTTACTGGACCAACATGGACCAAGATCAGATGGGACTTTTCAGTTTCACTATGTCTGAAATTAACTTTATCCAATTTAGAAGGGCCAAAGGACAATGGTCCATCCACTCAAGACACTGGGGCTACTGTGAAACTGATTGTTGTGACTTGATTCTAGGAAGGAGCTACCTGAGAGGAGATTTTTGTTGGACACCTAATTCCTTGTTCTAGTTGAGGATTCTGATCTGTTCGTTCCAGGAGAATTTCCAGGTCCTCAGTAGTCTCATCAGCAAACCTTAAAAGACTTAAATAATAAAATATTGACAAGGATAGAGGGTGAAAATCTGCAGCTCTCCTTTGAAAGCTCCCAGAGATCACTCATATGGCCGCCTCAGTTTAACGCCACATCCAAATGACAACACGTCCAGCAATGCAGCATTCCTCCAACTCTGCGGCAGAGCAATGGATTAAATTCTATGCTAAACGCCACTCAATGAAGGGTCTAAAAGTTGTTTGAAGGCAAGTTTTGGTCTGGGTTCAATAGAAACAACCATAAGACCACAAGACATTGGAGCAGAAATAATACCATTCAGCCCATCGAGTCCCTCTGCCATTCAACCAATGGCTGATAAGTTACTCAGCCCCATTCTCCCACTTTCTCCACTTGAGAAACTCTTGATCCCCTTGGCAATCAAGTACCTATCTATCTCCATCTTACATGTACTCAAGGACCTGACCTCCACAGCCTTCTGTGGCAGTGAATTCCATAGATTCACCATTCTCTGGTTGAAGAAGTTTCTCCCTTTTTCTGTTCTAAATGGTCTTTACTTTAAGGCTGTGCCTTTGGGTCCTACTCACTCCAACATCTTCCCAACATCCACTCTGTCCAGGCTGTTCAGTATTCTGTAAGTTTCAATTAGATCCCCCTCATCCTTCTAAACTCCATCAAGTGTAGACCCAGAGCTCTCAAATGTTCCTCATTTGTTAAGCCTTTCATTCCTGGGATCATTCTTGTGAACTTCCTCTGGACCCACTCCAGGACCAGTACATCCTTCCTGAGGTATGGAGACCAAACTTGCTCAAAAGCCTCTAAATGTGGTCTCACCAGAGTTTTATAAGTCCTCAGAATTACACTCCTGCTTTTACATTCTAGTCTTCTCAAAATAAATGCCAACATTGAATTTGCCTTTCTAACTACAGACTCAACCTGCAAGTTCACCTTAAAGAGAAACCTCCCAATTCCCTTCTCACTTCAGATTTTTAAAATTGTCTCCCCATTTAGAAAATAGCCCATGCCTCTATTCTTCCCATCAAAGTGCACAACCTCACACTTTCCCACGTTGTACTCCATCTTTGACCACTCTCCTAATCTGTCTAAATCCTTCTGCAGCTTCCCCACCTCCTCAATACTACTTGTCCCTCTAGCTATCTTTGTATCATCAGGAATTAAGAATTTAATGATGACCATGAATCCATTTTCGATTGTCAGAAAAACCCATCTGGTTCACTAAGGCCCTTTAGGGAAGGAAATCTGACCTCCTTACCTGGTCAGACC
Source organism: Stegostoma tigrinum (assembly GCF_030684315.1). Lineage (NCBI taxonomy): Eukaryota > Metazoa > Chordata > Chondrichthyes > Orectolobiformes > Stegostomatidae > Stegostoma > Stegostoma tigrinum. The sequence continues at coordinate 48,552,738 of NC_081378.1, forward strand.
TACATGTGACTCCAGACCCACAGCAATGTGGTTGACTGTTAACTGCCCTCTGGGAAATTAGGGATAGGCAATAAATGCTGCCCAGCTAGTGGCACCCTCATCCCGTGAACGAATAAAAATTCCAACTGGAGTTCTGTTAATAAACACATTGAACTGGTCTTGATGTACAAAACACTGAAGAACAGAACTGGAGCAATGCCAACCACCGGAGGCCCACTGAGGGTGTTACCTAGCAGGGGGATGAAACGGGTTGCAACCAATCCCACTGGCTCGGCGAGCAAGTCTATGACCCGGAGTCCAAAATTTTACCAACAACTGAAGTCAGGCTTTTGCCTTACTCCCTTCTGAAACAGTGGTGGGGCGAGGGGTGGGGGGAGTGCACGGGAGGAGGTGGTTTACATTAGTGATTTTTCCAGTTGCCTGGGGCCCTCCCTGACTGCAGTGATTTCAGAAAGATCACCGCTAACCCCTCCACTATCTCTTCAGCTATCTCCTTCAGAACTCTGGGGTGTAGTCCATCTGGTCCAGGTGACTTATCCACCTTCAGACCTTTCAGTTTTCCTAGCACCTTCTCCTTGGTGATGGCTACTATACTCACCTCTGCCCCAACACTCTTGAATTTTTGGGATATTATGCATGTCCTTCACCATGAAGGCTGACATAAAATACTTACTCAGTTCCTCCTCCATTTCTTTGTTCCCCATTACTACTTCTCCAGTGCCATTTTCCAGCAGTCCATCATCTATTTTTGCCTCTTTTACCCTTTACGTAAATAAAGAAACTCTTGCAATCTTCTTTTCTATTACCGGCCAGCTTACCCTCATATTTAATCTTCTCTCTCCTTATTTCTTTCATCATTGTCCTCTGTTGGTATTTGTAAGCTTCCCAATCCGCAGGTTTCCCAATACACTTTGCCACATTTTGCACTTTCTCTTTTGCTTTTATACTGTCCTTGCCTCCCCTTGTTGCCCCATTCCCCTTTCAGTATGCTTCCTTTCCCTAGGGTTGAACTTTGTCCCACAGACTCCTGCCATTGCTGTTCACTAGGCTCCTCTCCCAGTCAATTCTGGTCAGCTCCTACCTACTGCCTCTGTCATTGCCTTTATTCAACTACAATACCATTACATCAGATTCCAGCTGCTCCCTCTCAAACTGCAGGGTAAATTCTAACATATTATGGTCACTGCCTCCTAAGGACTCCTTCACCTTAAGCTTCTGCACCAAGTCTGCTTCATTATACGTCACTAAATCCAGAAACCCGACTTGCCTCGATTGACCTCACCTTCCTGTGCTTGAGGTAGTCATCATATTAAAGAACCGAGTCAGACCCACACATGGAATACTGTGACTAATGACATCATGGGATTTGGGAAAGTGGCAGATAATCAGCCATGATCTAACTAAACGATGGAGCAGGGTCAATGGGCTGAATGGCCTACTCCAATTCTGCTCTTCCTATGTTTTCTGATTGCTTGTTTTGGTAAAAAAAGAGACAATCTCAAACAGATGATCAATGTCACCTGCAACCAGGGTCAGGTCAGGTCAGGTCAGGGTCAGGGTCAGGGTCAGGTCGGGGAGGGTAATCAGGGTCAGGGTCAGGAAAGGTAATCAGGGTCAGGGTCAGGTCGAGGAGGGTAATCAGGGTCAGGGTCAGGAAAGGTAATCAGGGTCAGGGTCAGGTCGAGGAGGGTAATCAGGGTCAGGGTCAGGGTCAGGTCGAGGAGGGTAATCAGGGTCAGGTTCAGGGTCAGGATCAGGTCAGGAAGGGTAATCAGGGTCAGGGTGAGGGCGAGGATCAGGTCGGGGAGGGTAATCAGGGTCAGGGTGAGGATCAGGTCAGGGAGGGTAATCAGGGTCAGGGTGAGGGCGAGGATCAGGTCGGGGAGGGTAATCAGGGTCAGGGTGAGGATCAGGTCAGGGAGGGTAATCAGGGTCAGGGTCAGGGTCAGGATCAGGTCAGGAATGGTAGTCAGGGTCAGGGTCAGGGCGAGGATCAGGTCGGGGAGGGTAATCAGGGTCAGGGTGAGGATCAGGTCGGGGAGAGTAATCAGGGTCAGGGTGAGGATCAGGTCAGGGAAGGTAATCAGGGTCAGGGCCAGGGTCAGGGTCAGGAATAGGTCGGGGAGGGTAACCAGGGTCAGGGCCAGGATCAGGTCGGCGAGGGTAATCAGGGTCAGGGTCAGGAAAGGTAATCAGGGTCAGGGTCAGGGTCAGGTCGGGGAGAGTAATCAGGGTCAGGGTCAGGAAAGGTAATCAGGGTCAGGATCAGGTCGAGGAGGGTAATCAGGGTCAGGGTCAGGATCAGGAAAGGTAATCAGGGTCAGGGTCAGGGTCAGGTCGGGGAGGGTAATCAGGGTCAGGGTCAGGTCGGGGAGAGTAATCAGGGTCAGGGTCAGGATCAGGTCGGGGAGAGTAATCAGGGTCAGGGTCAGGAAAGGTAATCAGGGTCAGGGTCAGGTCGGGGAGGGTAATCAGGGTCAGGGTCAGGAAAGGTAATCAGGGTCAGGGTCAGGTCGAGGAGGGTAATCAGGGTCAGGGTCAGGATCAGGAAAGGTAATCAGGGTCAGGGTCAGGGTCAGGTCGGGGAGGGTAATCAGGGTCAGGGTCAGGTCGGGGAGAGTAATCAGGGTCAGGGTCAGGATCAGGTCGGGGAGAGTAATCAGGGTCAGGGTCAGGAAAGGTAATCAGGGTCAGGGTCAGGTCGGGGAGGGTAATCAGGGTCAGGGTCAGGGTCAGGTCGGGGAGGGTAATCAGTGTCAGGGTCAGGAAAGGTAATCAGGGTCAGGGTCAGGTCGGGGAGAGTAATCAGGGTCAGGGTCTGGAAAGGTAATCAGGGTCAGGGTCAGGTCGGGGAGGGTAATCAGGATCAGGGTCATAGTGAGAATCAGGTCGGGGAGAGTAATCAGGGTCAGGGTCAGCGTCAGGGTCAGGTCGGGGAGGGTAATCAGGGTCAGGGTCAGGGTGAGGATCAGGTCGGGGAGAGTAATCAGGGTCAGGGTCAGGAAAGGTAATCAGGGTCAGGGTCAGGTCGAGGAGGGTAATCAGGGTCAGGGTCAGGGAGGGTAATCAGGGTCAGGGTGAGGATCAGGTTAGGGAGGGTAATCAGGGTCAGGGTCACGGTAAGGGTCAGGTCGAGGAGGGTAATCAGGTTCAGGGTCAGGGTCAGGAACGGTATTCAGCGTCAGCGTCAGGGTGAGGATCAGGTTGGGGATGGTAATCAGGGTTAGGGTCAGGATCAGGTCAGGGAGGGTAATCCGGGTCAGGGTCACGATTGGGTTGGGGAAGCTAATCAGGGTCAGGGTCAGGATCAGGTTGGGGAGGGTAAACAGGGTCAGGTTGAGGATCAGGTCGGGTAGGGTAATCAGGGGTGGGGAGGGTAGTTAGGGCTGGATCAAAAGTAGTCGGAAGATCAGTGGGGAGTCAGGGAAATGGAGGGGGGAGATGTTAGAGGGTCCAGTGAGAACTTTAACAGGTCCAGTGGGGAGTTCTTGTGGGAGATAGTGAATCAATTGTACAATCACATCAGAATTGGAATGGGTTTAATTTGTCAAACATTTCCTGGTAACTATCCAGGTGGCTGAGTCAAAGCCTTCTGAAATCTCTGACTCAAACTTTGAGCTGAAGGTGTTTTGAAAATTCGAGGTACAGAGAAAGTGCCCATCAGAAGATTAATCTTCGCTGGGAATTCCTGCACCATCAGGATTCAGAAGGGTTCCCAATGCGGGTGTTTTTAGGTACACCAACTGTCCAGGCTGGAAGATTGACGTCACTGTCTCTGATATTTCTCCCCACCTTCGGTTGGAAGGTGACCAACTGGAGCTGCTACTCCTGGTTTTCATCCTCCACAGATAGTTCCTGACCAGCTGAGCATTGCCAGCACTTTCCATTCTCTGTTTGAGCTTTGTGTATTCTGGAATTTGGTCTGGCTATCTTCAGTGCTTAACTCCAGTGATTAACTCAATGTATGAATACCCCAGAGAGCAGAAATTTGTAGATTTTATGGATACGTTATCAGGTGTGGAATCACACTGGTCATTAATCAGCCCATAATTACAAATAGATTCAGAATGATCTACACTGTGAAAGGGAAACTAATTCATTCACTAGAACTGGAATGGTCAGACTCAGACAACCACAAATGCTTTTAAGTAGGGTTTTTGCTTTTAAACTAAGATAGCAAGGCTTAAAACTATATAAAAAAATGTTTACACAGGCCCATAGCTGCTTGGTGAAATGAAATCTTGTGGAGAACTTGGAAATTTCAAATGTCCGTACCAGCCAGAGTAAAGCATCTGCCAGAATAATTAATCTCACTTGTCAAAATTCTTGCCAAATTCTCCCTTGGCAAATTCTGAACAGCGAAACAGGTCTTTATTTGTTAATATTCATTCACAGGACGTGGGCATCACTGGCTAGACCAGCATTTATTGCCCATCCCTAATTGCCCAGAGGGTAGTTAGGAGTCGATCAAATTGTTGTGTGTCTGGTGTCACATGTAGGTCAGATCAGGTAAGGAAGGCAGATTTCCTTCTCTGATTACTAACCACATTACTAAGCTGAGTTTCTGGATTACTAGTCCAGTGACTGTACCACTTTTTCATTAGAATTCAGAAGCCTAAGTGGTGATCTTATTGAAACATACAAGATTTTGATTGAGTTTGAAGGGCTAAGTGTTGAGAAGGTGCTTCCACAAGTTGGGGAACCTTGATTTAAGGGACATAGTTGCACAATAAGGAGACCCTCATTCAAAACTGGGAACCAAAGGGATTTCTTCTCCCAGATGGTAACGAAATATCTGGAATTCTCCACCCCAGGCAGTGTGGAGGCTAGATCATTGAAAGTATTTACAGAGGAGGCAGATAAGACTTTTTAAAAATATTGTGGAGTTAAAGACTGGTATGAAAGAGCATTTGAAACCTGGGCAGATCGCCCACAATTTTATAGAATAGTAGGATAGAAGAGCCGAATAGGCTACTCCCGTTCCTATTTCTTATGTCCTTAAAAATTAATTCCTAATGATGTTCAGCAATGTTTTAATCCATATATAAGAAACCTAAACAAAACCGCACTTGGAGTGCTGTGAGTGGATCTAGGCACTACACCTTAGGAAGGATATACTGGCCCTGGAGGGAGTACAATGTAGGCGTTCAAGGATCTTCAGGGATCAGGTTATGAGGAACGATTATACAAATACAACAGGACAGCCAACTCCTGGCACTCTTGTTTTCTCTCAAAATTAGAAGGCTTAGGGGTGATCTGATTGAAGTCTTCGAGTTATTAACAGGAAAAGACAGCAGAGATTAAGATAAACTATATCTCCTGATTGGGAATTCTGGAACTAGGGGGCCATAGTCTGAGAATTAGGGCCAGACCATTCAGGAGAGATGTAAGGAAGCACTTCTACACCTCTGGCATAGGTTTAGAGCTCTCTTTGACAAATGGCAGTGGGTGCTGGGTCAGTTGTTAATTTTTAACTGAGATAGGTAAAATGTTTGTCAAGCAACAAGTATTAAGGGATATGGGCCGAAGGAAGGAATATGGAGTAAGGCCACAGGTCAACCATGATCTCACTGAATGGAGGAATAGGCTTGAGGGGCTGAATGGCCTACTCCTGTTCTTATGTTCCCATATCTTCTCCACCTGCTTCCACTGTAAGCCAGTTCAAAACAAACTCAAATTAACCATGGTTCCTAGTGTTCGAGGAGGGTGTAGAGAGTTCTCTGTGGCCTTGAAATGGGGACTGCAGCTGAAATAAGATGTAGTGCTGGGATATCATTCCCAGTCACTTTCAATAAATGCTTTAGCACATACCTGAATGGAATTGTGCTGGCAACATTGTGCTAACAGCTGGCTGTAAAGTGGGTGATGCAACTTTTTTGCATTAGGTGAATACTGAGTTAGTGTAACTAAATTAGTTTCTACGGAAGCAAAATGGTGCAGAGTCTGGAGATTCAAAATACAAACAGAAAGTGCAAGGGAAACTCAGCAGGTCTGGCAGCATATGTGGAGAGAGGAACAGAGTTAATGTTTCAGGTCCAGTGTGATGACTCCTACTGTTCCAAAGATGATACATAACTGGACTCCAATTGTATCGCTCTCCTCTGACGATGCCAGTCCTGCTGAGCTTCTCCAGCACTTTCTGTTTGTATTAAATAATTTAATTGCTGTTTGTGTTGACATTGTCTTTTAGCCAGACTACATACATCCTAAGTTCTTTTCATGGCATTTCTTAGCTTCCAAGATAGAATATTCATTTCAAACCAAACATTCAGTCAACATTTTCAACTCGCCTTCCCATTCCCCAGACGACATGTCCATCCTGGACTTCCTGAAGTGCCACAACGATGCCACCCGAAGGTTGCAGGAACAGCAACTCATATTCTGCTTGGGAACCCTGCAGCCCAATGGTATCAACGTGGATTTCACGAGCTTCAAAATCTCCCTTCCCCCACCACATCCCTAAACCAGCCCAGCTCGTCGTTGCCTCCCTAACCTGTCCTTCCTCCCACCTATCCCTTCCTCCCACCACAAGCCCCACCTCCATCTCCTACCTACTAACCTCATCCCGCCCCCTTGACCTGTCCGTCCTCCCTGGACTGACCTATCTCCTCCCTAACTGCCCACCTATACTCACCTTTTACTGGCTCCATCCCCACCTCTTTGACTTGTCTGTCTCCTCTCCACCTATCTTCTCCTCTATCCATTTTCTATCTGCCTCTCCCTCTCTCCCTATCTATTTCAGAAGGCCCTTCCCCACGCCCATTTCTGAAGAACGGTCCAGGCCCGAAACGCCAGCCTTCCTGCTCCTCTGATGCTGCTCAGCCTGCTATGTTCATCCAGCTCTACACCTTGTTATCCATTCAACCACTGCTGGGTATTTCTATTATAACCACTTGACCACATGCAGTTTTGTCTCATGTCAGTCTATTGCTTCAAGCCCACTTTAATTATGTTGTGACCTCAATGCATTTAATGTCAATGCCTCACTCATGTGGCCCAAGTTAAGGATTTAGCAGGATCTTCTATCTTCCTCTGAACTCAATGTTCTGCTGAGCTTTGATGACTTTATGAGTTTCTTCTACCAGTTGATTTAGCAGTGCAATTCCAAGGGAGACATCCAGATAGCCAGTGGGTCCATGGATGGAACAAGACAGGTAGGCTACTGATTGCAATTTTTGGCAATCCTACAACAGGACGGCCAATTCCTGGCACTCTTGATATTTCTAGTTTCCATTTCCATGAGGCAGAAAAGGTAGCGCTACTTCTGAAGGTAAGTTGTGTTTTGGATGGATATCCAAGTAGAAGATGCATTTACTTTTTCAATAATTCAGTGTCCAGTGTGCAGAATTCATTTGGAAATTCATGTGGAATCTAGATACGTTTCTGAGTATAGTTCTTGGTGGAAACATCTTCTAACTCCTAATGCGGGAACTTTTCAGTTGCCTTTCATCTTTTTAATTTTTACGAAGTTTGTGCAGGTACACCTTGTCATATGGAGACCTTTATATGTAGACAGAAATGTCCATGCAAATTCCATTTTCCACGGAAATATCCCAAAATGTAGAGTCGCGATCCCATTTCATCCTGCTTTTTGTAGCAAGGGAGATATACATTCCCGGGAATCAAGATAATTTGCTGTTTCTGCTTACCATGTATGAGGATCAAAGACTTGTCCAGAAAAAATAGCCAGCCAGTTATTTGCTGTCTAACATTTTACCAAAACCTATGTGGACTGTCATTCAGTTTATAGGACTTGAATATTCATACTGTACTCATTAGGACCAAAGCAAAAATGCCAAATTTCAAAGTCACAACAATCTGTGCTACAGGAGATAATGAGTGATAATTAGTTAGCGAATTGCCTCTGATTGGCTGAGGCACTGCCATCGAGAAATCAATAGGGAACTGTAACAGTCTCCTCAAGCTGCTGGATCATTCAATATTCTTTCAGTTTGCAGTGACTATGCCCCTTTTCATGAATCTGTGTCATTTTCAGCAGCTCAGTTCATCAAATCTTTGTCAGTTTGCACAAAAAAATTCAGACTCATGTTAGACATTTAGATCCAAACTTCCCCTAAACAGTTCTCTTTCCATTATAGGTAACTGCGATGGGACTGTGGTAGAAACCATTGTTTACCTGTTTAAATGAATTTTTCTCCACAATTCTGGCACGGGTACTACAGTGGAATAGAACCAACTCCAAGAAAATTGCAGATCTTAAGAGTGATTTCTGATGTCATCTGATATGAATTCTAAACAACTTAATGAGAAAATCAAGAGACTCCGCTCTGGACTTATTTAGTTGAGTAGTAAAGGAGAATGAAGGAGATTATCTGACTATTGACAAAGAGCTACTGGATCTTCATAAAGAAAATGCATTTTAAAGATGCTGAGAAATTGCACCAAAGCCTTGGAGCTGTATATGTTTCCTGAAATCCCTGCTTCATTTTCCAAAAGATATTCACTTGCAGAATCAATTGCAAGTTTGGCAAGAACTACAAAGATTGCTTTTAAAATAGTTTAAACAGTTGGCCAAGCCTTGAACCACTAATTGCTTGGAATGCATTCTCTGCTTCACTGTAATTGTCGCATTTTAAAATAAATACCACAATTAATTTTAGCCTGAACAATCCCACAACAGGATATTCATTATATTTATCATGCACAACACATTTGTCTTTGTTTCATTCTAGCGATGTGCCGGTCTTGAGGTTGCTGGTTTCTGCTTCCAGGAGGCAGAAATGGGGAACATTTTCCTGTGTTTTGGGTAGAATTCCAAAATATGAGATCCGACTGCTTTCCAATAATTCAATATCTGATCAGCAGATATCACTTATAAATTCATGTGTAATCCATTTGCATATTTTTTTTTGGTTGCATAAATATCCAGCTTGTCTGCGTATTTAGAAGAATAAAGATTGCAGGGGTACGTTACGATACAGACTCATGAAGGCTGGTGAAATTCAAGCTTGGCACCGCAGATTGATTTTTATGGGTGTAAGGAATTGTACAGTTGATAGGCGCAAAGTTAGTCATGAATTAATTAGCAATATTGTAGCCTCTGAGACTGAAGGTTCTGGTTAACTGAAGGTTAGAAAGCTAAATGTGGAGTCTATACTGAGGCTCAAACACCTGCACTGACAGAGTGCTGGACTGTTGGATGTACCTTATTAAATCATCCAAATTGACAGCCAATTCACAGCATCCTAGGAGAGATACCGTGTGGAATAAATACAGTTACAAAAACACTTGCCCTGATGTGTATCATACACCTGTCATTGTCTTGCACCTTTGTCTTGGTCTCTGAATTCCTCTTCCAAGTAAAGGGCCCAACGTGTGGTGAAAGGGGAGATTTATGTGTTGCCTGACCAGTTGTGTCAGGGAAAACCTGGCCCATGGTACAAAGTGGGTTATTAAATAACAGGCTCAAAATGATTGGTCTGGATTAGGATTCATTGAATGTCCTTCATTCACAGCCTGCTTGGACAAACACAATTTGCCTCCAGTCAATACAAGCTGGACCACAATTTGAGCTTTGTTTACAAAAGGTAAGTAATTTTTACCAATTTGACAATCTGATTCATGAAGGCTAACAAACAAAGTTTGCACAAAAAGCGATGCTGAGAGAGATGAAGAGGGAGAGAGAGAGGGACAGGAGGCAGGAAAGATAACATGAAAATGAAAGAATTAAGTGAAAGCTGAAATAAAAACGGTTCTGAGGAAGGGTCACTGGACCTGAAATGTTAACTCTGATTTCTCTTTACAAATACAGCCAGACCTGCTGAGTTTTTCCAGCAACTTCTGAATTTTTGCTTTTGTTTCTGATTTACAGCATCAATTGTTCTTTCCGTTTTTACCCTTCAGAAGTGAAGGGGTTAGGATTCTTCTGATTGATGCTCAGAAAGTTCAGAATCCAGACACCACGTGCATAAGACATTAAAGGTAATAGGACAGGTAGCGTCGTGCTTCTGAGGCTTTATGAGGCTCTAGTTAGGCCCCATTTAGAATACTGTGACCAATGTTGGGCCCCACACCTCAGGAAGGATATACTAGCCCTGGAGCGTGTCCAGCGGAGATCACACAGATGATCCCTGGAATGGTAGGCTTAGCGTATGATGAACAGCTAGGGATCCTGGGATTGTACTCATTAGAGTTTGGAAGGTTGAGGGGAGATTTAATAGAAACTTACAAGATAATGTATGGCTTAGAAGGGATGGACGCTAGGAAGTTGTTTCCGTTAGGCAGGGAGACTAGGACCCGTGGGCACAGCCTTAAAATTAGAGGGGGTAAATTTAAAATGGAAATGAGATGACATTTCTTCAGTCAGAGAGTGGTGGGTTTGTGGAATTCATTCCCGCAGAGTGCAGTGGAGGCCGGGACGTTGGATGCCTTCAAGGCAGAGATCGACAAATTCTTGATCTCAAAAGGAATCAAGGGCTGCGGGAGAGTGCAGGGAAGTGGTGTTGAAATGCCCATCAGCCATGATTTAAATGGCGGAGAGGACTTGATGGGCCGAATGGCCTTACTTCCACTCCTATGTCTTATGGTCTTATGGAGTGTTAATAAAGTATACTGTATGCTAGGTTTCATTAATAGATGCATAGAGTACAATGGCAAGGATGAACCCAGATAAGACACTGGCTCGTCCTCACCCGTAGTTTTGTGTACAGTTCAATGTGCACACTCAGGAATGATGTCATAGAATCCCTACAGTGTGGAAACAGGCCCCTCAGCCCAACAAGTCCACACTGACCCTCAGAGCATCCCATCCAGGCCCATACCCCTATAACCCACCTAATCTACGCATCCCTGAACACTATGGGCAATTTAGCATGGTCAATTCATCTAGTCTAGACTGGGGCAGGAAAACCGGAGCACCCTGAAGTAACCCATGGAGACACAGGGAGAACGTGCAAACTCCACACAGACGGTTGCCCGAGGGCGGAATCGAACCTGGGTCCCTGCTGCTTTGAGGGAGCGGTGCTAACCACTGAGCCACCGTGCTGCCCATTGCCCACATGAACACGTTGGAGATAGTTCTGAATAAGTTTTAGAAGAATGGATCCAGGGATGGGAAACCTCATTGTGAAGATAGATTGCAGAAGTTGGAACATTTTTCCTTGGAGAGGAGAAGGTGATGAGTGGTTTTTATTTTCATATTATGACAATCCTGTGCAGAAACCATTCCCTCTCCTAACCAGGCTTAAGAATGGGAGGCATAGAATTAAAAAGATTTCCACACAGAACTTCATAAAATTCTGGAATGCAATGCTTGGAAAGTATCATGGAGGCAGATTCCATTGCGCCTTTCAAGAGGCCTTTGGATGTTTAAACATAATAATGCACAAAGTTAAGGGAAAATATCAGGAGAGTGGCATTATGGCATATAATGTGGGAAACTGTGAATTCACCCTTTTTTGGAAGGAAAAATGAAAGAGAAGCATCTTATGTAAGTAGAGACAGATTTCGAAGCATTGAGATGCAGAGGGATTTGGATATCTTAGTGAATGAATCACAAAACATTAGTATGCAGGTATAGCAAGTAATAAGGAAGGCTGATTGTCATTTGTTGAGAAGGGAATTGAATAGTGAAGAAAAGAGATTATGTTTCTGTTATAGTGGGCACTGATAAAACCTCATCTGGAATATTTTGCACAGTATAAATGTTTGATTTAAAGAAGTAGACTATGTAAATGCATTGGAAGCAGTATAGAGAAGTCCCAGACTGAGGACAGTGGGTTACAGTGGGGCCTACTGACTATGGTCCAGGTCTCTAATGGGCCCACTGCACACAATTTGCAATGCTCAGGATGGGGATGGGAAGTGTGTCCAAGAGCACAGGTGGTCCGTGGTGCCTGTGGGTTGTCTTCTGAGGAAAGATTGGACAGGCTAGACTTGTATCCAGTGGAGTTCAGAGGAGGAACAGGCAACTCGGTTGAAACATATAAGATCCTGACAGGGTGGACGTGGAGAGGAGGGTTCATCTCGTGTGAGAATCTACAACTGGGCGGGAGGACGGGGACACCGTTTAAAAATAAGGAGTTGCTCATTTAACAAGGAGATGAGGTATATTCTTTCTCTCGGGGAGTCACTAGAACTCTCCCCCTGAGAAGGAGGTGGAACAAGAGTCTTTAAATCTTTCTAAGGCAGAGGTAGGTAGATTCTTAGAAGGTGATGGGGGTGAAGGATTATTGAGGCTGGAAGGGAATGTGCATTTGCAGTTCAAGCCATAGTCTTATTGAATGACAGAGTAGGCTTGAGGGGCTGATGGCATCCTCCAGGTCCTGATTCACATGTTCCCGTGTTCATATTCCCACTGACTCCATTACCAGTAATTAGCACCACCATCAACTACCATTATCATTGGCAACCATTCTCACCATGACCATTACTATTACCACCGACACCATTATCAGTGACAAATATGCCCACTATCATCACTACTGACTACTTCAATTGGTAATTACTATTACTAATGATTCTCATTATCCTGTTGGCAGGATTTGGATTCTGATTCCATTTCCTGGCTGTACAGGCCAGTGAAAAGATGGCGAAATGACCTGCAATGTTAAATATTGAAGCCTGTAGAATCGAGTCAGGCATTGTGTGCCCGGGTTTGGGAAAGGCAGCGGAATACAGAGTCCATCTTGTTTAATTTGTGCAGTAGGTTTATCGAAGCACATAAATATGTATCAAACACATCTAGATATCTTATAAAAGTGTAATCTTACTTCCGCTGGATATCTTCTAGGTTGCACCGTATTTTCTCGAGCTGCCGTTTAAGGTCATCCACCTCTGAAGATGGGTTTGATGCATTGTTCATCAGCTCCCTGAGCTCTGCTTCCTTCTGACACAGCAATAACTCCATACATTTTTTCTCTTCCTCTTTCTGCAGCACAGCTGTGTTGAGTGCCAGTATGCTGCACCAAAGACAGAACACATTGATAACACTATACTTGCCCTGCAGGGACTGCTGGATATTCATGCCAATGGGTTTTCAGCAAATGTTCATCTAGCTCCTAGTGAGATAACATTCCCTTCAGCTCCCAGCATTGTCACGCTGGTGCCTTGGTGTGCCAATGTGTTCCATGTGGCATTTTTTGCTCATCCCCCTTTCCTTGTTTGGCCAGTAATAGAGAGTCATAGGGTCATACAGCACAGAAACAGGCACCTCAGTCTAACTAGTCCGTGTTGACCTTAACCCTAAACTAAACTAGTGCCTTCTGCCTGCTCCTGGCCCATATCCCCCCCCAAACCTTTCCTACTGATGTACTTATTCAAATATCTTTTAAACATTGTAACTATACTCACATCCATCACTTGCTCTGGACGTTTATTGCCTACATGAACCAGTCTCTGTGAAGGAGAGTTGCCACTCACGTCTTTTTCAAATCTTCCTCCTCTCACCTTAAAAATATGTCCCATAGTCTTGAAATCCCCCACCCTAGGGGATAGTCACCTGCCATTCACCTTTTCTATATACCTCATGATTTTACATCCCTCTATAAGGTCAGCCCTCAACTTCCTTTCCTCCATTTAAAAGAGTGCCAGCCTATCCAGCCTTTGTCCATAACTCAAACTCTCCATTCCCAGCAACATCCTGGTAAATCTCTTCTCAGCCTTCTCGAGATAAATAATATCCTCCTTACAACAGGGAGACTAGAATTGGACACAGTACTCCAGAAGAGGGTAGGCGAATCACATTATGTGACTCCTGGCCCAAATCTTTCTTCCATTCATGGGATGGGGGCATCATTGGCTGGGTCAGTATTTATGGCCCACTCCTAACTGCCCTCAGGAGGTTTGTGGGGCGCTGTAGTCCATTTAGGCTAGTTACACCAGTGATGGCAAAGACACTACTCCAGAATTGTGTCATACATACTCCTATGCTGGCAGATTTCTTTCCTATAAGGCCTGGCCTATCATCTTCAAATTTTATTCAGTCTCTTTAAGATAAAGATTCTGACCCCACCAACCAGGCCAGTCTCCATAAATACAAGAACATTCAATGATCTTGAGAATGGAATGCTGTAGCAAATAAAGTAGGCTCTCTATAAGCCAAACAGCGTGGAGCTGGAGGAACACAGCAGGTCAGGCAGCATCAGAGGAGCAGGCAAACCTGATGAAGGGTCTACACCTGAAGCATTGGCTCTCCTGCTCCTCTGATGCTGCCTGACCTGCTGTGTTTCTCCAGCTCCATACTATTGACTTTGACTCCAGCATCTGCAGTTCTTACTGTACCTCTGAGTAACTTAGGCTCTCGATAATACATTAGATGTCACAAATTAAAATCTTATTTTAATTATAATTACATCTGAAACAAGTCGTGATGACAAACTTTCATGTTGTCAGCAGTGAGCTCATTTGGGAAATGGTATGACCTTCTCTGTTATTCACTTCACAGAATCCTTACATTTCAAGAAGAAGCCCATTGAGTTTGCACTGACTCTCTGAAGAACATCCCACGCAGACCCAAAGCACACCCCACCCTATCCCTGTAACCCTGCATTCCCACGGCTAATCCTCCTAGCCCACCCATCCCTGGGCACTATGAGCAATTTAGCATGGCCAATCCACCTAGCTTTGGAATGTGGGAGGAAACCAAAGCACCCTGAGGAATACCATTCAGGGAGAATGTGCACATTCCACACAGATAGATGCTCAGGGCGGGATTTGAACTCAGATCCCTGGCACTGTGAGGCCACAGTGCTAACCACTGAGTCACTGAGCAGCCAATCCTACTAGACACTCATGATCCACACCCAGCTCCAAGCCAATGAGTCAGACTTCTTCTCCACCTAAAGTCTGAGAGTAGGTCGAGATCGTTTCAGTCCCAAGGCCACTGATTATTCACTTTACTGGGTAAAATTGTGTCCAGCCCTTACAGTCAATCCTCATCCCAAAATTACAGATCTGATTTCCTGACTTCCCTTACCTACATGCCAGAGTTTGCTCACCTTGGAGACAGGCTGCGAGTAAGCCGCAGGAACACTGAGCTCTGAGCCAGATCTAGATAGGACACCGTTTTAGGTACCGTTGCATGGATTGTAGCTCTGTCCTCTGCCCTGGGTCTCAACAATGTTGGAGAATGGCATTTACCCCCACATCCTGAATGGCTGCGTGAACGGTGAGCACTGGTTCATTGCTAGCATCTCACCGATTAAATCTACATGAAGCTGTTCCAAGAGCCCTAGGCAAATATGCTTACGCTCACCAATAGTGAAACCTGCGCTCAGTATTTCAGCTTGTATGGATTATTTGGACAGCCAATTTACAAAGAGTCATAGAGACATGCAGCAGGGAGAAAGACCCTTTGGTTCAACTCACCCGCATCAACCAGACATCCCAATCTGACCTAGGTCCTTCTTCCAGCATTTGGCACATATCCCTACAACTCCTTCCTATTCATGCACCATTCCAGATGCCTTTAAAATGTTGTAATTGTTGAAATTATAATAAATAACTGTGTTTGTTACTCTTCACTCTTGCTTTCTTGTTTATGCTCCAAAAGCTATTCAGGACAAGGGGCAGCATGGTGGCTCAGTGGTTAGCACAGCTCCCTCACGGCACCAGGGACCCAGATTTGATTACACCCTTGGATAACTGGCTGTGTGGGTTTTGCGTGAATCTTCCCTTGTCTGCGTGGGTTTCCTCCAGGTGTTTCCTCTCACAGTCCCAAGGTGTACAGGTTAGGTGGATTGGCCATGCTAAGTTGCCCATAGTGTACAGGGATGTGCAGGCTAGGTGGATTAGCCATGGGAAATGCAGGATTGGGTCTGGGTGAGATGCTCTTTAGAGAGTTGGTGTGGATTCAATGGGCTGAAAAGCTTGCTTCCATGCAGTAGGGATTCTATGATTCTAAAAGGTTACTCACCTTTCCCTGAATTCAGCAATCATTTGGGAATTTTTGAGGTTGTTCATTTCAATCTGCATTCGTTCTTTACAATTCTGGTCCAGTTGATCATGTAGAGCCTGGATTTCTTTGTTGTACATGTTGCGAGCAGCTACCATTTCCTCTTCCAACTCTTGGATGCGTTTCAAATCATTGGAATTATCAGACTAGACAAAAGGAAAAATTATACGACATTACCTAAACTCAGCGCGTTGAGCTTTGTGGATGATGTCAATACCTAAACACCCAAGCTTTCCTCATCTGGTGTGGGTGTGATGCAAACCTAGACAATAACATTAAAGCCTCCTCTGCCCGCTACAGCTCAGATTTACAATTCTCATCCTTGGGTTCAAATTCATGATCTCGGTCCTCTCCAGTTTTGTATCCTCCTCCAACCCTACAATGCTCCAATATAACTATGCACCAATCAGTTCTGACTTTAATCACTACACAACTGTTAGACATGACTTCAGTTCCCAATGCCTTAAACTCTGGAATTCTTTCCATACAACTTTTCGTCTCTCTGTCCAACATGAGAAAGAAACCTCTTCACGAAGTGAGTAGTCCCAGTTTGTAATGCTCTGCCTGGGAATGCAGTGGAGGCAGGTTTACTCAAGGCATTCCAGAGGGCATTGGGTGCTTATTTAAACTGAAACAATGTGTGGGGTTATTGGAAAAAGGCAGAAGATTGGCACTAAAGTTAAAGTACACAGAGAGCTGGTGCAGACACGATGGGCTGAATGGCCTTCTTCTGCATTGTACCAATTGCCACACCCCCCCAGTTAAAATGTACTTCTTTGACCAAGATTTTAGTTACCTGGACAAATATCTCCCTTATGTGGTTCAACATCAAACCCTGTTTGACAATGCTGTTCAGAAGCAGCCTACAACTTTTACCTATTTTAACAGCACTTTGTTGTTATGGTTCAGACCAAACCCCCCAAAATATATGAAGAAGATAGACTCGACACTGACATTTTCGTATGTCAAAGCGACTGCCAAGCATTGCATTCCAGTTGCAATTCGATTTAAAGGAAAACACACTTTACTCATATGCGATAGTTAAGATATAACAAAAGCAAGAAGAAACTGGAATAACTTAAATCTACTGCCACCCACCTCCTCCCCAACCCCAAATACATCAAGGAGATAGCCTAGACTCTAACTTATATCTTATTTAAAGGCAAGCGTAAAGTGCTTTGTCCCAGATGTCCCAATTGGTTATATTACTTGGCTTTAAGCAAAACACACTTTACTCTTAGCCTATAGTTAAAATAGAAACAGAGGAAGGAAAATTGGTATTATTTTAACTCGATTGGATGATTTAATGGAATAATAGATTATTTAACTACTAAGCAGCAACTTTTCCAATGTAGTAACATTCCTAAACACACCCCCGGCGAAGGCAAATTCAGCAAAATAGATTGTCTCACATGTAACGTTTCTCCAATCCAGGAGAAAAGAACATCAAGAGAAAATTCTAGCAGAGAGAGAGAGAGAGAGAGAGAGAGGGAGAGAACTCAAGCAATTTTCGATAGCAGGGAGAGATTTATGGTAGCTTCAAAACCCCAAAGCCTACTGAAAGCTAAACCAAAACCTTGGGTGTGAGGGAGTCTGACTCCACCCATTCGTGCTGCTTCTACTGTTCTAACTTTAAAAGAAACCCCAAGGCCTCACAAGTAGTTTACTTTATTGGCTTGGAACAAACCATTCTCCATCTGTCTCAACCTCTCTTCCTAAATCAAAAGGACAAAATACCACTCTTTAAACCATAGTATCATCACAAACTCAAGCACAAAATCTACGACCCTGTTAATTAATATTATGCCAACAGCAAAGAAATTAAGTTTCTAAAAAGACTGTGAATTGCTTTACATGGTTCATTTTAAAAGGTTGCCTTTCCTGTCTGGATTTTCGAATGCGCTTTTGGGGGAGTCCAATTTACGAATGTCCAACTTACAAGAGCTCGAATGTGATTCCATACAGGTCTGTGATTTTAAAATCTAATTTCTTCAGTGCAGTCCTGAGGCCTGGTGCATTGAGGCCTTACTAACCCTATCAGGTAGATTAAAAAAATCATCCATGGCACTCTTTGAAGAAGTTTGGGAAATTTCTCCCCCTCCACAGTCCTGACAAATATCTACCCCTCAACTGGCATCACTCAAAAGAGAAAAGAACTTGTTTTTATTGCTTTGTTGCCATTTGTGAGGGCTTGTAGCATGGAAATTACATCCTGTAGCTACTACACCTTACAAATATTGGCTGTAAAACACTTTGAGAGGTCATGCACTAAATAGAGCATGTTTTCCAGGAACACCTCATAAAGTGATTTGGTTCTTCAGCTCACAGCTTTCAGCTTCACCCTGACTGCGTGCACCCAGCTCAATCTGTGGCAGTATTACTTCTGTCTGGTGTGAAGCCAAGTGGAGACCATTCTCTAGCATTTACTGCTCAAACCTCATCTTAAATACTTTTGTGGAATAAGCAGGCTGTCATCAGCGATACGTTTGGGAATTTTGGTACATGGTCACATAAATTACTCACTTTAAAATAGATAATTGAGAGGCCAGGGGTGCTATTTGACTCAGTAACAGTGAGCTGTGAAAATACAAACACTCCCCATTGTTTCTGCTGGACTGTAAATAGATAAGGTTTATTTAAACTAAACGGATAGTGATTAGACAAGAGGAGGGTTATGCTCTGATTAGGGGTTGTGTAGAGAACAGAAAGCTCAGCAATTGACTGGGTAAATGAAATAATTCCACAGATGATGGTATCCCATCACCATGTCATCCTTTATTTACAGGTGGAGAGCCCTTGACACTCATCCAGCTCCCTCAGAACTAGCTCTGAGCATGAACAGAACCCCTGACATTCCTCTTTATATCTGTCAGCCAGGGATCCCTGATTGTTGGAGTCCAGAGTGAATTTTATTAAAGACTGGTTCGGCAGTCGTTGAAATAATCTGCACCGGAATTGACCTCCATTAGAACCGGGTGACCATTTAGCCAGACAGTTATTTCGATTGGTTTTGATGAGTTCTCTTACTCAGTTTAGGTCCAGTGAGACTCTTTTTGCTGTCTCGAGTCTGCACACCAGCAGCAATTACAATGGCTTGCTGTAATGTATTGGATTTCATGGTTGAAAGTAGGGCCTGATACGTAAACTAATGTTTAAACATACAGTGACTGTGCCAGCACCCGCCCCACCACCGCCCCCCCCCACCCCACCCACCCCCGAACACCCCCATTGTTTTGTATCCTGTTTTAGTTCAGATAATGTGATTGACTGAGACTCCCTCTGTTCAGGATATGTCCTGAGACAGGCTCTGCAATTGCCTTCAGTCACGTATCATTTCCCCAAGGTCAGTCAGACTAGTGACGGTGTCCACTTCCATTGGAAATGCCCTATATTTTCCATGCTCCACTTGCCGTATTTTCCAAAGATAAAGCCAGTGGCAGTCCCTGTTTGCAGTCAAGTTCGGCTTCAGCCAGTCAGCACTTTTGCATGGTTACATAATTAGTCCCCCATACTAAGCTATCCGTCAGCATCTCATTGAGGGCAACTGCCTCTGCTAGTCATCTTAATCTAGCCAAAAATCCCGACATTGATTCCGCAGGTTCTTGAATTGCTGAGTAAAACCAATAGCATCTCAGAATTAGAGGAGGCTCAGGGCCGTAATACTCCTCCACTAAATCCGCCAACACTTGAAAGGTTTTAGTTTCTGGCATGTCAGGGAAAGTTAGGTCCCCAATAACCAAGAAAGCTGCGGAACTACAAGCTGTCAAGAGAATTACTGGTTGCTTTACATCTGCCCTAATGTCAATTGCCTGGAAAGGGTAACACATTCTGTCCACATACTGGGGCCAGTCTTCGACGACAGGATCAAACGAGTCAAGCCTGCCAAATAAGGCCAAAAATGCTTACTCCAACTCAAAGATAATTATTGTGAGTGAATTTCTTCAGGAGCATTTTTGTCTTCTTTTGCTGCCATTGAAATAACTCCACAGAGGGCAATATCCCATCAACAAGTTACCCTACATTGACACATACATCGTCCTTGACACAGGTCTGGCATCCTCAGAGCCAGCTGTCAGAGTGAATAGAACCTCAGACACCCTATTTATATCTGTCAGCCAGGGCTCCCTGTTTGGACCAGATTAAGATCGCCAATCAGGGAACTCATATTCTATGATGTCCACCTGGCTGACTTTGTTACAATCACTACAGTAACTCCCTTGACCAGTCAACTATCGACTTTCAATCACACATCTGAACTAAAACAGGATACAAAACAACGAGGGTGATACTCACTGTATGTTTAAACATTAGCTTACATATCAGGACCTGGTTGCAACTTTGAAATCCAATACATTAAAGGCAGTCCACAGGTTGTGAACGAGTTCAGTTCTGGAGTCTGTTCATCACTTGATTTGTACGCAAGTCAGAACACAACACAGGAAGTTATAAAATAGCTGTTCCTAAGTGCAGGAAATGCTCATATGTCAGGACTCTAAAATCACACCCTTGTTTGGATTGTTCTCATAAGTACGAGCTCTTGTAAGTTGGACGCTCGGAAGTCAGAAATCCCCTAGAATCACTTTTGAGAAAGCAAAGCAGGAAAAGTGATCTTTTAAAATTGATACTGCATGGCAATTCTCTGTCTTAGTTTCCTTGCAGTTGTCACAGTATATAAAACTCAAAATCCTCTGGGGGAATGTATTTGTGTGACTGCACAAACTATTCAGATGATTTTGTTTCAGGTATCTGTCGGTTATCAAGCTATTAATTCCAGGCTGACTTTCCAGGATGAGGGCTTATCAAACTGACACCTGCTGTAAGTCTTAGAGAACCTCTTAAAAAGGCCTCAATCAGACAGGCTGATATCAACAGGATGGAGGCCAAGCACTTAAATGCTTTCTCGATGAAAATAGAACTAAGGCTACTTGGACAAAGCATCAACATGTGCAGGGGCTGGTATTCTCACTGTGGTTACACAATTACATTTCAGCACACAATCTCTTAATTGCTGCAAACTCTAAACAATGCTCTTGCAGGATCCCAGTATTCTGGTTTCAAGTTTGAAAACGCATTTGGGAAGGTGACTTGGGATGACGAAATGTGGGTTCCCCACGCCTAGAAGCAGCACAGGAAGCTGGGCTTCCATCCTTAGAACGTGGGGGTCACTGACAAAGCTTGTCTGTGGTGCCTGTCTTAGTTTGAGAAGGTGACAGTGGGCATTCACTTACTGCTTTGCTCCTTTATTGTCTAAGGCAGAAACTCACTACATATTAGAAGGACACTCTCCAGGAGTCTTGTAGGGCTCTCTCCTTCCTCTTTACAGAATGCACATTGTATTATGAAAACTAAATGTTTAAGTGGGCTTGAGTGTATGGGGAAAAAGAGGTCAATGAAAGGACATTTGAACTTTTTTTTTAATGAGGCATCTGCTGAAAGGCACATGCTGTGTGAAGGCACAGTTCTGAAAAAGGGTGCAGACCCGAAACATCAACTTTCCTGCTCCTCTGATGCTGCCTGGCCTGCAGTGTTCATCCAGCTCCACACTGCGACCCTGACTGCATTGGTAGTTCTTAGTATCTCTAAGTGACGTGTTGTGATAACTGCTTGTTTACTGAGGATGCTCTTACATGGGCTGGTGGTCGTTAAACTGCAGGTTATGGTTCGGATGTTGTTTTAAGTAGCTGGGGGCTAGGCATCCAAAGGGAAGGAGCTCCCACCTCACTTCTCATGTTTCTAAAGATAAAGCATATCTTCAATCCACTTCTTAGCCTAACTGTCTTCCCAAAGAGCAACCAGAAGACTTCACCATACTGTATTTCCAAAAGCAAGAAAAGATCCTAGGGACAACTGTCTATGCTTAGTGACGCCTATGTAGTCAAAGCGTAATAGGCTTGTACAGTACAGAAACAGATCCTTCGGTCCAACTCGCCCATGTCGACCAGATAAACTAAATTAATCTAGTCCCATTTGCCAGCATTTGGCCCTTATTCCTCGAAACGCTTCCTATCCATTTGCTTACCCAGATGCCTTTTAAATGTTTAATTGTACTGGCCTCCACCACTTGGTTGATGTATCCTTTTATTTTCAGTCAAATATAATGAAAGCATGCAATTGGTCATTCAAAATATATTATCAGCCTCAAAAGGTGACTCAGTGTGCTCCTAAGATGCAACATTGTTGGGATGTTCCGTCTTTCCCAATTTAAACACAGCATATGAGTCAATTAGGGACATAGTTATGGTAATTGGGAAAGAAAGCAATGGAAACATGAGGAATAACAGTTTTACACAGTGAGTGGCCAGGATTTGTATGGCTTGCCTGACAGCTTGGCAGATGCAGGTCCCTCCAAGAGGGCAGTTCGTACAATTAACTGAAAAGGTTGAATATGTAGGGTTGGGAGGGGAAATGGGATTCAGTAAATGGCTCTTACAAAAGTCAGCGCAGACACACTGTAACAATTCTGTGTTTCTGAGAAAAACAGCTAGCTTGGATTTCGTAGGGAGCAGTGTAGGGTTTAACACATACCGAATGCTTTGCTCCAGCGGTGATTTCAGTAATAACTGATTTTGATCAGGAAAATATTATACTGATTTAGCACCACCCACCACTACTGGGCATCTCAAAGCACTTAGCAAGCTATAAAGTACTTTTGAAGTGTAAATACTGTTACAATGAAGGACAAGTGGCAACCAATTTTATACGCAACAAACTCGCATTAAGAGCAATGCAGTTGTGGATAGGTACTTTGAATTTTCTGATGTTGGTTGAGAGATAAATATTGAATGGGATGCTGTGGATAACTAGAGAAAGCACGGTGCGAAGCTGGATGAACACAGCAGGCCAAGCAACATCAGAGGAGCAGGAAAGCTGACATTTAGGGCCGAGACCCTTCTTCAGAAAAGGGGGAGGGGAAGGGTGTTCTGAAATAAATAGGGAGAGAGGGGGAGGCAGATAGAAGATGGATAGAGGGGAAGTTAGGTGGAGAGGAGACAGACCAGTCAAAGAGGCGGGGATGGAGCCAGTAAAGGTGAGTGTAGGTGGGGAGGTAGGGAGGGGATAGGTCAGACCAGGGAGGACGGACAGGTCAAAGGGGCAGGATGAGGTTAGTAGGTAGGAGATGAGGGTGGGGCTTGAATTGGGAGGAGGGCATAGGTGAGAGGAAGAACAGGTTAGGGAGGCGGGGACAAGCTGAGCTGGTTTTGGGATGCGGTCAGGGGAGGGGAGATTTTGAAGCTTGTGAAGTCCACATTGATGCCATCGGGCTGCAGGGTTCCCAAGTGGAATATGAGTTGCTGTTCCTGCAACATTCGGGTGGTATCGTTGTGGCACTGCTGGAGGCCCAGGATGGACATGTCGTCTAAGGAATGGGAGAGGGAGTTGAAATGGTTCGCGACTGGGAGGTGCAGTTGTTTAGTGCAAACCGAGCGGAGGTGTTCTGCAAAGCGATCCCCAAGCCTCCACTTGGTTTCCCCAATGTAGAGGAGGCCACAACGGGAACAGCGGATGCAGGATACCATATTAGCAGATGTGCTGGTAAACATCTGCTTGATGTTGGAAGTCTTCTTGGGACCTGAGATGGGGGTGAGGGAGTTGGTGTAGGGGCAGGTGTAGCACTTGGTGCGGTTGCAGGGAAAAGTGCCAGGTGTAGTGGATCTGGAGGGGAGTGTGGAACGGACAAGGGAGTCACGATGAGAGTGTTCCCTCCAGAAAGCAGATAAGGGTGGGGAGGGAAAAATGTCCTTGGTGGTGGAGTCAGATTGTAGATGGCGGAAGTGTCGGAGGATGATGCGTTGGATCCAGAGGTTGGTGGGGTGGTATGTGAGGACGAGGGGGATTCTGTTTTGGTTTTTATTGTGGGGATTGGGTGTGAGGGATGAGTTGCGGGAAGTGTGGGAAATGACCTATCCCCTCCCCAACTACACTCACGTTTACTGGCTCCATCCCTGCCTCTTTAACCTGCCTGTCCCCTCTCCACCTACCTTGTCCTCTATCCATCTTCTATCTGCCTCCCCCTCTCTCCCTATTTATTTCAGAACCCCCTTCCCCTCCCCCATTTTCTGAAGAAGGGTCTAGGCCCGAAACGTCAGCTTTCCTGCTCCTCTGATGCTGCTTGGCCTGCTGTGTTCATCCAGCTCTACACCGTGTCATCTCAGCTTCTCCAACATCTGCAGTTCCTACTATCTCTGTGGATAACTATCCTGCTTTCTAAAATAGACCCTTGGGATATCTTACCTTCACCTACAACGACTGGTAGCATGTCATGGAAAAGATAGCACTTCCAACAGTGCAGTACACCCTCAGTACGACACATGGGAGGGTCAGCCCCCATTTCTGTACTCAGGTCCTGGAGTGGGGTTTGAATTCAACACCTTGTGAGTTAACAGCTACGAACTGAGCAATAATTCAAAACCTCAATGACTTGTTTCTGCCTTCTAAGTCAGAGGTTACATTATATTGGAGGGGAGGGGCCTGGGAGACTGAGTCTCAGCTACTCCCATTTCTGCAAGGCAGTTCTTTAAAAGGCACCAGATGGATCCAACAAAAGCAGGTGGACCCAAAGCCCTGTGAGCATCAACTGTACAGATTTAAGGAGAGGTAGGGATAAAGGAAGGTAATTAGTGATCAAAAATATGGGAGTGGCAGAGGACAGAACTTAGTCTCAGGACCCATCATGAGTTTCGCAGTCAGTGACTGAAAAACAGTGTGTGTTGGCTATCTATGAGTAAGTGGGAGATAAGGTTCAACATATGATGCTATTTATAATGATAAAAGAGACATTATAAACTGCTAGAAACAACCACGGGACACAGCAGAAATATGGCAGGGAGTGTTGTTGCAGATTGTAAAACTAACAGTTAAAGAGTAAACATTTTCTGACGAAGGGTCTAGGGCCGAAACGTCAGCTTTTCTGCTCCTATGATGCTGCTTGGCCTGCTGTGTTCATCCAGCTCTCCACATTGTTCTCTCGGTTTCTCCAACATCTGCAGTTCCTACTATCTCAGTTAAAGAGTAAAGCTGTGGTATGCATTGGAGCATGGTCACAGAGTGGACAGATAGTATTATCATTTCTAATCATTCACTGAATAGTTTCTCACCCCCATCCCCACAAACAACCACACACTTCTTCCCATTTGAATGGCACAAGTTGCCATAGAGTCACAGAAATATAGAGCATGGAAACAGACCCTTCGCTCCAATTCCTACATGCCAACCAGCCATTCTAAATAAATCTAGTCCCATTTGCCAGCATTTGGCCCGTATCCCTTTAAACCCTTCCTATTCATGTAGCCATCCAGTTGCCTTTTAAATGTTGTAATTGTACCAGCCTCCACCACTTCCTCTGGCAGCTCATTCCATACACGCACCACCCTCTGTGTGAAAAAGTTGCCCCTTAGGTCCCTTTTAAATCATTCCCCTCTCACCTCAAACCTATGCCCCTCTAGTTTTGGAGTCTCCTAAACTGGGGGAAAAGACTTTGGCTATTCACCCCACACATGCCCCTCATTATTTTATAAATCTCTATAAGGTCACGTTGGTTATTGTGTGCAATTTTGATCCCCATGTCTGAGGAAGGATAGTCTTATTATTTAGGGAGTCCAGTGAAGGGTCACCAGACTGATTCCTGGGATGGCAGGGCTGACACATAAAGAACGACTGGAATCAACTGGGCTTGTAGTGACTGGAATTTGGAAGAATGAGGGGGGTGTCACAGAAACATTAAAAAATCTTGATGGGATTGGATAGCAAGATACGGAAAGAATGCTCCCAAAGTTGGGGAAGTCCAGAACTTGGGGTCACAGTCTAAGAATAATATGAAAGCTGTTCAGGACTGAAATGAGGAAGAATTTCTTCACTCAGAGAGTTGTGAACCTGCGGAATTCTCTACCATAGAAAGCTTTTGGGGCTAGTTTGTTAGACCTATTCAAAAGGGAGCTGGGCATGGTCCTTGCAGCTAAAGGGATCAAGGGGTATGCGGAGAGAGAGTGGGAATGGGATACTGAGATTGCATGATCAGCCATGATTGTATTGAATGGTGGTGTAGGCTCAAATGGGCTGAATGACCTACTCCTGCACCTACTTTCTATGTTTCCATGGTTCACCCCTGAGCCTCCAATGCTCCAAGGGAAATAGCCCCAGCCTACTTAACCTCTCCTTACGGCTCAAATCCTTCAACCCTGCCAGCATTGTTGTAAATCTTTTCTGTGCCCTTTCAGGTCTCACAACATCTTTCCTATAGCAGGGAGATGAGAACTGAGCGCAGTTATCCGGAAGTGGCCTTACCAATGTCCTCTAAAGCCATAACACGACGTCCCAACTCTAGCACTCAATGTATTGACCAATAAACCATAAGCAACAACAGTGCAGCTTTATAACTTTTAAAAATTTGTTAATGGGTTTTGGGCATCACTGGCATCACGGCATTTATTGACAATCTCTAATTGCCCAGAGGGCAGTTAAGAGTCAATCCCATTGCTATGAGTCTGGAATCACATTAAACCAGATGATCACACTAGTAAAGATGGCAGTTTCCTTCCCTAAAGGACATTACTGAACCAGACAGGTCTTACAACAATTGGCAATGGATTCATGGTCACCATTAGACTCTAATTCAATTGAACCATGGACCCCAGAACATTATCTGGGTCTCCAAATTAACAGTCCACCGATAATACCACTAGGCCATCACCTCCCCTGTATGTAGGGCTCAGTAGCTGTTGGGAGAGACAGTTGCAAAATCAGAGTATTGTGAAAACCACAAAAGAGCTTCTAGGATAACCCCAGGCCAGTTAGTCTTACATCAGTGGTGGGCAAATGATTGGAAAGGGATCTGAGAGATAGGATTTATGATCACTTGGAAAGGCACAGTTTGATTTGTGATAGTCAGCATGGATTTGTGAGGGGTGGATCATGCCTCACAAACCTCACTGAATTCTCTGAAGGGGTGACCAAACACGTGGATGAAGGTAGAGCAGTGGATGACGTATACATGGATTTAAGTAAGGTGTTTGATAAGGTTCCCATGGTAGGCTCATGTAGAAGGTAAGGACGCATGGGATATGGGGAAATGTGGCAGATTGGATTCAGAATTGGCTGATCCTTAGAAGACAAAGGGTGATAGTGGATGGAAAATATTTAACATGGATGAAGGAGTGGAAGGGTGGATGACTAAGTATGCAGATGATACGAAGGTGGGTCATGTTGTGGATAGTGCGGAGGGCTGTTCTAGATCACAAAGGGACATTGATAGGATGCAGAGCTGGGCTGTGAAGTGGCAGATGGAGTTTAACCCTGAAAACTGTGAGGTGATTCATTTTGAAAGGGCAAACTTTAAAGCAGAATACAGGGTTAACGGAAAGATTCTCGGCAGTGTGGAGGAGCAGAGGGATCTTAAGGCTCATGTCCACAGTTCCCTGAAAGCTGCCACCCAAGTGGATAGAGTTGTTAAGAGGCGTATGGTGTGTTAGCTTTCATTAATAGGGGGATTGAGTTTAAGAGCCGCGCAGTTATGCTCCAGCTATACAAAAGCCTGGTTCGCCACATCTGGAGTATTGTGTCCAGTTCTGGTTGTCTCATTACAAGAAAGATGTGGAAGCGTTGGAAAAGGTGCAGAGGAGATTTACCAGGATGTTGCCTGGAATCGAGGGAAGGTCTTACGAGTAAAGGTTGAGAGAGCTAGGGCTTTTCACTTTAGAATGACGAAGGATGAGAGGTGACTTGAAAGAGGTGTACAAAGTGTTCAGAGGTATAGATAGAGTGTACAGCCAGAGACTTTTTCCTAGGGTGGAGGTAGCTATTATAAGGGGGCATAGTTTTAAAGTGAGCGGAGTTAGATATAAGGGAGACGGCAGAGGTAGGTTCTTTACTCAGAGAGTGATAGGGGCGTAGAATGTACTGCCGGAGAGGGTAGTGGAGTCGGCCTCATTAGGGGCATTTAAACGGCTATTAGATAGGCATACAGATGATAGTATAAGGTAGGGGTGGAGGTTAGATAGTCCTTAGGTTTAGGGTAAAAGTTCGGCACACCATCATGGGCTGAAGGACCTGTACTGTGCTGTACTGTTCTATGTTCTATGTCCTATGTTCTAATTAAATGTAAGACGTGAGGTTTTTAAAATATTAATTCATGGAATGTTGGTGCTGCTGGTTGGAACAGCATTTATTACCCATCCCTAAATTCCATTTGAACTGAGTGGCTTCCTAGACAAGTTCAAAGTTTACCGCATGGAGTAGCAAGTAGGCCAGACTGGGTAAGGGCAGTAGAATTGCTTTGAACCAGTTGGGTTTTTGCAACCATCAATAATGGTCACAACTGACCAACTTTTAACTCCAGATTTTTATTGAATTAATCTTCCATGGTAGGATTTGAACCCTTATCACAGAACATGAGCCTGCGGTTCTGGTTTACAACAAACTCAAAACCACCAACAACTCATACTGAAGTTCTCTGAGTTGGGACCAGACATCAGCTCATTGGCGTGTCATCGAAAGCAGCACCATTCTTCCCATTAATTCCAATCAAGTTCTCATGATGACAAGTGAAAGCCGGTGAGGCTGAGAGTGGGTGGTCTACTGGGTCTTTGTGGTTCGGGGATGAGAAGATCCCAGTGTTGCAGCCCTGGTGGATTAACCCTGGAGCTTCCAGGCAAAGATCT
Organism: Stegostoma tigrinum; assembly: GCF_030684315.1. NCBI lineage: Eukaryota > Metazoa > Chordata > Chondrichthyes > Orectolobiformes > Stegostomatidae > Stegostoma > Stegostoma tigrinum. The sequence continues at coordinate 48,581,304 of NC_081378.1, forward strand.
GTTACCTACTGGCAGCAAATTGGCAGAATACCCCAGCTCCAGAGATCACCAATGTCAGCCTGCAGCCAATCCAAAGCAGAAACATTCAATATAATGGTGAATATGAAATACAGCAGTGTCTTTGCCAGCTATTTGAATATGCAAATCAGAGATCATGGTTGATAATAGGAACCCAAAAGATAATGAAGTTCATCTAAGAGTATGTTTGATAAAACAAATTCAGCAAAAGCCACTATATCATTCGGCACGGTGGCTCAGTGGTTAGCACTGCAGCCTCACAGTGCCAGGGCTCCAGGTTCGATTCTAGCCTCAGGCGACTGTCTGTGTGGAGTTTGCACATTCTCCCTGTGTCTGTGTGGGTTTCCTCCGGGTGCTCCAGTTTCCTCCCACAGGCCAAAGATGTGCAGGCTAGGTGGATTGGCCATGCTAAATTGCCCATAGTGTTCAGGGGTGTGTGGATTACGGGGGGATGGGTCTGGGTGGGATGCTTCAAGGGGCAGTGTGGACTTGTTGGGCCAAAAGGGCCTGTTTCCACACTGTAGGGATTCTAATATCCTACTATCATGTATCTTTCTCCTGCTCCTTTGTATCTTCCATAAAATCCTTTTCCTGTCCTTCCACCATCTCTCCTTCGCTTCTTTCTCTCTTTGTGAATTGTCCACCTGCCTGTCCTCCTTCCTGTCTTCGCAGTTACCCCACAGAGGATGATTTACTGATTGTTTAGAAGACTAAATGTTCTGACCACATGAGTCACTGTGACTGTTTCCACTTTATCAGCTGCAGTAATAGATAAGCTCCCAAACAGCAGAAGACCAAAGATGGAGAGTGAACACTTTCACCTCCTGTATGAACATGCACTGTGGTATTCACACATAAAAGCACATGCTTATCAACTCAATCAGTGAATCTCGTAAATGATCTGCATTAGTTCAATGTGGCCTTTCTTCTAAGATCCTGAAACTTTCTTGAAAAAGATTTTCATAGGCATTATATAACTGAAACTCAGTCAAAATACAGAAATAATTACATACTCATTATGTTCAGACAGTTCAGCTGTGAAAGAAGGGCTGGAATTTACAAATTGAATAAAATTTCTGGTTTTGCCTTTCAGTTGTAGCAGTAAGGCTAGTTCATCATTCACCCCTCCCACATTTAGACAGAGTTCCAAGAAAAACTGATATACAGAACCAAGCGCATACTTGACAAATTCTACTGATTACTGTATTTCCAAAAGTTTTTTTTCCACTCCTTTCCCTTTTAGCTGCCTTTGTAAATTTTAATGTTGTGAATGTAACCCACACCACTCCAAATGGGAAAGGCAGTTCCTACTTTGTTACGCCAGTTTTTTGTCCCCTATTGAAAGTAACTCATCTGAAAGCAGCGAAGGGACAGAAATTGTTGGCTTGCAAGTTACCATGGGCTCACATTTTTGTTGCTACACTGCATGTAGGTCAGAACATTGCAAATGATTGCAAAAATGTAAGACTTGCATTTATTTTGTGCCCTTCACAGCCCCAGGACATCCAGAAGCACAGGACAGCAAGCAAGAGGGACATTTGCATAAACATATTTTGAGAAAACCTTTCCAAGTTCAGTACCGTACCGTCGTTCCAAGCTGGTCAGTCATGCATTTCACTTTTTGTATGTAATGACAGAATCGTTCATTCAGCTCTTGTAGCTGAGCTTTCTCTGACTTCTGGCCAATAGACCCACATTCTGCCATCTTGTTGGCTGCAGAATACAAGAAGTGCAATTTACTTAAAGGCAAATCTAATAACTGGAATAGTTCTGCACACTTTAGGTTCACCATGTAAACTCCATATGAACACACCCATATCCAAACTTACAAACGTCTGACTTACAAACGCTCTTACTTACAATCGAGATCCCGTATCACTATTAACTTTAAGGATCCACCATTCATTCATACTCGCAGACATTTTATGTTTACTGTATTGCATTCCAGCCTGTGTACAAATGTACTCAGGATTGGAACCAGTTTATTACCTGGGTACTGCCTGTACTGTGTTTTAACCAGCCTTTAAGATGACACCAATTACCTCAAGTGGATCAATGGGATGAAGAATGGCGGATGGAGTTTAATTTGGATAAATGTGAGTTATTGCATTTTGGTAAAACAAACAAAAACAAGTCTTGCACTGTTAAAAGTAGTGTTGTGGAACAGAAAGAATTCGGGGGTCATAATTCTTTGAAGTTTGTATCACAAACAAACAGGGGGGTTAAGAAGGTGTTAAGCATATTTGCCTTCATTGCTCAGACCTTTGAGTATAGGAGTTAGGACATTGTGCTGAGGCCTCTCCTGGGGCACTGTGTCCAGTTCTGGCCTCTCAATTGTAGAAAGGATATTGCTAAATTGGAGAGGGTCCAAAAGAGATTTACCAGGATGTTGTTGGGAATGGAGGGTTTTAATTATAAACAGAGGCTGGATAGGCTAGGACTTTTCTCACTGGAGCGTAGGAGGTTGAGGGGTGACCTTGTTGAGGTTTATAAAATCATAAGGGGCATGGATAAAGTGACTGGCAGGTGTCTTTTCCCAAGGCTGGGGGATTTCATACCTAGATGCATATTTTTAAGTTAAGAAGAGAAAGATTCATAAAAGGTATGGGGGAAAATTTCTTTTCTATACAGAGAGTGGCTTATGAGTGAAATGAGCTTCCTGAATAAGGGGTGGGTGCAGGTACAGTAACAACATTTAAAAGACATCTAGGTAGGTACGTGAATAAGAAAAATTTGGAGGGATATGGGCCAAATGCAGGCAGGTGGGGCCAGTCTAGTTAGGATTATGGCTGGCATGGGCTGGTTGGACTACAGGATCTGTTTCCATGCTCTATGACTCTTTAAGTCCTGATCAGAGCAAAGGACCACATCCCTGACACTGGGCAGGCAGCAGAGCCATCTGGACTCACGCTGTTTGCTGCTGAAAACAATGTTGAGTCCCCTCATTCTACTGTCCTCCTGTACCACTGCATTTCTCCTTGCTCATGCCCCCAACCCCCAACTCTTGAACGGCCTTCTGTACCAAAGCAACATGGTTAGTTAGTTCCTCTACTCTGTCGCCTACACTGACATCCAGATAAATTGAAAGATCCTCCGAGCTGTTGGATAATTGACAAGACTGAAGCTGTTGCACTCCTGCAGTCTTGGTTGCCCCCACCCCCTTAATTGCCTCACATTGACAGTACGTTGACACTAAGCCCCTCACAACTAGAGGTTGCAGTTTGTACCAAGAGATGCACAATCATTGCCGTCAGTGTGATGACAGCAGATAGCCCTTGACTTCCAGGATTCCTCTTGGCACCAACCTATAGTCTGCACATCAGACAGGCCTAGCAAGACAGAGGCTCTGAGCCGGGGAGCCGTTCGTACTGCTGCAATTGCATACCAGCTGTACTTGGATGGATTGAAATCCTATCCTTTTGCAAGATTCTTGTTTTCCAAAAATGTACTGTATTTGTAAAATTTGTAAAAGTGCATTTCAAACATTCCAACTTGAAGATTACAGAAAAGGCAATAAAGTCCAACTTGTCTCCAGCATGTTTCATTCTTAAGTGCCTCAATATGACTGTCATACTCTTGATATTTAGAAAACAAATTCCATAAGGATTAAAGCCCAAGGGAAAAAAACATTTAAATCTGAAAAATTACAGAGACTGCAAAGGATTTCAACTTTCCTTGAATGTAACATTCCACTCTGACATGCCCACAACATCGTTTCGTTGCTGTTGGCATTCACAGTAAGTATTCCTGGTCAGATATCCAAATTGAAGGGTTCTACAGAGTTTCAGCTCCTTGAATGAGTCCCACTTACACCACACAGAATCTTGGAGAAGTCAAAGAATTTGTTTGCGCTGGCTGAAGTAAGCTACAAGCAGTGGGGAAACTTTTTCCCAGGCACTAGCTCTCCAATACATAAGCCTTCATGCTTCTAGATTGTAGCCTCTGACATCTTTTTCAAACAAAGCCTGCAGACTGAATTTAAAAAGCACCATGACAGCTAACATTTCAAGATCTGAAGACTTTGTAAATCTGGACTTACATTATCCTCTATTTACCTCAGGAGCTGAGATGACAGGTTTCCATTGTCTCTTGGTGATCAAGCAATTGCCAAGTAATGATTATCACCAGCAAAAGACAGAATCTAAGCATCACCATACCCCTGTTCCACCCCTCCCCTGCCCCAAATATTCAATGATGTTGCCATCACTGAATCCTCCACTATCACCATCATGGGGGTCATCATTGACCAGAAATTGAACTGGACTAGCCAATTGAAGTACAGTTGCAAGTAGAGCAAGCCAGAGGTGGGAATCCTGCAGCAAATAGCTCACCACATGACTCCCTAAATTCTGCCCACCATCCACAAGGCACAAGTCAAGAGCTTGATGGGACACTCTGTTCTTGCTTCAATGACTGTACAGCCCCAGCTAAACTTAAGAAGCTTGACACCATCCAGGACAAAGCAGTCTGCTTGACACATCCACAAGTATCCCCTCCCTCCATCACCAATGCTCAGAAGAAACAGAGCCACTTAGCATTCTGACTTGGAAATTTAATCACTGTTCCTTCAGTGTCATTGGGTCAAAATCCTGGAAGTAATGACTCTGTGGGTCTACCTACACCAAATGGACTGCAGCGGTTCAAGGAAGCAGGTCACCACTGCCTTCTCAAGGGCAACTAGGGATAGGCAATAAATGTTCGGCCAGCCTGCGACATCCACATCTCTTGAATCAGTGAGGAAAAAAGTTGAAATTGTGACTACATATGTACGATAATATGTAGGAGTGAGATGATGATAAACTGAACAGAACAGCCAACACTATATCAGCCTTGGTTCTATTGGTAATATGCTCAACACTAGATCAAAAGGTCGTAGACACATGGCTGTACAAAAAATCTGAGCATATAACCCAGGTTGGCTCACAAAGCAGGACTAAGGAAATCTTGCATAGTTAGAGGGGTGGTGTTTTTCGTGAGGTGTGAAAACAAAGTTCAACTGCTTGCTTAGGCGAACATAGAAAGACCCCATGATGTTGTTCAAAAATGGTCAGGTTGTCCTTGTGGTGTTTATCTGTTATCGAATGTTAACTAAATCAGATTACATTCAGAAAGAAATAAGAGAGCGATTAGTTTATATAGAGCTCTTTATGACCTTCGGATGCTCCAATTGGTTTCATAGTCAATGACACACATGCTCAAAGTGCAGTTACTATTGCGATGTTAGGAAACGTGAAGTGATTTTCTATACAGTAAGGTTTACTGATGAAGAGAAATTACTTTTTTATTCATTTTTGGGCATTAGTGGCTGAGCCAGCATTTAATTCCTGTCCCTAGTTGCCCTTGAGAAGGTGGGGGTGAGCTGCCTTCCTGAACCACTGCAGACCACCTGCTGTGGGTTGACCCACAATTCCCTTAGGGAGGGAATTCCAGGATCTTGACTCAGCGACAGTGAAGGAACAGCGATATATTTCCAAGTCAGGATGGTGAGTGACTTGGAGGGGACCTTGGAGGGGGTGGTGTATCCATGTAATTGCTGCCCTTGTCCTTCCAGATGGGAGTGGTCGTGGGTTTGGAAGCTGCTGTCTGAGGATCTTTGGTGAATTTCTGCAGTGTACCTTGTAGATAGTACACACTGCTGCTACTGAGCGTCGGTGATGGAGGGAGTGGATGCTTCTGGATGTGGTGCCAATCAAATGGGGTGCTTTGTCCTGCTGGTGTCAAGCTTCTTGAGTGTTGTTGGAGCTGCAATCATCCGGGCAAGTGGGGAGTTTTCCATCACACTCCTGACTTGTACCTTGTAGATGGTGGACAGGCTTTGAGGAGTCAGGAGGTGAGTTCCTCGCTGCAGTATTCCCAGCTTCTGACCTGCTCTTATAGACACTGTCTTTATGTGGTAAGTCCAGTTGAGTTACTGGTCAATAATAACTCCCAGGATGTTGACAGTGAGGGATTCAGCGATGGTAACACCATTGAATCTCAAAGGGCGGTGATTAGATTGTCTCTTATTGGTGATGGTCATAGCCTGACATTTGTTTGGCGTGAATATTATTTACTACTTGTCAGCCCAAGCCTGGATATTGTCCAGATCTTGTTGCCTTTGAAGTACGAAGATGAGGTAATGGTTTTGGTTGTTGGTTGAAAGTAAATGTTGGTCAGGCCACTCAGAGAACCTTCTCAAAATAGGGCCGTGTGATCAGTGTGTACATTTGCGAGAGTAGACCAGGTGTTGGTTGAATATCTCATTAATAAGGAAACCTCTCCAGGAGTGGAGCGTTCCCTCAGTACTGCGGTAGGCCAGTCAGCTCTCTGGTAATGATAACCTTTTCCGCACAAGTTACGAATGTTGTACTTTTCAGCAAATATGTCCAAACATGTTCTAACTCATACGCTACACATTTCCCTTAAATGAGAGTGTCGAACTGCCTCAGCATCTAATTGTGCCTTGTGCATTCGACCACCCGTCCTACCCATGCCGTTGCTCAGCACGAGAGGCAGTGAAGTGGACAGCCACTTTGTATTTTCCTTACACAATTCTCAGTAGTCAGTGCTACAGCAATACTGCTGGAGGAGTCAGGGATCTGGTTTAATCTTTCCACAGCCAATTGTGCGGGGTGGGGGGGGAGAGTGAGGAACCAAGTAAAAGCAAGTCACTGAAAAGAAAGAAAACACAAAGTATGCACAAAATATAGAAAATCAGCTGGCGTAACTTCTAATGTAATTTACTAAACATTATGGTAATTACGCAACAACGGAAAGCACTCGCTGCACTGCCTACTTTCGTTGTTGTCCAGTGCCAAGCATCACTGCCTATGGATCCAGCGACTAGCCTGTCCATGTGCAGAAGCAAGCCAGGGCGAGGAATAGCACAGGTGTAAGGCAAGACAATATATCCCAGTGTTGGCGGAATGCCTTGCTCTGCACAGACAGCAGAGGTAAGCATTTCTGACCCGCCACAGTTGGCACACTCCAACCAAAGAACTACTCAACCAGTCTATGACTCTGTGACTCAGTCACCCATGTCCCAGTTCAATTACAAATTACAAATCCAAAGATACACTGTGCTATTTACAACTTCTAGTAATGCCACTATTAAGATTTGTAGAGATAGCAGCATAGGAACAGGAGGAGGCCATTCATCCCACCTTTGGTCTGTTCTCAGTGCAGATACACAATGAATGCATTTTAACTCTATCTCCCTCATGTCTCTTGAAAGCCTGACTAAACAAAATCTATCAATCTTAATCTGAAAAGTTCCAATGGTGTCCAGTTGTTTGGGAGAGAGTTCCACTTTTCCGTCGCCCTGTGCGTGTACTCACATTTAAAGTTTGTGCCTTTTAGTTCCTGGTTTTCACCAACTGAGAACACAGTTTGTGTTTTTTTTCAAATCCCTTTCTCATTTTAGAAACCCAGTACAGCGCACCCCCAATCTTATAGCATTCAAGGGAGCTGGAGCCAAATTGGTGTAATCTGTCCTCATTAAATCTCAAACCTCTGTTATCAGTCCGACACAAAACTAATACTCACCAAGTTACACCTTCTCAGGACTGGGCAGTCTTTAATTTGGGAGTAGTCACTTTAACTGGGCTCCCAGCCTCTCCAGCACAACCATAATGAGCCTCACGGCTGTCCCTTTCCTCCCTCCCCTGTCTGACCCCTCTCTCTCTCTCTCTCTCTCCGGGGCCACTCGGGCCGGGCCACCGCCGTGTGTTGACCGTTTCCATAGAGAGGGAGAAGTGCACTCTACGCCCGCTTCCTGGTACACGGGAGGAGAGCGAGCGTGTGCTGACTCCGGGACACTTTCATCAGGCTGACAGCTTCAGTTCACAGCCTGGTCTGCCAGTATAACCAGCCAGCTTCCTGCATCTCTGTGTGTCTGCCCTACCTGAATATCTATCCAGCCGTGTGTTTATCTCTTCACCTGACCATGTCGTGTCCTGTCTGCCCAAACACCTGCCCATCTACCTGTCTGAATATCTATGCCCCCTTCTGCCTATAGGTGTCTGTCAATTACTGTCCGCATCTATCTCGCTGCTCTTCTTTTGACTTGTCCGTTTACCTGCGCATCTGTCAATCATTCTATCTATCTATCTATATATGCATCTATCTATCCATCCAACTGTCCATTTCTGTTTGTCTGTCTCCCTCTCTATGTCTGACTCTCTATCTGATGTCTATCTCTGTATATTTATCTGCCTATCTATCTACCTATCCATCGGTCGATGTCTGTCAATCTATGTAACTGTCTACCTATCTATCTAACCATTTATCTACCTCTTTGTCTGTCTGCCTATCCACCTGTCCATCCATCAGTCGGTCTATGGTTCTATGTATCAATTTTTCATAAAGGGCCCTATTTTACGAATGAACATCTATATTATATATACATACATGTAGAATTGTAATTACCTTTATACATGCAAGTATTCTAAAGCAAAGCTTGTTACTGACAATTGGATCGAGACTTTGGGAAGGGTACAGGGGATGAACATCAAATTATTCCCTGGGTTACCCAGATAGCATTAAAGAACTGGCTCACTCTCCTTTACAAGGAGCAGAGAGTTCAAAGTGATTGTGGTTCATAATAGGATTTGAATATATATGTGTAGACCTTAAGTTTTGACTGAATTGGTTTGAGAGGAGTACGTATCCCTTTTATAAGTTACAAGCAGAAGAGCCACTTCAAGAACATCCTTAAAATTTCACTGAAAAGTCATGCAATATTCCCACACACCCGTGAGCACTTAGCCCAAGAACTCTTAAACTGGAGGAGAAGTATCTATGAAGGTGTTGGTCGTAATATGCACTTTCAAAATGCCCAGATGGAGGACAAATACAAGGAGCAGAGGGAGACTGAGCATCCCTCCCAGAGAGTGCTAACACCACTTGTTCCATCTGTGGCAGATCCAGCATCAGATTGTTTCTTCATCTCAAGACCTATAATTCCAGAGCAGAGGAAAGTAATCTTCAACACTGACAGACTTCCTAAGGGAATAAGTTATACAAGGGTAGGATTAAGTTATATTTCAGGCAGTATTTCTATTTACAAGGAATAAGGGCAACTGTGGAACAGGGTGTCAGCTCAAGTATGAATGGTGACTTCAATATACAGCCATACCAGTTTGGTACAGAAAATCCCACACTGTGTTCTGGCTTGGAGGTGACTCTTTGGGAGTGCAATCTCTTTGTTATTTGGAGCATAGAATACAATAATAAAAAGATTATGATGAAATTGTACAAAGCATTAGGTCAGCCTCAGCTGGAGAATGGTGTTCAGGAGTGGGTACCACACTTTCAGAAAGATGTGAAGGCATTGGGGAGAGTGATTAAAAAGATTCATGAGAATGGTTCCAGAGATGAGGAACTTCAATTAGATATAGATTGAAGAAGTGGGACAATTTTCCTTTTGGAGAAGAGGAGGTAGAGAGGGAACTTGAGCTAAAACCCCACAAGACACTAGTTCAGATCTCAACTGAAATAATAGCAACAAGTTTTGGGTGCCTTATCTAAGGAAAAATAAACTGGAATTGGATGCAGTCCAGAGAATGTTCACTAGGCTGATACCACAGAGTCATAGAGATGTACAGCACGAAAACAGACCCTTTGTTCCAATTCATCCATGCCAACCAGCTATCCTAAATTAACCTAGTCCCATTTGCCAGCGTTCGGCACATATCCCTCTAAGCCCTTCCTAATTATATATCGATCCAGGTGCCTTTTAAATGTTGTAACTGTACCAGCCTCCACCACTTCTCCTGGCAGCTCATTCCATACATGCACCACCCTCTGTGTGAAAAAGTTGCCTCTTAATTCTTTGAGAAGGTGACCAAACAAGTGGTTGGGGGTGAAGCGGTTGATGTGGTGTATATGGATTTCAGTAAAGCTTTTGATAAGGTTCCCCACCGTAGGCTATTGCATAAAATATGGAGTCATGGGATTGAGGGTGATTTAGCAGTTTGGATCAGAAATTGGCTAGCTGTAAGAAGACAGAGGGTGGTGGTTGATGGGAAATGTTCATCCTGGAGTTCAGTTACTGGTGGTGTATGGCAAGGATCTGTTTTGAGGCCACTGCTGTTTGTCATTTTTATAAACGACCTGGATGAGGGCGTAGAAGGATGGGTTAGTAAATTTGCAGACGGCACTAAATTCGTTGGAGTTGTGGATAGTGCGGAAGGTTGTTGCAGGTTACAGAGGGACATAGGTAAGCTGCAGAGATGGGCTGAGAGGTGGCAAATGGAGATTAATACAGAAAAGTGTGAGGTGATTCACTTTGGAAGGAGTAACAGGAATACAGAGTACTGGGCTAATGGTAAGATTCTTGGTAGTGTGGATGAGCAGAGGGATCTCGGTGTCCATGTACATGGATCCCTGAAAGTTGCCACCCAGGTTGATAGGGTTGTTAAGAAGGCGTACAGTGTGTTAGGCTTTATTGGTAGGGGGATTGAATTTCGGAGCCATGAGGTTATGTTGCAGCTGTACAAAACTCTGGTGCGGCCGCACTTGGAGTATTGTGTACAGTTCTGGTCACTGCATTATAGGAAGGATGTGGAAGCTTTGGAAAGGGTGCAGAGGAGATTTACCAGGATGTTGCCTGGTCTGGAGGGAAGGTCTTATGAGGAAAGGCTGAGGGACTTGAGGCTGTTTTCATTAGAGAGATGAAGGTTAAGAGGTGACCTAATAGAGACATACAAGATGATCAGAGGATTAGATAGGGTGGACAGTGAAAGCCTTTTTCCTAGGATGATGATGACTAGCATGAGGGGACATAGCTTTAAATTGAGGGGTGATAGATATAGGACAGATGTCAGAGGTAGGTTCTTTACTCAGAGAGTAGTAAGGGTATGGAATGCCCAGCCTTCAACAGTAGTAGACTCACCAACTTTAAGGGCATTTAAATGGTCATTGGATAAACATATGGATGGTAATGAAATAGTGTAGGTTAGATGGGCTTCAGATTGGTTTCACAGGTTGGCGCAACATCGAGAGCCAAAGGGCCTGTACTGTGCTATAATGTTCTATGTTCTGTGTTCTATTAGGTCCCTTTTAAATCTTTCTCCTCTCGCCTTAAACCTATGCCCTCTAGTTTTGAACTCCCCTATCCTGGGGAAAAGACCTTGGTTATTCACTCCATCCATGCCCTTCCTGATTCGTATGAGGGACTGTTTTATGAGGAGAGGTTGAGTAGGTTAGCCTATCCCTGTTAGTATACAGAAGAATGCAAAGTGACCTTATTGAAACATGCAAGATTTTTAGAGGACTTGTCAGGCTGGCAAGTGGGAGAGTCTAGGACCAGAGGATGTAATCTTAGAATAAGGGGTTGCACATTTTAGACAGAGATGAGGGGGAATTTCTTCTCTCAGGGGATTGGGAATCCATGGAATTTTTTACCGCAGAGGGATGTTGAGGCCGGGTCATTCAGTATGTTCTAGGCTGAGACAGTCGGATTTTTAATCAGAAAGAGAATCAATGGTCGGGGGCGGGGGGAGCGACAGGAAATTGGAATTGAGAGTGATCAGATTAACCATGATCTCATTAAATGACAGAGCAGACTCAATGAGTTGAATAGCTTACTCCTGTTCCTACATCCATGGTCCTGTGTGATTGAAGAGCTCAAAATGCTGGGGACTCCAGACAGATTAGATAGGGGAAAATTATTCCCCTTGGTGGAATGAAAAAGAACCAGTGAACTCAAATTTAGAATAAGTGACAAAAGAAGCAATGATATGTAACCATGAGGAGTAACTATTTTACACACCATGTGATTGGGATCTAGAGTAGACTTTCTGAGAATCTGGTGGAAGCAGGTTCGATTGAAACAGTTAAGGGAAAGTTGTGTTATCACCTGAAAACAAAAATAGTGCAGGGTTACAGGGACAAGGGGAGGGAGCATCTGTAGGTAAAGCATTTATTCAGAAAGTTGACACAGACATGACAGGCCAGCTGCTGTCCTTCTGTGCTGTAACAATGCTGTGGATCTCAGTGTGTCAGTCCCATTGTGAGTAAATTCTACACCACACTAATTACACAGAATCAGAGGAGGCTGCTATATTTCACCAAAAGTACATGAAAAATAGTATTTCATTACCTACTCGTGCTTAAACTGACACGTGGTATTGTATCAATCAGAATATAAATGGGAGCACAAGTCTAGAAAAGACTTGGTCGATTGCTCAGGGTATAACTTGTAGGGGGTGACAGCTTGCTAGAAACCATAGGTCGAATGACTTCCTGCTGATCCAAGCCTAAAATGAGAAATTGGAATGTTAGGTTCTGTCGAGGTATCAAAGGACTATGAGCAAACTTCAGGAAAACAACCAAATAAAAACATCAACCACTTATTTACACAGGATTTATTCTTGAGCCAGCCCTCCTTCCCTTCCCATTACACCTTTTCACGTAAGAACAGCCGATGAAACAGTTGCCTTTTTTACCATCGCCCCCCTCCTTGCTCGAGGCCCTGCACGCACCTTCTAGGTAAAGCAATGATGTACTTATATTCTTTCAATCTCACTCACCATATTCATTGCTCTCACCACAGTCTCCCCTGCTCTCGCGATCATCCAGCCTGGGTTTTGTTCCACCAGAGCAGGGGAGACTGCCCTTGGCTTACTGTGCTGGGATCCTTGGCTCACTGTGCTGGGATCCTTGGCTCACTGTGTTGGAATCCTTGGTTTACTGTGCTGGGATCCTTGACTTACTGTGCTGGGATCCCTGGCTTACTTTGCTGGGATCCTTGACTTACTGTGCTGGGATGCTTGGCTTACTGTGCTGGGATCCTTGGCTTACTGTGCTGGGATCCTTGACTTACTGTGCTGGGATGCTTGGCTTACTGTGCTGGGATCCTTGGCTTACTGTGCTGGGATGCTTGACTTACTGTGCTGGGATGCTTGGCTTACTGTGCTGGGATGCTTGGCTCACTGTGCTGGGATCCTTGACTTCAAAGAAGTGGATAAAAAGGATGACAGTAAAGAGGATGAGGCAGACTTATTTTGCCTATCTTCTTTAATAAAAATGCAACAAATTGGTCCTGAGTTGAAAGAGTTACATCAAACAGTCTAATCAGAAATCGAATCAGAACTGATATCTGTGCATTATTGCTTGAAAGACATAGTACACTAACGAGAACATGGAAACTCAGTCCTGAGGAAGGGTCACCGGACCTGAAATGTTGACTCTGTTTTCTCCTCTACAGATGCTGCCAGACCTGCTGAGCCTTTACAGCAACTTTGTTTTTGTTCCTGATTTACAGCATCCGCAGTTCTTTTGGTTTTTATCAAATACCAGCTGAATGGGCAGTGGTCCATTAGGTCTTAATTCTATTCGCCTGTCATCACAAAATTTCACACAAGCGGCTCAGAAAATTCCAGTGGCAGGCCAGTTAGTTTTTGTAAAACACAAACTAAAATACAACTTTTTTGTTTTCCAGGATTATGTAAAGATGTGGTCAACCTTTGCAGGCTTGCTATACATTTCAGGGAGTGAGTAAACCCTGGCCATAAATTAAGTCTCATTTTTCATTCTAACACCAGTTTTGAAGAACTGTTTGTCAGGATCTTAAATGGATTGTGTCGGACCCCTCCCTCAGCAATGGAAATCAGTATATGAGACCCATTGAGTCTGCTCTGCCATTCAATCATGGCTGATAAGTTCCTCAACTCCATTCTCCCACATTCTCCCTGTAACCCTTGATCCCCTTGACAATCAAGAACCTATCCGTCTCAGTCTTAAATATACTCAATGACCTGGCCTCCACAGCCTTCTGTGGCAGTGAATTCCATAGATTCACCACTCTCTGGCTGAAGAAGTTTCTCCTTATCTCCATTCTAAATGGTCTTCCCTTTACCAGTTTTGAGGAAGGGTCACCAGACCCGAAATGTTAACTCTGTTTTCTCCTTCACAGATGCTGCCAGACCTGCTGAGCTTTTCCAGCAACTTTGTTTTTTTACTTCCCTTTACTGTAAGGCTGTGCCCTCGGGTCCTAGTCTCTCCTACAAATGAAATCATCTTCCCAACATCCACTCTGTCCAGGCCATTCAGTTTTCTGTAAATTTCAATTAGATCCTCTCCCCCTCATCCTTCTAAACTCCAATGAGTAAAGACCCAGAGTCCTCAAATGTTCCTGTTATGTTAAGCTTTCCATTCCTGGGACCATTCTCATGAACCTCCTCTGAACCTGCTCCAAGGCCAGTACATCCTTTCTGATATATGGGGCCCAAAATTGCTCACAATACTCCAAATGTGGCCTGATCAGAGCCTTATAAAGCCTCAGGAGTACATCCCTGCTTTTATATTCAAGTCCTCTCAAAATAAATGGCAACATTGCATTTGCCTTCCTGACTACTGACTCAACCTGCAAGTTTACCTTGAGAGAATCCTGGACCAGAACTCCCAAGTCTCTTTGCATTTCAGACTTCTGAATTTTCTCCCCATTTAGAAAATAGTCCATGCTTTTATTCTTCTTACCAAAGTGCATGACCTCACACTTTCCCATGTTGTACTCCATCTGCCATTTCTTTTCCCACTCTCCTAACCTGTCCAAATGCTTCTGTAGCCTCCCCCCCTCCTCAATACCACCTGTCCCTCCACCTTTCTTTGTATCATTTGCAAACTTAGCCGGAATGCCCACAGTTCCTTCATCTAGATCATTAATGTGTAAAATGAAAAGTTGTGGTCCTAACACTGACCTTTGTGGAACATCACCAGCTGAAATCCTGAGAAAGACCTCTTTATCCCCACTCTCTGCTTTCTGCAAGAGAGCCAATTATCTATCTACGCTAGCACCTTACCTCTAACACTGAGGGCCCTTATCTTACTCAGCAGCTTCCTGTGGGGCACCTTGTCAAAGGCCTTCTTGAAGTCCAGTTAGGTAGCATCCGTTAGCTCTCCTGGGTCTACAATGCTCATTACTTCCTCAACAAATTCTAGCAAATTTGTTAGGCATGTCCTCCCCTTTCTGAAACCATGCTGACCTTGCCCTATTTTACCATATACTTCCAAATATTCAGAAATCTCATCCTTTACAATGGACTCCAAAATCTTACCCACGACCGAGGTTAGGCTAATTGGCCTGTAATTTTCTGCCTTTTGCCTTACTCCCTTTTTAAGCGGGGTGTCACGTTAGCGATTTTTCAGTCCAGTGGGACCCTCCCTGGCTCTAGCGATTCCTGAAAGATCACCACTAACGCTTCCCCTATCTCTTCAGCTATCTCCTTTAGAACTCTGGGCCATAGTCCATCTGGTTCAGGTGACTTATCCACCTTCAGGCCAATCAGTTTTACCGGCACTTTTTCCTTGGTGATGGCCACCATGCGCAGCTCTGTCCCCTGACTCACTTGAATTTTTGGGAGATTACTCGTGTCTTCCACTGTGAACTCCGACGCAAAGTAATTATTCAGTTCCTCAGTTTCCTTGTTCCCCACTACTATCCCTCCACTGTCATTTTCCAGTGGTCCAATGTCCACTTTTGCGTCTCTTTTGCCCTTTATATATCTAAAGAATGGATGACTTATTGATTAAAGAAACACTGATGTACTAAATCTCAGAGGCTGCACTTTCAGCCCATGTTGCGAATTTCAGAAAGAAAATAACCAAACCTGCAAATTAGCCAAAATTTGCTTGAAGAATGCTCACAAAACTGTTCAAAACATTTTTGCTGGAGACAAGGAGTTGCCTGTCTCTGGGGATGCATTGAAAGCAATGTTCACTAGCCCTTGTCAAATGATAAAGGAATGTCAAGGATGTAGATTATATATAATGGGTATTCCAGATAGAAGTAGAAATCAGCATGTGTCTCATGCTAGTATGTTAAAGTGATAGTATGATAGGGAGGATAGTCAGAACAGAGGTGCACTTATAGTAGTAAAGGAAATAGGGAGTGAGATGAAAACATCTGAACAATTGGTGTTGAATCAGGAATTAAAATTTCAAATGTTGAATTGTTAGATTACATCGAATTAGTATTAACTTTATTGTCACATTTACTCACATGAGCACAGTGAAAAGTTTACAAGTTGCCACTTATGGCAACATTTTAGATACAAAGGTATCTAAAGTACAAATTCTTCAGTACAAGTTCTTAGGGAAAGAAATAGAAAAATAAAGTGTCCAGCATTACAGGCCTTCAAAAGTATAAAATCACAGGAATACAGAAAAATAAAGAAATAAAAAGAGTCATAATAACAGTCCTTTCACAGTATCGTAATTCATAAAAGGCATTTTTAAAAGAAGAAAGATTAGACCATTTTATGGCTCTGTGCGAGAGGGCATCATTCCCACCCTCCCCACCTTGGACAAATATGGAGGTGCTGGAAAGATTAGATACCATAATATCTCATCTTCTAGAAATCCAGCAAAGTGACTTATAAAGGCTATTATAGACTGATTTATTGATTTGTGTGAATAGGCCAGGAAAAACAGCAGCTCAAAAAAATCCATCCAAGAGATATGCTAGCTATAAAACAATACCCTTAAAGACTCAATCCAAAAAGATTAGCTCAAATGAAGGAAGATATTAAAAAAAAATCGACAATGACATTGTTGAACTGAGTCAGAGTAGCTGAATCTCACCTACCATGATGGTGCTGAGATTGGGTGGGTCACCAAGATTCTGTATGGACTATCACAGAGTCAAACAGTAACAACATAAAGAACTGGAGACTCATGATTCATCGTGGAAATTGACTTGCTAAAAGGATATAGTCAGAGAAATATCAAGTTTGTGATACCAGATGGATGTGGAACTTCATTGAATGCCTTCTGTAAGTCCAAAGAAATAGCATATATTGATATTCCCTTAGCTACCACATTAATGACCTCTTCAACTAATTCAATGAGGCCATTCAGGTATGGATTACCCTGAACAAAGCCACACTGGCTACTCGCTCTGATCAGTTCACTTGCGATCAAGTAAGAAGTCCCGGTGCTGAGTGGGGACACGCTGACTGAGAGGTGAGAGCATTCCTCACTGACTGGCACCAGTGCTAAAAAACGTCAGCATATCTATTGCAGCAAATAGAGACAGAGAAAGAAATTGTAGAATCTTAATGGAGATTTCCAGATAGCTATCCCATCATCTCACATGGTTGATGTGTGCTTGTGGGGTCAAAGTTGAGATTGCAATGACTACATTCAGTTGGAAGAAAAGCAGAAACTATTGTATCAGTCCTCCATAATGTGTTGAATAATTACAGTGTCAGTCTGAAGTGATATCCCAAACTGTTGGGTATTTCTAAACCCTTTCAAACAGCATGTCTCAATTTAAAATCAGACCCACATACAATTGCGTCTCAACATTCTCTTAATCTGCTAAGAAAACGTCTGTTTTTCTAATTCAGCATGTAGATTCCAGCTATCCTCTGCATGAACATGAAGGCCAGTGGGAATTAAACCAGAACACTGTTGCAGTAATTGTTTCATTAAGTAAGATTATTTTGGTTTGTGCCACATGCAGGTGGGCGCTTTTGAAATTGCAGCGTGCGTGATTTGCCTGAAACAGCGTGCCAGTGACTAAGGTTAGAAGCAAAGATAATAGACCATCTGTACAGCAACCAGATAATTGGGTTTTCAGGCCTGAGAGCCACTCCAGTTTGTCTCTGCTTGGCTGAAAACAATTTCACCCAATTTGTGGCCGAGATGCAGAGGAGAATATTAACAGCATCCTTAAGAATGAACAGATTCGCAACGATAAGGTATTTTGTTCACATCTTCAGGCCCTGCTCAGCTCTCTTTGAGGAGTCGTTATTGGCCTGATGCTGGAAATGCAGCAGTTTGAGAACAGCAAGTTTCCACAAGGGGCAATGAGAAGAATAACCTCCATTGGTCACATTGACTAGGACCCTCACAGAAATTGTTGCTCTTCTGTAAAGAGAAGAAGCCAGGGATGTTCAAAAAGTACCAATACTAAGAAGACACACTGCTTGCTTAGAATTGTGTCAGCCAAGTGCCAGCTCTGAGGTGGGATCCATGCCTACACTTGTTTGAAGTATGTATTATGTATGTACAAATTAGCCAGGAACCAATAGTATGTGGGCAACATTCACTACTACATTGGAGAGTTGGCTGATTTTAGCTCAATTGGCTGGACAGCTGCTTTGCAATGCAGATTGTAGTTTGGGATCATTTCCGACGTCAGCTGAGATTACTATGAAAGTCTGTCGTTCTCAACTTCTCCCCTTGCCTGAGGTGTGGTGCCCCTCAGGTTAAACAACCACCAGTTGTTTGGGCCACTCCTATAGTATTTAGTCCTGGAATTCACATTATAGAATGGATATGATAGCCCTGGGGAAGGGACAGGGGAGATTCACCTGGATGTTGTTTGGATTGGAGAGTACGAAGAAAGATTAGACAGATTGTAGTTGTTTCTCCTGGTCAATTTCTTGGACAATATCTGAAAAATTTCAGGGATTTGCTGAACAGTATGCATTCAAAATCATCACCATTACCCTCAGCAATGCTGGGTTTGAAGAGTGACATATCTAGATGTTTGAAAGAACCTTTGCAACAGGGAGACAGGAGACTTTATTGTGACTCAGATCTACACCTGCCAAGGTTAACATCAAATCATTAGCAGTGCTATTGAATAGAAGTAGATGTAAGATTATTCTGCCAGGGAAATGACATTCTCCAAGTGACTGGGAAGAAATGAGATGACTCTAAAACAGGAGAGAGGAGAGGTCAGCAGTTCAATAAGCATGCCAAACCCCAAGCTGTGCTGCTTGACAGGACAAACTGAACATGTGCAGGAGCCAATCACGAAAACCTGGGGCCAAACAAAAGTTGTTGCTGCCACTGAGATTCTCCGCCATTGAAACTGAAACCGATAAATAAATGAAAGGGAATAGGGTTTGTATACAACCCACACCTGAGCTAGAAAGTCAGAAAAGGTTATCAACAACAACACAAGGTATCATTACTGAAAGCATCACTTCTCCAACACAATAACTGTGTATCCAGCGTGCCAACTCACCACTGAGAGCAGCAAGCACTGAGGGAGAGGAACACCATCTTACTGCTTTGGCAGAAACAGGAATAATAAAGACCATCTCTACCTGTCCCTGGTGTTGTAAAGGACGGGATAGGCCTCGGTGCTGTGGAACACTCCATGTAGTTGGATCATTCCATAATCACCTGACCTTCGTGGAAAAATTTGTAATGGAAAACGCCTTTGACCACAAGCGCATCAGGACGTGTTCAGCACACAGCATCCTTGAGACCCTGTGGGAAAACGATCCTGTCGGGTGGTTCTCTGAGCAGACTGTCAAAGTCATTTGGCAGAATGTCTCATCACCACAACTTTCCAACAGGCACCAGGATGTAGCTTGGCTGGTGGTGAGAAGGGCACTACCGGACAGATCCTTTTTGTACACCCAGTCTCTGTGTGCCAACGTACGCTGCCCTTGAAGTGGCTGTGCTGGCAAACAGACTGTCCACACACCTCCTTCTGGAATATGCATTTTCAAAGGAATGTCTGCAGAGAGATGCGGTAGTTTTTGAGAAATGTTGGTGCTGACCAGGACTTTATGCTCTACGGTCTGTCTCTGGGACACACAGTTAGACCAACATTGAATGTGCCTGGAGGATCATCAACTCGGTGAGAAACTCACTTTGATCTGTGCAAAACTTGCTGGTTTTGAGAAGATTTGTAGCTCAGGTTGAGGCTCTGGATGTAAGTTTGCTTGCTGAGCTGGAAGGTTCATTTTCAGACGTTTCGTCACCATTCTAGGTAACATCAGCAGTGAGCCTTCGATGAAGCACTGATGTTATGTACCGCTTTCTATTTATGTGTTTAGGTTTCCTTGGGTTGGTGATGTCATTTCCTGTGTTGGTGATGTCATTTCCTGTTCTTTTTCTCAGAGGGTGGTAGATTGGCTCCATATCAATGTGTTTGTTGATGGAGTTCTGGTTGGAATGCCATGCTTCTAGGAATTCTCGTGCGTGTCTCTGTTTGGCTTGTCCTAGGATGGATATGTTGTCCCAATCAACAGAAAGCTAGACACCAGGGTACATGAACATCAACTAGCCACAAAAAGACATGACCCACTATCACTCGTATCCTTACATACAGATGAGGAAGGACACCACTTTGATTGGGACAACACATCCATCCTAGGACAAGCCAAACAGAGACACGCATGAGAATTCCTAGAAGCATGGCATTCCAACCGGAATTCCATCAACAAACACATTGATTTGGAGCCCATCTACCAGCCTCTGAGAAAAAGAACAGGAAATGACATTATCAACACATGAAATGATATCAACACATGAAATGACATCACCAACCCAAGGAAACCTAAACACATAAATAGAAAGTGGAACATAACACCAGCGCTTCATCGGAGGCTCACTGATGATGTTACCTAGAATGGTGACGAAACCTCTGAAAATGAACCTTCCAGCTCAGCGAGCAAACTTACATCCAAAACTTGCTGGTCTTTCAGTGTGAACAGTTGATCCCAACCAAGTTTTGCAGACTGGCCCATTCCAAGGCCCAGGAATGCTTGCTGAGGGATGCGCTAAAGCCTGGGACAGCTGCTGCCAAGGCACAGGGGGAAAGACCAGCGTCTAAGGTCTTTCTGCCAAAGTACAATGAGGGTCATTCAATTGTCACATTTCCTGGTGTCTCCAAATGAACATGCACAGTTTCCTGTACAAGTGAAAATGCCTTTGATTTTGCAACTGTAGAGAAATGTCAGAATTCCAACTTTCTCTCTGCACTGACTGTGTGGAACTGATTCCGAACATTTGTATGCACTTACATTTTCTGAAGAAAGTCTATTTCTGAAATAAAAAAAGACTGTAAAAGGCAGTTCAGTTTATTTAGTGATGGGGGAATCACATTTCAAAGAAAGACGAATGTTATATATTGTTGCGCTGACTATCACAAGCCAGTAACTAATTAACCAGGGACCAATTATACGTACAAGTGTTCCAGTGGGCAACATTCATAGCTGCACTGGAGTATTAGCTATTGTGTGTAACAAAACACTGACCAAATAAGCTTTCAAACCAGGCAGCATGTCAAGTCAGAATTAAGTAAAAGAACTTTCATCCTTCCAAGTTTGAAGAGTGATTATTTCAAACATCTTAGAAACATTAAATCCAGCAGAAGGCGTAACATTGCAGGCAAGAGTGTTGGCAAACAAAACAAGCGAAAGAATTTTTAAAAAAGCCGTTAGGATCATCTGCACAATTCTCAGCATTATTTTTGTAATTGATCACAGAGTGTTCTGCTCACCAGCTGAATAGCTAGACTTGGGGGAAGAGGAAAACATCAAGCTAATCTTCCTGGAGAATTAACTGTGTTCACGACACATGCCGTAATTAATGCCCAAATCAGCCAGCATATTCAAAGCAATAAGACGAATGCTGTGCTTTTTGGATCTCAATAACACACTGGTCATTTTATGCCGTTCCAACATTGATCTCCCAAGAAAGCAGTTTGGATAAGCCCTGTCCTTTCAAGAACTTGTTGGAATTATATATAAATGGTCCACTCAACACAGAAAGTTAGGACTTCCAGTTAGCTGCCTTTCATTGTAATCATTCCAATACTAACCAACATCTCTGGCCTCAAAAGGAAACAATTTTGACTGCTGTGGCTCATTCCTGCATTTAGCTAATTCTTCACACAGGGTTTTTAAAATGTGAAGTTTAGTGTTTCCATTTTTTCCCCCTTGTTGTGACTCTTTTTATCCAATTCCTCCCTCACTCTTTATCTATGCCTGAGGTGTTACCAATTCACTGCCTTCTTCATTGTTCCTCTGGTTCCCCCTCAATCCTTCAATTCATCGTTGGTCCTGATGTTTGAGAAAGGTCCAGGTCCCCAGCTGCATTGGCCACCCCCCCGCCAACCTTATCAGCCCTCACCTCAAACCAAACACATCCCAAATCACACTGAAGCTGAAGGCCAGGGGGCAGGAAAGTGGTGTTCCATTGTAGCAAGATGTGCCCCATTTTACATACGGGATATATTGTAAATTATATGAAAAATATCATACTGTACCTGTGCGTCCTGAACCAATTGGAAATCCTGTTTTGGTCATGTGCTTGTAGCTTGGTCTGTAAATATTGTTATCAATAAAAGCTACTCAGTGATCTCACAATGGCAAGATATTGCTCAGCTCAATGTCAGAGGCTGTGACTGGTTTAAGTGGTTATTACATCACAGTGATCCCCCTGCAGTTGTGTAATTGGTGTCATTTGCAGACATATCCAGGGAGCTGCTGCACTTAGACCCCTTGAAGGGTGATCACAGTTTCTATATAGGAACCACAGGAGTCAATTTACACAAAGCAAGCTCCTGTAAACCACAATGTGACAATAACCAGGTCACCTTAGATTGGTAGATAATAAAATGTGAGGCTGGATGAACACAGCAGGCCAAGCAGCATCTCAGGAGCACAAAAGCTGACGTTTCGGGCCTAGAGTCTCCATCAGAGAGGGGGATGGGGAGAGGGAACTGGAATAAATAGGGAGAGAGGGGGAGGCGGACCGAAGATGGAGAGTAAAGAAGATAGGTGGAGAGAGTGTAGGTGGGGAGGTAGGGAGGGGATAGGTCAGTCCAGGGAAGACGGACAGGTCAAGGAGGTGGGATGAGGTTAGTAGGTAGCTGGGGGTGTGGCTTGGGGTGGGAGGAAGGGATGGGTGAGAGGAAGAACCGGTTAGGGAGGCAGAGACAGGTTGGACTGGTTTTGGGATGCAGTGGGTGGGGGGGAAGAGCTGGGCTGGTTGTGTGGTGCAGTGGGGGGAGGGGACGAACTGGGCTGGTTTAGGGATGCAGTAGGGGAAGGGGAGATTTTGAAACTGGTGAAGTCCACATTGATACCATATGGCTGCAGGGTTCCCAGGCGGAATATGAGTTGCTGTTCCTGCAACCTTCGGGTGGCATCATTGTGGCAGTGCAGGAGGCCCATGATGGACATGTCATCTAGAGAATGGGAGGGGGAGTGGAAATGGTTTGCGACTGGGAGGTGCAGTTGTTTGTTGCGAACTGAGCGGAGGTGTTCTGCAAAGCGGTCCCCAAGCCTCCGCTTGGTTTCCCCAATGTAGAGGAAGCCGCACCGGGTACAGTGGATGCAGTATACCACATTGGCAGATGTGCAGGTGAACCTCTGCTTAATGTGGAATGTCATCTTGGGGCCTGGGATGGGGGTGAGGGACGAGGTGTGGGGACAAGTGTAGCATTTCCTGCGGTTGCAGGGGAAGGTGCCGGGTGTGGTGGGGTTGGAGGGCAGTGTGGAAACTGCCCTCCAAACCCACCACACCCGGCACCTTCCCCTGCAACCGCAGGAAATGCTACACTTGTCCCCACACCTCGTCCCTCACCCCCATCCCAGGCCCCAAGATGACATTCCACATTAAGCAGAGGTTCACCTGCACATCTGCCAATGTGGTATACTGCATCCACTGTACCCGGTGCGGCTTCCTCTACATTGGGGAAACCAAGCGGAGGCTTGGGGACCGCTTTGCAGAACACCTCCGCTCAGTTCGCAACAAACAACTGCACCTCCCAGTCGCAAACCATTTCCACTCCCCCTCCCATTCTCTAGATGACATGTCCATCATGGGCCTCCTGCACTGCCACAATGATGCCACCCGAAGGTTGCAGAAACAGCAACTCATATTCCGCCTGGGAACCCTGCAGCCATATGGTATCAATGTGGACTTCACCAGTTTCAAAATCTCCCCTTCCCCTACTGCATCCCTAAACCAGCCCAGTTCGTCCCCTCCCCCCACTGCACCACACAACCAGCCCAGCTCTTCCCCCCCACCCACTGCATCCCAAAACCAGTCCAACCTGTCTCTGCCTCCCTAACCGGTTCTTCCTCTCACCCATCCCTTCCTCCCACCCCAAGCCACACCCCCAGCTACCTACTAACCTCATCCCACCTCCTTGACCTGTCCGTCTTCCCTGGACTGACCTATCCCCTCCCTACCTCCCCACCTACACTCTCTCCACCTATCTTCTTTACTCTCCATCTTCGGTCCGCCTCCCCCTCTCTCCCTATTTATTCCAGTTCCCTCTCCCCATCCCCCTCTCTGATGGAGACTCTAGGCCCGAAACGTCAGCTTTTGTGCTCCTGAGATGCAGCTCGGCCTGCTGTGTTCATCCAGCCTCACATTTTATTATCTTGGAATTCTCCAGCATCTGCAGTTCCCATTATCTCTGATACCACCTTAGATTGGTGTTGGACCAGGGATAAATGTTATTCAGATCTATATCTCCACCGCACCCCGTGCCCTGCCTGGGTCCCATAAGACCATAAGGTGTGGAAGTAAAAGCAGGCCAATCAGCCCATCGAGTCTGTTTCACAATTCAATGAGATTGTGACTAACCTGATCATCCTCAACTCCACCTTTCTACATTTCCTCGTACCCCTTGGTACCTGACCGGATTAGAATATTATTGATCTGAGCCTGGACAGCCAGCCTTGTCAGCTCTCTGCAATAAAGAATTCCACAGATTCACCACCTCCTGAGAGAAAAAAAATCCTTCCTGACCCCTGTTTACTCTGAAGGTTATGACCTCTGGTCTTAGACTCGCCCACAACAGGAAGCAATCTCTCTGCATTCACACTGTCGAGACACCTATCAATATAAATTTCAATCAAATCATTACTCGCTCTTCTGAACTCCAACCTACTCAACCTCTTCAAAAATCCCACCATATTTGGGATCAGACTAGTGAACCTTCCCTAGCCTGTCTCCAATTTGTATGTCCCTCCTTACATACCACGACAGTTCACAAGTATTCAGGCTGTGGTCTGAATACTGCCTTGTATAGTTTTAGCAAGACCTGCCTGTTTTTTTTTTAATCCCATCCCCTATGAAATAAAAGCCAACTGTCCAGTTGTCTTCACTACTACCTACTGAACTGAGATGCTGTTTTTTTTGGGGTTCATACACAAGGGGTCCACAAATTCCTCTGTACTGGAGCTTTCTGCAGCCTTTCATCATTTAAACAATACTCAACTCCTCTATTCTTCCTGCCAAAGTGCAGGACCTCACATTTTCCCAAATTATATCCCACCTGACAGGTTTTCACCCACTCATTCAATCTGCCCACATCCCCCAGTCAACTCTTTATGATTCACTTTCCTCGTCAAGTCATCAATATTTTTCTTTCAAGTTTTCAAAACCAAGCTATCATACACGCTACCTGTCTGTGACCCCTTGGGATTCTTCCACATGATAGCCATAATAGGCAGCTGTGAGTTAATAGCATTGTGGGGGTCAGTTAGCTGGATGGCTCGACAGAGTAACACCAATAGTGCGACCTCAATTCCCACGTCAGCTGAGGTTACCATCAAAGACTCTCCGTCTCAATCTCTCTCCTCACCTGAGGTGTGGTAACCCCCAGCTTAAACCACCACCAGTCATCCCTCTCTAGTGAGACAACATAATGGTAGGACTATGAGTACCTTTTTCAATCAGATTTCCTCTGTATGACAATCTACTGCCTCTCACCTTATTTCATTCACAATTCAAAACACTTACCTGAATTCCCAAGACACGAGAGAAGGCTGATAGTCAACAGAAAGGAAGATAGTTTTCACTGTTGTTTGGATGTTAGTCATCTTAGCTCTGCAACATCTCTTCAGGAATTCCACAGGATGGAATCCGGGGCCCAAGTATCTTCAGCTGCTTCAGGAATTCCACAGGATAGAATCCGGGGCCCAACTATCTTCAGCTGCTTCAGGAATTCCACTGGATAGAATCCGGGGCCCAACTACCTTCAGCTGCTTCATCAATGACTTTCCGTCCACCGTAAGTGGGGATGTTCATCAATGGCTGCACAATGATCAGCAACATTCACGACTCCTCAGATACTGAAGCAGTCCATGTTTAAATGCAGCAAGACTGAGGCAATATCCGGATATGGGCTAACAAGTGGCAAGTGACATTTATACCACACAAGTTCCAGAATGACTGTCTCGAAAAAGAAAGAATCTAACCATCACCACTTGACATTCAATGGCAAGACATCGTTAAATACTCCACTATCAACATCCTGATGGCTGCAATTGACCGGAAACTGACCTGGACTGATACCTGCAATACAGCGGCTACAAGAGCAGGTTAGAGGCTGGGAATTTAGCACAGAGGCACTCACCTCTTGACTCCCCAAATCCTGTCCACCATCAACAAGGCGCAAATCGGGATGTTCTTGGAATATTCCCTATTTGTCTGGATGAATGCAGCTCAAACACTCACAAAGCTTGACACCATCCAGGACAAAATTGACTGGCACCAGATCTACAAACATTAATTCTCATCATCACTGATGCAGTGTTAGCAGAGTGTACCATCCTCAAGATGCACTGTAGCAACACAGCAAAACCTCTTTCAAAAGCAGCTTCCAAACTTGTGACCTCTGCTATCTATAGGGATAATGGCAGCAAATACATGGAACTATACTGCCTGCAAATCCCACTCCAAGCGACACAATATCCTGACTTGAAAATATCCATTCAGTGTTATTGAATCGAATCCTGGAATTCACTCCCTAACAGCAATGCGGGTGGCCCTAATATCACACAGACTGCTATGATTCAAGAAGACAACTCACTATCACCTTCTCCAGGGCAACTGGAGATGGACAGTAAATAGCCTAGCCAGCAATGTCCACATCCCATGAACAAATAAAGAACAGCAGTAGCCTTTGGAATTCTCTTCCATGGAGAACAGTGGAGGCTGGGGTATTGAATACATTCAAAGCTGAGTGAGACAGATTCTGAGACAGTAGGAACTGCAGATGCTGGAGAATCTAAGATAAGAAGGTGTGGAGCTGGATGAACACAGCAGGCCAAGAGCATTATCGGAGCAGAAAGCTGACGTTTTGGGCCTAGACCCTTCATCAGAAATAGGGGAGGGGAAGGGGGTCTGAAATAATTAGGGAGAGAGGGGGAGGCAGATCGAAGATGGATAGAGGAGAAGATAGGTGGAGCGGAGACAGACAAGTTAAAGGAGTGGGGATGGAGCCAGTAAAGGTGAGTGTAGATGCGGAGGTAGGGAGGAGATTGGTCAGTCCAGGGAGGACGGACAGATCAAGGGGGCAGGATGAAGTTAGTAGGTAAGAAATGGGGGTGCGGCTTGAGTTGGGAGGAGGGGATAGGTGAGAGGAAGAACAGGTCAGGGAGGCGGGGACAAGCTGGGCTGTTTTTGGGATGCAGTGGGGGAGCCGGGGGGGAGGTTGGGCCAAGTATTATGATGGACAGACTGGAAGGTGAAGCTAAATCACGGTCAAACTAGCCATGATCTGATTGAATGTCGTAGCCAACTTGATGGGCCAAAGGGCCTACTCCTACTTCTTATGATCTGATTTGCAGTCAATAACGAGATTGCCCCTTGGTTTGATACTTCATTAAATAAAGTTTTCATTACAACCTGATATGGAAGCAATCAAACTTCAACTGCAGCAAAGGGAATGTTTTTCTCAATGCGTAACCTCTTATTCAGTGATGCACTTTGTTACAACAGTGACTACACTTCAAAAGTATTTGTTTGCTGTGAAACTTTGGGAAATCCTCCTTTACTTTCCTCACTCACTCTCCTTCTCTTCCTCCCCTCCACACTTTCTATATTTCTTACCACTGTAGCCTGGAGCGACAAAGTATCATTTCACCTTTTATCCTTCTTGCATCTTTTGACTTTTTACAAAGCACAGTTTGTATCCTTTAACAAATAATCCCGTAACCGGTTGAAGCGTTTCATTTTGTCTAATAATCTCTGCCAAAACACTTAAGAATAATTTATTGCTGTTATAAATCTTGTATGAAATTTGCAAACTAGCAATAATTATTTCCAAAGCAGTCTTGGTGTCTGGGGTTTATAATAAGGAGCCATTAAGAACACTCCTGATAGTTTAGTATAATTTTTTTGTATTGTGATAACTTCTGTATAACCTCAAATATCTATAAGTCATACCAGAACAAAGTAATTGACGAATCAACGTTGCATGTGTATAATCAACGAGAAATAGCATTGTATTTAAGGAGGTGTGTAAACATAGCTAACATTGTGCAGAATTTAATTGTTTTCAGCATACATTTTAAGAACATGAAAGCTGGGCAGTCACTGATTGACCCAGAAGCAAAGCTAAACGCTAAATATTGGGTTTTAAGCCGTAGGATTGTGAAGTGCCAAGATCCCCACTGAGAGATTTTAATGAATGTATTACCTTTTATAGCCTCTGAAAAGGCTGAGCAAAAAAATGTTCATTTGTCAGAAGACTGCTTACCAGCACTGCGTTCTAAAGGCCAATTAGGAATGGACAATAAATACTGTCTTTAACGTGACACCCAGACTTGGTGAACAAACAAAAAAAAATTAACAGAGCTTCACTTTGGTCTCAGGATAATTCGAGCAGAGACCTGAAATAAAAACAAAAAGTGCTGGTGAAACTCAGCCAGTCTGGCAGCAGAGAGAGAGGCAGGGACAGAGAGAAAGAGGGGCACATTGAGTCTGATACAGCTCTTCTTCAGGTCGTAACCCGACAATTCAGTCCAATACAGAGGGAAGTGACAAACTGCTCAGAAAGATGTCAAACCGAGACCTGAGTGTATCGTACTGAGCTGCATTCCTGATGGTGTGATATGGGGGTGTGGTCTCACAAATGTGACACGGCAGGGATCATTGCTATGTCTCTGAAATTTGATGGTCTGCAGTCAGGGCTGTGACATACCCTGTGAGGTGTGGTGTAAAAGATCCCAGGGTACGATTGTGAAGAAGGTTCAGAAAGTTCCAATACTTATCCCTCAAACGGGATTACTAAAATGGGATTATCCAGTCATTTGTTTCATTTGTATTCCTCCTGGTAAGTGAAAAGTATTTCATCACATTTGTGCGTTGTAGATGGCAGCTAAGCTTTGGATGGTCAAGGTGCAAGTTTTCATTGCTGATGATATGGGATGGAACTGGGTGTGAAATGGGCCAGGATATGGGATGGTGGTATAATATTGCTGAGGACGTGATATTAAGGTGATAGGAGTAGTTTATCAGGGGGATGATACAGGGTGCGAGAGTCAGTTGTGATACAAGTTGTGTTGTGGTTTTGTGATATAGAGGAGGGTGAAATGGGGTGAGATAAGGCAGGCATAATGGGGTTGTGATGTGAGGTGCAATGTAGGGGTGCAATGTGGGGGGTAAGGTGGGATGATAACGGGTAAAAATGAGGAATGTGAAAGGTTGGAATGTGGAGTGGTATGTGATATTGTGCTGATATGGGGTGAGGGGGTGAGATTGGGATGATATGAGGTGAGAAGAGTTATAAGAAGGTGGTGAGCTGGATAGTATGGAATGTGTGATACAGGGTGAAAGGGGGTGGGTGTTGGGATGTTATGGGGGTTGTGATATGGGGTGAGGAGACTGATATGGAATGTGTGATACAGGGTGAAAGGGGGTGGGTATTAGGGTGTTACAGAGGTTGTGGTATGGAGTGAGGAGAGTGATATGGAATGTGTGATACAGGGTGAAAGGGGGTGGGTATTGGGGTGTTACAGAGGTTTGTGATATGGAGTGAGGAGACTGATATGGAATGTGTGATACAGGGTGAAAGGGGGTGGGTGTTGGGGTGTTACGGAGGTTGTGATATGGAGTGAGGAGAGTGATATGGAATGTGTGATACAGGGTGAAAGGGGGTGGGTATTGGGGTGTTACGGAGGTTGTGATATGGGGTGAGGAGAGTGATATGGAATGTGTGATACAGGGTGAAAGGGGGTGGGTATTGGGGTGTTACGGAGTTTGTAATATGGGGTGAGGAGACTGATATGGAATGTGTGATACAGGGTGAAAGGGGGTGGGTATTGGGGTGTTATGGAGGTTGTGATATGGGGTGAGGAGAGTGATATGGAATGTGTGATACAGGGTGAAAGGGGGTGGGTGTTGGGGTATTATGGAGTTTGTGATATGGGGTGAGGAGAGTGATGTGGAATGTGTGACACAGGGTGAAAGGGGGTGGGTGTTGGGGTATTACAGAGGTTGTGATATGGAGTGAGGAGAGTGATATGGAATGTGTGATACAGGGTGAAAGGGGATGGGTGTTAATACTGTGCTGCTGCTGCTTGTTAGATTGCAAAGGCAACACACAGGCCCAGTCTGGGTCTTTTGAGTTAGAGTTGCCCCTGGGCTGTGTGGTCTGGAAGCAAGATTCATTTAAGGGAATCTGATTGTGTGGGGTTTGGGGGGAAGCTGCTTTTGAGGTTGGCTGTGAATTTCCAAAGAGAGAGAGAGAGAGGAGAGAGACAGAGAGAGAGGGAAGGGACTTAGCATCACGAGTGCAGTCTGTGTGTCTCAGTGGACCTGATGTCGAAGGGTGGGAGAGGACAAGGAGCTGGATACTGACCAGCAGCAGGGTGAGGGGCTTGGACATGGTGGTGGATACTGACCAGCAGTGGGGAGTGCTGTGGATTTGGGGTGGAGAGGGCAGGAAACAGAGAGTTGGATTGGACACTGACCAGCAATAATGGTGGTTGGGGGGTGGGGCCAGCCTGTCAGAGCTAGGGTGGTGGATACAAAGCACTCTGGGGTAACAGGTACCTGGGGACGGAGGGGATTTACACCACCTTCAGCATCTTCCTGATGCCCTGGGCCTTTGGGCCTTTAGTGGATAGCTCAGGTGTTTCTGTAGGATTCTGCTACATTTGCTGCTTGCTCCGAGAGAGTGACTTGGGCCATTTCCTTTCAGTCGCTTCAAAGTAGCAAGGTGCATTTATGTAGCGCCTCCTGCAAGCTTTTCAGCCAGCTAATGTGCACAGCAAGCTCCCAAAAACAGCATGGTGGCCATGTCCAGATCGTCCATGTTAGAGGCTCGGAAACACTTCTACTGCCTTCAGGGTGGGGCAGTTCCACTGTGTGACTGGAACAAGGGTGCTTTCTGAGAGAGTGGGGGAAGGGAGAGGGGTCAATGGTGGTGGGGAAGGGGTGGGCTGTTCGAAGTTGGGGTTCCCCAGGGATTCAGTAGTGGGGCCACTGCACCCCGTTGATCCACGTGAGTGGCCTTGACTTGGAAGTTCCTACAGGGCACTCCTTCAGAAGCTACAGCTGCTACAAAACACTTGGGAATATTGCGAGCTTTGAGCAGACTTCGAGAGGAGATGGGCTGGCGAGGTAGGCAGACAGGTGGCAGATGAAATTCGGTGCAAAATGAATCATTCTTGGCAGAAAATAAAAGGAGAGGCAATACAAAACAAAAGCTAGAAATTTTAAAAGTAGGGCCATGGGGGCAGAAGGCTAAAAATGCAGAGGCACAAATGTTTGAAAGCTGGCAAGGCAGGTTGAGAAAGCAGACATTTGGGATACTAGGCCGAATAGAAGCAGAACGGTTCAAAGGGAGGCATTCATGGGGCAATGACAGTATCCCAAGTCTCAAGTTTAACTCCCACCTGGTCCCAAGATGTGTAATAACAAGCCTGAGCAGAAAATATCTGAGTGGAAAAGCAGGAAATTCAGTGAATCTTATTGAAACGCGAACTCTGACTCAACCATTGCGCAGTGCTGTGCCCAGTTCTGAGCACCAGACTTTGGTGAAGATGTGAAGCCATTGGAGAAAGTGCAGAAAACGCCCATGGGAAAATTTCAAGAGATGAGAAAATGTTTTGCATCGTTTGCCATAGCTATGGATGTTCCCTTTAGCAAAGAAATGGCTGAGAAAAAATTGGACCATTATTGTCAAAAACAATTGAGGCGTGGACAGGGTTGACGGGGAGAAACTGTTTCCATTGGCAGAAGAATTAAGAACCAGACAGCACCCAATGACGTCTCACAGGGACTGTGCTGGAATTATTAAACATGTTACAGCAGGGCACTTGGAAAGTGTTCAGAGAAATCAGGCAGAGACAACATGTTTTTGTGAAGGAAAAATCGTGTATAGCCAAATCGGAATCATAGAGCATGGAAACAGGCCCTTCGGTCCAACCAGTCCATGCCGACCATAATCCCAAACCAAATTAGACCCACTGGCCTGTACTAGGCCCATGTCCCTCCAAACATTTCCTCTTCATGTACTTATCCAAATGTCTTTTAAACGTTGTAAATGTTTGCGCATTCACCACTTTCTCTGGCAGTTCATTCTGCACACAAACCACTCTCTGTGTGAAAAAGTTGCCCTCTTGTCATTTTTAAACCTTTCTCCTCTCACCTTAAAAATATTCCCCCCAGATTTGAACTCCCTCACCTTAGGGAAAAGACCCTTGTCATTCACCTTATCAATGTCTCTCACCATTTTATAAACCTCTTTAAGGTCATCCCTCAACCTCATGTGGTCCAGTGGAAAAAATCCCAGCCCTTCCAGTTTAGATCTCAAACCTTCTATTCTTTGAAGATTCATGTGTGCTGTGGATGAAGGGGAACTGGTAGATGTGCTGTATTTGGATTTCCAGAAGGTGATTGATAAGGTGTAAAATTAAAGGTTAGTGCAGGAAACAAAAGCTCATGGTGTAGAGAGTACCACATTGGCAAAGACAGATGATTAGCTAGCTAAAAGTAAACAGTAGCAAAAGTTTATCTTTTTAGGGTTGCTGAGATGTCATAAGTGGTTTGTCATAGGGATCAGTGTTGTAACCTCACATTTTTACAATTTTTTCCAGATAATTGGAATGTTATGAGATGTAGAAGCAGAAGTAGACCATTCAGCCCATCAAATCTGCTTCACCATTCAGCTAGATCGTGGTTGATTTGATAATCCTCAATTCTACTTTCCTGTCTTTTTCCCATAGT
Organism: Stegostoma tigrinum; assembly: GCF_030684315.1. Lineage (NCBI taxonomy): Eukaryota > Metazoa > Chordata > Chondrichthyes > Orectolobiformes > Stegostomatidae > Stegostoma > Stegostoma tigrinum. The sequence continues at coordinate 48,614,034 of NC_081378.1, forward strand.
CCTTGAACCCCTTACTGATTACAAATCTGCAAATTTCACCCTTCAATACACTTAATGCCTTGACAGCCCCCTACAGTACAGTATTCTACAGACTTACCACCCTCTGAGAGACAAAAGTTAATCTCTGTTTTAAATGAGTGACTCTTTACTCTGGGATTATGCCCTCTGACCCTAGACACTCCCACAAGGGGAAACAACCTCTCTGTATCTATCCCGTTAAACTGCCTAAGGATCTTATATGTGTCAAAAAGGTCTCCTCTCATTCTTCTAATCTGCAATGAGTATAAGCCCAGCCTACTCAACTTCTCCTTGGACGAAAATCTCTCCCTATCCAGGATCAGCCTAGTGAACTTTCCCTGGACTGCCTCCAATGTCACTATACCTTTCCTTAGCTAAGGGGACCAAAACTGTCCACAGTATTCCAGGCAGGTCTTGACCTCCCTTCCTGAAGGTATGTTTGTTAAACGCAAGGATGACACAGAGGTAGGTAGGAAAGTAAGAAGTGAAGAGGGCATAAGGAGGCTACAAAGAGATAGATTTTGATTTGATTTATTATTGTCACATGTACCTAGATACAGTGAAAAGTTTTGTTTTGCATGTAGTACAGGCAGATCATAAGATCATAGGGTGATTGGACAGAGTGAGGAATGCATGTTTATGGCTGCAAAGAAGGTGTGCAAAAAGCAGGATCAACTTTAGATTTGAGTTTTTAAGTTGGGTGGGAGGGGGTCTTTGATGGGGTTGGCATTGAGAAGTATAGGTGGAGTCAATTGATGGAAGGTTGGCTTGTGAGATGGCCTGGGCTGTGTTTGCAACTTTCTGTAGTTTCTTACGGTTCTAGGCAGAGCAATTGCCATGCCAAGCAGTAATAAATACAGGTTAAATGTACAGACGAAGGTCTCGAAAGTGGATTATATTGTGGAAAAAATATGAAATTTTCCATCTTGGCAGGGGGAACTAAAAATAAGCATATTGTCTAAATGGTGAGATACTTTAGAGCTCTGAAATTCAGAGGAACCTGGGTGTTCTAGTGAATGAATCGCAAAAATACTAGTATGCAGATGCAACAACTAATTGGAAAGGGTCTAGGCCCAAAACATCAGCTTTCCTGGTCCTCTGATGCTGCTTGGCCTGCTGTGTTCATCCAGCTCTACACCTTGTTATCTCAGATTCTCCAGCATCTGCAGTTCCTACTATCCCTAAATGGAAAAATAATATGTTTTTGTATACTGTAGGAGGAATTGAATACAAAAGTAGGTAGATTATGCAGGACATTGGTGGGAACATATCTGCAATACTGTGTACAGTAATTTGCCTCCTTATTTAAGGAAAAGAGTGAAACAGGATGAATAGAAAAGCATTACGCTATTTAGATGCAGAGAGATTGCAGAACTTGGTGGAACAGAAGATGAAGATGTACGAAAGGTGCAGCCAGTAATGAGGAAAGCAAGTGGAATGTTCTCATTTCTTGCAAGGGGAATGGAATGTAGAAGTTGGAACATTTCAGTTATAAAGGGCATTGCGTGGGACAATATCTGAAGTACTGTCTATGGTTTTGGTCTGCTTATTTGAAAAATAAGTTATGATTGCTTCTGAATCGATTTGCTCAACTGATTCCTGGGATCATGGACTTACCTTTTGCAGGAAGTTTGAACAATTTATCTGTAGACTCCTCGAAGTTTAGAACAATGAGAGATGACCTTATTGAAAAGGGATAAGATGCTGAGAGGACTGGATGGGATGGTTACCATAATGATGTTTTTGAAGTAAGGGATGATTAAACTAGAGGATGTGGTTAAGAAAACATCACCTTTTCTAAGGAGAATATATTCTTCTCTCCAAGAATCATTAGACTGTGGGATTCTCTTCCCAGGAGCTAGATTGAAGAATAAATCTTAATTAAACCACTGCATCTTGTTGATCAAGTTGGTTGTCAGTGCTGGGCAGTGGGAAGGTCTGGTCAGAAGCAGTTAACTCTATCTCTGGACTGATTAAACTCCAGTTGCACAAGACTCGTTTCTCATCTGATGACTCCTCTCAGCTCAAAATGTTACTCGGGTAGGATTGACAAAAAGAGTAGGGGAAGGGCATTTGCAAATCGGTGGACAGGGAAGCTGGTCTCTACACAGGGTCAGTGCTGGGCACCCATCTCTGTGCATTCAGGATTGCCTCTGATTGAAGGCCCTGTAAATACCACCCTTAGTAAAGCCAGAAAGAAGGCCAAGAATCAGCAAATCTTCATTTATCTGCACTTGGGTCCACACCCTTTAAGCAATAATAAAATGTACGAAGTGAAGCTTTGTCAAGTGGCTGTAGAAATAGCATTGAAACCATCAACGAGCCCTGTATGAAGTGTTGGGTCATTGAATTAGTCATCAGCACATTCTATAGCAGCTGCTCCATCTTTCCTCGAAAAGTCATTTTAAATCAGCAACAACAAAGGAAACCTTTTTTTAAAATTTGGGATAAATATGGATTTACCCAACACCGCTCACAACCTCAGAACATTGATTCCTTAACATGCAGATGAGGTGCAGTACCTTTAAGTACATTCACTGTTGTAAAGTATTAAACAGGGCAGTCAATTTGCATATAGTATCCCACAAACTACATAATGACGATAAGCAAATCTGTTTTAGTGATGCTGGCTCTCCATCAGCTGCTGACACACACCATTCATGACTTTGTTACCTCTAAACGTGACTGTTCCTGCACACCCCTGGCTGCTCTCCCACATTCCCACCTCTGTATATTTGAGGTCACCCAAAAACTGCATCGCACATGTTCCAACTCGCAGATTGTCCCACTCCACCCCCACACTCGCTGACTTATACAGGCTCTTGGCCAAGCAACACTTTAGTTTTATAATTCTCAGTCTTGTTTACAAATCTCTACCCTTCCCTCCAATCTCAGTAATCTCCTCCAGCCCCACAACCCATCTGCTCTTGATTTATTCTGGCCTATTGTGCCTCCCACTCACGGCTGGTCCTTTAATTTATTTTTCTTTGTTTTTCCTCTTCCTTCTTTTCTTATATCCAGACTGCTCTTGCACGCAACTGAACAGCTTTTTGTTCCCCATCACCCATGACATCTTTTTCATCTATTAACCACCACCAGTAAATCACTTCTGTTTTCCAATGTGTTAATAATTTACATACAAAGCCCATTAAGGGCAATGCAGACCATCAAAAGGTGAGGGAGAGGCAGGTGGATAGATCTTTAACTATACAGTCCTGAAGCTTTGGAATTCTTTCCTGAAACCTCTCTGACTCACTACGTTTCTTTTCTCTGTTTAAGGTACTCCTCAGTAACTGCATCTTTCGTCAGGTGAGGATTTTAAAATTTTCCCGCTTCATAACCAAAAATGAAAGGATGGGCTCATTTGAAGGACTAAACAGTGACAAATGGAGTTTAATCCTAAAAAAGGGGGACTCATCTATTTTGCAAAGCCTAACAATGCAAGGGAGTACACATTGACCCAAGTGGGTGCAAAGGATCAGAGGGACCTTGATACACTTGCACATAGATCTTTGAAGACAGCAGGTCTAGTAGATAGGGTGGTTTAGATTAGATTCCCTACAGTGTGGAAACAGGCCCTTCAGCCCAACAAGTCCACACTGTCTCTTGGAGCATCCCACCCAGACCTATCCCCCTATTAGTAGTTAACAAGGCATATGGGATACTTGTGATCAGAGATAATGGGAACTGCAGATGCTGGAGAATCCAAGATAACAAAGTGTGAAGCTGGATGAACACAGCAGGCCAAGCAGCATCTCAGGAGCACAAAAGCTGATGTAGGGCCTAGACCCTACGTCAGCTTTTGTGCTCCTGAGATGCTGCTTGGCCTGCTGTGTTCATCCAGCTCCACACTTTGTTATCTTATATGGGATACTCACCTTTATTAGTCATAGCATTGAATGCAAGGGCAAGGAAGGCATGAAGGAACAAAATCAGAAATTGCTGGAGAAACTCAATAGGCCTGGCAACAATTATGGAGGGAAAGCAGAGTTAACATTTCAAATCCAGTGACCCTTCTTCAGATTGAACCTGCTGAGTTTCTCCAGCAATTTCTGATTGTTTCAGATTTTCAGCATAAGCAATCCTTTTTATTATTTTACCGATAATGATGGAGCAGCATACAATATTGGCACATTGGCTGAGTGGTGAGCACCGATGATTCACAGGGACTGGGGAATGATTCCAGCCTCAATCTGTGTGGCATTTTCACATTCTCTCTGTGCCTGCGTGGATTTCCTTTGGGTGTTCCAGGTTCCTCCTACAGTCCAAAGATGAGCAGGTGAGGGTGGATTGGCCATGCTAAATTCGCCATTATGTCCAGGGATGTGCAGGCTGGGGGATTAACCCAGTGCTGCGTTATAGGGTTTGGCTTGGTATGCTGTTTGGAGGGTCAGTGTGGACTCAATGGGCCAAACGGCCTACTTCCACACAGTAGGGATTCGATGATTAGTTCAGCAACAGCTAGATTACTGCGTGCAGTTCTGGTCATCACACTATAGGAAGGATGTGATTGCACTAGAGAGGAGATTCACCAGGATGTTGCCTGAGCTGGAGTGATTCAGGTATGATCGAAGGCTAAATAGGCTAAGGTTGTTTTCCTAGAGAAGAGAAGGCTGAGGAGGGACCCAGGTGAGGTCTACAAAGTTCTGAGGGGCAGACTTAGGGAGAAACTTATCTCTTTCATGCAGGGGTCAGTAACCTGAGGGCACAGGAAGCAAGCAAGAAGTTTAGAGGGAATTTGAGAGAAAAAGATTCACTCAGAGGATTGTGAGTATCTGGAGCTCTCTGTCCAAAAGGGTAGTACAGGCAGGAACCCTCAAGGTGTTTACAAACTGATTAGATGAGCACTTGAAATGCCACAGCATATAAACCTAGGACCAAATGTTGGAAAATAGGATTAGAATGGATGGTTGTTTGACCAGCACAGGCATGAAGGGCCAAGTGACCTCTTTTCAAGCTTTAAAAACTCTTACTCTGTGAAGTTCTGCTTTGTCTTCTCATGATTTTTTGGAGTGCCTTGTTGCATTAGTCGCTTTTGTTCTTCTTTGATTGATACACAGTGTCTCATACATTCATTTAAGACGAGCTTTGCTTCATATCTCATCTGAAAGATGGTTCCTCCAACTGTGCAGCTGTCCCTCAGTGCTGTACTGCAGTGTTAGCTTTGTTTGTGTTTATATCTACAGAGAGGTGCTTTGCCATTAATGCTGAGCCTGAAACCTGGATTCACATGAGCACTCTTCTAACATTTGGATTTCCGTTGGCAGCTATTTAAACACTTTCTGGGATATGAAGGTGAAGCCAAGAGAATTTAATTTCAAACAGAGGAAAGCAGCCTTTCGCTGTCTCTCTCTCTCACTCGCGGTCGTGAATCCGATCGAATGTGGCAGACTGTGATGGGTTAAATACAAAGCTGTGTTTCTGCTATGTGTTGCTGAGTTGCCCCTTTATCTCTCAGTTTCGATATTTTATGGAGTTTTATGTTGCGGTTGCCTTTGACACATGCTCTTCAGCTGTTACAGCCTCCACACCCCCACCCGCCTCCCCCACCAACCCACACCTCGTGGCACAGACTTCAAAGCTGGTGAATAGCCAGCATTGAGGCAGGGGAATAAAAGTTGTGTTTTTACTTGGGTTGAGCCTGTCCAGATGTTCTCGTTGGATGCTGGCAAAAAAAATCCACTCTGCAAGCTAATCAGCAGTGATTTTCTAAATCTTACCCAATTTCAGGAGCACCCCGGGGAAGTGGTCAGGTCACAGCTCATGTGTACTTGATTATTTTCTCCCTTGAGGAAAAGTTGGGAAAAGCCATAAACTTTAACTTCTATTCAAAAGAATAAGCTGTTCCTTTCTGAAAGTGATTGGAGTTAATATCCCATTGATGTTCGTGGATCAGAGTCAATTTGGTTCTTCTGACCTTGTGACTCAGGAGAACAAATAGGCCATTCAGCCTCTCTTCTCTGCCCTGCTGTTCATAGAGTCATAGAGGCATACAGCATGGAAATAGGCCCTGAAGTACAACCAGTCCACCCGACCATGTTCTCAAATTAAACAAATCCCACCTACCTGCACTTGGTCCACATCCCTCCTAACCTTTCCTATTCAAGAACTTATCTAAATGTCTTTTAGACGTCATAACTCTACCTCCATCCACCACTTCCTCTGGTAGTTCATTCAACATACCAACCACTCTCTGTGTAAAAAAGTTGCACCTCATGTCCTTTTCGAATCCTCTCCTCTCACCTCAAAAACATACCCCCTAGTTTTGAACTCCCCCACTTTAGGGAAAAGACCTTTGCTATTCACCGTATCTATATTCCTCATGAATTTATAAACCTCTGTAAGGCCACCCTTCACCCACTATGTTCCAGTTAAAAAAAGTCCCAGCCTATCCAGCCTCTCCTTATAAGTCAAACCTTCCAGCCCCAGCAACATCCTGATAAATCCTTTCTGAACCCTCTCCAGTTTAATGATATCCATCACATAACAGGGTGACCAAAACTGCACCAGAACAGGCCTCACCAAAGTCCTGTGTAACCTCAACATGACTTCCCAACTCCTGTACTCAAAGATCTGAGCAATGAAGGGAAGAGTGCCAAATGCATTTTTAACCACTGTATCTACCTGCACCACAAATTTCAAAGAATTATGTAACTGAGCCCCTAGGTTTCTCTATTCTACAACACTACCCAGGGTCCCACAATTAATTATATAATCCTGTCTTTGTTTGTTTTACCAAAATGTAATACCTCGCATTTATCCAAATTAAACTCCATCTGTCACTCCTCAGCCCATTGACACAATTGATCAAGATCTTTTTGTAATAAGATTACAAAAAGATAACCTTAGTAAAATCTGACTGTAGTCTCAAATCCGCTTTCCTGCCTACCTCTGTGAACATTTCACCTCCTTGCTTATCGAGAACCTATCCACCTTTGCCTCAAAGATATTCTAGAACTCTGCTTCCACACCCTTTTCGGGAAGAACATTCCAAATCCACGAGAAAATGTTTTGCCTCATCTCTGTTTTAAATGGGCAACCCCTGATTTTTAAACAGCAGCCCTTAGTTATAGATTCACCCGTAAGAGGAAGCATGCTCTTAATGTCGACAGCAATGAAGCTCTGAGGAAGGGTCACTGGACTCGAAACTTTAACTCTGTTTTTCGCTCCATACATTCTACCAGACCTGCTGAGTTTCTCCAGCACTTAGTTTATGGTTTGGGTTGCTAGCACCACAGTTCTTCTGTTTCGTTCTCTTCACGTCCTTCAGGACCTTGTGTGTTTTGAACAAATCATCTCTTACTGTTCTAAATTCCAACAGATACAAAGCCAGTTTGTCAAACCATTCCTTCAGAAGGGAAACATTCGCAACCCTGGGACTGCCTGTAACACTGCCACACCTCCCCCTCCTATTTTCAGGCATTAGTCCAGTAAATCTACTCTGAGCTTCTTCCAATACATTTACATCCTTTCCAAAATAAAGTGACTGGTGCAAAGTACTCCAGATATAGTCTCACTAGTGTCCTGTATAAATGAAATATAATGTCCCTTAAATTGTGTTCAACTCCTCTGCAATAATTGATTACTTTCTGTTTGCTTCCCTGATTACTTGCTGTATCTGCATTCTAACCTTCTAAAATTCATGCACAACGTCATGCAAAAATCCATCTATCTTTACCTTAAGAACAATCAATGAAGTAGCCTCAACTGCTTCACTGGGCAGGGAATTCCACAAATTCACAACCCTTCGTGTGAAGAAGTTCCTCCTCAACTCAGTCCTAAATCTGCAGCCCCTTATTTTGAGCAATGGCCCCTTAATTTTAGTTATTTTGTTTAAATTATAAAATCTGGGGCACCATCACTCTGGCACAACATTTGTGACAACTTACCAGCCTGAAAAGCACCTATTTATGCTTGCTCTCTGCTTCCTGGTAACTACGCATGCCAATATGCTATGCATGCATGAGGCAATAACATTGATGCAGCACCATGTCAAATGCCTTCTTGAAATCTAAGCACGGTACATCTACCGGTTCCCCTTTATCCACAGCAAGTGTTGCCTCCTTGAGGAAATCCAGTAGACTACTCAAATACTATTTCCCTTTCACAACACCATGTTGACTCTGGCTGATTACCTTGAAGTATTCTAAATGTCCTGCTATAAGTTCTTCAATAACAGTTTCTAATGCTTTTCCTATTATAGATACAACACAGTAAACTGGCAAGACCAGGTTTACTGTATATGTCTTGAAGTGGTGGCGCATTATACATTTTATTAGGTAATGGCCTAGTGGTATTATTGCTGGACTATTAATTCAGGGACCCAGATAATGTCCTGGAGACCCAGGACCCTTATCTGGTCTGGCCTATATGTGACTCCAGGCCCACAGCAATGTGGTCGACTCTTAAGTGCCCTTGTTGGGGATGTGCAATAAATGCTGGCCAAGCCAGTGATACCCTCATCCTGTGAATGAATGGAGAAAAAAGAAGGAAACAACCAGGGCAGGACTTGCACAATTGATGACTGGGCTCTGGGAAGTTTGTTGTTGAACAGAGAAGCCTTGGAGTTCAGGTATACAGTTCCTTGAATGGGCCATCTCAGGTAGGCAGGAAAGTGAAGAAGGCATTTGACCCTCTTGCCTTTATCAGTCAGAGCATTGATTGTAGGAGTTGGGACATCATCTTGAGGTTGTGGAAGACATTGGTGAGACTACTTGTGGAATACTGCATTTGGTCCTGGTTACCCTGCTATTGGAAGGATATTATTAATGGAAAGAGTGCGCTAAAGATTTAGGAGGATTTTACCGGGAATGAAGGATTTGAATTATAAGAAGGCGCTAGATAGTTGAAAATTTATTCCCTGAGCATAGGAGGTTGAGAGGTGACCTTATAGAGATTTATAACATCATGAGAGGCAGAGATAAGGTGAACAGCCAAGGTCTTTTGCCTAGTGTAGGGAAGTTCAAAACTAGAGGGCATAGGTTTAAGGTGAGAGAGGAAAGATTTAAAAGGAAACTGAGTTGAAACTTTTTCACGCAGGGTGTGGTGTGTATGTGAAATGAAATACCAGAGGAAGTGGTAGATGCAGGTACAGTTACAGCATTTAAAAGGCATTTAGACAGGTACACGGAAAGGAATGGTTTAGACGATTATGGGCCAAATGGAACCCAGGTTTTGTTTGGGAAACCTGGTCGACATGAACAAGTTGGACCAAAGGATGTTTCTATGTTGCATGACTCTGTAGTGGTGAAGTTCTAAGCACAGGGTACTTTAGAAGGCTTTAATAATAAACTAAAATAGACATGGGTAGGCTAAGGTTTCCCTTCCCGGAACAATATTAGTTGGGTTTGTGCTGCCGTTTGGCAGCTCCCGTGCTCACATTCTGGTGTCCGTTCATAACTTACTTCAACGTTGGGTGTCCATGGCATGAAAGTCTCCCTAAACTGTGACAGTGGCTATTGGGAATGGTCTGATTCAGAGCAGCATGTGGTTGTTTGTCATTTACACCCCTCATAAACACTGCTAAAAACACTCTTAACACAGAGTCTTACCAAATTCGCTGATAACTCCAACTTGTGATGAAGTGCCCTGTTGCAAGGGAGATTGATAACATTCAGAGTGATCAATACGTTCTGTTTATCAGGCTGTCGTGATGGATGGATTGTGTATTTACATGGCTAAGACTAAGGTGATCACATTGACCTGCAAAACAATGGATTGTGTTCTATTGGCAGAGATAGTAAAGAGAAAAATACATAGCGATGCATTAATCATTTGCTGAAACTATCTAAACCATACAAGATTTTTGTCAATAAGAGCAAAGTATCGCTGTGGATCTGAGCAATATTTGACTATATGTTAAACAAGTTATTTCAGTCCCTGGTAACCCATTACTGGGACTACATTATTGCACATGTTCGAAAGACCATTGTCTTCAATATGCTGTTATTGCTCAGAAGTTGTCTTTAGTGGCAGTTCCTTTGTAGACTGTAGAACTTAATCTAACCAGATGAGGTTGCAAAGTGAATGTATACAGTCCCACTACACTATTTTGAAGGAAAGCAGTTGCATTTTCTCTGGTGACCTGTTCAACATTCCCTCGAGTTCTTTTTCCTCCCTGTGAGTGACCGGATGAGGGGTGAAAGATATCGGACAGATGTCAGAGGTAGTTTCTTTACACAGAGAGTAGTAAGGGAATGGAACGCTTTGCCTGCAATGGTAGTAGATTCGCCAACTTTAGGTACATTTAAGTCGTCTTTGGATAAGCATATGGACGTACATGGAATAGTGTAGGTTAGATGGGCTTGAGATCGGTATGACAGGTCGGCCCAACATTGAGGGCCGAAGGGCCTGTACTGTGCTGTAATGTTCTATGATTCTATGTCTCCTTGAAATGCATCGGCCCTTTAAATATTTCTACACAGTTGCATATTTACAGGGGGGTTTCGAAAGGCCTTACTTACACATGACCAGGTTAGAGACTCATAGTTTGCTGATCAGAGGGTTCTGAAGAAGGGTCAATGGACCTGAAACATTAGCCCTGCTTTCTCTCCACAGATGCTGCCAGACCAGCTGAGTTATTACAGCCATTTCGGTTTTTGTTGCTGAACAAATGCTCAGTTTATAAGGAATATTGATCGTAGCCAATACTTAACACCTCAACCAGGATCCCTGAGAAACAGATGATTGGGCCCTTATCATGCTGTTGCTTCTGACTGGGTGTCGTGTTTCCCATGTTGTGTCATCGAACGCAACTTTAAGAAGTTTTTCATTGGATTACTTTGCAAAGATCAGATGTAAATCCATTTGGGACAACCCGAGATCACGGGAAACATTGTATGAATTCAAATCTTTTCCACCTTTTCCAAATATGCTTAACATCATTAGCAAGAAGAGCATTTTTTAAAAACATCATGGTGCATTTTTTATGCTAGAATTTGCGCTGAAGTGTCAGCCTAAATGCTTGAGTTTCTGGTGCAACTTGAGCCTATTGTCCCCGTGACTCAATGCAAGGAATGCCAGCACAAAGCTGCAGCTAACTCCTTGATGTGTCATTGTACTGTGCAATGGGAAGGACCAGGGCAAGGCTTGCACAATTCATGGTAGGGCCCTGAAGAGTGTAGTCAAACAGAGCTACCTTGGGTTCAGGTGCATAGTTCCTTGAAAGAAACATCACAGGTGGACAGTTTGATGAAGAAGGTGTTTATCTTCAGCAGTCAGAGCATTGAGTATAGGAATTGGGAAGTCACACTCTGGTTGTACAATCTCCCTGCCTTAGGAAGGATATCATTAAATGGTTGATGGTTTGCAAAATGAAATGTGACAGGAACTGAAATAACTGCATGCCTTGGAAAAGACATGTTTCTTTTTGGCAAACTTCCTGGTGCTCATTGCATTTCAGATCCTCTATCCAACAGTGTATTGTCAATCCTAGTTGGATGCGACATACTCCAGCCTAGTGTGAGGCTGCTCTATTGTAAATTGGAATCAATTATAGCCCCTGAAGTGTGGGATGGCATGGTACCGGTAAGTAATAACACTGATCTTTACTCAGCAATTGTCAAACACATAGGTCAGATATAGAACATAGAACAATACAGCGCAGAACAGGCCCTTCGGCCCTCGATGTTGCACCGACCTGTGAACAAATCTAAGCCGATCCCCCTACACTATCCCATCATCATCCATATGCTTATCCAAGGACTGTTTAAATGCCCCTAACATGGCTGAGTTAACTACATTTGCAGGCAGGACATTCCACGCCCTTTACCACGCTGAGTAAAGAACATGCCTCTGACATCTGTCTTAAATCTATCACCCCTCATTTGCAGCTATGCCCCCTCGTACAAGCTGATGTCATTATCCTAAGAAAAAGACTCTCACTGTCCACCCTATCTAATCCTCTGATCATCTTGTATGTCTCTATTAAATCCCCTCAGCCTCCTTCTCTCCAATGAGAACAGACCCTAGTCCCTCAGCCTTTCTTCATAGGGCCTGCGCTCCAGACCAGGCAACATCCTGGTCAATCTCCTCTGCACCCATTCCAATGCTTCCACATCCTTCCTGTAATGGGGCGACCAGAACTGCAGGCAATATTCCAAGTGAGGCCGCACTAGCGTTTTGTACAGTAGCAGCATGACATCACGGCTCCGGAACTCAATCCCTCTACCAATAAAACCTAACACACTGTAAGCCTTCTTAACAGTACTATATACCTGGGTGGCAACTTTCAGCGATCTATGTACATGGACACCAAGATCCCTCTGCACATCCACACGACCAAGAATCTTTCCATTGACCCGGTGTACTGCCTTCCTATTATTCTTCCCAAAGTGAATCACCTCACATTTATCCGCATTGAACTCGATTTGCCACCTTTCAGCCCAATTCTGCAGTTTATCCAAGTCTCCCTGCAACCTGCAACATTCTTCCACACTGTCCACCACTCCACTAACTTTAGTGCCATCTTCAAACTTACTAACCCATCCACCTATGCCTGCGTCCAAGTCATTTATAAAAATAACAAACAGCAGTGGTCCTAAAACAGATCCTTGAAGCACATCACTAGTAACCGGGCTGTGTTAAAGTTGAAAATTGGTGAAGATAGTGTTTACCTTGTTTGTAATTAACTAGCAGTCCCATGCTGTTCACTAGTAGAATCATAAGCACAAAGGGAGGCTATTTGGCCCATTTTGTTTCTGCTAACTCTTTACACGTGATGGCCATCTCATTGTATTCCCCTGCTTTTTTTCTCATAACCCTGTGACCTTTCAACTTCTGATATTTATCCAGTTCCTCTTGGATGTTACTATTGAATCTGCCACCATCACTCTTGCAAGCAGTGCATTCCAGATCAACAACCCGTTGTACAAAATCAAATTTCCTTATTCCCCCTGTGCCTCTTCTTTTAAATCTGTGTCTGCTCGTTCCCAGCCCTCCCCCATATGGAAATAAAAGCTCCGCTATCATTTTGACCATCTCTGCTGAATCCCTCCTTAATCCCCTCTGCTGTAAGAGGAACAATCCTAGCTTTTGCATTCTCTCCATATAACTGAAACCTCTCATCCTTGGCACCAATTTAACAAATCACTACACTATGTCTCCAAGGTTTTGTAAAGTGAGATGTCTAGACATAATACTCGTAACTAAGGTCTTGCCAGTGATTTTAAAGTTTTCATCACCTTCTTTAACTTTTACATTCTATGCCTCTATTTATAAAGAAAAGGATCTCATATAGTTTTTTTTAAATAAAATCCCTTTCATTCAATCTGTTACCTACAAAGCTTTTGAATTCTATTTTTCAAAAATAATGGTTTATTGTCAAAAGTGATGTATGTTTAATCAAACCAATTCATTACCCATTTGGGACAATGCACTGACACTGAAGCCCCATTACCTCCAGGGTTGTTACAAAAGTTAAAGAATTAATTAAATTACTTAAAGTCTTCAGCTTTCCTTCCTGATGATCGCAGAAAACACTGACCAGGTTTCTGCACTTAACAAAAAAACTACACCGCAGGCAAATAGAACATGAATGATCAACTTATAACTCTCTACCTTAAACTCTACCCCGTTCTTAAACCCTTACACAGAATAAGGGGCAGAGATAGATTAACAAAAAAAAAGAGCTGTTACAAGTGATGAAAAAAAATTAGGAAAGCACAGCTCAAAAGCACTAGGCCACAAGATTCAATGAAGTCTCCTTTGGCTTTTTCAGAATCCTTCTATCTCTGATCATCCGCATTCTGAGTCCTTTCAGTTCTTTTGTGGAGAGACAAGGCACACTAACTGTTCATCTTCTCAGTCACTGGTTTGAGGCAGCAGCTTATTGAATTGAATTAGTTTTATGGTCACATGTACTCAAATGAGTACAGTGTAAAGTTTATGAGTTACCATTTACAGTGCCATAGAGATAATAGGAACTGCAGATGCTGGAGAATCCGAGATAACAAGGTGGATGAACACAGCAGGCCAAACAGCCTAAGAGGAGCAGGAAAGCTGACGTTCTGGGCCGAAGGGTCTAGGCCCGAAATGTCAGCTTTCCTGCTCCTAAGATGCTTCTTGGCCTGCTGTGTTCATCCAGCTTCACACCTTGTAATCTCTACTTACAGTGCCATCTTAGGTGCTAAAGTACGTAGGTACAGCTTCTGTTGTTACAAGATTACTTACAGTGTAACAATGTAACCAACTCAGCACCATCATAGATACATTCATAGGTATCCAGGTACAATCCTTGGTTACAAAATAGAGAAAACAAGGAAAACAAATCACACTACAGTTATATACAGTATTACTAGAGGTCAGAAAAACAAGTGGGAAAGACAAACACCACAGTCTGTCTCCAAGGGGTGTCCTCAGCAGACCAGCACAGGAGGTCTACATATGGTCTAATCACTAGTTGCCATCACACTGCACCCTGGGCTGCTGCCCCCTCTTCACACCACGCCTCTGGCACCCCCACACTAGCCGCTGGCAACCCCCTGCAACTGGACCTCTGGTTCCTGGCATCCCCACTTCGGGTTGCCGACTGCCATTCACACGTTGGAGGCCGGGAGTCAGAAGTCAGGCCCTGGAGCCCAAGCCTGAGAAAAGAGAGGGACGAGGGAGAGAAAGAACAGGTGAAGCAGTGGAGGTACATCCTACTTCTTCCTAATCTTACCGGAACACTTATAGACCAGTGGTGAGCAGAGAAGCTAGCTAATCCTCCAATCCGTTGTTACTTCTCTGTAAGGACAGAGAGGGCTTTCTGGTACTGTTTGATTAATATACAGACTATCCAACTGCCCAGGAGTGAATCTGAGAATTGTTATTGTGTTGATGATGGCAGACCTAAACAACTGGTCCTGATTGGAAAAACTAGTCACCACACTGTCTGTACAGAAAACTACCCTGAGTCCTGCAATCAACCCCCACCTACCCCCTCCCACACCCAACCTCACTGCTCAAACAGGGCCACTGTGCCAATACGACTCTCAATGTGTTTGGTAACTTGCTTTAAAACTGAAATATCTTCCATAGTCTCCGTGGTTTGAAGCAATATCTTTTTTCTCACTTTGGTCACAATCCAGAAATAAAGAAAAATGTTTAAAAAGCATGGTCTTTACAAGTGCCCAACAAAATTAAACCACTCCAGATCTTTGACTTGTTATATTGCAAGCAAGTCTCATTCATGAGTAATCCTCAACATTAGCATCAGTATCACATTTAAATCAAGCTACTTTCTCCTGAAAGATTGTGGCCTATTTGCATGTATATGTGTATTTATTTACATATGTATTGACCAGTTGGAGCCAATTCTATCAGGCAATTTCAGAAGATGGGCAAATAGATTATTGCATTCTGTCTCAGGCCGTGGTTCTCTCTTATTACAGATTCTAATTTGAATAAATATTTTGTACTGAGCACTTTATGCAGTCTGAGACAGATGGAGTGTCACTTGTGTCAAGTGACATTGAGACATGTACAAGGTCACAGCTGTATGATTACTCATTTCTGTTTTCTGTGGAGTTGGTAGCCTGTTAACCCAGATTGCTGCTGTCAGAGATAATGGGAACTGCAGATGCTGGAGAATCTGAGATAACAAAGTGTGGAGCTGGATGAACACAGGCCAAGCAGCATCTTAGGAGCACAAAAGCTGACGTTTCGGGCCCAGACCCTTCATCAGAAGAAGGGGTGGGGGAGAGGGTTCTGAAATAAATAGGGAGAGAGGGGGAGGTGGATCGAAGATGGTTAGAGGAGAAGATAGGTGGAGAGGAGACAGACAAGTTAAAGAGGCAGGGATGGAGCCAGTAGAGGTGACTGTAGGTGGGGAGGGGATAGGTTAGTCCGGGGAGGATGGTCAAGTCAAGGAGGCGGCAGGATAAGGTTAGTAGGTAGGAAATGGGGGTGTGGCTTGAGGTGGGAGGAGGGGATAGGTGAGAGGTTAGGGAGGTGGGGACGAGCTGGGCTGGTTTTGGGATGCAGTGGGGGAAGGGGAGATTTTGAAGCTTGTGAAGTCCACATTGATACCATTAGGCTGCAGGGTTCACGAGCGGAATATCAGTTGCTGTTCCTGCAACCTTCGGGTGGCATCATTGTGGCTCGTCCCTGCCTCCCTAACCTGTCCTTCCTCTCACCTATCCCCTCCTCCCACCTCAAGCCGCACCCCCATTTTCTACCTACTAACCTCATCCCACCCCCCACCCCCCGACCTGTCCATCCTCCCCGGACTGACCTATCCCCTCCCTACCTCCCCACCTACACTCATCTCTACTGGCTCCATCCCTGCCTCTTTAACTTGTCTGTCTCCTCTCCACCTATTTTCTCCTCTATTCATTTTTGATCCGCCTCCCCCTCTCTCCCTATTTATTTCAGAACCCTCTCCCCATTCCCTTTTTCTGATGAAGTGTCTAGACCCGAAACGCCGGCTTTTGTGCTCCTACGATGCTGCTCGATTTGCTGCTATCAGAGCTGCTTTGGTGTCAAAGGTTGGTCAGTTGGTTACTAAATTGTCCTCTCTCATTGTAGATTACTTTCTTTCTGTTTCTAATTTGTGATAAACATCCAGAGGGAGGTAGCTGAAGGTTGTCCAAGCAATGAGGCCATGATTCTAACTACCAAGGCTGGAGAAGCACTGAGATTGTCCAGATATGGGAATAGTCTACAATAGGAAATTAAGGCAATTTCTCTGGTGACAGACCCAGGACAAAGGCTCTCCCAAACCTGCTAATATGAGCACTCCAGATCCCCAAATGGCAGTATAATTGAATAACTAATTGCATGGCCTGAAGCCTATATTGATATTCTAATCCATAGGAATAGATTCATAGAGTCACAGAGATGTACAGCACAGGAACTGACCCTTCGGCCCTACTTACCCATGCTGACCAGATACCCTAAATTAATCTAGTCCCATTTGCCAACATTTAGCCCATATCCCTCTAAATGCTTCCTATTCATATACCCATCCAGACGCTTTTTAAATGCTGTAATTGTACCAGCCTCCACCACTTCCTCTGGCAGCTCATTCCATACATGCACCACCCTCTGCATGAAAAAGTTGTCCCTTACCCTAAACCCATGCCCTCTAGATTGGGACTCCCCAACCCTGGGGAAAGGCCTTGGCTATTTACTCTATCCATGCCCCTCATGATTTTATAAACCTCTATAAGTTCACCCCTGAGCCTCTGACACTCCAGGGAAAATAGCCCCAGCCTATTCAGCCTCTTCTGATAACTCAAACCTTCTAACCCCGGCAACATCCTTGTAAATCTTCCCTGCACCTTTTCATATTTAACAACACCTTTCCTACTACCCATATGAATCCACATAATTCATTTTGCCCACTATCAACATCCTGGAGGTTACCATTGACCAGAAACCCAACTGGACTTGTCACATAAACACATTGGCTACAAGAGCGGGTCAGAGGCTAGGAATCCTTCAGCGAGTAACTCCTTACTCCCCCTGAAGCCTGTCCACCATTTACAAGGCACAAGCCAGCAGTGTGATGGAATACTCCCCACTTTTCTGGATGAGCGCAGCCCCAAAAACACTCAAGAAGCCTGACACCATCCAGGACAATGCAGCCTCCAAGTTCCCCTCCCAGCCGTCCTGACTTGGAGAAATATTACCTTTTCTTCACTGTCATTTGGTCAACATCCTGGAATTCCCTTCTTAAGGGCATTGTGGGTCTCCTTACAGCATGTGGACTGCAGGCGGTTTAAGAAGGCAGCTCACCACCACCTTCTCAAGGGATGGGCAATAAATGCTGGTCATGAAAGATTAAAATAAATCTTTCCAAACCTCTAGGCAAATCACCTTAATCTGGTTGAGATTATGAGTAAAATGAGGTAGCAGCTGAAAATTAATATCGTCAAGACCAAACCTCCCAATGGAACCATTGTCCCTCAGTTGCTTGATGCTCCTTTAGTTGCCTGCCTAGGTGAGAGAGAGAGAGCTATGCGACCTAGCCCTGCTCTTTCTGAACGTGTAGTCTGTCAGAGGCCAGTGTAACTTCCTTTAGCTGTGATGCTCAGCGGTGCAGTTGATGTCTGAAGTATGACTACCTCCCCTTTATCCTTCCTTCCAGCCCACTCAAATAACGGCAGTCACACCGCACGGCTGCTTTGGGTTTCCTTCTCTACCCAAGGGGTGTTGATCCTTGCAAAGCATTTGCCTCCTCGTGACAGAGTAGGGGCATTTTAAAATTCAGTGAAATGGACTACCCGTGTACCACAGAGAGCTTGTTAGACACAGCCTTGTCTAAAAATAATACCAGTACACGGCAGCTGTATGTGTCACTTAGAATTAGCCCTGTCCTCCAGAATGAGTTGCATTGTTAAATCGAAGTCAGCACATTTACTGACAGCTTGTGATTTTGTAGGAATGGGCGCAGTGCCTGTTAAATATTTAGTTTTCATTATATCTAAAACGTCCTCTTAATCTTACATTGCATTTGTTTCATGTCTGTGATGCTGTTTAATATAAGAAATTACATATATATACTGAAATAAACCTTGCTTCTGTGAATGTGCTGACTGCTTGTCAGAAAATATCCATGGCTATGTTATTATGTTGGGTTCAGTGATTTCTATAAATCCATAAGCTTTCATTGTTGGCACTGTGAGACAAAGGAGCCTTGGGGTTGGCGATAGTGGATGAGAGAGTGCAAATATAGCAGTTATGTTATCAGACCGTAATTCACAGGGCTTTGGGCTCGGAAGTTTTGAGTAAATCTCAACACAGTATTGGAGGAATGCATTTTCAATCGAGTTATCTTTTCAGACTGGATTAAAAATCTTGCCACAATAATGGTGACCAAGAAACTATAGAACAATAGTACAGCATCCATCTCATTCACAGATTTCCTTTAGTGTAGGATAGAAATGTGATATCAAGAAGCATTCAAGAGCATATTGAATGATTATTCAGACAAAAATAATATGTAAGGGTATGGGGGGGGGTGGATTTAAAGCAGGAGATTAGGAGATTGGCATGAGGAAATGAAGCTGGTTTGAAGAGTTGATGCAAGCAGAATGGGCCAAATGGTGTCTGTCTGCATTGTAACACTTTTCAGTGACCCTTACCCAGTCTGGCCTGTACATAATTCCAGACCCATAATAATGTGGTTGGCTTTTAAACTGCCCTCCCCTTTAAAATAGCCTGGCAAGCCAAAGTTAGATTCATCATCATCTGACAATAAGGCGGTGAATGCTGGTCCCATCAGTGACATCTGTTTCCGTGAATGAGTTGGTGGGGGGGCATGGTGTGCTTGGACACACCATGCCCCCCCAGAGTCAGAGGGTGCAGTGAAGACCAAAGCTCCCAATTCGTAATTGTATTAACATACAGTAAAAAGTAAAATAAAGTTGCTGCGCTCCCAATGGGCCCTGGAGCTGCAGCTTCATTAGAAAGAGATTGTGGTGGTTTAACCTGAGAATCACCACTCCTCAGGAAAGGGGTGAGGTTGAGAAGGAAGGCCCTTCATGTTAAAGGTAAAGTCGCTATAGTCCCAGGGGGCGTTAGGGCTGCTGTCTCATTGGACATGGAGTGAGAGACAACTGGCAGTAAGTTTAACCTAAAGGCCACCTTAGGCTAAGGTTAACCTTAAGCTCAGCTGATGTGAACAAGATAGGATGCTCATTGCAAACTTTTTGATAACCTCAGCCTGAGCGGGAATTAGGCCCATGTTATTGGTGTTACTCTGCATTGCGAATCAGCTGTCCGACAACTGAGCTAAATAACCCTTTAACATCCATTGGATATGAGGACATCTTCTCTGATTGTAAACATTGTGAGGGCTCACAAAAGTTTAAAGACTGGTATAAGGATGGCGTGGCCTGGAAAGATGGATTACACTGGTCCTGCGAATCATCTGCAAATCCTTCCAATGCTCCATGTGTGTCTCCCGAGGAAGCGTGCGGAGAAGTGAATAAACACCAACCAAGGATGCAAAGAGTCGCAAATGTTTGGGACTGGTACAAGGAATAAGGTTAAAGGTCACGTGGTTTCTTTCATGTGATAGGTGCGCAAAAACAGAGACTGGTGGCTTTGATTACCCGTCCCATTGTTGCTGTGTTGTTGCTTGGACGGCGTTTATGTTCTGTGCTTCATTCCTTCCTGTGGGAGTATGGGAGTGATAGTTCATTAAGTAGTGAGCTGATTCCTGTTCGCTTTCACAATGGAGGGAGTTGAGTGAGTGAAAAGTTGTACCTTGCAGGGGTTTTCTTGCTGTTTCATAAGGTTGCCACTCACACATTACTGTACCACGGCTTGACAGAATCCCAGATTCCAGAGTGTATAAAAAACAGCTCATCTCCAGCTTTGTGCTGACATCTGTATGTGACCTTCCTGTAGCTGGTTCCCATCGTACAGATCTCCGCTCCGTGGTTTCTGTACCTCATAATCTAAATTATATCCAGTTACAACGTTCTAGGAAAAGCCTTTTAGTACTTTTCCATTGGCCTTGCTTTGTGAACGTTGAAACTCTGTTGTCTGCATCACCTTGCTTGTGTAAAGACTCTGGCAACCTCCTGGTCATGTGCTAGTTGTGTATTTGCACCTTGCCTGCTTATGGCCAGGGGAAGCCCAAGTACAAATTGATCATTATAGATCATTGTCTCAGAGATAATGGGAACTGCGGATGCTGGAGAATTCCAAGATAATAAAATGTGAGGCTGGATGAACACAGCAGGCCAAGCAGCATCTCAGGAGCACAAAAGCTGACGTTTCGGGCCTAGACCCTTCATCAGAGAGGGGGATGGGGAGAGGGTTCTGGAATAAATAGGGAGAGAGGGGGAGGCGGACCGAAGATGGAGAGTAAAGAAGATAGGTGGAGAGAGTGTAGGTGGGGAGGTAGGGAGGGGATAGGTCAGTCCAGGGAAGACGGACAGGTCAAGGAGGTGGGATGAGGTTAGTAGGTAGCTGGGGGTGCGGCTTGGGGTGGGAGGAAGGGATGGGTGAGAGGAAGAGCCGGTTAGGGAGGCAGAGACAGGTTGGACTGATTTTGGGATGCAGTGGGTGGGGGGGAAGAGCTGGGCTGGTTGTGTGGTGCAGTGGGGGGAGGGGACGAACTAGGCTGGTTTAGGGATGCAGTAGGGGAAGGGGAGATTTTGAAACTGGTGAAGTCCACATTGATACCATATGGCTGCAGGGTTCCCAGGCGGAATATGAGTTGCTGTTCCTGCAACCTTCAGGTGGCATCTTTGTGGCAGTGCAGGAGGCCCATGATGGACACGTCATCTAGAGAATGGGAGGGGGAGTGGAAATGGTTTGCAACTGGGAGGTGCAGTTGTTTGTTGCGAACTGAGCGGAGGTGTTCTGCAAAGCGGTCCCCAAGCCTCTGCTTGGTTTCCCCAATGTAGGACCGCTTTGCAGAACACCTCCGCTCAGTTCGCAACAAACAACTGCACCTCCCAGTTGCAAACCATTTCCACTCCCCCTCCCATTCTCTAGATGACATGTCCATCATGGGCCTCCTGCACTGCCACAAAGATGCCACCTGAAGGTTGCAGGAACAGCAACTCATATTCCGCCTGGGAACCCTGCAGCCATATGGTATCAATGTGGACTTCACCAGTTTCAAAATCTCCCCTTCCCCTACTGCATCCCTAAACCAGCCCAGTTCGTCCCCTCCCCCCACTGCACCACACAACCAGCCCAGCTCTTCCCCCCCACCCACTGCATCCCAAAATCAGTCCAACCTGTCTCTGCCTCCCTAACCGGCTCTTCCTCTCACCCATCCCTTCCTCCCACCCCAAGCCGCACCCCCAGCTACCTACTAACCTCATCCCACCTCCTTGACCTGTCCGTCTTCCCTGGACTGACCTATCCCCTCCCTACCTCCCCACCTATACTCTCTCCACCTATCTTCTTTACTCTCCATCTTCGGTCCGCCTCCCCCTCTCTCCCTATTTATTCCAGTTCCCTCTCCCCATCCCCCTCTCTGATGAAGGGTCTAGGCCCGAAACGTCAGCTTTTGTGCTCCTGAGATGCTGCTTGGCCTGCTGTGTTCATCCAGCCTCACATTTTATTATCATAGATCATTGTCTAACGGCTTTGTTTCTCAGAACGACAATTCAGCAATCCTTTGTTATTCTCCCATACATTACACTGCTGTTGGTTTGCAAATGCTATTTCCAGGCAATCAATGTGAGGGAAGAATTTGTGATTTACTGTTTGATGAACATGTCAATGGAAAAACTTGTTGGAATTGTGTCCAAAGATGCTTGGCAGAAATTTGAGCAAAAAAATGTTGTTTTGTATCCCAAGCTAACTCGAATGGTGTTTCCTCCCTTCCTTCTCTCTCTCCCCCGTGCCGCCCTCCCAACCACTTACGTCCTGCAGTGGCTTGTTTGTTTGTGTGCGTTCTCCTATATTCCTGACTGACTACCCCATTTGTACTCAGAGTAACAGATATGGCTAACAATTCAGCAGAGAGTGAGAGGGAGAGAAACTTCTCAATTTAAGAAATCCACATGCCAGACTTTGATTCCCAAGAACATCGCTGAACAAGTTGTCCCCCTGGGGTGTGGGGATGGTGGGGGAGGGAGTGCAGTTGTGACTTTGAAGCCATTCCTTTAGACTCCTGTCAATCAGCAGAGTCCAGGCATTTGAAGCTCAAGAAGCAAACTCTGACCCAGCTCCCACTACAACTAGACTCTGTAGACCTCTCACCGGTGTTTGACTGCAGAAGGGAGATGTAATTCAAAACCCATGATGACCGAAGAGGGTTAACAATGCATTATGTCGACATTTTACTGCTGTAATAGTACTCTGGCATTCTGCACAAACTTCAGGGAGGAAGTTAGTGCAACATGACACCAAAATACATACCACCGTAGCAACCCAGGCAGCAGAGAGAGCCAATATAAGGGCCATGTCAGTTTATTGTATAATGAATCGTGTCAGGACAGGACATGTTGAACACATTTGGAGAGGAGACAAACACAGAAAGACAAACTTTAACCTTCAGAGTGCAATTCATTTCAAAACAGTTTCCAGGATTTGCTGAAGGACTGCTGAAGATGAATGTTAACTCATGGCCTGCTGAGTGAAGTGGAGTCACTCTGAATCCACCGGTTAGTGCTGTGGGACAGATGGTGTGTGTGTGTGTGTGTGTGTGTGTGTGTGTGTGTGTGTGTGTGTGTGTGTGTGTGTGTATGTGTGTGTGTGTGTGTGTGTGTGTGTGTGTGTGTGTGTGTGTCATTCACTCCCAATTAGAGAAAATTTCCTTGTGGAGCCGGTGAGGGACATTAGAGAGCCAATGCTGTTTGTGTCAGTGTTTTGTGGACTGCAACATTCCCTTCTCCATGAGACACTTCCTGCCACCGTTTTGAGTCAGCACAGAGTTATTTTGTGGCAGGAATGGTTTCTCAACCAGAATTACCCAGAGCACTGAAGGCCGTTTGAATGGCCATGCTGAATAGATGTTTCCTTGGGAACTGAGGGCAAGCGAGTTCCTTTGAAATATAGGAGCAGGAGCTGGCCATTTGGCCCTTCAAGCCTGCTCTGTCATTCAATATGATCATAACTGGTCATCCCAGTCAGCCCCCTCTTCCCACTTTCTCCCTGTACGCTTTGATCTCTTTAGCCCTAAGAACTATATCTAACTCTTCTTGAAAACATTCAATGTTTTGGCCTCTGTCACCTTTTGTGAAAGAGAATTCCACAAGACTCTGGGTGAAGAAGTTTCTCCTCATCTCAATCCTAAACTGATTACCCTGTATTCTTAGACTGTGACTCCTGGTTCTGGTCTGCCCAGTCATTAGGAGCATCATTCCCAATTTACACTGTCTAGTCCTGTTAGAATATAATCCTGACTGATCCAGTCTCTCTTTATACTTCAGTCCTGCCAACCCAGGAATCAGTCTGGTAGACCTTTGCTGCACTCCTTCCATAGCCAGGACATCCTTCCTCAGATTAAGGAGACCAAAACTACACACAATACTCCAGCTGTGGTCTCACCAAGAACCTGTACAGTTGCAACAAGACTTCCCTGCTCCTGAGCTCGAATCCTCTCATTACAAAGGCTAACGTTCCATTGTCTTCCCCACTGCCTGCTGCACCTGTATGCATATTTTCAGTGACAAGTGTACTCTCTTTCCCAATTTATCACCATTCAGATAATAACCTACCTTTCTATTTTTGTTACTAAAGTAAAGTAACCTCACGTTTATCTACAGTATGCATCACCTGCCTTGCATTTTCCTGCTCGTCCAACCTTAGCCAAATAACACTGAAACTTGTCTGCATCCTGTCCCACCCAGCTTTGTGAGTGAGATGGTTGAGATTGAGAACTGTGACTGTCTCTATAGGCCAGAGTGTTGGTAACTAGAGGGCACAGGCTTAGGATAAATAGATAAAATTGACATAAGAAGCAGAGGGAAATTGAAAGTTTTTTTGTACATGGACATAGTTGTGGAAAGGAATGTACAGCTTCGAAAGGGCAGTGAAAGCAGATGCGGCCATTCAAAATGAAATTGATTCAGATTAAAAGAGGGAACGTTTTTGAGAGCTGAGGGGAAGGTGCAAGGCAATGGACTAATTGAATAGTTCCTTCAAAGAGTCAGCACAAGCACAGAACGCCTTTCGTTGAGGATGGAATTGAAATATTTCATATTGCTAACAGGAAGAAAGGGTCAAAGCTCAAAGTCTGGGCTGAATGGCCTCCTGTCCTCCAATAATTCCATAAATTGGGCTAGCAAGGAAATGCAGTTTCTGAATTTATCAATGTCCTTTCTTCCAATATCAGAGATGCTCTGTAATATCTTGTATGTCAGCTGTAGCTTGGGGGTACCACTCTTGTCTCATTTCAAAGACTGCGGGTCTGAACACAAAAATTTAGGCAGCTGCTTCAATGTAGTATGAACAAGAGTTCAACTGTTGAAGACGCTATTTCTCAGATGAGATGTAGGGGCAAGGCCCGGTCTGTCTCTTTCTTGAGCACATGTGAAAGACTCTGTGACACCACATTTAAAAATGGCAGGACAAAATGGCAAGCCCGCATATACAGCTATGTCCTAATAAGCTGTTTATTTAGTGATGGAAGGTTGAAAATTGGTCTGGTTGTTGTTAGAACTCACTGCCCTTCTTCAAATCAATGCAAAGGCTCTTTCACATCCCCTTAAAAATTGTAGTTGGGACAGCACGGTAGTTCAATGGTTAGTACTGCTGCCTCACAATGCCATGGACCTGGGCTCGATTCCACCCTCGGGTGACTGCCTGTGTGGAGATTGCACATTCTTCCCGAATCTGTGTGGTTTTCCTATGGGTGCTCCAGTTTCCTACCACAGTCCAAAGATTTGTAGGTTAGGTGGATTGGCCATGGGAAATGCATGTTTATAGGGTAGCATGGTGAGTCTAGTTGGGATGCTTTTCAAAGGTTTATTCTAAATTCAGGCTGAATGGCCTGCTTCCACGCTGTAGGGATTCAATGTACACTACAAGGCCAAGCCAGTGCCTGTGACAGAGCAGCACCCACTCAGCAGTATCCTTGAATGCCAGTCAATGGTGTGCTCTGGGACTTGATTTTGACTCAACTTTGCTGCTACTGAGACATGTTCTTAACATCATTGAGTTGTTGTTGAGATATGCTTGAGTCTACATTTGTAAATCCAATCTGCTTAGGGGAATAAAAAGTCTACAAAACAAACTTGTCATATTTGTCTAATGTCAATACTGGTTGCCATTCTAATCCATCGATGACTAAAGACTTGGGATATGTGTATCTTCAAGATGTGTTGTGCTTTGGAGATTTGTAAGACATTAGCACAGTATAAATTCACTCACCCACTCATCAAGTCAGATGTTAAAACCTAAACAAGTGAGGGATGGTTGAAAGTGCTCAATAAACATGTTTTGGGAATGGAGAGCGTTGGCTTTTGATGTAGGTGTAAGGGAAAGCCAGGAACAGCGTATGGTTTGTGGTGACAGGCAGCCCAATCCAGCTGTGAGCTTTCTCTGTAATTACCACTATTTGGGTTTTCCTTAAAGTCACATGCTTAAATACCCCTGTCAAATTTCTATCCTGGACAGTTTCGCATGTGGGGTAGGTCAAGCTGCAACAGTATATTGAGAAGATTTCTGAAGAAGAGTCGAGGCCTGAAACGTCAGCTTTCCCGCTCCTCTGATGCTGCTTGGCCTGCTGTGTTCACCCACCTCTACACCACTCCGGGCTACAAATATTACTGTTTCCACATGGGGTCCAAGTTTGAAATCAGCTATTAGTAGTCAAGAGAAACATTTAATTTAGTTCATCTTGAAGTAGTTTTCTTAGTCCTGACTCAGTGATTCATAGCCTGGAATTTTTGGAAGGTAGGTACATTGATACAGAATACCTTGGAATGGCTAAAAGTTCAAGTGAATATTTTGTTAGGTTTAGCCATTGGCTGAGTTGACCAACTCTCTGGGTTGTACTGGAGCCTCCTAGAATTAAAGGACATTGCCAGTAGGAAACAGGAAGAAAATCCGTTGAGGGATTGAAACACAGTGCAGTTTTTTTTTAACATAATGGAATATGTGAGCTAAGGCTACATGATTGGCTGGGGCATTTGAAGGGGAAAGTTGCCTGATAAAACCTTCAGGAATACATCCAACCAGAATTGTCAATCCAATGTTGGGATGTTCTGTGTTGGCTTGGCCTTCACTCTGAATTTTTTCATAAAGCTCAGCAAGCCTTGATCAGGTAGGCCAAGGAGTGGCAGATGAAGTTTAATTTAGACAAATATGAGGTGTCACATTTTGAAAAGGTAAATCAGAGCAGGACTTATGCACTTAATGGTAGGATCCTGGGGAGTGTTGCCAAACAAAGAGACCTTGGACGGTAGGTTCATAGATCCTTGAAGGTGGAGTCACAGGTAGACAGGATAGTGAGGAAGGATTTTAGTACGCTTGCCTGCACTGGTCAGTGCATTCAGTTAGCATGTCATGACGTGGCTCTACAGGACTCTTTTGGAATACCGCATTCAATTCTGGTCCCCCTGCTGTAGGAAAGGTGTTGTGAAAATTGAAAGGGTGCAGGGAAAATTTGCTTGGGTTGGAGGGTTTTATCTTTATGGAGAGGCTGAATAGACTGGGGCTATTTTCCCTAGAGACTGAGGGTTGAATGTATAGAAGTTTATAAAATCATGAGGGGCAAGGATAGTGTGAATAGCCAAGGTCTTTTTCCCAGGTTAGGGGAGTCCAGAACAAGACGGGATGGGCTTGAGGTGGGAGGGGAAAGATTTAAAAGGGACCTAAGGGGCAACATTTTCATACAGAGAGTTGTGCGTGAATGGAATGAGCTGCCAGAGGAAATGGTGGAGCCTGGTACAATTACAACATTTAAAAGGTATCTAGATGGATACATTGATAGGAAGGGTTCAGGAGGATGCAGGCCAAATGCTGGCAAATGGGAGTAGATTCTTTTAGGATATCTGGTCAGCATGGACAATTTGGACCAAAGTGTCTGCTTCTGTGCTTGTACAACTCTATGACTCTGTAAGCACTTTGTGCATAAGGTCAAAAGTCACACGACACCAGGTTATAGTCCAACAGGTTTACTTGAAAACACAAGCTTTCGGAGTCTCACTCCTTTTTCAGGTATTAGTGAGAGAAGTGGCATCAGACACAGAATTTATAAGCAAAAGATCAAAGGGCCATAAAACTAATGTAAATGTATTGAACAAACCGAAGTTGGCTGTTAAATCTTTAATCACTTCGAAGGGAGATGCAGGTTTCGATTGATTAATACGCAAATCCCAGAATTTCTTTCAAGCCACCGCCTTGAGGTAACTAAAGGTTTTATCAATGTACACCAGAGGTGACATCTCAGTCAGACAATGCACTTTTGGTGTGAGGCCTTGTTTAGAATCTGGCTGTGTTTTAACTTGCCTGGTTTTATTTCCAAAGTAGGAATTTACAAAATGCCACATTGACTGTCAACAAATTGTGTGCTTTTTTGAGCAAAATAGAATGTATCTACAATTACACTTGTCCAACGTCTCCACATCACTCTGTGAATGACTGGGATTAAACTGGTTGTCAGTCCCCATCAATGGAATACACAGGTGTTTGACGTTTTGAGTGTGACACTCTAAAAGCAATGGAAGCAGCAGCACATTCACCACAAAAGGAATTTATTGTGTGCGAGAAGCTCCTTGAACTGATAATAACCCCTTTTACAACTTCACTGCAACTCAAAGCCCTTCGCTGCAAACAAGGTACTTTTGCTGAATATATGGATTGGAAACCATGTGCCTCGGATTGAGCATTCTGTCTGGGTGTATCATGGCTCGGTACAGCAACTGCTCTACCCAGGGCTGTAAGAAACAACAGAGTTGTGAACACAGCCCAGACCTTCACGCAAACCAACCTCCCATCCCTCTTCAGTCCACCTCCCTCTCTTTCCCCATTTATTTCAGAATCCTCTCCCCATCCCCCTTTTTTGATGAAGGGTCTAGGCCCGAAACGTCAGCTTTCGTGCTCCTGAGATGCTGCTTGGCCTGCCGTGTTCATCCAGCTCCACACTTTGTTATTTCCCATCCATTGACTCCATTTGTGCTTCTCAATGTCTCATCAAAGACCCCTACCACCACTGCTATATTCTCTTCTAGCCCCTTCCATCAGGCAGAAGATACAAAAGCTTAAATAAACATACCAACTGATTAAGAATAGCTTCTGCCCAGCTGTTATTAGACCGCTCGAATGTTAAATTTAATGTTGATCTCGCTGTTTGTGCACCTTCTCTGCTGTCATAGTTTTATATTCTTTGTTCTGTTCTGCTACCCTAATGCATTTTGTATGGTATGATCTGCCTATTCTGCATGCAAAACAAATGTTTCACTGTACTGAGGTACATGTGACAATAATAAATCTAACCAAATTAAATCAATGACTGTAATGTGAAATGCAATACAAAGCTACCTGATAGATATTTAGCTCCACTGTGTCTGACTGCACCCTTACTTCACAATCAGGCTGTGTCCACGTTTAATCTCCAGCAGCAGCGACAACTGGAATCCCATGATTTCTAGGTGCAGTGTAAACTGCCTCCTCCACTTACTTTCTTAACAGTAGCTAGGTAAACACATTTTCCTGATGTCATTTCTTCTCTAATATAGAAACTTTTCTGAAATTGAAGAGTGTCAGGGATTAGTGTGAATTAATAGTCATGTCATCAAACAGCCTTGGATTAAGTCTGGAAACTAGATCTAATAGTTTGCTGATATTCAGATGTGCTGCATTTTTAAGACTCTCCCCCAACATAAAAAGCTGATCATTGTCGCTCTGTATTTAGTAAGGAATGCGAAACTTGTTTAACTGAAAAAATGTTGTAGTTATTCAACACTTTATTTTACTTTTAGATGGTCTTGAAATTTCAGATCCAATTAATTACATGTTTTGAAGATCGATTGCAATTGTTATGCACCCAAGCATCGCAACAGTATTACGTAAGTAATGTCTCTTGTACATTTAATTTGCATTGTCACACCAGTGGAAAATATTTCATTACGGTATCAGATGTGTGCACAGTTGGTGTCAAATCATCGTTGCATCAACAGCCACTTCCCAGCAGGGACTGGGTTGAGACTGATGTATTTCATTAAGCTTAAGGGGGAAGCCCACGGGTCCCGGGGGTGATTCCAGGACGGAGCCTGGAGCGGGAAACAGTGTGAGCCCGGGCTGGCCTGGGAGACGATTCCTGGAGGCTGGTCCCGGAGGTGAGTCCAGGCCGGAGGTCAGTGCGTGGAGGCAGCCAGACCTCGTGTTCTGAAACTCAGTGGGCAGAGACTCAGTGAAAAGGGCTATAATTTGAATACCTTTCAGAGGTACTTCTGTTCTTTAAATAAGTCAAGTACTTTCAAAACTTTGAATTCTTATGTTGGACTACTTTTTTTTAACTCTTTCAATTCTGTAACAAACACTTAAAGTACCAGAACCTAAGTTAGTACCAAAGTAGTGACATTACCAACTTTTCACGGCACTTATTCGAGTTACAATAAATTCTATTCTACAGTGGTGCCCCTACCTCTGGGTCAGAAGACCTGGGTTCAGGTCCCAACTGGTCCAGAGGTATGTCATAACCTGGCTGAATAAGTTGAACTAAAAATACCAAACAGAGGGAATCCTGTGGGGGTAACGTCACTGGACCAATAATCTAGAACCCAGAACCCATTTGAACATGGATTTCAACCCCACTTTGGCAGATGGTGAAAACTGATTCAATAAAATGAAGAAGCTAGTCTAATTTTCGATTGTCATAAAAACCCATCTGGCTCACTAATGCCCGTTAGGGTGGGAAACTGCCATCCTAATCTGGTCTGGCTTACATGTGACTCCAGGCCCACAGCAACCTGTTTGATTCTTGGGCTAGAGAACCAATTATCTCAGGGGCAACTAAAGAAGTGCAATAAATGTTAGTGACACCCACATCTCATGCACAGATTAAGAAAAAAACTAGGTGGAACTTTCTTCACATGATATCCAAGTGGGAGTCAGAACTGAATATACAATGCACAAACCCATGTAAATTGGGAAAACAAAGAAAGTCTTGGATTTATGTAGCACCTTTCACAACTTTGCTGCATTTACATATTCAACAGGATACCAGGGAGGACTCCCTGTGGCACACCTAACATGCATTGTCTGACCTAAAATGTTACCTCTGCTTTACACTGATAAAACCTTTAGTTCTCTCAGGATAGTGACGTGAAAGAAATCCAGGGATTAACATTTATATATTAACAGATTAAAACATTCTAACTAATTAAAGATTGAACGGCACCTTAAGTTTGTTTAATACATCCTCATCAGTGGTGCGACCCTTTGGCCTTTTACTTATAAATTCTGTGTCTGATACTACCTCTCTCACTAACACCTGAAGGAGGACTGAGGCTCTGAAAGCTTGTGTTTTCAAATAAGCCTGTTGGACTATAACCTGGTGTTGTGTGATTTCTGACCTCATCAATTGGAAAGGGCAGACAGAGCCGTGGCTTAAACTGCTGTACAGTCAGTGCTGTACCTTTTGAGGTATAGTTATTAATTGTAATGAATGAAACGAAGCACCCAATTTGCTGATGGTTATTTTTAATCAAGCGGTTTGGACACACCTCCAGGATAGAAGGGACTTGAAACCTGGACCTTCTGGGCCAGAGGTAGAGAAGCTATCGCTGTGCTACCAGGTCCGTTGTGTATTCCATGAGCCTAACATCATTTGAGTGAATAACCTTCTGATCTTGAACCAGGTGTGATGCCTTTGCACCTCATACCCTGCCATCCACTTTGCAGGTGACAAGGTCCTGCAAATAATAATGTGCTAATGACCAGGTACATTTTTTTTAAGGAATGCTGACTGGGGAGATAAGTCACCTGGATGTTTGAGAGAGCTCCCTTTCAGTTTTTTTTAACTTGGGCCCTGGGATCTTGCACATCTCAATGGAAAAGCAGACCAGTCCTTGGGTTAGTTTCACATCCGAAAGATGGTAGCTCCAAGCATTCACTCACTGCTGTACTAGAGGGTTAGTCACAAGTTTTTGTACTCCAGATTCTTAGCTGGGACTTTTGCTTCGGAGTCAGACAGTTCCAGTGATCCCAACCGAGCCCCAGCTCTCACCATTGTCACCCCATTCCCCGTCTGCAATCCTCTGTCAATACCAGATGATAGTTTACAGTCTATCCCCTGGAATTTCAAATCCTCTGTTTTAAAAGTAACATTGAAGTTTTGTTACAACAACTGTCCAGGAGTGTTTTGACTTGCATGAGATGTGTGTTGTTGGGCTGTAGAGGAAGAATATTGAGGGTGTAATGTTTTTATGTACAACAGGCTGATCTCCAGACACTGTTGCTTTTGATATAGTTGGGAGCTTTGTGTCATTAATTCTAGGTTGTCCCCTTAAGATTGTTGCAGAATGTCATGGTGTCCTTGTCTTGGCTTGCAAGTTAAAAACCAGTCAGCCTTGATCTTTTAAAGTAAAACAAGGAGGCTGGAAATAAGTAGATATTACTCATAGAATCCTTACAATGTGGACACAGGCCCTTTGGCCTAACAAGTCCACACTGACCCTCACACCCAGATCCATCCCCCTAATTTACACACCCCTGAATTCTCTGGGCAATTTAGCATGGCCAATCCACCTAACCTGCACATCTCTGGACTGTGGGAGGAAACCAGAGCACCTAAAACAAACCCACACAGACACGGGGAGAACGTGCAAACTCCACACAGACAGTTGCCCGAGGGAGGAATTGAACCCAGGCTTCTGGTACTGTGAGGCAGCAGTGCTAACCACTGAGCCACCGTGCTGTAAGTCTGCTGCAAGAAATCTGAAACAAAAATAGAAATTGCTGGAGAAACTCAACAGTTCTGGCTGTATCTATGGAGAGAAAGCAAAGACAACATTTTGAGTTCAGTGACTCTACATCGGATTGGGTTTTGGGCTCCAAGTGTTAATTCTACTTTCTCCCCACTGATGCTGCCAGACCTGCAGAGTTTCCCCAGCAATTTCTATGTTTGATCTTGTAAATGAGGGGACGACTCTGATGTGATGTTTGCTTTTATTATCAAGACCACTCAACCACTTGATTTTACAAACAGAGTAAGGAAGGGATTCTCCTGTTTAGATCAGCCTCACTCACAAAGGATATATTCCCACCTTGACAAACTACAGCTTCCTTATGTGATTAGTACAGCACAGATTCCTTCGGCCTTCCCGAATATTTTTATTTTTAGCCAACTTAGCCAATTGTGTGGCAACTACAGAGGTCAGTGATTTGTAGCTGAAGAGAGTTAGACACTCCTTTTGACTGGTGAGCAGTCAAGTTATTAACTTTATTTGGCTAATATTGAGCATAATGCTCTACTTGTCCCATCCTGTGCACTGCCCGAGTGATTTGATCATTGCTTTTCCTGAGGACAGGGAGTTAGTGTTCCATAATAGAGAGTGCAATCAGCAAAGAATGGTATTTTCAATGACTCACCGTAACCCTTGATAGTGATACAATGAAACCAAGCTGCTGGGATAAGAATGACTGTCCTGTTTACCACATTGAGCTAAATTTTCCCATTTTTAGTTAAGGCCATTTCCATGGTCGTGACTCCGCTGCTGCCTGGAGCAAATTTTCCTGCACAGTTTTGCAAGGAAACCTGCTGCAAACAAGAGCTTAATGCTCAGCTTGGCCCCGGGTCTCTGGGCAGCTCATCTCTTAAACCCTAACTCTGCCCCACACGCGAGGAAGAAGCGGGAAGAAGGTTTCATAAGGGATACCTGCTTGCGGTGCCCTCCATGTCTGCTATTGTGCCAGCCAAGACCCTCGAGCACATCCAGTAGCACCCCTTGTGCCTCCAGGAACCGTCACCTCCATGCCCCCACCCACCCTCGTGCCCTATCACCCGGTAGGTACTATATTACTGAACCACATTAATACAGTAACCAGTCTGCGTTACTCATTAGGTGAATAGCCAAGGTCTTTGCCCCAGGGCAGGGGAGTCCAAAGCTAGAGGGCATAGGTTTAAGGTGAGAGGGGAAAGATTTAAAAGGTACCTAAGGGGCATCTTTTTCACGCAGAGGGTGGTGCGTGTATGGAGTGAGCTGCCAGAAACACTGGTGGAGGCTGGTACAATTACAACATTTAAAAACCTCAGCACAGGTTCGTGGTTGGTGTTTGAAGTAACTATCTATGTTATGATAACAAAGTGTGGAGCTGGATGAACACAGCAGGCCAAGCAGCATCTCAGGAGCACAAAAGCTGACGTTTCAGGCCTAGACCCTTCATCAGAGAGGGGGTTGGGGAGAGGGAACTGGAATAAATAGCCAGAGAGGGGGAGGCGGTCCGAAGATGGATAGAGGAGAAGATAGGTAGAGAGGAGAGTATAGGTGGGGAGGGGATAGGTCGGTCGGGGAGGATGGACAGGTCAAGGTGGCGGGATGAGGTGGTAGGTGGGAGATGGAGGTGCGATTTGAGATGGGAGGAGGGGATAGGTGAGAGGAAGAACAGGTTAGGGAGGCGGGGATGAGCTGGGCTGGTTTTGTGATGCAGTGGGGGGAGGGGATGAGCTGGGCTGGTTTAGGGATGCAGTGGGGGAAGGGAGAATTTGAAGCTTGTGAAGTCCACATTGATACCATTGGGCTGCAGGGTTCCCAAGCGGAATATGAGTTGCTGTTCCTGCAACCTTCGGGTGGCATCATTGCGGCACTGCAGGAGGCCCATGATGGACATATCGTCTGAGGAATGGGAGGGGGAGTTAAAATGGTTGTGAGGTAGATTTCCCTCCCTTCTCATTGGGTGTGGCCATGTAACCAAGCTCCTACATGGAAGAAGATAACAAAGTGTGAAGCTGGATGAACACAGCAGGCCTCTGATGAAGGGTCTAGGCCCGAAACGTCAGCTTTTGTGCTCCTAAGATGCTGCTTGGCCTGCTGTGTTCATCCAGCTTCACACTTTGTTATCTTGGATTCTCCAGCATCTACAGTTCCCATTACCTCCTACATGGAAGAATCTTACTCCTGAAAACTAGGGAGAAATATACAGCCTGGTTGTCCTTTTTGAGCTGAATTTGCAGCTGTGTTTTATTACCCATTGTCCAACAGGAAGTGGGAATGTGTTTTCATGCTGACTTAATCTTGAACCTGTATACTCCTCAAAACCTGGGACCAAACTCCACTTTCCAGCTTTTTCCTCCACATAACTCTTGATTCTATTACTGATCAAAAACCTGCCTGCCTCAATGTTAAATATACTGAATGACCCAGACTGAACAGAATTAGAATTAGAATTAGCCTTATTGTCACATGAAAAGTTTACAAGTTATGGCCGGACGTCCATGCTGAGGCCCCCACCAGGATAGGAGACTGCCACGCCAGGCCGCGCTGAGGCCAAGAGTCCATGCCCATGCTGAGGCCGGGTGTTCAGGACATTGCCATGCAGAAAGAAGGTTTAAGAAGAAAACGCAGAAGCGGAAGGAAAAGTGAGAAAAGAAGCGACATAGCGGACGAGCTCCAGCTGAGGAGACGGACTCCGCCGCCATTTTGAATCCCTAGGCCCCTCCAGTAAAGAATTCACATTCGCTGCTCTCTGAGAGAGGAAATTCCTCTCCATCTGCCTTTTAAATAGGTGATCCCTTTTCTCTGAGATTACACCCTCTAATCTAGATTCAACCGGAAGGGGAAACAACCGTTCCACATTTATACTGTCAAGTCCTCCAAGAATCTTTTATATCCCAAAAACAGGCTGTTCCTGTTCTTCTAAACTCTGGTAAGTACAGGCAGAATTTACTGCACCTGTCCCCATATGGCAGTCCCTCCATACTCAGAATCAGCCTAGTGTCCCTTCCCTGGATGCCTCCAACACCAGTACAGCTTTCCTCAGATAAGGGGTCCAAAACTGTTTGCGGCATTCCAGGTATGGCCTGACTAGCATCCCGTACAGTTTCAGCATATTGTTAGACCCCAAATATCTTGGGAAACTTCATTCTGTAAAGGCGCTATATAAATATGAACTTTGTTCTCTTAAGAAATACGCACAGTGAAGAGATCTGGGATAAAGAAGTGATGAAATGTTTTGTGGGTTAGCTGCTGGTAGATGTACAGTTTTAGGTTGGGTTTCGATTTAGGTTTTATTGTCACGAGTACTCAAGTACAGGGTACAAGAGTACCATGAAAGTGTACACATGGTACTATCGTGGATACAAAGGTTCCGAAGTACAAAATCTTAGTTACTGAAATAGAGAAATAGATAAGTTAAAAACGTTCAGCACCACGGTGTTCTTAGCAAAAACATAGAAAAATAAAGTTAAAATGTCAACCATTACAGTCCTTTCTTAAGCCACGGGCCTGCAGATCCTCCAAGCTGGGCTTTCCCCAAGAGGGCTTGCTCTCCCCCAGGCTGAGCTAATATCCACCCTCCACGGCGCACCAGGTGTCTCTGCTGCTCACAAGGCTTCAGGCCCAACCTCCAGTGGTGCAGGGTGAATGTCCCCCTGAAAGCGCAGGCAGACCCCCATTTAGAGGCATCATGTGAAAGTTGGCATCTCCGGCAGCACAGCACTCCATCAGTCATGACAAATGAGTGTGGAATTTCTTTGGGATCCTGCGGTGGGACAGTGCGGACAGCGCAGTATATCTGGATAGATGCTGAGTGGGCACTTCCCTAGAGAGGCTGGCAAATGTTAACCCATTCCCACCGTGCCCCCCTGCCAACTCTACATATTTGGGATATGGGCAAAACATTATTCATTGGCTACCCCAAGAGACACTGACCAGCTGTCGAGTTTTCAGTAAAATACAGAAATCCACAGGAATTCCAGAATATTGACTCAATGACAATGAAGGAACAGTGAAATATGACCAATATAAATGCATCACATGAAACTTTTAGAGTGTTTTTAATTATCGCTGCACTTCATGATGGGATATAATTACAGAGGGATTTTTTTGTGCATTGGTTATGTAATGAGAGGTTCTAACAGTGGGAATGAGGAGAAACTGCCTCCACAGACAGGGAAGTCAGTAACTAGAAAACACACATTGAAGATAATTGGCGAAAGAATCAGAGGCGGGTTGAGATTCTTTTTTTTAATTGTTTGATCTGGAATGCAGTGCTTGCAGGAGTGAAAGCTTTCAACATTGAATGTTTTCAAGAAGGGGATATTTATAGTTCTTAGAGCCAGTGGGGAATAAGTGAGAACGGGGGTCTGAGCTAGATGATTAGCCATCACCATGGTCTACTCCTGCTCCTATTTTCTACATTTCTGAAGAAGATTTTAAATACTAGATGCTCCAGTCTTAATCTCAAGAAGCTTGACACCGTCCAGGAGCCCACTTGACTGCCACCAGCATCCGTTCCCCCCATCACTAACGCTCAGCAGCAGCAGTGTGTACTATCTACAAGATGCATTGCAGAAATTCACCAAAGACCCTCAGATACCACCTTCCAAACCCGTGACCACTTCTATCTAGAAGGACAAGGGCAGCAGACATATGGGAACACCACCCCCTGCAAATTCCCCTCTGAGCCACTCCCCATCCCGAGTTGGAAATATGTCTCCGTTCCTTCACTGTCGCCAGGTCAAAATCCTGGAATTCCCTCCTTAAGGGCGTTATGGGTCAAGCTAAAGCGCGCAGATTGCAGGGGATCAAAAAGGGAGATAAACACTCCCTTCTCCAGGGCAATAAAGACTTGTGACAATATAAGCAATGTCTACAACCTGTCAATGAAACCAATAAAAAGACTTGTGACAATATAAGCAATGACTACAGCCTGTCAATGAAACCAATAAAAAGACTTGTGACAATATAAGCAATGTCTACAACCTGTCAATGAAACCAATAAAAAGGAGAGGAGGAAGTTTGCAGGGCTGGAGAGAGAGTTTGGGCAAGTGGGTGTCATTGAATAATGTTTTCACAGTGAGCTGAATGGTCTCCCTCTGAGCTGTGAGTGTTTCTTTTTTTAATGCCTTTTCATCGCTGCAGTCCTGTAGCATGTGCCTGCTTAGTAGGAGTATTAACACATGGCAGTAGATATTTTCGAATTAACCTGTTTAGAGATGTTATGACACACATGTGGAGCAGGTGGAACTTGAACGCAGGCCTCCTGGCTCACATCATTTTACACTGACAGGAAAGCTCTAACCAGCAACTGTGAATGAAACACTGCCATTACAGGGAACCGAAGCGGGTCAGTTCCTCACTGTTAGCTGAGCATTAGTTACACTTGGAATGCTGGCACCTGGTGTTGAAGTCCGTGCATGCTAGAACATTGCACTTTCAGGAGCAGTAAACATTGGCCCTGAGTTGAAGCCCACCCAGGAGGTTTTGGCTGTTAACTCATCTGGAGCATTGCAAAAGGCCTGAATTAAACACAGTGCTGACATAAAAGTGTTTCAGTAATTAGCTTTAGTAGCATGACTAATATGCATCAAGGTTCAAAGGGCAAACTCTGACTTGCGTGCTCCTCAAGCAACTTTAGCAAAAGGCATCCTCTTGGATTCAGACTGCCCAGTTCCTGGAATCGCCAGCATTTCGATAATAAGTCCACAAATCAAGTGGATATACTGTGCCTTGTAGTAGTTCGCGAGATGTGCTTGTCCCCTACAGAAGCCTCAAGAAATCAGTTGCTGAAAAGGAAGGTTCTGACAAATTAGCCACAGTGGTATTCAAAATGCACGAGATAAGTGGGTTCGAATGTTTGCAGTATTTCACAATGCCTGACCTTGTACGAGAGCTCCTGACAAAGTGACTCTTTGTCTTGCAGTTGGCCTTGTATAGAAGGGTGCTAGTTTTGTAACTATTCTTAAAGATTCATTCTCAGGATCAGCTTTGGAAAAGAATCACTTCCGGAATTTCAAATACGGCATTGAAATTGTCGAATTGCCACAGTGGGGTTTGACCCTGTAATGAGCCCAGTACACTACTGGACAAGTTTAATTCTTGGTTTTGGGACACGCTTATCTATCTGAGTCCCCCAGGGGTTAATTTTTTGAGAAATGTCAGTTTAGAGTGCAATAATAGGCTTAATCAATTGCACAAAGAGCTGGTCAGGTGTCAAAGATCAAGCCCTTGGGCTTCTGGTCCAGCTAGAAATCAATAAGGATAAAAGAACACACTGTTCAGAGAGACAATTTGGTGAGGGAGCCAGGTAGCAAGTGAAATCCCAACTGCTGCCTTCACTGGGAATACCAACCCATTTCTGAGGAATTATGGATCAGCAGTTTTATAGTTAGCTCTGCTAACTGGGCCAGAGTGACATATTTATTACTTTCTGCACTATATCACATTTTACTTAATTAAGTTAAAGCAAGTAGTGGCCAGGTTACTGTCCACAACAACTTAGGGTTTGTGAAAGAAATCTGCTCTAATTTACAATCAGATGACAGTGCTGGGAACACTCAGCAGGCCTGGCAGCATCTATGGAGAGAGAAGCAGCTAACCTTTCTGGTAGGTGATTTTTCTTCGGAACTTCCAACATCAATGTTTCTCCGCCTACAGATGTTGCTGAGTGTCCCCAGCACTGAATGTTATTGTTCCAGATTTCCAGAATCTACAGTACCTTTCAACATTTGTATTTGTGTCACTAAACTTGTAAATTCTGCCTCATGGGATGTCTTGGAAAAAATTTTCACTTCAGGTTGTGCGGTGCTGTTGCAAACCTAGATGGTGTAAGGTAACAGTGAACTCCTGATGATGTGGAATGGGAGGTCCTCTTAACAGGCAGCCCCAACGAGGTTGAACCAAACAGAATACCTTTGTGTTGATCTGAACGTTGCAAAACAGGAGGGCCAAAGCCAAAGATAACAGCAGATAGAGGAAATGGAAGGAAAGGACTGGTGTTTAGATGGCTGTTTGGAAAACGAAAGACAGCGGGTAGGGTTAAGGAAAATGATGTTTCTCAGTCTAGAAATTTTGTCTCAAAGCACTGTTGAAGTCTTGGAATTATTATGTTCAAGAATTAGCTCCATTTAAGAATTGAAGTAACAAATTGAACATTGCTTTTTGCACCAAACTGAAGAATCACCGAAGACTCCAGGAGAACTTGGGCAGGTGGGTACACTTAAGACTCAGGAGGAGAAAATGATTTGCAAGAAAGAATAAGGAACTGAGATACCACTGAAATGGTAAGACTTTATTGTGAGTAGAAGAGAAGCGACTTTATTGTACAGGAACCTAATTCGACTCAAGGAAGATGAAAGAGGAAAAAAATGAGGTCAGTTGCTACTTTTGCACCTAAAGGTTCAAAGCACAAAGTGCTTTTGAACTACTAAAAGAGCTTATTGTATTTTCGTGTAATGTTGGCTGAAGGATAAATATTGGCTGGGACACTGGGGGATCCTCCCCGCTCTACACAGTCATTTTTACATTATCTGAGAGCAGACAAAACCTTGAATTAATAAGAACCAGGACTGTGAGAGAATACTCCCCATGTGCCTGGATGGGTGCAGCCCCAACAACGCTCAAGAAGCTTGACACCGTCCAGGACAAAGCAACCGCTTGACTGGCACCACACCCACAAGCATTCACTCCCTCCACCACCGATGCTCAGTGGCAGCAGTGTGCACTATCTACAAGAAGCACTGCAGAATTTCATCAAAGATCCTCAGACAGCACCTTCCAAATCCACGACCACTCCCATCTAGAAGGGCAAGGACAGCAGATACATGGGAACACCACCCCCTCCAAGATCGCCTCCAAGTCACTCACCATCCTGACTCAGAAATATATCGCCGTTCCTTCAGCATCACTGGGTCAAAATCCTGGAATTCCCACCCTAAGGGCATTGTGGATCAACCCAGAGCAGATGGACACCAGTGGTTCAAAAAGGCAGCTCACCCCCACCTTCTCAAGGGCAGCTATTGATGGGCAATAAGTGCTGACCAGCCGGCTATGCCCATATCCCACAAAATGAATACATTTTAAAAATAGTCCTTTCCCACTGAGTTCATGCCCACCAGGCTTCAGAACACTCGGCCTCACTGCCACCACACGCTGGCCCCCATCCTGGACTCGCCTGCCGTGACTCCATTCCCGGACTTGGCCTGCGCTCGCTCCGCTCCCGCTCCGGGCCCTGGCCGTGGCTCCGTTCCCGGACTCGGCCCGCGCTCGCTCCGGGCCCTGGCCGTGGCTCCGTTCCCAGACTCGGCCCGCGCTCGCTCTGCTCCCACTTTGGCTGCAGCTCACTTCTGGGACTCAGCACCTCCGGCTGTAACTGATCTCCTCATCAGGCTGGTCTCGGACTCCATTTTCCATTCCCCCCCGGCAGGGTATTATGGGGTAGGGGGTGGAAACAATGAAACATTGCAGCAAGAGGAAAGATAGGAAAGAAGGAGAAAAAGGAGCTGGCGAGCAGAGGAGTTCCAGCTGGAGTGTCTTACCCTGCCACCATTTTGTAGGGCCTTCTAATGGGGCAATTAAGGACTGGCAATAAATACAGTCACAAGAGTGATCTTCACTTCATCTGAAAGTCCAAGGTGGACCGTGTCTGCAGGGACTCCATGTACGTAGTGCTGGATAAGCTGTGGAAGAACATACAAACACCGTCTTCATCCAGATGGTCATCTTGTGAGGTCCTGATTCAAACTGTGCGTAGACCCTCCGTTCGCAAACACCATATACTGAGGTTTTTCCTGTCCCTGGTGCTTGAGAGGATGGGACTTGCCTCGCTGCCATGGAACACTCCAAATAGTTGGACCATTCCATGCCACATCTCCTTGGGGGAGAAATTTGAAAACAAAACAATCTTTCACTACAAGCGCATCAGGAAGTGGTCAGCACGTAGTGTCAGTGCGGCCCTGTAGGAAAAGGAGAGGGTGGATCCTGCCAGGTTGTTCCCCGAGCAGACTGTCAAAGTCATTTGGCAGGATGCCCCATCACCAGAACTTTCCTACAGGCAACAGGATGTAGCTTGGCTGGTAGTGAGAAGGTCACTGCCTGACAAAGCCTTCATGCAACTGCACGCTGACCTCGAAGAGGCTGTAGGAGGTTAGAGACTGCCACAAATCTCCTTCTGGGATGTATCTTTGCAAAGAAGGTCTTGAGAGAGATGCGAGATAATGAGAAGTGCAGATGCTGGAGAATCCAAGATAACAAAGTGGGCATTCCACTCCCGCACATCCCAGATGTCCTCGTTCTTCAAGGGCCACAACTTACCTCCCCACAGTGGTCGAGAATGCCCTCAAGCATGTCTCCCGCATTTCCCGCACCTCATCTCTCACAACCTGCCCCCACAATAATCACCAAAAGAGAATCCCCTTCATCCTCACATACCACCCCACCAACATCTGGATACAACGCATCATCCTCCGGCACTTCCGCCATCTACAATCCGACCCCACCACCCAAGATATTTTCCCATCCCCACCCTTGTCTGCCTTCCGGAGAGGCCACTCTCTCCGCGACTCCCTTGTCCGCTCCACACTCCCCTC
This sequence comes from Stegostoma tigrinum, assembly GCF_030684315.1. Lineage (NCBI taxonomy): Eukaryota > Metazoa > Chordata > Chondrichthyes > Orectolobiformes > Stegostomatidae > Stegostoma > Stegostoma tigrinum. The sequence goes on from NC_081378.1 coordinate 48,655,924, forward strand.
CAACCCCACCACACCTGGCACTTTCCCCTGCAACCGCAGGAAGTTCTACACGTGCCCCCACACCTCCTCCAAGGCCCTAAGATGACTTTCCATATTAAGCAGATGTTCACCTGCACATCTGCCAATGTGGTATACTTTATCCACAGTTCCCATTGTGGCTTCCTTGACATCGGGGAAACCAAGTGGAGGCTTGGGGACCGCTTTGCAGAACACCTCAGCTCGGTTCACAACAAACAACTGCAGCTCCCAGTCGCGAACCATTTCAACTCCCCCTCCCATTCCTCAGACGACATGTCCATCATGGGCCTCCTGCAGCGCCATAATGAGGCCACCTGAAGGAACAGCAACTCATATTCTGCTTGGGAACCTGCAGCCCAATGGTATCAATGGGGGCTTCACAAGCTTCAAAATCTCCCCCTCCCCCACTGCATCACTAAACCAGCCCAGCTCGTCCCCTCCCCCCACTGCATCACAAAACCAGCCCAGCCTGTCTCTGCTTCCCTAACCTGTTCTTCCTCTCACCTATCCCCTCCTCCCACCTCTAGCCGCACCTCCATTTCCTACCTATTAACCTCATCCCGCCTCCTTGACCTGTCCATCCTCCCCAGACTGACCTATCACCTCCCCACCTATACTCTCCTCTCCACCTATCTTCTCCTCCATCCATCTTCAGTCCGCCTCCACCTCTCTCCCTGTTTATTTCAGAGCCCTCTCCCCATCCCCCTCTCTGATGAAGGGTCTATGCCCGAAATGTCAGCTTTTGTGCTCCTGAGATGCTGCTTGGCTGCTGTGTTCATCCAGCTCCACACTTTGTTATCTTGGATCCTCCAGCATCTGCAGTTCCCATTATCTCTGATCATATGTCGTCGAGGCTTTCAGTTTGCACCTATTGTTAGTGTCCACCAGTTCTGCAATAATCTTCTTGGTTTGATTGATTGTCCCACCAGTGAATCATGGGGCCGGGGAAGGGTGGGGGGGCAACTTTTCAAAAAAAGATTAGAAACTGATTCATTGACAGCAATTTGTTAGCTACTGTCAGTGTCAGTGGTAGAACACAGATTATCTTGCTGGCTTTTGAAATAGCCTTGAGGTGCCAAAAGTCATGTTCTTGAGCTTCTTGGCTGTTAAACACGAGATGTGCCGCATGCCTCGTTTCTTGCTGAAAGTGAAACCAAGACACTTTGATCTGAAGACAAAGGGTGGGAGAAATGTTCCAACGCAGAGCATTGCAAAGATGAACAGCACTGCACTTGTAAGTGTAGGACTGATGCTTCCAGTCGTCTTGATGCCTCGGCAGGTCCCTGCCTAATGCACATCAGATTGCGGTAAAAGGCTGCTTTGTAACTGAGGTCAGTGTCTGAGCACCGTCCTCTCCAAATGATTGACTTTTGAGAGGGCTCCCAAATGCTGCTATCCCTGTTTCTGTAGCTGTGGCCCCAAAGCATTTTCCCCGTGAGCTTCGCAGATCATCTCCACTTTTATTTTGTGCTCACACGAGCTTTGAACGGAAGGCACTGTGCGAAGGGGCTCAAATCTGTATTGCTTGGCAAATTGTAACAAGCGCAATGCATTCTCATCTCCAGGGGCAGCGGAGCTTTTTCACAGGCATGTTGTTCAAGGGCTTAGCTGGCTTTCAAATGCAGACTGCAATGTACAGTTGCTGATTTCTGTGTGCGTGCTTCTGCTGGGGCCAAATTCAGTTGATTGCTTCCAGACTGAATTTATTCAATTATGGCGTGGTCCCCTTTCATCTGGAGAGGCTGGAAGGTCGGAGGAGGAGGGAATACTCTTGGATTGTGAAGCTCCTCTGGGCAGAGGAGTGAGAAAAGGAGCGAAATCAAGATGGACATTACGGCATTTACCGACAGCCGTCGGTAAGATTAGGGTAAGAATCTCACCACAGAGTCGGACCACTTGATTTTTCCAGTACTGTTTGTACTTATATTAGATCTCCAGCATCTGCATTGTTTGGCTTCTATATTTGTGGTTGCCTGTCTTGTACTGTTCTAGAAATGAGGGGTTAACGTCACTGCTGTATTCAGATGGAACAACATTGAGGTACCTTGCTGCACTAAAAATGCTCCTCCCAGTGACATTTCCTTCACTTCTTGCTTTTTTTGTACTTGGCAGACTAGGTGACCAGTGTCAATAAATGTGGAGCTGGGAAAGCACGGCCCGTCAGACAGAAGAGCAGGAAAGCCAATGCTTCGGGCCAAAACCCTTTGTCAGGACTGGCTGGGCGACCATTTTGTGGAACAGCTGAGTCAAGTTGACGTCACATGACACGGCACTTCCTGTCACCCGCCATTTTCATTCTCCAACCTGCTCCCCACCCTGACCTCTCTGTCCTCGGCCTGCTTCACTGTCCCAATGCAACCAGCGTCTCATCCTTCAGTTGGCCAGTTTATAGCCCTCTGGGATAAGCCCTGGGTATCAGAACACAACGTCCGTCCATAATTTGTTTACTTGTTAACTCGATCCTGAATCCGATCCTCATCCCACTGGTCAGGGAACCAGTGAGAGACCCACTGCCTGTTTTCAGGGAAAGCCACAGAAAACCATCGGCCGGCTGGGCCATGGTGAGGCCTGCCAGTGAGATCTTGGGACCGCCCTCAGTAAATCTATGCCATGGGTGCTCACCTCTTCTGATCAGCAGCACCACAGGAGATGCTGTATCTGCTCAGGGGAAAAGCATCCAGTGGAGTCCCGGGATAGCAAAGTGACAAAGGCTCGGGCGGGGGGGGGGGGGGGGGGGGGGGAGGTGTGGAGCAGGAGGTGGGTGGTGGAGGGAGGCCAGGTACATCTCATCCCACTTCACGAGGTGTCATTCCCACCTCCAAACCTGCCTCCAGCACGAACAATTGATTTCCACCGCCCCCCACGCTGCCCTCTGTTTCTCTCTCAACACCCACCACCAGACCTCGTCGAGAATTTGCAGCATTTCCTATTTTTTTCATCTAAGGAGGAAGGGACACGCATTTATGTAGCCTCCTTCTTAACTTCAGGATGGCCCACAGTTATTCAGGCCAATGCATTTCTTAAAAAACATCAATGTAGGTGACCATTGGGATCCTGACAGGCATTCTTTTGCACAGCACTATCCCACAAGCAGGTCATCAAGATCATTTATTCCGCTGGGTGCTGGCTGTGTGATTAATATTGGCTCAGACACTGGCAGGTGCCCCCAGCTTGGAGCCATCCGAGAGGGCCTTAGCTTAATGTCTCATCTGAAAGATGTGGTACCACCAACAGTCAGGTACATCTGAAGTGATTCTTAAATCGACGATCTTCTGACTCCGAGACTAGGGAGGTGCAGAGCTGTCTGCTCATCACGTTGATAGTTCCTCAAGTGGATCTGCAACTTTCCCCTCAATCTCTCAAAGCACCAGATCAATACTGATAGCAGGGCTAGTAAAACCTATGAGCTTTGTAACCAGGTATGTTTCCGTCATTAAAATAGGATAGTTTGCATTTGCAATTCCTCCCATTAACATTGATCAACATAATAGCATTTTGAGGGCTGGATCTCAAAGATCAACACAAAAGCTCAGGCTTTCCCAAAGGACCTCACATCTGTGAAGTTATTTAAGCTCTTGGATGGGCAATTTCTGCCAGCCAGCTTGTGCAGGGCAGCAGACCAAGGACAGCACAGTGGCGAGGGCACAGACAGTCAGTCTTTTGGCTGCTATCACCAATTGGAGCTGCAGGAGGAGGAGGCGAAGAAGTTTCTCCTGCAGCAGCGTCACGAAATCTGGCATGTCAACCCCTGTGCTTCCTGTGCGAGTCTCAACTCATCACGATAAGGATCAAGGGGAGCAGCAGGCTTGTGTGAATAGATGAGGTATCTGTTGCCCTGGCGTTTCTCATGCTGTGGATTATCTAAGGGACGAGGCCGTGTGTTGAGACCATCTCCTGGGCAAATTGTCTTTGCCGGTGTGTCTTTGCTGCACTCCTGAAGGTGATGTTACACCAGCAGTCTTGTTTGAGAAGGCATTCCGAAGGCACCCTCTGTATATGATCGTGCCTGAGTACTTAATCAAGACTGAGACTGTGGAATGCTGCCCTGCCTTACATGCCTTCTTTCAGATGGAGGCCCATTCTGCCTTTTCTGCTGGGACTAATGGATGCCATTCTGAAGAAGAGCATGGGGCATTTTCCCCAGCGTTTTTTTAAATGTTTCCTCAGTCAACATTATTGTGTCAACATTATCACGGCAATGCTTGTGGGATCTTGCCATGCACAATTTGACTGCTGTACGTTACGGCTGCGATTGCACATCTGAAAGTGCTTCATTGGCTGGAAACATGTTGCAAGTGATGTAAGGCGCTATATAAATGCAAACTTTTTTCTCTCTGTTTGCTGGTGGCAGTGCAGTTAAAAAAATACACAAACACACAAGCTAATTTCACAAAACAGTCTTGAGGCACTGTACATGAAGAATCAAGATAAAATGCCATCCTCGGGTGAGAGGCTAGACAACGGGAGTTAACTGAGACGAGAGTACACTTGCAGAGTGCAAATTCCTTTTTAAAGCCAACCCAGATTTACATTTGCATCAACATTTGAGATTGAAAACTTTTGACATTGTAATTATAACCTCCCAATGGTGATGGTGCCAGAGTTCCTACACTCATGGAAAGTTATAATTCCAGGTAACAGGTTTCCACAGACAATTCTGGTTAATGTTCTATAGAAATTGTGTAAGCTATTAGAAGGTAGCATGTAAAACATCATTTTGTTCATTCTGAAGCGATGTGGGCCTGGAGCAAAACATGCAAATTCAACCATGATTAATTTCTTATTCAATATTGGTAACCAGGCAATGGAGCTTGGAAAAATCACAAACATGACCAACTCTTTAAAGGATCAAACGTGGGCTTGATGACCTCGCCTCTGCCTTTTTGGCAGTTAGACGTTGCCATATCTTTAGCCATTTTTGATCGAAGTTTGAAGCCAGGTTTGCACTGATTGGAAGAGACCACAGTAATTGGCCTCAGGACCTTTAGGTTTGGACAGGGATGAATGATGATCAGGGATGAGTGAAGAAAGTCACGCAGGATACTAACTGGAATTGTGTGTGTGTGTGTGTGTGTGTGTGTGTGTGTGTGTGTATGTCTGTGTGAGTGTGTGTTTGTGTGTGTATGTCTGTGTGTGTGTCTGTGTGAGTCTGTGTGTATGTCTGTGTGTGTGTGTGTATGTGTATGTCTGTGTATGTGTCTGTGTGAATGAATGTGTGTGTGTGTGTGTGTGTGAGTTACTGTGGGAGTGTGTGTCTGTGTGTGTGTGTGTGTGGGAGGGAGAGACAGTGTGGAAGTGTGTGTCTGTGTGTGTGAGTGCGTCTGTGTGAGTGTGTGTGTGTATGTCTGTGTCTGTGTGTGTGACCGAGTGTGTGTGTGTGTGTGTGTGTGTATCTGTGTCTGTGTGTGAGTGAGTGTGTTTGTGCCTATGTGTGTGTGTGTGTGTGTGTGTGTGTGTGTGTGTGTGTGTGTGTGGTGTGTGTACCTGTGTACGTGGCTAAACTCACTTGTATTAGCTCTCGATTGGCCTTGGACAGAGGATGTTTGACCCGATACATCAGCTTTCCTGCTCCTCTGATGCTGCTTGGCCTGCTGTGTTCATCCAGCTTCACACTGTGTTACCTACAGGGCAGTGTTTGTGCCAATCAGAACTTCTCCAGGCCAATTCAACAATTGTTTGTCTAAATGTATCCTAAATAACTCTGTGACTTGCTGCTTAATTATGGTCAAGATTGTGTTGGCTGGGAATTGGATTAGTAATGTCAGAGTGATCATGCTGGCGTCTGCCACCAACTGAGGACTTAAGTGGAATTGAAGTCCAATTTCAGGTATACAATGACAGTATTCTGACCTCACAGTATTCCCAGTTGCTTCTAACTTTCCAAAAAATTGACCTATTTGTGCTGATTCAAGTACTCGGCGCTTTTCTGCAGCTCTCCCCAGTAGACTGTCTCTGAACTGGATGTGTTTCTGATGGATGCTAATTTAGTTGTGCAGATGGTTTTGGTCACTAACAATTCCTCCCTATTGCGGTCCTCTACAACTAATTGTCTTAAATAGGAATGTGCGTACAATCATAGGGCTCACATTATCAACTTTCACTGTGACGTTGAAGAAGGAGTGAGCCATTGTGCAGTGCAGGGTTTGGACCCTGAGGAGCTGGACGGCGATAAGTTGGCCTCCATTTTGATCTCTCGAGAGGATTTGATCTCCATTCACCTTAAGCCAAGAGCGTTTGATGTAATGATGAACTGGGAACTTCAAATAATTTGGAACTAAATCCTCTATATGTCATTCCATCTTTCTCCATTTAATGATCAACAGCTGTGGGCTGCGATAGCAAGACCACCCAGAGCAAACTGTCATTGTTCATTGACAGAAATTTCTTTGCAATTTTTCTGAGCGAGCAGGAGCCACGAGTGTAGTGTTTTTAAACACGAGTTTCATTTACATTCGGAGGACAGTACCTCAAATTTGACCTAAGTAGTCTAAGTATGAACATCCCCCTTTTCTGATGAAGGGTCTAGGCCCCAGACATCAGCTTTTGTGCTCCTAAGATGCTACTTGGCCTGCTGTGTTCATCAAGCTCCACACCTTGTTATCTCAGATTCTCCAGCATCTGCAGTTCCCATTATCTCTGATAACAATTTTAGCCTCACTGCAAAGCCTCTTCCAGGGATGCCTAACCTGAAGAAATTACCCTCCTCCCTCTGGAAAAACCTCAGGGGATCTCTCTCCCACTGCAACTCTTTTGTACTCTCCTCTCCACCTATCTTCTCTATCCATCTTCGGTCCGCCTCCCCCTCTCTCCCTATTTATCTCAGAACCCTCTCCCCATCCCCCTTTTCTGATGAAGGGTCTAGGCCAGCTTTTGTGCTCCCAAGATGCGGCTTGGCCTGCTGTGTTCATCCAGCTCCACACTTTGTTATCTAAGTATGAAAACCCTACAGGTTTATGTTACACAAAATCATTTCCAGGTCACACATAGTACTAAGAAAACTGACATTGATTCCCAATATATGCCCAAGGCAGACTGGTGGCAAACTTCAATTTTAAGTAACTTACGTGTGAAACTGAAGATGAAGAAATCGTGAGGAAAGTAATGTTCTACAGCGATCTAGTGTGTATATGATGGGCTGAATGGCCTGCTCCATTATTATGGTGATACTGTGGCTCTATAAACTTGTCGAATGTTTATGAAGAACGCATAAACTGAGAAAACAACTTGGAGTGTTCCGAAATCCTGAACACACATTGTAAAAATGCAAAGTTCTGGAAAAGGGTCATTAGAAATGTTGAACAAAAACAAAGTTGCAGGAAAAGCCCAGCTAGTCTGGCAGCACCTGTGAAGGAAACAACAGAGTTAATGTTTCAGGTCCGGTGACCCTTCCCAGAACAGAACAAGGTGAGTGGCAAGTATCTTTTCTGTAGCATGGGGGATTTCAAGATTAGGGCGCATGTTTTTAAGGTGAGAGGAGAGAGGTTTAGGAAAGACATGGGGACAATTTTTTACACAGAGAGTAGTTCATGTACGGAAGGAGCTTCCAGAGGAAGTGTCGGATTGGGGTACAGTCACAATGTTTAAAAGATATTTGGATAAGTACATAAGTAAGAAAGATTTAGAGGGATATGGGCCAAGCGCAGGTAGGTGAGATTATGGTCAGCATGGACTGGTTGGACGAGGGGTCTATCACTGTGCTGTATGACTCTGAGTGGGAAACACAGAAGGCAGGAAAGGCTGTGATGATAACATGAGTGAGGGCTGTTTAAGGGGAACTTGATATACGCTGTCATGAGATGTGATGTCCATCTTGGTCAGATACATGGTTGTGTTAGAGACAATATTGGCCCTGTGTGTGTGAGGTAGCAGACAGAAGATGGTGGATCATATCTTTATGGAGCACAGAAGTTTATCGAGTTGTTTCCCACACTGCAGGGTGGCACAGTTCACTCAGGACAAAGCACTGGCCTGAGCTGCAATCCATGTCCCACAGGAGTTGCTCTGTCGCCGTGGCCTCCTGTGACAGTGAGCTGGAAGGGGATCTGCCTTCCTCTCTACCCACCAGCAGCAAGTGCCCGGAGCAGTGAGTCCTGGAGTGTGGGCCTGGGGACCAAGCTGGAACGCCACGTGATGCTGCGTGTCCTGGAGGAGCGTGTGGTATGAGCCCCAGAACACCGTATGGGGGGCTGTGAGTCCCAGAACACCGTATGGGGGGCTGTGAGTCCCAGAACACCGTACGGGGGGGTGTGAGTCCCAGAACACCGTACGGGGGCTGTGAGTCCCAGAACACCGTATGGGGGGGTGTGAGTCCCAGAACACCGTATGGGGGGCTGTGAGTCCCAGAACACCGTATGGGGGGCTGTGAGTCCCAGAACACCGTATGGGGGGCTGTGAGTCCCAGAACACCGTATGGGGGGCTGTGAGTCCCAGAACACCGTATGGGGGGCTGTGAGTCCCAGAACACCGTATGGGCGGGTGTGAGTCCCAGAACACCGTATGGGGGGCTTTGAGTCCCAGAACACCGTATGGGGGGCTGTGAGTCCCGGAACAGTGTATGGGGGGCTGTAAGTCCTGGAAATCCACATGGGGGGTGCTGAGAGTCCCAGATCCACTCATGGGGGCTGTGAGCCCTGGAAATCTACATGGGGGCTGTGAGTCCTGGAACAGCGCACGGGGTGGGGAGCTGTGAGTCCCGGAACAGCGCATGGGGAATCCAAGCCCTGGAGCAGCGCAAGAGAGATGAATCCCGGTAAAGTGTAGCTTATGTTGTTGGTGCAGAGTGCTGGTGAGGAGCAGACTGGTGTGATGCAGGATAGTTGTTAGATTTGGGCCTGGCACCACGTGCTGAGCTGCTGCTGTTTGGTACTCTTCCTGAGCTGTAATGTAAATCCTTACCTTTTAATCCTGTTTTGTACAACAACATTTTTTTTTACTCTAAGATTTGTGCCTAGGTACCTGTATCTAAGATGGCACTATTAAAAGGCAGCCATTGTAAAACCTTTTCACCGTACTCCTGTACTGGAGTAGAAGTGACAATAAAGGATATTCTATTCTGTTCTATTCTACGGATCGAGACCTCTAAGGTCCTGGATAAGAAGCAGGGAAACAGCTTTCCTTTCCTCAGGGCTGTATTTCGGTAATCACGGCTGAGAAGCACAGTATGGAGGAGCAGTTTCTGGTTGACAGCGACTGAAGTGGGGAGTAGCCGGGATTTAAAAATGGCATCAGAGGCACGAAACCCAGAGGTGCTGACTTTGTTGAACACTTTCACTGCCTCGTGGCCAATCACTTCCCCAGGCAAGGTATCATAAAGCCCTGAGTCATCAGAGGCTGGGTTCCATGGACCACAATTAATAAAACCCTTCACTGAAGATGGAGAGATTAAGCCCTTTGTGCTAACTGCAGTCATTCCCACTTTTGTCAGTCTCTGCGCATGGATTTCATCCATAGACCCAGGTCATGTTCTGGGTTCGAATCCTGCCACGACAGAGGGTGGAATTTGAATTCAATAGAAATATGGAATTAAAAATAGAATAGGCAATTGTCAATTGTTGTAAAAACCCGTCTGGTTCACTAATGTCCTTTAGGGAAGGAAACTGTCAGCCTTACCTCCCCTGGGCTACACGTGACTCGAGGCCCACAGCAATATGGTTGAGTTTTACCTGCCCTCTGGGTAATTAGGCATGGGCAACAAATGCTGCCCAGCCAGCAACATACATCCCATGAATGAATGAAAACAATGACAGCCTTTTTACCCTTGCTTGCTTATCATCAACTACGAGCTTCTTACCACCACTGTCAGCCCTGGGTGCCTAGATGAGATTAAAAGCCGACCAGGCACTTTCCTGGTCAGCCTTAGGGGTCTCGGGTCCTGCAGGGTGAATTCCACACCTCTGGCCATTCAGAGGCTGTCAGCTGTTTCGTGCCACTGAGGAGCGGTGCCCACTGCCAATACTGCAGGAGGAGGACCAGCCACCGAGCCTCAGACCCAGAAACGTGTGTGTGTGTGTCTGTGTGTGTGTGTGTGTCTGTCTGTGTGTGTATTTGAGCGTGTGTGTGAGAGAGTGTCTGTGTGTGTGTGTGTGTGTGTGTGTGTGTGTGTGTGTGTGCGTGTGTGTATTTGAGCGTGTGTGAGAGAGAGTGTGTGCGTGTATTTGAGCGTGTGTGAGAGAGAGTGTCTGTGTCTGTGTGTATGTGTGTGTTTGTCTGTGTGTGTGTGTATTTGAGCGTGTGTGTGAGAGAGTGTCTGTGTGTGTGTGTGTGTGTCTGTGTGTGTGTGTGTGTGTATTTGAGCGTGTGTGTGTGTGTGTGTGTGTGTGTGTGTGTGTGTGTGGTTGGGGGGAGGATGTCTGTCAGACTGGTGGCAGTGAGGAGTGGGAGGAAGGTCAGTGGACTGGGCAAGGCCTGGTCGTTCCTACAGGAATGGCCCTTGCTACTGGCTGTTGGCCATAAGTTGCCCATGTGGGGGTTACCCCCAACCCCATTCTCCTGGTAGCCAATCCACATGGTGTAGGCACACAATCAGCCTTGGGATGCAGCAAGACTGTCCTTGACCCTTCATGACCTGGGTAGCTGTGAGAATGGTGAGCTGTCCCCTAACCTGCCAGTCCGCTCCGCAGAGCCACTGTGCTCCACCAACCCATAACAAAATATCCATTGGAATGCTACCAGAGGGACCGCCTGGCATTGGTCGAGTTATCAGGCGTCGCACAGGTGTACCCAGCCCAAAGCAACTCCCCGTGAACCTCCTCACTGACATCTGGCGATGTGTGTTGGAATTGGGTGAGGTGTCCCACAGAACACTCATAGACCAAAAGCTGCTTTGGCACCCAATTCCAGGCCTATGGGGCAAGGGTAATGGGAACATGGGTAACCTGCCACTCGCAAGACCCTCTAAGGCACAGAGCTTACTGACTGAACAATACCACCATTCCTTCGCTGTGGCTGTCTCTGAAACAGCACGGTAAATATACCCACATTACTCAGACTGCAGGGGCTCACATAGACAGCTCACCATCAATGTCTCCAGGGCAGTTAGGGGCAAGCAACAAATGCAGGCCTAACCAGCAATCCTGTAAATAAATAAATATTTTAAATTCCCAGGAAGATGTCTGAGACCTGTAAACACATCTTTGTAATCTTCTCGGATTTACTCTGCAGTCATTGGCCTGTGAAATGCTACAGTTTGCCTTCTGGCCCCTGGAAGTCCAAGCTTCGGCTCAGGGGAGAGGGTTTTGCTTAACGTCTCTATCTGGGACTCCAGGTCTTTGCTCTTCCCGTGGCAGAGGGTTGTCAGCTTCATTTGCCCTTTAGGGATGAGCATCACTGTCTTGAGTTGAGCCTGTGAAGCTGATGGTGTTCCATGAATCACCACTGCCTGCCTGACGCTTCATGTTCTCTTTCTGCAGTTATCACACAAATAGTCACAAGCTGTTGATCTTTAGGCCCGAAGTAAGGCCTGAAGTGATTTATTAGAATCACTGACTGACATCATTACAGTGCCATCTTTATAAGCTCACTTTTCTTCTTTCCAGCTCAAACCTTGTGTGCAATGGTCCCACTTCTTACAATTTCCCCAGTCTGGACACAAATTCTTTTCTTTCAAGCATTACCATATGTAATGTTTACCCTGTCCCCTGCCTTTGATCTTTCCCCTGGCCCTTATGTCACAGTTTTTCTTGCTAATTTTTAGGCCTTGTTCAGCCCAGAATGTCTTTCAGAGTAATGCAAAGCTTCATCTGTTCTCCCTTTAAAATGCACTGGCCAATGATTGACAACTTTTGCGCATATGTATAATATTCTTGAAAGGATTGTTCTCCTCTCTCAGCAGAAATGCTCTCATGGCAGGATCTCTTATGATTAAGACAATCTCTCTAATGACATCACTTTTTAGTAGTCCAAACTCTCAGGCGTTAACACAATGTACCACCATCGTCAGATGTAGTTCAATATTCTTCTCCCCTCCACCCGCTGAGCTCTGATGTTGAACACAGTGCTCATAAGTAATACTTGTCGAGGGCTCAAATTTTGTTTTTACTTTTGCTCGCTTATCATCAACTCCCAGCTCCTCAAAGAACAATTTCTTGGCCATCTTCTCCTTCTTTCCTTTTTTTCAGGACTTCCTCAGTCGAAGGTTGCTTTGTCTGTCTTTCAGGGTGGATTTGGGTCAACCTGACCTCTCCCTGACTTGAAAATTTCTTCACTGTGACCTTTCTGTGCAATCACAGTTGCAACCGAGTTTGGAGCACTCTTTCCCAGCACCAGTAACACAAATGCTGTTCTTATTTATTCAGATTTCTTATTAAGACTAGTAGCTCTCTCACAGTTTTGCCAAACACTGAGATTAGAAGTTCCAGTTCTGTCTCAATGTTGCTTTTTTTGTTATATGCTTTAATGGCTCCTCATTCCAGTGAAAGCAAGGTTCAGCAGAAGTCAACCAGTAATGGTCAGCCACCATGGTACAGTATACAAACACATTTCTCCAAATACTATGCACAAGTGAAAGCCAGTGTTAGTTTGCTGTTAGATCAGCCTGCTATATTTATGGCATACTGTAGCATGCTAAACCCCTGTGAGCATTTCCAGCCAGAATGTTCTCACAATAGCTGCTAATGCTACACCTCTCTGGTTTATTGCAGTGGATAGAATTTGCACAAAAAACCAAGGAACTGAAATAAAGTGACAACTTGGTCAACAGTGTGAAATCCTCTGGGTAATGTATCAGAACCAATGGTGGGACATGTGTGTTTAATGATTCAATGATGGCTGCCCCGTGGGATGAACCCCAGTAGTTCCTACCAGAGGGAACCATTGTGTCTTTAGACAGTGCCTCTGATCATGGCCTGGTCACTTGTTGATGCTGGTATTTTCTTGTCTGTTCGTGAAGAGATTACCGCACTACTCAGTTAAATCAGATTACCGAAACAAACCAGACACCAATCAGCAAGTGGATTACGTGGTCTTAAATCTCTCGAGTGACTTAATTCCATACGGCGAATGCAAATTAGTGGTGACCTACTTTTGTGAGTAATTGTTTCGTTTACTAAATACCTAGGAGCTCGGCCCCTCATTTGTTCAATTCCCAGAAATGCCAACCCTGTGGGTTATTTTTGTTCTTTCTGATCCTTACAGGTTTAAAATTAAGTAAATTCATAGACTTGGAGCCAAAGTTCAGGAGAGACAATTGGACTGGTGTAGAGAAACATGGGAGAGGTTTGAGTCTGTGTTCACATTTTCTCTGTGTTGGAGGTCAGTTCAGAGAATGTTTACTAGATCAGTACCTGAATAGGCAGGCTGTTTTATGAGGAAAGCTTGAACAGGCTAGGCCTGTGTCTGCTGGAGTTTAGGAGAGTTAGAGGTGACTTGATTGAAACTTATAAGATAGAATCCCTACAGTGTGGAAGCAGGCCATTCAGCCCATCAGGTCCACACCAATGATCTGAAGAGTATCCCACTCAGATTCATCCTTCTACCCCTCCTGTGGCTAACCCACCTGGACACCACAGATCTCTGGACACTACTGCATGGTTAATCCCAACCCACACAACTTTGGACTGTGGGAGGAAACTGCAGCACCCGGAGGAAACCCACACAGACATTTGGAGAATGTGTCGATTGTGCAAAAATCAGTCACCTAAGGCTGGAACTGAACCCAGGTCCCTGACGCTCTGAGGCAGCAGGGTTAACCGCTAAGCCACCGTGCTGCTGAAGGATTTTGACGGGATAGATGAAGAGAGGATATCTCCTCTTTTGGGTCACTGTGTTTAAAAATATGGTAACACCTATTTAAATTGGTGAGTTGTTTTCCTTAGAGAGTCTTTGGAACTGTCTTCCTGAAAAGCTGATGCAAACCAAAACCTTCAATATTTCTAAGGCAGAAGTAGAGGAATTCTTGTTAAGCAAGGGTTTAGTTTATCAGGAGTTGATGGGGATGCAGATTTGAAGCTCCAATCAGATCAGCCACGATCTTATTCAATGGGGTAGTAGCTCAATGGGCTGAATGGTCTACTGCTGCATATTGTTTATGTTTTTGTATGTTCTGTGCTTGAATTGGAGAGGGGTCTGTTGCTGATGTTGAGGTGGCAAATTGAAAAGGATTTGTTTTCAGTTTTACTGCCTCTCACTGCCATCCTATCCATCAGTTGGGTTTCTGATGATGCTGCCACTTTAAAAGGTTAAGTTGTCCTTGGTTTTTTGGAGGAGAGGGTTTAGAGACAGCAGTGCCGAAGAGTCTAGGGAGTAACAGTTTAACATTGGAAAAGGAGTGCCCAGTTCTCCCAGTTCACGTTTTTGTCTAGAGATAGGTGGAACTGCAGATGCTGAAGAATCCGAGATAACAAGGTGTGGAGCTGGATGAACACAGCAGGCCGAGCAGCATCTTAGGAGCAGGATGGCTGACGTTTCGGGCTTAGACCCTGAAGGAGGTTACAACACTCAGTAAAGAATTCCCACCTGGCTTTCTCTGAAATCTCTCTGGATGTTATTCCCTCCTGCCTGTAAAAATCTGTGTTTGAATTTACCCTTTTGCCAAGACGTGTGTTTATGGGATGTTACTATATTGGAACAGTTAATTAGTTAAGTCACTGTTGAGTATTTGGTTAAGTTTTCCAATAGTTAAGCTAGTCTAAATTTCCCATTTTTTAGTTCATGTTTTAACTGTAGAGTTTAAATAAATTGCATTTTGCTGAAAGCCAAGTTGTTTGACCAGTTGCATTGCACTTGCTTCACACCTACCTTTAAAATAAAAAAAAATTAGGATCTAGGTGTTCTGCGTGTTCCAAACAGTTGAAACATCTGGACTTTTCAAAATATATTTTGAGGGAGTTTGACCTAGTCCATAACAGGTGGTAAGGAAGCTCTCTGGCAATGGACAGACCACCATTTCAGGTATCTGACATCAACCAATGTGAGCTCAAATGCCACCATTGAATTTCTGACCCCAGGTTACAAGATCTGCCCATGGCCTCTGGATTACTCCCAACCACCATAATTCCACATGTGGCCTGACCATTCACCCTAAGGAACAGTGGGTTTGCACTTTCTGTTTATCCTCCTTGTTCATGAATCTGCAGAACTGGTCATGCAAACTGCTCGACTGTTTGATTCAGGGCATTTAAACATCTGCCTTGTGATTTTATTTCTTCCCTTCCACTCATCCACCGCACCCCTCCCCCCACCACCACCCTTTCATGTCTGGAACTAATGAGCTTTGGATTCGCTCATTAAAAGCGATTTTTCAGTGTGTTTCCACTCGAGATGTACTCAGTTTAAATGGCCTCCAGAGCGAACTGCAATCCCCAGGTCAATCACACAAGAGGGCAAAAAGATGGGCTTAGTTCTAAACCTTGACTTGGGCGCAGCCTTAGTTAGATTTAAATGTGGTGAGGTTTAAAGAATGCGTGTTCCAAACAGTTGAAACATCTGGACTTTTCTTCCCTGTTTGTCGCCTGGTCATTCTTCCCAGCATTACGCCCCCCATACCCACCCACCACTGACCACCCATCCATACGCCCAGATGTCAGCAGAGTCTGAGCAGCCGAAATAAGTGTAAGGTTTAGCAAGCAAGTCGTTCTGGCAGAGGCATCTGCAACGATGCACATGTCAGGAGAAATACGAGGAGGGAAATGTCTAGTGAGACATCTGGAGCATTTGGGCCCCACCCTCAAATCCTCACCAGAACAAACCAAGGCGAATCAAGGAGGTTCTGATTTAACATTTTCAGCAAGGTTCACTCTGTACTTCAGCAGAGGGTAGGAACTGAGTTCTTACTGCAATTCAACACTGTACAGAATGTTCCTGATCATCTGAACTAGACATTTATTTGAAGGTGAGTGGACAGAAAATGTCATCATATGTTGCTGGCCTACTCTGCATCTGCCTTCTTTAATTTATAATCCCATCCATTCAATTGTGACAGCCCGCAAACAAACAATATTTCTTTTTCGAAAAACTCGAGCAACCATTTGTAACTCCCAGTAGCCCGCTGTGTCTGTCTGTAATTACCTCATTTGAAAATATTTTTCAACGTTGCCAGATGTTAGAAGTGACCTTCCTGTATCCTGCTTTGGTTTCCTTTCTGAAGATTTGTCATAAATTGTTCCTTTTTTGGTAGGTAGCACCTTGGAGCAGACTGTTGTTGCATTCTAGGGTCATTTTTTAGATTTTCTCCTTCACATAACCACTGTTACAGTCTGGTTTGCAATTCCTCTTGTAAAACTCTTGTGTACAGCTTTTGAAAATTGCATCGAACCATTTGCTGCTTTTTAAAAGAAAAAGTCTGGCAGGTTTGCTGAAAAGTGCAATGAGTGCAGCATTATGTTCTAGTCTGAGTATTTGACCTGTGAGGAGTTTCATCAGCACTATCTCTCTTTACTATTCCTCACAGCTTTTTGTGAACAAATAATGTGTTTGTAGTTAAGTGCATTCGCAAGGTTAATCTGTAATTGTTAACTATTCTCGACTTGGAACTCCTGCTAATTATCTCAGACCTTTCACGTTACTCTGATGAAATGCAGGGATAGGGTAGGGGGTTGGGTCTGGGTGGGATGCTCTTCACAGGGTTGGTGTGGACTAAATGGGCCGAATGGCCTGCTCCTAAACGGTAGGCATTCTATGATTCTGTGAAAGTGCTGCGCAAGTTCCAAAGAACAAGTCACACCAGACTTGATACATTAACTTTGTTCCTCCCTCTAAAGAGACTGCTAGACCTGCTGAGTTCCTCCTGCACTTTCTGTTCTTGTGTCAGAGGGGTATATGGAGTTGATTGGAAAATGGAACAGTACAGGCCCTTCAGCCCACAATGGTTGAGCCAAACTATTATCCTACTAAGATCAATCTACCCTTCATACCCTACATTTTACTATCCTCCATGTACCTATCTAAGAGTCGCTTAAAAGTCTCTAAAGTGTCTGACTCCGCTACCACTGCCGGCAGCGCATTCCATACACCCATCACTCTCGGTGTGATGAGCCTGCCTCTGACATCTCCCCTATGCCTTCCTCCAATCACCTTAAAATTAGGGAGGGAATTACAGCATTTAATGTTGAAACAACTGAGGGTATGCCCAACAATAGCAGAGTGTCGTCGGGAGTGGGGGCATGGGGGGGAATGGGACAGGGGGGGTAGCTGACTGCGGTGTAGGGTTAGGGCTGGGATGTGTGGTGGAAGAAGAAAACTGGGATAGTGCAAGAGGCCAGAACTGGGGGATCGCAGAGATGTCTGTGGATGGTCAGTCTGGAGCACATTAACAATGTGTGGACAGGTGAGGCCATGCAGGGATTTAAACATAAGAAATTACATGTTTAAAAGTGACAAATAGCAAATATAGATCAGTGAGCATGGAGGTAAAGTGACAGCAAGGCTTGATGCCAATCTGGGTATGGGTAACTGATCATAGAATCCCTACGGTGTGGAAACACGCCCTTTGGCCCAACAAGTCCTCACCAAGCCTTCGAGCATCCCACTCTTACCCACCTAAACTACGTATCCCTGAACACTACAGGCAATTTAGCATGGCCAATCCACCTGGCCTGAACATCTTCAGAATGTGGGAGGAAACTGGAGGAAACCCATGCAGACACTGGGAGAATGTGCAAACTCCACACAGACAGTTGCCTGAGGGAGGAATTGAACCCAGGTTCCTGGCACTGTGAGGCTGCAGTGCTAACCAATGAGCCACCGTGCCACCCCTTCTGTTTTGTTTCGCACAATATTTTGTTTCATTCCACCCCCTCGCTTGCTCCTCTTTTTACGTTACTCCTCAAAACCTTGATTTTTGACTAAGCATTCAGTCATCACTTGTAACATCTCTGCTCGTGGTGGTTGATGATCTTCTGAGTCATTTTGGGACATTTTCACTAAATAAAAGACGCTGTGTAAATGCACACTGTTGTCTGTCCCATTTCTGGACAAAACGTCTGCCATTCTCCTCTCACTAACTCAACTATCTCCCGTGCCACTGGAGAGAAAGAAGCAGCTTGCCTTTAATAAGGGGACTGATCACATCTCAGGCAAAACTTTGCATCCACGGACTTACTTCTGCACTGTCACAGGGGCAAAGGATTCAGCAGGCAGCAAGTACCTGTAAACAGCAACTTAAAAGGGTGACCAGTTAATTCGCTTTGGATGAAATTGTTTGCAACCATGCTTATTTCTGGTTCTGAGGCTGGAAAATGTGTTCCTCCAAGGATTAAGTCCTGGGACAACTCAGAGAAGCAGTTTGCAGTTGGAAATACAAATGCAAAACTCGGGAGCAGAATTCCTGTGTAGCAAATGCAGAAATCCAAAAGCACACCAAACTTTGTTGGCCAGGTCGCTGGGAGAGCCTTGATCTGCTTTTCAAAGGCTTATCGATAGCTAACCACAATGTATCATAAATTCAGGTATGGGTAGGCACTGTTTGAACAACCTCTTCAACAGCTCTGACATAGTGGTCTCTTAAAGGATTCTGCCTCCTGCTTTTTTAGTAACGGTGTTTTCATATACTAACATCTATATTCCACGAATTTGTTTTATATTAACCTGGTTATGGCATGATAACCCTGTTTTATGTGATTTTGAATGAGGCATAAATATTGACCAGGACTGGAGACAGCACACACGTTCTGCCTGAGATATTGCCCTGGGATCTCTTATGTTAGCTCAAACTTGTGATTTTGTTTCAAAATCTCATCCAGAAGACAGCGCCCCCAGAAGTTCCCCAGTTCTGCACTGGAGTGTTCATCTTGGCTGATGATGTGCTTCCAGCCCTAAGTGATTCTTGAACCCAGGACCTTGCAGTTCAGAGGGCAAGAGTGCTTCAAACTGTGATATAACTGAGAAGGAACTAACCCTTCCATTCCTAGCCTGGAATACAGGTCACAGCAGTGAGAGCGTCGGGTCCTGATCATCAGAGATGCCATAACGAGATTTGCAACAAAGTTGCCAACAAGATTCCACATTTTAAGAAAAAGAACTTTCATTCGCAGAACTCATTTCACTATCTCAGGACCGTGAGTACAGTGTTGTGTCCTGTATCTAAGGAAGCATATACCACCAGACTGATCTTCAGTATGGAGGGACTGTCTCATGAGGAGAGGTTGAATGGATTGGGCCTGCACTCATTGGAATTTAGAAGAATGAGAGTATTGAAACATGCGAGATTCTTAGAGGCCTTGGCAGGGTTGATGTGGAAAGGTTGTCTTCCTTGAGGGACAGACTAGGACCAGAGGGTCATACATTTAAGACAGAGATGAGGAGGAATTTCTTTCTCTGGGGTGGGGGGGTGGGGTGGAGTTGAATCTGTGGAATTCTTTACATCTGTTGAGGCTAGTTCATTAAGTCTGTAAGCTAGGCAGATTTTCAAACAATAAAGGAATCAACGTTATGGGGAAAAGGCAGGAAAGTGGAGTTCAGCCATGGTCTCATTGAATGGCAGGGCAGACTCAGTGGGCTTAATGGCCTACTTTTGATCCTATGTCTTGTGCTGTAATGGATTTCTAAAGCTTACTTTGTGGAGTACAATTGAAATTGTAACATAATGTGCATCAGAAAACAATTAAAACAATGTCCCATCAGTAGCCAAGACCAGATAATGTTCATTGAGGGAGAAACATTGGTCAGAACACTGGGAAGAACTCTTCCCTCTAGTTTACTCCATTTCAAAGTTGATAGAGATTAAGTGAGTTTTCTTGTTGAAATTGGATTTGGGATTGCCTGAAAGGTAGCAAGCAACAAGTTATTTTAAGGTGGAACTTGTCAGGGTGCATGTTTTAAGTGGGAGTCTCCTAGGGGTCAGTTACATCTCTCAGTACTGCTCTGGAGTGTGAACCAAGCTCCAATATCCTCGAGTAGAACTTAAAACTGTGCGATTCGGATGAGACTTGTTTTTTCTACGCACTCGTGGGATCTGAGCATCACGAGCTGAACCGGCATTTATTGCATATTGCTAAGTGTCCCAGAGAAGGTGATGTTGTTCTCACTTCTTGACCTGCTGCAGAGCTGATTAAAGGCCCCTGCAATGCCGCTAGGGAGGATTTTAACCCAGTGACACTGAAGGAACGGCAATATATTTCCAAGTCAGGATGGCGAGTGGCTTGGTGGGGAACTTTCAGGGAATGGCGTTCCCATGTATCTGCTGCCTTTGTCCTTCTCGAAAGTAGTGGTTGCGTTGTTTAAGGAGCCTTGATAAATTTCTGCAGTCATCTTATCAATGGTACACATGTTTGCTATAGAGCATCGATCGTAGAGGAAGTGGGTCCTTGTGGATGTGGGGCCAGTCAAACAGGCTGCTTTGTCCTGGATGGTGTCAAGCTTTGTGAGTGTTGTTGGAACTGCACTCATTCACACAAGTGGGGAGTATTCCATCACACTCTTGACTTGTTCTTGGAGATGGTGAACAGGCTTTGGGGAGTCAGGAGACGAGTTAATTACTGCAGGATTCTTTATTGATGACTTATTCCTGCAGACACTGTATTTATATGATGCATCTAATTCAGCTTCTGGTTAATGGTTACCCCAGGAGGTTGATAATCGGGGATTCAGCAATGCCGGTACCTTTGAAATCATCTAGTTAAACAGTGGTTAAATTCTCGTTTGCTGGAGATGGTCATTGACTGACTTTTGTATGGTGCAAATTTCACTTGCCGGTTGTCAGCCCCAAGCCTGGATATTAAAACCAAAACAACTGCGGATGCTGTAAATCAGGAACAAAAACAAAGTTGCTGGAAAAGCTCAGCAGTCCTGGCAGCATCTGTGGAGGAGAAAACAGAGTTAACGTTTTGGGTCCGGTGACCCTTCCTCAGACCCGGGTTCAAGCCTGGATATTATCTAGATCTCGTTGCATTTGAACACGGACTGCTTCAGTGCGTGAGGAGTCCTGAATGGTGCGGAGTATTGTGCAAATGTTGATGAGCATCCTCACGTCTGACCTTAATGATGGAGGGAAGGTCATTGAAGGGGTTGTTGATGGTTGGGCCGAGGACACTACTCTCATGAGCTCCTGCAGAGATGTTTTGAAGCTGAGACCAGTGACCTCCAACAACCACAGCCATTTTCCTATGTGCCAGGTATATTAACTGAGCTCAGCTGATAAGATGTATTACACACCCTGCACTGTCCAGGTCAATGTTGTCCAATATGTTTGCCGTTCACCACAGACACACAATGAATTTTTCTTTATTAGGTGAGATTTTAAACAGATGGACATTAGGACCCTGTGGCAGCCTGTCTAACTGAGGACGCAGTTCCCCAGACTGTATTGCACAATTACCCATCAAAAGCAAGAAGTAAATTCTACAGTGAAAACAGCCGTTAAAGTTAGGACATAGCACATAGAACATTACAGCACAGTACAGGCCCTTCGGCCCTCGATGTTGTGCCGACCTGTCATACCGATCTCAAGCCCATCTAACCTACACTATTCCATGTACGTCCATATGCCTGTCCAATGACGACTTAAATGTACCTAAAGTTGGCGAATCTACTACCGTTGCAGGCAAAGCGTTCCATTCCCTTACTAATCTCTGAGTAAAGAAACTACCTCTGACATCTGTCCTATATCTTTCACCCCTCAATTGAAAGCTATGCCCCCTCGTGCTCGCCGTCACCATCCTAGGAAAAAGGCTCTCCCTATCCACCCTATCTAACCCTCTGATTATTTAATATCTTTCAATTAAGTCACCTCTCAACCTTCTTCTCACTAATGAAAACAGCCTCAAGTCCCTCAGCCTTTCCTTGTAAGACCTTCCCTCCATACCAGGCAACATCCTAGTAAATCTCCTCTGCACCCTTTCCAAAGCTTCCACATCCTTCTTATAATGCGGTGACCAGAACTGTACACAATACTCCAAGTGCAGCCGCACCAGAGTTTTGTACAGCTTCACCATAACCTCTTGGTTCCGGAAGTTGTAGAAAAGTTGTAAGGATTTGAAAGGGTTAATACTGAGGAGTGCCTAACGCACCACCCACAGTGATGATGTTTCTGGATTTGTGGGCAGAGTAAGTTTTAGATCTCGAATGAGTGTGACCTAACATCTGGATCATCTACACAGTCTGTGCAGTAGTGTCGTGTAATATCAATGTAACCCACAATGAGTCACCAACAGCAGTAATCTACTTGTTGTTCAATACGAAACCCTCATTTGTTTCTCTAGTATATAGTTTACCTCTGCCACACTAAACAGGCAGGCCCTGTAACTCCTTACACAGAGAGGATGATGGCAGCAAACCTGCTACATAGAATCCCTACAGTGTGAAAACAGGCCATTCAGCCCATTGAGTCCACACTGCCCCTCCAAATAGCATCCCACCCACACTTCTACAAGCCTGCATTTTCCCATGGCTCATCCACCTTACTTGCATATCCCCGGATACTATGGGCAATTTCGTATGGCCAATCCATCCTGCACACCTTAGGACTGTGGGAGGAAACCAGAGCCCCCAGATGAAACCCAAGCAGACAGGGGGAGAATGTGCAAACTCCACACAGATGGTCACCTGAGGCTGGATCTAAACCCGGGTCCCTGGCGCTGTGAGGTAGCAGTGCCAACCTTTGAATGACCGTGCTGCCCTGCATGGTGAGGTGCTGACTCAGTGTGACTGTCTCTACAACACTGTCTCTAAAACAACCTACAGCCCAGATCTGTCAAGGTTAGTGGTGAAGAGGATTGAAGGAAGCCGGGACCCTTCTTCAGAAAATTTTCAGACCCTTCTTAAGAATGGTCCCAACCCGAAACATCAGCTTTCCTGCTCCTCTGATGCTGCCTGACCTCCTGTGTTCTCCAGCTCCACACTGTGTTATCTCTGACTCCAGCCTCGGCAGTTCTTACTATCTCTTTGAAGGACGTTGAAGCTGTTTGAAACATTTAAATTGCAACACGAAAGCTTGATGCTGTGAAGTAGTGAGCTACCGTTACAACATGATTGTTTGATAGATCTGCTGTCACAGAGCAGTGGTCTCATTCAGTGCTGTTCCTCAATTCCATTGCAAAGTTCACCACAACACTGGTAAAGGTTTTATATCACATGGTGAGTATAGTGACCTTATCACTGCCAACAGTGAAACGCAATTGGACAACACTGGTTTAATTGTCCCACTCCGATTGGCTGATAATAGGTAGCAGTGATCCCTACTCTGTTATCAAATCTTTGGGAGAAATTGTTTTTGGTGTTATGCTTTCCTTTAGGAGACACATTTTGTGAAGAATTGTCAGAGTAACAAAAATGCAAAAGAGCTAATTAAAAAGCAAACGTGAAAAGTAATTGACCGATGCATGAGAGTGAGCACGCTCTCAGTAGATTCTGAGCAGGCCTTTATTAATGTCACAGACCTTGTTGTGCAAGGTACAATTTCAAAGCTTGCGGACAATACAAAACTTGTGAGCACTATAAACTGTGAGGACAATGTAAACCTTTTAAAGGACATAGTGAACCAGGTGGAGCAGGCGAATAGGTGGCAGATGAAGGTCAATGCAGAGAAGTGTGAGATGATAGATTTTGACACACAGAATATGGAGGTAGAGTATGAAGTTAAGGGCACAACCTTAAAGGAGCAGAAACATCCGGGTGTGTGGTGGGGTGGGGTGTCAGATTATTAAATTTGGCAGGACAGGTCATAGAGCACGGAAACTGACCCTTTGGTCCAACGTATCCATACCAACCACATTTTCCAAACTAAAATAGTCCCATTGCCTGCCTTTGGCCCATTTCCCACAAAACCTCTAACAAAGTATAGAGTATCCTAGGCTTTATTAATAGGGGTATGGAGTACAAGACCAGAGAGGTGATGCTGAACTTGAATAAGATACTTGTTTAACCACAAGTAGAGTAGTGCATACAAGCCCTGGGTGCTACATTACTGAAGGGTGTGAGTTCATTGGAGACAATGCAGAAGATGTTTACAAAAATGGTTCCAGGGATGAAACACGTAAATGACAAGGATAGATCAGAGAATTTGGGACTGTTTTCCATGGAGAGGAGAAGGCTGAGGGAAGATTTGATTCAAGTTTTCAAAATCTTGTGCGCACAGACAGAGCATAGAACATAGAACATAGAACAGTACAGCACAGAACAGGCCCTTCAGCCCACAATGTTGTGCCGACCATTGATCCTCATGTATGCACCCTCAAATTTCTGTGACCATATGCATGTCCAGCAGTCTCTTAAATGACCCCAATGACCTTGCTTCCACAACTGCTGCTGGCAACGCATTCCATGCTCTCACAACTCTCTGCGTAAAGAACCTGCCTCTGACATCCCCTCTATACTTTCCACCAATCAGCTTAAAACTATGACCCCTCGTGCTAGCCATTTCTGCCCTGGGAAATAGTCTCTGGCTATCAACTCTATCCATGCCTCTCATTATCTTGTATACCTCAATTAGGTCACCTCTCCTCCTCCTTTTCTCCAATGAAAAGAGACCGAGCTCAGTCAACCTCTCTTCATAAGATAAGCCCTCCAGTCCAGGCAGCATCCTGGTAAACCTCCTCTGAACCCTCTCCAAAGCATCCACATCTTTCCTATAATAGGGCGCCCAGAACTGGACGCAGTATTCCAAGTGCGGTCTAACCAAAGTTTTATAGAGCTGCAACAAGATCTCACGACTCTTAAACTCAATCCCCCTGTTAATGAAAGCCAAAACACCATATGCTTTCTTAACAACCCTGTCCACTTGGGTGGCCATTTTAAGGGATCTATGTATCTGCACACCAAGATCCCTCTGTTACTCCACGCTGCCAAGAATCCTATCCTTAATCCTGTACTCAGCTTTCAAATTCGACCTTCCAAAATGCATCACCTCGCATTTATCCAGGTTGAACTCCATCTGCCACCTCTCAGCCCATCTCTGCATCCTGTCAATGTCCCGCTGCAGCCTACAACAGCCCTCTACACTGTCAACGACACCTCCGACCTTTGTGTCGTCTGCAAACTTGCTGACCCATCCTTCAATTCCCTCGTCCAAGTCATTAATAAAAATTACAAACAGTAGAGGCCCAAGGACAGAGCCCTGTGGAACCCCACTCACCACTGACTTCCAGATGTTGTAAAGGAAATTCCTCCAGTGGATCAGTCCAGAGCTAGGGAGTGCTATTTAAAAATTATTGCTCTTTCAAGGCAAAAGGGGGTCTTTTTTCTGAGAAAGTCATGCACATTTTGGAATTCAGTCTCAGATGATGTAAGTGCGGAAAATGAATACTCTTAAGAAACGAAGTTAAAGATTATCAAACAAAGGTTATTGCAGGAAGTGAGAATGTAGAATTCAACATGAACAGAATGGAAGAGCAGGTTAAAGGGGCCAGATAGTCTATTTTTGACAGGCTGATTAGTGGCAATTCAATCCAGATAAATGTGACGTGATGCATTTGAACAGGACAAAGGCGGCAAGAGAATTCCATAAGACACAGGAGCAGAAACTACACCATTCGGCCCATCAAGTCCGCTCCGCCACTCAATCCTGGCTGACAAGTTCCTCAAACATACTGTCCCGCTTTCTCCCTACAACCCTTGCAGACAGATAGAAATTGTTCCCACTTGCTCAGTGATCAATAAGGAGATGGCATAGGATTGAAGTTTTTCCAAAATAAGTAGATGCAATGTAGGAAAAATCTTTATCACTCAGTGAATAATCAGGGTTTGAAATGCACCACCTGGTAATGTGCTGGAGGCTGGAGACTGGTTCAACTGAGATATTCAGGAGATCATTGGATGGTTATTTGCATGGACTATTGGGCAGAGAAAGGGTGGGAGAGTGACAGTAGGTCATAATGCTTATTTAGAGAACTAGTGCAGACACAGTGGACTGAATAGATACCTTGTGTATCATAATGCAGTGACTTCAATAGACAGGAGAGTTACAGGCTAGGTTAGCACTAGCAGCAGAAAACACTGAGGTTCTTCAATGTTCAGGGGGTTCTGTAGGAGCAGTGGGAGTGTGTGAACCTCTGATCAAGAGGCTCTAGGTTGAGTCCCTCACCAGGACCTGTTGGCCATGGAAGGTCCATTCATAACATGGTCAAA
Organism: Stegostoma tigrinum; assembly: GCF_030684315.1. Taxonomy (NCBI): domain Eukaryota; kingdom Metazoa; phylum Chordata; class Chondrichthyes; order Orectolobiformes; family Stegostomatidae; genus Stegostoma; species Stegostoma tigrinum. The sequence goes on from NC_081378.1 coordinate 48,681,934, forward strand.
CGGGTGACTTACTGGTCTTTAAGTTCTTCTGTTCAGCCTGATGGTAAGTGAAGGGTGTCAGAGAGCCTCCTGGTCAGCCATCCTACAGACAGCAACAGCAAACTACAGCTGCACTTAGCCCATAAGCCTGAACCAAACTGTGGCCCAACTTGGAAACGAGGCAGAGACGAAAGTCAGTGTTTGCGATGGACACTGCAAAGAGCTTCACTCTTAAAGGAGCGACTGATGTCCGTGAGAGGAAAGGTACCAAGTGACGCAAGCATAGCGTCTCCTTGTTTCGGCCTGTGTGGATTTGTGTGCCCAGGAGTATGAACAGTTACAGAGTTCAGCCAGGTCTGTGCCAGTCTCAGAGCTTCCTCTAAAGAACAGGCGATTGTTTGAAATTTCTGACCAGATCTGACTCTTGTTGTAAACGTGGTATCATCATGCTGACAGCTCATCTGGGGTCTTTGTTATTTGATACTCTGCATTCGAAGTGGAGATAAATACAGATGCAATTTGCATTATTCTGTTGCTGTGATTTGGCTGTCACTATTCATATTCTACAATGGTAGCTTTAATGTGACATTAATGTTTAATCATTAACCAGTATTAATGACAATGCCATAAATCCGAAATCTATTTGCTGAGTATTCTGGTGATGGCAGATTGGAGAGTGCCAAAATTGAGTGGTAGCCCTTGTGTTTTTGAGCTATTTCCTCATTTAGACCCACTCTTACAAGTATCTCCTCCAGACTGTTTTATAAATAGGCAATTTTATTTTGCAAATAAGTAGGCCACGTTAATAGAGACGTGTTGGTCGGAAGAAAAGTGCTGAAAATCAGACCTCTTGGATAGATTTTACTTTTCTATTGTAGACCCCTTTATCCTTGTTTATAACCAATGCTATGCTGTGTTCCCACAACTGAATTCCAGATCTGACTCAGGAGCTGAAAGATTCCAGAGTGAAACAAAACCATTCGTTTCAGCTCAATGATAGAACATGGTAGAAAATATCTGTCCGCAATTTTGCTTCCCATCCTTCTTCCACACCATCTCCTCCAACATCATCATATCCTACAGATGATTGAAAAATGATTCTCAATTACCTTTATCTCTGACCTGTAGTGACAGAATATTAGTGCCTCTGTTTCAGCCTCACAACTTCCATTTGTATGATGATATGGAGGGATCTCTGGAAAAGGCTCTAGGTTATAGACACAGGCATTCGGTGATAGAACGAGTGCAGGCACAATGAGCCGAATGGCTTCCTCCTGTGATCATTGTGCACTCCAATGTACAGTTTTGTCTTAGTGATGGAATTTGACTTCTGCACCGCTGACGACAACAACAACTGACCCTTAAGTAGTGCCTTTCATAGAGTGAGGCGCGTAGGAGGTGGAACAGGAGCTCAGTGGTTAGTTCCACTGCCTTATAGCACCAGGGACCCAGGTTTAATTCCACCCTTGGGCTGTCTGTGTGGAGCTTGCACATTCCCCCTCCTGGGCCCGTGTCTATGCTGGTTTCCCCTGGGTTCTCTGATTTCCTCCCACAGTCCAGGCTAGGTAAATTGGCTGTGGGAAATTGCCCTTAGTGTTCAGGTGGTTTAGTCATGGGAAATGCGGGGTTACAGGGAAGAGGGATGGGTCTGGGTGGGTTTCTCTTTAGAGGGGTCAGCGTGGATCCGATGGGCAGAATGGCCTGCTTCCGCTGTAAGTGTATCAATGTGCCACATAAGTGGTGATGTAGGCAGGTGGCCTAAAGCTCATGTAAGAAGTAGATTTTAGGAAGCGAGGCGACACAGCTGGACGGGTTTAGGGAGCAGTTCTAGAGTGTAGTGCCCGGGCACCTAAAAGTGCCATTCATAGGGTAGAGGAAAACAGTGATGTGCAAGAGGCTAGAATTAGATGAAGAAATTGATTACCTTAATCTTTTAGCATTGGAAGAGGAGAGGGAGCTGTTTCATACATGCGCTGGAAAACTTCAGGAGTACCTCTGCTTGGAATTGGCACCTGATGTGTTCACACGATTAATTCAGAAATGCCCCTTGCTGGGGAGGAACTCTGATTGTCAGCAGGCTTTTCACAGATCATCTAAAAGTCCTTCACAAACTGGTGTGGACTTTTGCAAAGCCGCACCCATTCCAAAGATTGTCCACTCATCTTCAAAGTCGGAATAAAGGATTGGAGAAAGCTGCAGTTTCCCAGTTACTTCAATGTTATTATTAAAGCATGTCACCCAACACTCTGTTGACTCCAACTTCAAGACTGGGGTTTGTTCTGTTTAAGAATGAAATCAAATATCGGCACACTTTTCCAGAAAATAATGGCTCGCTTGTTGAACTTTGCGATTCTGCCACTTTCAACCTGTAGGCAGTATCTGTTGGTAACAGCAGAATTCAGAAACTGTCCCAAGAATTGAGCAGAGATAGTGGGAACTGCAGATGCTGGAGAATCTGAGATAATAAGGTGTAGAGCTGGATGAACACAGCAGGCCAAGCAGCGTCAGGGGAGCAGGAAGGCTGACATTTCAGGTCTAGACCCTTCTTCGGAAAATCTTTTTGAAGAAGGGTCTAGGCCTGAAACGTCAGCCTTCCTGCTTCTCTGATGCTGCCTGGCCTGCTGTGTCCATCCAGCTCTACACCTTGTTATCACAGAGTTAAGCAGCTGCCTTTTGAGCCTGGGGCCTGTATTCAAGTCTAGCTCAGCTGCTGGGGAGAAAACTTCTTCAAAGCAGCCTTCAGGACAAATGTGGAGTGGGGTACAGTTGGTGGGGGGTCAATAAAACGTGGAGCTGGGGGTGCACAGCAGGTCAGACAGCATCCAAGGAGCCGGAAAGTCAGCATTTCAGGTCAGGACTTTTCATCGGGACATTGGTAAAATCGATTCTTTTATGGGAAATAGGCATCACTGCCTGGACCAGCATTTCTTGTCCATCCCTAGTTGCCCCCTGAGAAGGTGGTGGTAATCTGCCTTCTTGAACTGCTGCAGTCTGGAGGTTGACCCACAATGACCTTGGTGGGGTGGGGGTGCATTCCGGGATTTTGACCCAACGACAGTGCAGACCAGTGATATATTTCCAAGTCAGGATGGTGAGTGGCCTGGAGGTGAATTTGTAGGTGTTAGTGTTCCAATGTATCTGCTGCCTTTGTCTGTCATTGGAGGGGCAGAGATTGGATTGGGGCCGATCAGTCTGCACACTTAAAGCTCATTAAGGGCCTAGGCATTTCCTAATCAACCTGTTCAGAGATGTTGTGACACACTTCTGGGGCAAGTGGTACTTGAATCTGGGCCTCTTGCCTCAGAGGTAGGGACACTACCATTGTGCCACCTTTCCATTAAAGGCCTAATGGAGCAAAATTAAAGAAAGCCAACTGGAATTTTCCAATCAGGCACCAGGTTCCCTCAGGACCTGTTTAGAGGTGGACACCTTGCCGGAGGGCAATGAGCTAGTGCTGTAGGCAGGCCTGAATGTTCTCTCTCCCTCCGTTCTTCCATACTACAGGAGCAGTCAGAAACCTTCCTGTTGCAGCATCCATTTTCCAATAAAGGGCTGTGAAAGGTTGAAGAGAGGCATCTCTACCTCTTTATTTATTCATTCACAGGATGAGGGCATCGCTGACCAAGCAGCATTTATTGTCCATCCCTAATTGCCCAGAGGACAGTTGAGAGTCAATCACATTGATGTGGGTCTGAAGTCACATGTAGGCCAGACCTGGTAAGGATGGCAGTTTCCTTCCCTAAAGGGCATTTGTGAACCAGATGGGTTTATTTCCCAACAATGGTCATCATTAGATATTTTTAATTGAATTTAAATTTCACCATCAGCCATGGTGGGATTTAAACCCAGGTCCCCAGGACATTATCTGGGTCTGTGGGTCAACAGTCCAGTGATAATGCCACCAGGCCATTGCCTTCATCTTGGATTATGCATGTTCTCTCTCACTTATCTTCCACTGAAGGTTGTCTCTCCCTCTGGCCTTTCGAGGTGCCACCTCCTAACCTTAATTATCTGCCCGTTAGTTGTTCACGTCTTGGTAAGTAGCCCAGGGGAAAGAATAGTAAGCAACAAACACAATAATCCTGGGAAATAAGTGTACTGCATTTTGAACTATTCAAGATGAATCAGAGCAAGGTGTGTCATTTGCAGGTTGTGCCTTATTGTTTGTTCCAGGAAGTTACAGAAATGGTCCCATACTTCCTGCTCCCAGAGGGAATATCCAACCTTAGTGTCTAAAATGTATTTGAAATGGAAATGTCCCATCGATGGACTAGACTTGTTACCAACATTGATGGTGCTGGAACTCTACTGTTTCTTGACCATGAGCTGGGCCTAACCGGGGAGGGCCGGGGATGGGGGAAAGCCAGTTGCAGAGATCAAGCAAACGAGAGATGTTTCCTCCTTCATTTTCATCAGACATTCCACTCCTAAGAACTAAACTGGCCACTGCTGTGGGGGTGACAAATAGGCAATAGTATTGCTGAGGGCATGTCTTTGCACAAGCAACTTAAGATCAGGAGTCTTTGTGTTTTATTTTAATTTGTTCATGTGATGTGGGTATCTCTGGCTAGGCCAGCATTTATTGCCAACCCCTAATTGTGCAGAGGGCAGTTAAGAGTCAACCGCATTGCTGTGGGTCTGGAGTCACATGTAGGCCAGACCAGGTAAGTGTGGCAGTTTTCTTCCCTAAAGGACAAGACCTCTTATAAAATAGAACCTTAGGATTGTGACATACATTTGGCCTGTACTTTCTCTGCTGGCCCATTTAAGGAGCATTTCACCTAATACCACTCTCCAATGTTCCTTCTCCAACCCTTGTGGCCCCACACCATCTTCTTCACAGGTAACAATCCAATTCCAGTGGGAAATTCCCAATTGAATCGGCCATTACCATGCTGTCAAGGTATAGATGCCAACCATTCTCTGTGCGAAAATGTGACACCTTTAAGTTGGTGTCCTTCTGGTGCTCAACCCTTCCACCAGTAGAAACAGTTTCTCTCAATCTGGTCTGTCCAGGCCCTTCATAAAAACAGTCCCAACTTCTCAACCTGTTCTCCCTCTCTGCCACTGAAGGTCTTAAGCTGGGCCACTAAGATTACAATGCCAACTCCGCCAGGGAGAATCGGGATCCATGACTGAACATGGAGAGATTAATGGTTCAGCATTGAATCAGTAATGTTTCAACTCCAAGAAATCTCGCTGGTATCGATTCGGATGAGATTCTATAATCAAGGGGATTTTTATAAACTGGAGTATTTGGTTCATAGGCGCACATCATTAGGAAGTGCTGCAAATGGTTGTTGTGTTGAGTTCCATGGGTAGCTAGCTCAAAAAATCCTCCCAATCCCACAAACTGTTCCTTTGCCGGGTGAGGGAACAGGGAACCAGCTTCAGGTTCACCCCACAAGCCGCACACCATCCTGAGTCAGAAAAATGTGGCAAGTTCCTTCATCGTCACTGGATCCAAATCTTGGTGAATGTCCTTCACATGGATCACTCCATGTTCAAAGAAGCAGCTCTGCAACACTACCTTCTCGAGTTCAGCTAGGAACAGACTGGCTTTACCAAACATATGCTTTCAGAGAATTTTCTTAAGAAAACAATCTAAGTTTGTATTTGCATAGATTTTAAGAATGGCACTTTTCAAAAGAATTAAAGTCCCTTGGTTATTAACATCGGATACACCATGCTATATACAACAGCCTGTCCATCTCCACATCGCAAAAGCTCTGATACTAGAAACAGAAGTGTTGTAACCAACACTGATGTTGCTGTGTGTGTGGTTTGGAACTGTACTCTTTGTTGACCATGTGCTGGATCTCATGGTGGGGGCCAGGGATTGGTTTCGGGCTGTTGTAGTGATCAAGTGAATGAATGAACAAAACACACAAATGAAACTGATAGTGCTGGCTTCAATGTGAAACGGATAAGCCATTTCTATTCTCTAACCCTTGAATCAAAAGGTCTCAGGTAAGAGGTTTAAAAGGGATATAAGGTAGAATTTCTTCACCCAGAGGTTGGTAGGTCTCTGGAACTCTCTGCCTGAGAGGGTGGCAGAGATGGGAACCGTTACAACATCTAACATTTAGAGGAATACTTTTAAGTGCCGTAACATGCAAGGCTATGGATCAAGTGCTGAAGTTGGAATAGGTAGATGGAGGTCCTAGTGCATGGATCACACAAAGGTAGCATCCAAATTCAGTGGGTGATAGGGAAAGCCAGTGGAATTGTGGTATTTATTTCAAAGAGAATTGGGTGTAAAAATAGGGAGGTCTTGCTAAAACATTCCACGATACCAGTCAACCACATCTGGGATAATGTGAAAGGTTATGGGCCCCTTATCCAAGGAAAAATACAGTACCATTGGAGGCAGTCCAGAAAAGGTTAACTAGACAGATCCCAGGTCTGGAGGGATTTTCTGATGCAAGGTTGGGGTTTGGATGAATGAATGGAGCGCTAATTGTAACACATATAAGATTCTCAGGGGACTTGACAGGGTAGATGCTAAAAAGTTGTTTCCCCTTTTGGGAGAGTCTAGGAGCAGAGTATATAATCTCAAAGTAAGGGGTTGCCTCGCTAGGATAGAGATGAGGAAGATGTTTTCTCTTGGGGTGGGGGCTCTTACATGCTGTAAACCCCTATGGCTTTGTGATGGGAGTTAGGAAGCTGAGAGAGAAACAGCTAAACTTTAGCAAAATAATTTCCTTCCTGTCTCAGTCTCTCCTCCTTGACCTCCTGAGGCATATTCTGGGTTTAAGTGTAACATGTTATTAAAGCCACTGTGATTGCGAGCTATTTCTGCATGATAGAAACATATAGGATCAAATTATTATCACCCCATCCCCAGCTCCTTCACTGATTAGTACTTAAGAAGCAGAGCTTTTATGTGTTTTTTTTTCTCATGTACTATAGGACTGCGTGACCCAATACGTTTAATGATACAACAGTAATCCTCTGCCTGGTCTTTTGTTGTATGTTTTCAGTAGCCTGCATTTTCCTAACCAATGTACTGTTTAAGTATTCCTGGTGTAGTCAGTCAAACTTTAAAGGAATATATTTTATATGTGTTGGAATTTACTGACCATTCATTAGAAGGTAGCAATGTAAAATCCACCAAACTGCCCCATCACAAATTGCTGGTTACAAAATGATAGTTGGACCTGAGCCCCACTCGCCAGCTGACCACCCATCCACATCAGCAACCCCGCCCCCACACACACACACACACACACACACACACACACACACACACACACACGCGCACGCGCTGTTTGTACTCACTGGAAATTAGAATTACAGACTTTACAGCAAGGCAGTACCATTCACACACAAATGTAACAGGCAGGATGTCCCCTTGAGAATTTATCTCTTCCTGACCCCCTGAAGCAGGCCCAGATGGGCAATCATAAGGCCTTCTAGTGCGACAGTCACTCTGAGTATCTTTCCCCAATGAACGACCAGAGGACTGGTCTGCCAACCAGCCAAGTGCAGTAGGCCACCTCTTCAAACTGGAGGCCGAAGCAGAGGCTTTGGTGCTTGATGGGAGCAGCTGGTTGCCATGGTAGCTAAGTGACACAGAGACGCTTCAAAACAGGGGCTCCCTCTCTCCAACCTTTCTTGGCTTTAAGTTGAAAAAACGCCTTTGCAGCCAAGCCATCACTGGAGGTTGTTTGGTGAGAGGACAGCGGGAAGGGGTGGGCAAGCTGTACCTACTACTGAGGCCAAGCAGGCAGATGGTAACATTGACCTTTGAGACTTTTCACTCCTAGCCCCATCCATTCCGCTATAGGGAGCCAGCCTCCTGGCAACTAGAATAACAGGCCTCAAGCTTTTATTGCCTCATTGTCTCGAGTGCTCATTTACCTCCGTCCAGAGCAAGAATAACTCAAGGGATTTGTAAACGTAATCCACTCCAGCAAAATGTCTGCAAGATGATGTTTTGTGCATTGTTTTTAATTGCTATGTGATCTATTTTAAAGCAAGAAGAGAAACTCGAAACAAAAGGTTTGCATGCTTTAGAGGGGAAGTAACTGGATCGTTTATTGAATGAGCTGGCGTAGACACAATGGGCTGAATGGCCTCTGCCTGCGCTGTATGGTTCAAGACCTCAACAAAAACTGGATTGTAGCATTAGCAAATTCCATACAAGCGAGAGTGCAACTCATAGGGGTGATCCTTCAGCCCATTCTAAATTGGTACTAGCCCTTCAACTGCTGGTATCTTCTCTGCTCCAATTGTCCTGTTATTTCATCGTAAAAGCTATCACTGAGACTTTTCTTTCTGCATTTTTTTTTGCCAGCTTCTGTTCCGTGAGTACTGCATTTCTCCGAAGTACATTTTGTGAACAATGATACTATTTCTACCAGTTTGGTTACTGATGCCTGGAATATGTTCCTGTGACTATTCCTGTTGTGTTCCAGTCCTTGATGCACACCTAGTACTCTGCTCGCACTTTAAAGAATCTATTATTGAGCTTACTCAATATCTTTCACAGGACACGGGAATCAGTGGCAAAGCCTGCATTTATGTTGCCCTGGTCCTGAGTGGCCTGCTCAGAGAAGGCAGTCAAGAGTCAACTGTGTTATACTGTAGGTGTTCAGTCACACATAGACCAGACCAGGTCAGGACAGCAGATTTCCATTTCTAAAGAAGTTTGGTGAACCCATTGGGTTTTAATAGGTTCATAGTCACCAACTCCGTTGTGAGTGCACGGAATACTTTGCCAGTGTGAGTCGTGGAAGCGGAGTCATTAGTGACATTTAAGCGACTGCTGGACATGCACATGGACAGCAGTGAATTGAGGGGAATGTAGGTTAGGTTATTTTTTATTTTTGGATTAGGATTAATCCATGGCACAACATCGTGGGCCGAAGGACCTGTACAGTGCTGTACTTTTCTAAGTTCTATGTTCTAACTCTCCAAGCATATAGGCCAGGGGTTTAATTCCACAACCAACCCACCTCCCTTTCTTTTAAGAGACAGTAAGTACTGCAGATGCTGGAGAATCTGAGATAACAAGGTGTAGAGCTGGATGAACACAGCAGGCCAGGCCGCTTCAGAGGAGCAGGAAGGTTGATGTTTCGGTTCTGGACCCTTCTTCAGAAAATCAGCCTTCCTGCTCCATTGATGCTGCTTGGCCTGCTGTGTTCATCCAGCTCTACGCCTTGTTACCTCTTTCTTTTAACCTGCCTTATATTCTGGTCGCCCTGCTACAGGAAGGATGTTATCAAACTGGAAAGAGTACAAAAATGATTTACAAGGATGTTACCGAGATTGGAGGGCTTGAGTTTATAAGGAGAGGCTGGACAGGACGGGACTATTTTCCATGGAGCGTACGAGGCTGAGGGGTGACCTTACAGAGATTTATAAAATCATGAGGGGCATAAATAAGGTAATAGCCAAGCTCTTTTCCCCAGGGTATGGTTTAGGATGAGAGGGAGAAAATTTAAAAGTGAACTTAAGGGCAACTTTTTCACACAGGGTGGCATGTATTGAATGAGCTGCCAGAGGAAGTTGTAGACGCAGGTATGATTACAACATTTAAAACATTTGGATAGCTACATGGATTTTTTTAGATTAGATTAGATTCCCTACAGCGTGGAAACAGGCCCTTTGGACAACAAGTCCACACCGCCCCTTGGAGCATCCCATCCCCCTATAGCCCACACATCCCTGAACACTACGGGCAATTTAGCATGGCCAATCCACCTAGCCTGCACATCTTTGGACTGTGGGAGGAAACTGGAGTGCTCGGAGGAAACCCACGCAGACACGGGGAGAATGTGCAAACTCCACACAGACAGTTACCCGAGGCTGGAATTGAACCTGGGTCCCTGGTGCTGTGAGGTTGCAGTGCAAACCACTGAGCCACGTGCTGCCCTAATGGGTGGGATAGGAAAGGTTTAGAGGAATTATGGGCCAAACTATGATGGCTCAGTTATTAGCACTACTGTCTCATAGCACCAGGGACCCAGGTTTGATTCCAGCCTTGGGCGACTGTCTGTGTGGAGTTTGCACATTCTCCCCGTGTCTGCGTGGGTTTCCTCCGGGTGCTCCGGTTTCCTCCCACAGTCCAAAGATGCGTAGGGTAGGGTGGATTGGCCATGCTAAATTGCCCCATAGCGTTCAGGGATGTGTAGATTAGCTGGATTATAGGGGGATGGGTCTGTGTGGGATATCCGACGGTCGGTGTGGACTTGTTGGGCTGAAGGGCTTGTTTCCACACTGTGGGGATTCGGCAAATGGGATAACACAATGTGGAGCTACAAGTGCGCAGTATCAGAGGAGCAGGAAAGTTGATAATTTGGGCTGGCATGCCTCTTGTTGCTGCCTGGCCTGCTGTGTTCCTCCACAATGTGTTACCTCTGACTCCAGAATCGGCAGCTCTTACTATCCCTGGCAAACTGGACTAGTTCAGTCTAGGAAGCTTGGTCGGCATGGACGGTTTGGGCTGAAGGGCCTGTTTCCGTGCTTGATGACTCTGTAACTCCCACCTCCCTCAATGTTCACAAAAATAAAACAAAAGCACAGGGATGGGAAGTGTCGCTGACTCAATCTCTCGTAGACTGTTCTCGAATACCGAACAAAAATCTGTCTCTTAAAGTGATAACGGATAGTCCGTGCAGACTTGGTTTATCCCCGCGGTGTCTGAGCTGTTAGGCGTTTCCAATACTCAGCATATGCCCCAAGGATCACAGCTCGAATTAGTTCACACCGTGGCCATAAGTGGGCTTCACTGTGGGATTGGCCTGTGCTTTTTAATTGGGTGCAGCCTGGTTAGTGTCTTGGCCCATTTTGTACAGTAAAAAAGAGGAGATCGGAGCAGGGGGTAGGCTTAATACAGTGTCCATTGCAGACTGCCACGTTAAATAAAAGCATGCTAATCTTGCCCCTGTTTATTTTCAAACAAGACATTAAGAAGGGATTATGCTTTGTGGATAAAGGAACGGTGGATTTGGTTTGCTGAGGATTTGAGTGCACAAGAGACAGTCAATATGGGACTGATTTCCAATGAGATTTGAGAGCAGGCCGTTTTAAGGAGCTGTGCACTCCCTGTGAGGGCCCCTTTTAAGATCTATAGCACTGTCTCACTGCGTAAACATTGACATGTCAGGAACTGGTCAGTCTTACTGTAGGATCTAGTAAGTCTTTGTGCATTGTTCAGTCCTTTTCCCACGGGGCCCCCTCCCACCCTAACCATTCAAAAGAAAATAGAGTTTCTTTTAATTTTGGAAAAGGGGCGTAAAAAGTGATCGTACCTATGGGAAATAAAATTTGAAATCACAGCGCGGGGAGAGGGTAAATGAAAATCCTTTAAGCATGTTTACTGATGTCAGAATCTAAAGAAACTTCTAGACAGGGGGAGAGAGAGTGAGAACCCCTTTTAAGAGTTGTCATATTTGTGAGAGCCTGGGGAAGCTAACTTTATTTGGTTTGGAGCTTGGCTGCATCCCCCAGGCTGCGGTCTTGATAGTATTCACATACGAGCAGGATCAGTTATCCTGAACCAGCTGATGTCAGCTCTTCTGAAACGCACCAAACTCGCTCGTTAAATAACCTGGCCCTGGATTTCAGTAACTTGAAGTTCCCAACTTGCACGTTATTGTTGAACGACAACAACAACAAAATCCTGGATGGTGAGGAGGGGGAGGGAAGAAGTCGGAGAGTGTTGCAACCGGTGGACTGGTCTCTGCTGAGCCTCATAAGGTAGGAGGTTTTCATTTGAAAATGTAGTTTTCACTGACCACACCAGAACGTTTAGTTTCCCACCCCTCTCTCCACCCCACCCACTGATGTTTGAGTTTAGTTCAGTGCAGTGTGAAGGACATATCGCCCTAAGGGATATAGAGACCGAGTAAAGCAGAAACTAGAACAGAAAATCCAGACATTGGAATGCTTAACTCCAGAGAGCTGAATTATCCAGTTATCCTGCTGGCTCTTTGCTGCAAGTCAGTTATAGCTGAACTGTATTCCCGGTAGGTAACTACACTTGATGATGTCTCAAGCAATGTGTTAAATCGAGTGATTGCTGGCTAATCTCTACTGATTTATCTTTTATAAGAAGTGAAACTTTATTCATATTTTTCGTGATATAAAAAGGTCCATTTGGTAGATTAGACCTGTCATTCAGTCACTGTTCTTTCTTTTAGATGGGTCTAATCAGCTTGTCAGAACGTTAATATTGAGTTTTCCCCCTCCCCAAACTGAATCCAGATTTCCATTTCGTGCTTTGAAAGTGTGAAAGCCAGGACTGAAGATTTCGAACCTGATATCTGCTGTTGTTTTGAAAGTGAAGCTGCCAAGAAATGTCGGACACACATGTTGTGTGCATTAGTAGGTAATTTAGTAGCAATTTTCCAGTCCTTAGTGCCAATGATAAAGTGTCTGTTGACTACGTGAATACCAAACCTTTTTGAATAACAACTCATTCAGCCCACATTGAGGCATCATTGCACAAACATACACTAAATCCTGTTACATTTTACCCTTTCAGCTAATACTTGCAGCTTGTCCCAAACTGCTGTACATCTTTAAGAATCTAACAGTGAGGAGGATCGTGTCTGAAGTTTCTCCTTCCTGTCTGAAATGTGTTATTTTCTAGCAGAATGCAAAGTGATCTTTGTGAGGCCAAATACTGAGTGTTGCATAACGTGCGGTCAACAACAAGCCATCTTTGCTCTAGAGTTTAATATCATCTGTGGATTTGCTTTTCTGTCTTCCCTCTGAATGTTTGGAGTATTTTAGTGTCTGTATCTGTGAGGGATGACCATCCAGTATCTCAAATTACATTAATATTTGAACTGGCTCGATCTGCATTTTGTGGGGGAGGGGCACGGAATGGGGTTCTCATTACTGTCTCCCTTTGGCTTATTACTTGTGCAGTTTCTTTAGGCTTTTGTAGCAGAGAAATTACAGTACTCTCACATGAAGATAACACAACCTCATGCATGTGAGGGGATTAACACGCAAACCAGAAACAGGTCATCCAGCCTTTCCAGGCTGCTCTGCCATTCAGTATGAACACAGAATCCCCACAATCTGAAAGCAGGCCTTTCAGTCCATCGAGTTGACACCAACCCTGCGAACAGCACCCAGACCCACACCCTGTACCCTGCATTTCCCGTGGCTAACCCACCTAGCCAGCATATCCCTGGACACTATGGGCCAATTTTTTGGCATGGTCAATCCACCCTAACCTGCACATCTTTGGACCATGGGAACAAACCCACACAGACACAGGGAGAATGTGCAAACTCCACACGGATAGTCACCTGAGGCTGGAATCAAACCCAGGTCCCTAGCGCTGTGAGGCAGTGATGCTAACCACTGAGCTATTGTGCTGCCCTCATAGTTGATCAGTCAACTGTTCCAATTTTCTTCCTCTATCCTTTAATCCCTTTAAGTTTAAGAAATACATCTACCTCCTTCTTGAAAACATTCAGTGTCTTGCCCTCAACTGCCTTCTGTAGCAGAGAATCCCTCAGGCTTCCCCACTCTCTTGGTGAAAATGTTTCTCCTCATTCCCAGCCCTGAATGGCCTACCCCATACCCTTAGACTGTAGATTCTGGGCTCCCAGGTCAATGGTAATATCCTTCCTGTGTTTACCCTGTCTAGTGCTGTTTGAAGGGCCAGCCTCCTCCAGTGCAGACCCTGTCACCCCTTTAATGCTCCCCAGTGGGACCTTACCTCTTCCTTTATTGCACATCCACTAGAGTTAAAGTCTCTGACTTTTTGTGCCACCTGAAGTCATTTACACAACTGCATGCAGTATAAGGTTTGAAAGCATCTTCTACGTGGAAAGACATTTAACTGTGCTTCGTTGCTAATGGAAAGTGAAAGCTCAAGGCCTGGGGCATTTATGTGCTGTTTAAAACTGCTGGAACAGCTGTCTCGAAGTGCTGAGTGTGCAGAGTTTTTTTTCAAAAAGCTAATCCACATCCCTGGACGAACTGTTGAGTACATTTCCAGGTTTCCACCAGTTCCTCAGAGCCACCTCCCTGAATTTTCTCATCTCCCTCCCATCTTGTTCCTAAAGCATTGTGGAGCTTTTCAGAAGGAATGAATTTCGGATCTGCCCCTTAACCGAAAGGATGTGTTTTCTCAGTGATGTTAGTTCTGATGAAGAGTCTAGGCCTGAAACGTCAGCTTTCCTGCTCCTATGATGCTGCTTGGCCTGCTGTGTTCATCCAGCTCTACACCGTGTTATCTCTTAGTCCCTGACAGTTCACTTTCTCTAGAGTCAGCGTCAATACAGTTGTTGGTTTTGCTGACCAGAGAATTCTACGTCAAATTGAAGTTGCTTCAAAAGCAGTGCAGCCCACAGCATTCCCCCCACCCTCCTGTTAATTAATATCACTCCATGAACGTTCGCCCTGAAATTAACTGTTGGTTTAATGAGCAGTCAGTCCTGGGAGAAATTGCTTAAGCCGAGTTGATGGATGGGACCCGTTATTAAGTTGCGAGCAACAGTTAAAACTGGCTTGATGGTTCACTGTTAATTAGTGCTGACTGCTGACCTTTTGTTCAGAATTGTGTTACCAACATCTTAATTGAAATATATTGAGTCCCTGACATTCCGTAGAAAGGAATTTAAAAACTTCATATATCTTATGCTTGTTGTCCTTTTCCAAAATGAAAACCTGCAGTGAATCATGAGTAATGCACGTGATCTTATTAATTGCTCTGCAATTTGTGAATTTTCAAAAATATTTTCATGGGATGTGGGCATCGCTGGCTGTGCCAGCATTTGTTACCCGTCCCTAGTTGCCCCTTGAGCAAGTGCTGGTGAGCTGCTTTCTTAAACCGCTGCAGTCCATGTGCTGTGGGTTGATCCACAGTGTCCTTAGGGAGGGGAATTCCAGGATTTTGACCCAGCAACAGTGAAGGAACGGTGGTATGTTTCTAAGTCAGGATGGTAAGTGGCTCGGAGGGGAACTTGCAGGGGGTGGTGTTCCCATGTATCTGCTGCCCCTTGTCCTTCTAGACGGAAGTGGTTGGCGGTTTAGAAAGTGCTATCTAAGATAATGCAGAATTGCCATATTTTTTAACTCAGTGCTGCTATGCATCAGGGGGTGAGTGCTGGTGAGCTGTGCTGGGGAGCTCAACAGAGCACAGGGTGGGTGCAGTGAGGCAGTTCTTTTCAGTAATATCACATTTTCGCTCACTAATGCATGTGACGACCTTTTGCGATATTGTTTCACGCCTGAGTACTGATCGTACAAGGCCCAATCTTCACTTGGTTTTGATCCTCTGGATCAGCTGTAGCTTCAGGTGGTGTCGGGTCCTGGTTTTAAAATGAGCCCAAGGGCCCGCCAGTGTTCTGGGACTGAAGACCCCTCCTAAAGATAGCGCTCCCCAAAACCTTCTCCCTCACTTTGAGGCTTGAAAATTCCCCCAACCAGTAAGAAATGTAAGAGTGGGGAGTGTGAGGGTGGGTGGTGGGGAGGTGTGGGGTCTGATGGTCAGGGCATGTGTTGGGAGTACAGATGTAGGAACTTAGTCAAAGCTTAACCCTGACCTGAGCTGTCTCAGAGCCTGTGATCCCAGAATTCCAACTTTTAAAAAATTTGTTTGTGGGATGTGGGCGTCGCTGGCTGGCCGGCATTTCTTGCCTGTCCGTAGTTGCCCCTTGAGAAGGTGGTGGTGAGCTGCCCCCTTAACCGATGCAGTCCATGTGCTGTAGGTTGACTCACAATGCTATTTGTTGGGGGGCAATTCCAGGATTTTGACCCAGTGACAGTGAAGGAACGACAATATATTTCCAAGTCAGGATGGTGAGTGACTTGGAGGGGAACTTGAATGTGGTGATGTTGCCATGTATCTGCTGTCCTTGTCCTTCTAGATGGAAGTGGCCGTGGGTTTGGAAGGTGCTGTCTGAGGATCTTGGTGAATTTCTGCAGTGCATCTTGTAAATAGCACACACTGCTGCTACTGAGCATTGATAGTGGAGGGAGTGGATGCTTGTGGGTGTGGTGCCAGTCAAGCAGCTGCTTTGTCCTGGACTGTGTCAAGCTTCTTGAGTGTTATTGGGGCTGCACTCGTCCAGGCAAGTGGGCAGTATTCCCTCACACTCCTGACTTGTGCCTTGTAGATGGTGGACAGGCTTTGAGGAGTCAGGAGGAGAGTTACTCACTTGTGACCCCATTCCCATTGGTTGCTAGTCCCCATTTTCAAAATCCTGCTCTAAGAATTAATTAACACCACAGCAGTTGGTCCCCAGCAGGCTACTGGGACGTGGATTTACAGTCAGCTATCTGCATTGGTTGGCAATATGAATTTGAAGACCGCAGAGGAGAAGGTCCCTATTAGGCCAGGAATGTTTTTTCCCAAGAGCTGCAGAAAGGCTGAGCCGAGGCCGAAGTACGAAGAAAGCGTAATAAAACAAAAGTTCTGAGGAAGGGTCACCAAACCCAAAACGTTAACTCCAATTTTTCTTTCTTCACTGATGCTGTCAGATCTGCTGAGCTTTGCCAGCAACTTCTGTATTTGTTCCTGCATAGGAAGAAAGCTATTCACAACAATTCAAACAGAAACACGACCGGTGCCCCATGGTTCCCCTGCTGCCTATCTGTATTCCTGCTCTTTCAGTCAGGGCAATGTTTACGTTTCCCCTCGAGTAGGTGGCACGGTGGCTCAGTGGTTAGCACTGCTACCTCATAGTGCCATGGATGCAGTTTGATTCTACCCTCAGCTAACTGTCTGTGTGGAGTTCGCACGTTCTCCCCGTGTCTGCGTGGGGCTCCCCGGGTGCTCTGGTTTCCTCCTGTAGTCCAAAGATGTGTGGGTTAGGGTGGATTGGCGGTGGGAAATTGCCCCCGTAGTGTGCAGGGATAGGTGGATTAGGCATGGGAAGTGCAGGGTTCCAGGGGTGAGGTGAATCAGTGACTGAACAGCCTGATGGTACACTCGAGGGGTTCTATTGCTCACTGTGCTGGGTATTACCGAACCAAAGAATGAGGGTTAGCCTGGCTCAATGTTTATCACTCCCCCCACGCCCAAACCTAGGCTGGAGTTTATGTGTTCAAGGCACACTCTGGACACGTGAGCATGGAATCCAGGCTGGCCCTCCTGTGGGAGTGCTGCCCTGTCAGGGGTGTGCTATTTCATAGAGACATCAAAGGGGAGTCCTGTTTCTGCCCTCTCAGGTGTCCATTAAAAATCCCATTGGCAGTATTCAAAGAAAGCCTTTCTTAAAGGGCAGGAGGTTACAATTGTCAATCCACCAATGGTGTGAAGTGAAACAATCATAAGCAACAACAACTTATATTTAGGTGACATCTTAAATGTAATCAAACCTCCTATAGCACTTAGGAAACAAAGTAGGAGATATGGGGTCAGATGGCTGAACACTTGACTTGAGTAGGTTTTAAAGAGGGGAGCAGTGTGGGGAGGGAGTTCCAGAGCTAGGTAACTGAAGGCGTGACGGCCAATGGTGGAGCGATTAAAGTTGGGGCTGGATAATATTTGGAAGAGCCTGGATATCTCGGAGGGTTTTGGAAATGGAGGAGGTTGCGGAAATGAGAAGGTGAGGCTGTGAAGCAATTTGAAAACAAGGATGAGGGTTTTAAAATCAAGAAATCGCTTGACAGGGAGCAGAGATAGTAGGAACTGCTGATGCTGGAGGCAGAGATAAACACAGTGTGAAGCTGGAGGAACACAGCAGGCCAGGCAGCATCAGGGGAGCAGCAAAGTTGACGTTTTGGGTCGGGACCCTTCTTCAGCAGAAGGGTTCTGAAGAGGGGTCCTGACTCGAAACATCAACTTTCCTGCTCCTTTGACAGGAAGCAGGCCTGTTGTGAATTAAGGCAGGAGCAGCAGAGTTTTCACTGCCTTCAGTTTACAGACAGAAGAATGTGGGAGACTAGCGTCAGTGTGTTGGCATGGACTGCAGCAGCTCAAGAGGCAGCTCACCTTCACAGTCTCAAGGGGCAACTAGGGACAGGCAATAAATGCTGAGCCTAGCCAGCGACACCCATATCTGAAGAATTAATTAAAAATAAACCTAGCCTTCAAGTAACTTGACGTATAAATGAGTTTGAGCTGCACATGAGCTAAGGGTTGATACAGAGGTGAGGTAGGAGTTCTTGGCTCTACGTAGGGTAGCGATGTTGTGCCAGAAGCTCATCCCCAGGTCAAATGTGACACTAATATGCAGACAGATTTATTTTTTCTCAGGCTGTTGTTACACATAGCTAGGGAATGGACTTCTGAGCGAGGACCAAAAGCGATGGATTTGCACTTCCCGAGACTTTATGGAAGGATATTTCTGCGCATCTAGTACGGGATGTCGGATAGCAGTCCAACTATTTGGTAACAGTGGTGGGGCCGGGAGAGGTGGTGGCATGATGGAGCGGTGTGTTGTCAGGGTTTGTGCAGAAACTAACGATGTGTGTTTGGTTGATGCTGCCAAGAGACAGTCGATAGGTGAGAAATAGCACGGAGTTAGGGATAGATCTGCAGCAGAGGTAACGGAGCAGGAACAGAAAGATGAGCCGTCGGAAATGATACTGTGTCTGCGGTGAGGTGGACAAAAATGGAAGCAGACGAGAGCAGTCTCACCCAGCTGAAGAGGGCCTGGGAGGAGGATAGTGTCGTCGCTGTGTCATGGGCTACCGACCTGATTGATAAGGACCAGAAGGGAGAGCGTACCACAGTCAACAGAGGATGTGAGTTTGAGATGTTGATAAGCACAGACCCAGTGATGTGGCAGGGCTTAGACCCTGGTTGGAGACTCTCAAACATGACGATCTGGGACACATGGGAACAAATTTGAGAGATGACTGGTTTTGACGACATTGGACAGGAGAAGGATGTTGCAAGATGGTGAGGTCACGTTTTCATTTTCTTCATGGAGCGGTGATGATAGAAGCTTTACAGAAACTAGACGTTTTTACATTTTTTTAATTGTATTTTTTACATTTGTATTGTACCTGCTTGAGTACCGTTTATCCTTCACAGACGGCACCTCCCATACTCCTGTAGTCCGAGTTCTGTTTGTAAATGAAGAGGTATTTAATGACTGTTTGATTATGTTTTCCAGTAGGTGAGTGCCAGCCTGCCAACTCCATGGTCCCTGGGCAGCGAGGATGAGCTGATGGTATATGATGGAGCTGAAAGTATGGGTGGATGGAGTCCAGCGTATTGTGTGTGGAGTGACAGAGGTCACAACCTGCCAGGAGGTGGTCATTGCCCTGGCTCAAGCCATAGGTAAGAGGCTGTTAATTGATTGGTGAGTCATGCATGTATGGGTGGGAGATGTCTTCTCCAACATGGAATTGGAACCTGGCCGTTGTTTTCCAGCTAATCTGTATGACCCGACTGGGATTAGGAATAGGCAGAGCGGAGAAGCTGAGCAATGCAGGGCTGATCTCCATTAAGCACCATCATAGAATGATTGATCATGTATGATGTTGTAACGACATTTCTTGTGCCTGTTACGGGCTTGATGATTAATAAGCCTGCCCTCGTCACCAGTCATTGTGGTTTATTTCCCTTTGTACTTTGGATGTGGGTCTTGCTGGCTGGGTTAGCATTTATTACGCGTCCCAAGTTTTATCTGAGTGACTAGCATTGCAGAGTCAATCGCATTACAGTGGGCCTGGAGTCACATGTAGGGCAGACTAGACCAGATAAGGGAGACAGATTCCCTTCCTAAATTACTGAACTGGATGGAGTTTATTTTTTAAAACAATAATCAACATGGTACTATTGGGCCATCTTTTTAATCATTCCACATTTTACTGAATTCAACGTTCACAGTCTGCTGTGATGGGATTTGAACCCATGTCCCCATAGCATTGTCAGTTTTGGATTATTAAGGCAGTGACAATCCCAATAAACCATGACCTTCCCCCTGCTGAAGTTCAGCTTATTTTTCTTCTGTTTGCTTGTTTTATAATTTATCGCCCTGTGATGGAGTGGTTTTCTTCAGTTCACCGGGTGTCACCATCAAATGTTCATTCTCCATTTCCCCTCCCCTCCTCATATTCTCCCTCTCCCTTCCTCTGCCTCATATTCTCCCTCTCCCTTCACCTCCCTCACATTCTCCCTCTCCCTTCACCCCCCTCACATCCTCCCTCTCCCTTCCTCCCCCTCACATTCTCCCTCTCCCTTCACCTCCCCCTCACATTCTCCCTCTCCCTTCACCCCCCTCACATCCTCCCTCTCCCTTCCTCCCCCTCACATCCTCCCTCTCCCTTCACCTCCCCCTCACATTCTCCCTCTCCCTTCACCCCCCTCACATCCTCCCTCTCCCTTCCTCCCCCTCACATCCTCCCTCTCCCTTCCTCCCCCTCACATTCTCCCTCTCCCTTCACCCTCTTGTCCTCCCATTCTCCATCTCCCTCTGCCCTGCAGCTGATTCCTTTCCCAGCCTGAGTTTCCATCCACTGACCCTATTGCTCAAGTGCGCCTCCCTGTGGTCAGTGAAGGTGCGGGTCACAGGTGTGAATGAAGCCAGACAAGATCCACTGAAGGTTTCACACATGTTGCGGAGCATGGTGGGAAATGGGGGCACAGGAGTAGAAGGAAAGGCTTGAGTTGACACACAGTCTTGCACCTTCTCCAAGTGTCATAATGTGCTTTACAGTGAAGTATGTTTGCTCCTCTTCCAATCTTTATGGGTAGCTCAGAGTCAGGCAGGCCCTTATTAGCTGGAGGATTGCAGCATTCCCTCAGTCCTGCACTGTTTAACCCTGGCATTTTGACTCCTGTCTCTGAGGTATGATAGAATCCCTAGAGTGCAGAAACAGGCCCTTTCGCCCAACAAATCGCCACCACACCTCAAAGCATCCGCCCAGACACACCCTGCTATAACCCACCTAATCTAGGCATCCCTGCACACTACGGGGCAATTTAGCACGGCCAATCTACCTAGCCTGCACATCTTTGAAGCGTGGGAGGAAACCCACGCAGCCACAGGGAGAATGTGCAAACTGCACACAGACAGTCGCCCGAGGTTGGAATCAAACCCGGGTCCCTGGCGCCGTGAAGCTGCAGTGTTAACCCCTGAGCCACTGTGCTGCCCCCGTGTCTAGGCTTGCAGCCTCCTGGGTCAAAAGGCAGAGAACTGCATTGAGCCATGGCTGACACCATGAGGCAGGATGTCGGTTAGAAATTGTGGCCTGACGGGCAGCAAAGCAGCTGAGAGGCTGGGTTGCCTGACCATCAGTCTGCGTGACCACATCCTTATATTTCCTACCAGCCAGACCACATCCTTTCTCCTCCGAAACCCTGTCTCCGTCTATGTCCAGTTTTGGAATATTGCATTCAGTTCTGGTCTCCCTGCTGTTGGAAAGATGTTGTGATACTTGAAGAGTTCAAAAAAGACTTACAAAGATGTTGCTGGGGTTGGAGGGTTTGAGCTATAGAGGGAGACACTGAATAGGGCTGGGGCTAGTTTCCCTGGAGTGTCAGAGGCTGAGAAATGACCTTATAGAGGTTTACAAAATCATGAGGGGCATGGATAGTTGAGGTCTTTTCTATAGCAAAGGGAAGTCCAAACAAAAAGGAACGGAAAGAAGTGTGGATGCTGTAAATCAGGAGCAAAAACAGAAGTTGCTGGAAAAGTTCACCCAAAACATTAAGTCTGTTTTTATTCTTCACTGATGCTGCCAGACCTGCTGAGCTTTTCTAACAACTTATGTTTTTATTCCAAACTAAAGGGCATAAGATTAAGGTGAGAGGGGAAAGATTTAAAAGGGACTCAAGTTTTCATGCAGAGGGTGTTGTGCGTATGGAACAAACTGCCAGAGGAAATGGTGGGGGCTGGTACAGTTACAACATTTAAAAGGTATTTGGGTTGGTATGTGAATGGGAAGGATATGGGCCAAATGGTGGGCAAGCGGGACTAGATTAATTTAGGACATCTGGTCGGCATGATGAGTTGGACAGTGGGGTCTGTTTCCACGCTGCACTCATCTCTGACTCTCGGCTCTATGCCCCTCTCTATTCCCCCTGACCCTGAAACCCTTCCAACATTTAGACGCCCCAAGACCAATACCCCCTCCTCAATCCTGCTCCCCTGGAAATCTTCTTAGTTGTTATGTTTATACCAAATGTGTTACATTTTGTGCATACGGTGAACATTAACTGGCAACTCGTTTGAGCCCCTTTGAATGGACACAGTCTGGAACTGTTTTATTTTGAGTTTGGAGATCTGTTTGTAGAGTGGATGTCTGCAAATAAAATCTTCAAACATGTGTGAAGATTGGGACGGCATGGTGGCTCAGCGGTTAGCATTGCTGCTTTACAGGGAGCCACGTTCAATTCCAGCCTCACACAACAGTCTGTGTGGATTTTGCGTGGGTTTCCTCTGGGTGCTCCGGTTTCCGCTCACAGTCCAAAGATGTGCAGGTTAGGTGGGCTAGCCATGTTAAATTGTCCATAGTGCCCAGGGGTGTATAAACTTAGGTGGATTAGCCATGGGAGATGGGAGAGCGGTTTACAGGAATAGGGTAGGTGATTGAGTTTGGGTGGGATGCTCTCCAGAGAGTTGGTGTGGTTTTGTTGGGCCAAATGGTCTGTTTCCACAGTTTGAGGATTCTATGATTGGATCTATTTCTATCCTTCACCACTGGACTTCCGGAATATAACCGTGCTTCCCAGATTGCTTCTCAGTCTGAGCCCATTTTGAGGCTCGGAAATAAATTGCTACAACCTCACCATGCCCGTCCCTAAACTCCATTCGCGGGGGCTTGTCCAAACTAAAGTACAGCTGTTCTAACTTGATCAGAATTTCATGGCAGCTTTTGTACCCTTCCGAGCTCAAATGTTCAGCTCATGCCCCACCTGGGAGTCCAGACTCCCATTCTGGGGTGGGGGGTGGGGTGCAGTGCGATGGTATCGGCACATAAAGACAGTGCTTCCCAGCCTGCACGCATAATCCAGAGGTTTTGGTGTCCTTAGGACCATTAAGGTCTTGGATCCCAGTATCCCATGGGCCATCCATCAGTGGTTGTCTTCACTGACCAATGATTGGAGGGGTGGAGGAGAGCACAGCCAACACAGCAGATTCTTCTGAAGGTAAAAAGCTGGGAGTCTATGAGGAGGACGGGTCAGACGGATGAGGTAAGATGGTGAAGAGAATGACACCAAGGGCTTGGGAGCTCAGCAGTGAAGTGGGTGGGGTGTGATCTGCAGAGGAGGAATGTTGCCAGTCAGTTTGACCACTGGCCCCTCGCTCTCCCCTCTCACCAACGTGACTCTTAATCTGTTAGTCTTCAATGGACATGCTGCTCACTGCAGTCTGGTTTAACTGATGATCGGAGTGTTTGCCGGTACATGGGGACGGGATGGCATATGCAGAGGATTGCAGGGGCTGAGGGGAAAGTCCCTGATCTCACTCTGTGTCGTGGGTTGGTTGTGGATGATGCAAAACTTCTGTAGACGCACGTGAAGTCAGCATGAGGTATCAGAATAGAATTGAAAAGTCAGCTTGGGGTGAGGAACCAGTTGAGCGGGGTGGGCGTGGTTTGCTGGTGAATGGTCAGTTTGTATAAGCTGTCAATTTTGATAGAGGCATCAATTGTAGGGGCTGGGGGGAGCAGTTTGATTGGAAACCCAGGGTTATAATGCAGTTTGTTAGTAAGCAGCCAGATTAGGACGAGGGTGCAGATTTGGGGTAATGGGTCCAATATGGTGTAATGGGACATCAGTGTCAGTTTGTACTGAGAGGTAGGAGTTCAATAAATGGGTTAGATTTGGGATGTGGGAGTATTCTGGTGTGAGATGGCACTATGGTTAGTTTGGGTACAGGGATAACTCTGAGATGAGTGGCTATTTTAGGGATGAGGGTCTGTTTGAAGTCATAGATATGTACAGCACAGAAACAGACCCTTCAGTCCAACTCATACATGCTGACCAGATATTCTAAACTAATGTAAGTCCATTCGCCATTAACCTTTTAATCCCATTAAACCCTTGCTATTCACGTACCCATTCAGATGCCTTTTAAATGCTGTAATTGTACCAGCCTCCACCACTTCCTCTGGCAGCTCATTCCATACACGCACCACCGTCTGTGTGGAAAGGTTGCCCTTATGTTCCTTCCCCCTCTCACCTTTAAACCTATGCCCTCTGGTTTTAGGCTCCCCTACCCTGGGGAAAAGTCCTTGGCGATGCGTCCTATCCATGCCCTTCATGATTTTATAAACCTCTATATGGTCACCTCTCAGCCTCCAACACTCCAGAGAAAATAGCCCCAGCCTATTCACCCTCTCCCATTAGCTCAAACCCTCCAACCCTGGCAAAATCTTCGTCAGTTTTTTCTGAATTCTTTCAAGTTTAACGACTGGAGACCAGAATTGAACGCAGTATTCCAAAAGTGGCCAAACCAGTCTCCTGTACAGCCTCAGGAACACCTCCCAACTCCTATACTCAATGCACTGACCAGTAGAGCATTACAAACGCCTTCTTCACTACCCTGTCAGTGTGGGATTCAGACAGTTTAAGGTGGGGATAATTGTGCGTGAGATTTAAGTTCAGCATGAGGATTGGTTTGGGCTGAGGAATTGGATTGAGAGTGAGTGTTCAGGTTGAGATGATGGTCAGTAAAGGATATGAGTTTGGTTAGAGGTGAGTGTACAGTTTGGAGTCGGGTGTTACTGTAGTGACAGGGCCTGAATTAACGGGTTGTCTTCTCTCAAAGATGATGGGGGAAGGTGGCTGTAGGTGAGTTGCTCATCCGGAGAGCTAGAGCACACATAATGGTCCCAATGACCTCCTCCTGCACTGTAACAGTGTTCTAGGAACATCACTATAGACCCTCCTTCAGAATTTAATCTCGAGTTCAGTTTAAATGAGAGTTCAGAGATAAAATTGAGGACATGAATGGAGCAATATGAAATAATAATCAAGGTCACTGATTTACAGTTTCCACAAGCATTGTGAACATTGTTTATCAAATTTAAGCTGTTAAGAAATTCCAGTAACACTTCCAGGATAATCTTTAAAATGCTGTTTGGTTGTCCAAGTGGCAGTGCTCTGATATATTGTAACAGAAATAAAGGCTTGTTTATATAGTGTTTCACAAATTCAGGACGTCCCAAACTACATTCTAACCAAATGAAATGATTTTGAAATGTAGGAATGTATGATCAGTAGTGGGCCATTCAGCCCCTCAAGCCTTCTCCACCATTCTAGATCAGGGCTGATCATCTACCTTAATGCCATATAGCCACACTATCCTCATATCCATTAATGTGATTGGTATCTAAAAATCTATTTCTGTCTTGAATATACAGAGTGACTACAAATGTTATACCGTAGAGAACACAGCAGTAAATTTACATGCAGCACGCTATGTTTTCAAAATGTTTTCACAGGATTTGGGTGCCACAGTCTGGGCCAGCATTTATTGGCCATCCCTAGTTTTCCTTGAGAAACTGGTGGTGGGCTGCCTTCTTGAACTGCTGCACTGCCTGTAGTCTGGGTACAACCTGAATGCCATTAGGAGGGAATTCCAGGATTTTGACCCAGCGGCACTGCAGGAACACAAAATATATTTCCAAGTCAAGATGGTGCATAGCTTGGAGGGGATCTCGCAGGTGGTGGTATTCTATGTATCTGTTTGCCTTGTCCTTCTAGGTGGAAGTGGGCATGGAATTAGAAAGTGCTGTAAAAGGAGGCTTGAAGAGTGACTGCAGGGCATTGTGTAGGTGGTACACACTGCTGCTAATGAGGGTCGGGGTGGAGGAAGTGAATGCTGAAGATGGTGGATGTGGCGCCAATCATCCATGCAGTCTTTTCCTGAATGGTGTAGAGTTTTGTTGGGTTTAGACAAATGGAGAGTATTCCATCACACTCCTGAAGGTGAGTTACACACTGCAGGCTCCCTAGCCTCTAACCTGATCAGTTATGTGACTAATTCAGTTCATTTTCTGCTCCGAGCTCACCCTCTGGATGTTGATAGTCAGGGATACGGTGATGGTGCTATCATTGAATGTCAAGGGCGATGGTTAGATTCAATCTCATTGGAAGATAATCATTACCTGGCACTTAAGAAGGATAAATATTATTTGCCATTTATTAGCCTAAGTCTGGACATTGTCCAAGCCTTGCTGCATGTGGACATTGGCTGCTTCATTGTCTGAAGTTGCAAATAGCTCCACACTTTGATCATCCTCCTTCTGATCTCATGATGGAGGAAACGTCACTGATGAAGCAGCTGAAGATGGTTGGGCCTAGGACAGTATCCTGAGGAAATCCTGCAGAGATGCTATCAAGCTGGGATGACTGAACTACAACAGGGGTTCTTCCTATGTGCCAGGTATGACTCCAACCACCGGAGAGTTTGCCCCCGATACCCATTGATTTCGGTTTTGCTCGGGCTCCTTGATGCCCATTCTCTCGATTGCAACCTTGATTTCAAGGGCTGTCACTCTCACCTCACCTCTGGAATTCACCTCTTTTGTCCATATTTGAACCAACGCTGTAGTGAGGTCAGGAGCTGAGTGGCCCTGGCAGAACCCAAACTGGGCGTCACTAAGCAGGTTATTGCTGAGCGGGTGCTGCTTGATAGCACTGTTACTGACACCTTCCATCACTTTCCTGATGATCGGGAGGAGACTGATGGGGCGGTAACTGACTGGGTTGGATTTGTCCCACTTCTTATGTACATAGAACATAACAGCACAGTACAGGCCCTTCGGCCCTCGATGTTGTGCCGACCTGTCATACCGATCTCAAGCCCATCTAACCTACACTATTCCACGTATGTCCATATGTTCATCCGATGATGACTTAAATGTACCTAAAGTTGGCGAATCTACAACCGTTGCAGGCAAAGCGTTCCATTCCCTTACTACTCTCTGAGTAAAGAAACTACCTCTGACATCTGTCCTATATATTTCACCCCTCAATTTAAAGCTATGCCCCCTCGTGCTCGCCGTCACCATCCCAGGCAAAAGGCTCTCCCTATCCACCCTATCTAACCCTCTGATTATTTTATATGTCTCTATTAAGTCACCTCTCAACCTTCTTCTCTCCAACGAAAACAGCCTCAAGTCCCTCAGCCTTTCCTCGTAAGACCTTCCCTCCATACCAGGCAACATCCTAGTAAATCTCCTCTGCAACCTGTCCAAAGCTTCCACATCCTTCTTATAATGCGGTGACCAGAACTGTACACAATACTCCAAGTGCGGCCGCACCAGAGTTTTGTACAGCTGCAGCATAACCTCTTGGTTCCGGAACTCGATCCCTCTATTAATAAAAGCTAAAACACTGTATGCCTTCTTAACAGCCCTGTCAACCTGGGTGGCAACTTTCAATGATCTGTGTACATGGACACCGAGATCTCTCTGCTCATCTACACTGCAAAGAATCTTACCATTAGCACAGTACTTTGCCTTCCGGTTACTCCTACCAAAGTGCATCACCTCACACTTGTCTGCATTAAACTCCATCTGCCACCTCTCAGCCCAGCTCTGCAGCTTGTCTATGTCTCTCTGCAACCTGCAGCATCCTTCGTCACTATCCACAACTCCACCAACCTTAGAGTCGTCTGCAAATTTACTAACCCATCCTCCTACGCCCTCATCCAGGTCATTTATAAAAATGACAAACAGCAGTGGACCCAACACCGACCCTTGCAGTACACCACTAGTAACTGCTCTCCAGGATGAACATTTCCCATCAACTACCACCCTCTGTCTTCTTTCAGCAAGCCAATTTCCGATCCAAACTGCTATATCTCCCACAATTCCATTCCTCCGCATTTTGTAAAATAGCCTATTGTGGGGAACCTTATCGAACGCCTTGCTGAAATCCATATACACCATAGCAACCGGTTTACTCTCATCTACCTGTTTGGTCACCTTCTCAAAGAACTCAATAAGGTTTGTGAGGCACGACCTTCCCTTCACAAAACTGTGCTGACTATCCCTAATCAATTTATTCTTTTCTAGATGATTCTAAATCCTATCCCTTATAACCTTTTCCAACACTTTACCAACAGCTGAGGTAAGGCTCACTGGTCTATAATTACCAGGGTTGTCTCTACTCCCCTTCTTGAACAGGGGAACCACATTTGCTATCGTCCAGTCATCTGGCACTATTCCTGTAGACAATGACGAGTTAAAGATCAATGCCAAAGGCTCAGCAATCACCTCCCTGGCTTCCCAGAGGATCCTAGGATAAATCCCATCCGGCCCAGGGGACTTATCTATCTTCACCCTCTGTAGGATTTCTAATACCTCTTCCTTGTGAACATCAATCCCACCTAGTCTAGTAGCCTGTATCTCAGTATTCTCCTCGACAACATTGTCGTTTTCTAGAGTGAATACTGTTGAAAAATATTCATTTAGTGCTTCCCCTATCTCCTCTGACTCCACATACAACTTCCCACTACTATCCTTGATTGGCCCTAATCTTACTCTTGTCATTCTTTTATTCCTTAAATACCTATAGAAAGCCTTAGGGTTTACCCTGATCCTATCTGCCAACAACTTCTCATGTCTCCTCCTGGCTCTTCTGAGCCCTCTCTTTAGGTCTTTCCTGGCTACCTCGTAGCCCTCAAGTGCCCTAACTGAGCCTTCACATCTCATCCTAACATAAGCCTTCTTCTTCCTCTTGACCAGAGATTCCACCTCCTTCGTAAACCACAGCTCCCGCGCTCTACAGCTTCCTCCCTGCCTGACAGGTAGATACTTATCTAGGACACACAGGAGCTTTTCCTTGAATAAGCTCCACATTTCTAATGTGCCCATCCCCTGCAGTTTCCTTCCCCATCCTATGCTCCCTAAATCTTGCCTAATCTCATCATAATTGCCTTTCCCCCAGCAATAACTCTTGCCCAGTGGTATACACCTATCCCTTTCCATCACTAAAGTAAACATAACAGAATTGTGATCGCTATTACCAAAGTGCTCACCTACTTCCAAATCTAACACCTGGCCGGGCTCATTACCCAGTACCAAATCTAATGTGGCTACGCCCTTTGTTGGCCTATCTACATACTGTGTCAAGAAGCCCTTCAGCACACTCTGGACAAAAACTGACCCATCTATAGTACTTGAACTATAGTGTTCCCAGTCAATATCTGGAAAGTTGAAGTCCCCCATGACAAGTACCCTGTCTGTCTTACTCCTATCGAGAATCATCTTTGCTATCCTTTCCTCTACATCTCTGGAACTATTCGGAGGCCTATTAGAAAACTCCCAACAGGGTGATCTCTCCTTTCTTGTTTCTAACCTCAGCCCATACTACCTCAGTTGACGAGTCCCCAAACATCCTTTTTGCAACTGCAATACTGTCCTTGACCAACAATGCCACACCTCCGCCCCTTTTACCATCTTCTCTGTTCTTACTGAAACATCTAAATCCCGGAACCTGCAACAACCATTCCTGTCCCTGCTCTATCCATGTCTCCGAAATGGCCACAACATCGAAGTCCCAGGTACTAATCCATGCTGCAAGTTCACCCACGACTTGGGGCTGCTCCCCCTCCCCCTTAAGGATCCCAAAAACACGATCAGAGACATCACGCACCCTGGCACCTGGGAGGCAACACACCAACCATGAGTCTCTCTCGTCCCCACAGAACCTCCTTTCTGTCCCCCTAACTATGGAGTCCACAATGACTACTGCTCTGCTCCTCTTCCCCCTTCCCTTCTGAGCAGCAGGGACAGACTCTGTGCCAGAGACCTGTGCCCCACTGCTTTCCTCTGGTTGCTCCCCCCCAACAGTATCCAAAACGGTATACTTATTGTTGAGGGGAATGGCCACAGGGGATCCCTGCACTGCCTGCCGATTCCCTTTCCGTCCCCTGACCGTAACCCACCTGCCTTTTTCCTGTACTTGAGGAGTGACTACCTCCCTATAACTCATCTCAATAACCCCCTCTGCCTCCCGAATGACCCAAAGTTCATCCAGCTCCAGCTCCAGTTCCCTAACGCGGTTTTCAAGGAGCTGGAGTTGGGTGCACTTCCCGCAGATGTAGTCAGCAGGGACACTAGTGGTGACCCTTACCTCCCACATTCTGCAGGAGGAACATTCAACTGCCCTGACCTCCGTTCCCATTATTCTAAATTCCCAAGACTTAAAAAATAAAGAATAAAAAATAAACTTCTTACCTTACCAATCAGGCACACAGAACCTTTTTGTTTTGGTTAGAGGAAGAGGAGGATGGGTGGGAGACATTACCCGGGTACTGTTTCGGGTAATGCAACCACACAAATATATTACCTCACTCACCAGTCCCGTGTCGGCTCCTGCTCAGCGTACTTCCGCCTATTCACGAGGTAAGCCTTTTATAGATTCAAAAACAGTGACTCACCGGCTTCCGGACAGGCTCCTGCTCCAAGCTCCCGCTCGCGCTGCTGCTCAACCAGAAATGGGACATACTTGGGCAATTTTCCACATTGTCAGGTAAATACCAGTGTAACTGTACTGAAGCAGTTTGCCTTGGGAAGCAGCCAGCTCTGGAGCACAAGTCTTCGGTACTATTGTTGGAATGTTGTCAGGGCCCATAACCTTTGCAGTATCCATTGTCTCCAGCTGTTTCTTGATGTCACGTGGAGTGAATCGAATTGGCTGAAGACTGGTAACTGTGATGGTGGTGACCACTGGAGGAGACTGAGATGGATCATCCACTCAGCACTTCTGGCTGAAGATTGCTGCGAATGTTTCAGCTTTGTCTTTTGCACTGATGTGCTGGGCTCTTCCATCATTGAGGATAGGGATATTTGTGGAGCCTCCACCTCCAGTGAGGTGTTTAATCATCTACCATCATTCACGACTGGATGTGGCGGGACTGCAGAGTTTAGTTCTGATCCGTTGGTTGTGGGATCGCTTAGCTCCGTCTCTCACTTGCTGCTTTCGCTGTTTGACGTGGAAGTCCTGTTTGGTGGCTTCACCAGGTTGACACCTCATCTTGAGCTATGCATGGTGCAGCTCCTGGCCTGCCATCCTGCACTCTCCATTGAACATAGAACATAAAACATAGAACATTACAGCACAGTACAGGCCCTTCGGCCCTCGATGTTGTGCCGACCTGTCATACCGATCTCAAGCCCATCTAACCTACACTATCCCATGTACATCCATATGCTTATCCAATGAAGACTTAAATGTACCTAAAGTTGGCGAATCCAGTACCGTTGCAGGCAAAGCATTTCATTCCCTTACTACTCTCTGAGTAAAGAAACTACCTCTTACATCTGTCCTATATCTTTCACCCCTCAATTTAAAGCTATGCCCCCTCGTGCTCGCCATCACTATCCTAGGAAAAAGGCTCTCCCTATCCACCCTATCTAACCCTCTGATTATTTTATATGTTTCAATTAAGTCACCTCTCAACCTTCTTCTCTCCAATGAAAACAGCCTCAAGTCCCTCAGCCTTTCCTTGTAAGACCTTCCCTCCATACCAGGCAACATCCTAGTAAATCTCCTCTGCACCCTTTCCAAAGCTTCCACATCCTTCCTATAATGTGGTGACCAGAACTGTATGCAATACTCCAAGTGCGGCCGCACCAGAGTTTTGTACAGCTTCACCATAACCTTTTGGTTCAGGAACTCGATCCCTCTATTAATAAAAGCTAAAACACAGTATGCCTTCTTAACAGCCCTGTCAACCTGGGTGGCAACTTTCAATGATCTGTGTACATGGACACCGAGATCTCTCTGCTCATCTACGCTGCTAAGAATCTTACCAAGGGTTGACCCCCTGGCTTGATGGTAATGGTTGAGTGGGGGATATGCCGGGCCATGAGGTTAAAGATTGTGCTGGAGTACAATTCTGCTGCTGTTGATGGCCCTCAGCACCTCATGGATGCCAGTCTTGAGTAGCTAGATCCTGTTTAGCACAGTAATGTCACACAACATGAGGGAGGATTTCCTACTGGAGTTTGCACTGTTCAGCTTCCTCCTGCCAGTACTCTCATGGACATATACATCTGTGGCAGGAATGTTGGTCAAGTGCTGCTGTAGGCCCAGTTCCCCAGCTATGCCCTTCTGGACTGGGTCACTTTGGTCAATAGTGACTCTGCTGTTAGACAGTGATAGACTTTTCCCAGACTGGATTCTGTGTCCTTGCCACCCTCAGCGCTTCCTCCAGGTGCTATTGGAGGAACACATGGAGGAATACCGACTGCTCCAGCGAGGGGATAATCTGCAGCAAGTTTCCTTAGGGTGCCTTGAGCCTTCGTTGAGTCCAGAGTCAATACTGAGGACTCCCTCCCAGATGTCATGCAGTTCTGGAATTGTTGTCCATGTGGCCCCTTTTGTCTTTGAGAGCCCACTGAAGGACACCTATCTTTTCCCGACTACCCTGCAATTTTTTGTTTCTTTTCAAATAATTCAATTCCATTTTGAAAGTCTCAGTTGAAAATCTGCCTCCGTTATATTTTTAGGCAATATGTTCCAGTCCCGAACCACATCAAAAACGTTCGTCCCCGCTCGTGTGGTCATTGCTTTTTTTGTTAAATCTCTGAAATGTCTACCCTCTGATTTTTAAATCCTTCCCCCAATAAGAATTGCTTCTTGCTATCTATTCTTTTCAGACTTCTCATGATTTTGAATTAAATTTGTTCCCATCCTTGTCATCTCCAAGGACAAGTTCCAACTTCTCCTCTCTGCCTTCATATTGAAAGCTGTCATCTCTGGAACAATTCTCCTCAATCTTCTGTGTACCCTCACATTGTTCCTAAAATATACTGGATGTAATACTCCACCTGAAGCCAAAAAATACATGTTTAAACTCATTTCCTTGCATTTGTATTTTACAAAACCTTGATTTACAAAGTTCAAGATCCCTATGCTTCATTAAAAGTCCTCTGAACATCCAGTCAGATGATGGTGGAGAAGGGCTTCTGAGTTCGGGGCTCGCCCACTCCGTCAGCTTTTCTTTTCATGTCTTTTCTTTGTTTTTTTCCTCCTTTTTTAAAAATATTTTCTATTTCTTGGCGCGGGGACCCGAGCTGGCCCAGCAGCGCCAACTTGTGGTGGCAGGGGCATTGCAGGTGAGAAGCCACAGCCTTAAGACTGCCTCATGGCAGAAGCTGTGAGGAACTCAAACTCACCTGCAATGCCCCTGCCACCACAAGTTGGCGCTGCTGGGCCAGCTCGGGTCCCCGCGCCAAGAAATAGAAAATATTTTTAAAAAAGGAGGAAAAAAACAAAGAAAAGACATGAAAAGAAAAGCTGACGGAGTGGGCGAGCCCCGAACTCAGAAGCCCTTCTCCACCATCATCTGACTGGATGTTCAGAGGACTTTTAATGAAGCATAGGGATCCTGAACTTTGTAAATCAAGGTTTTGTAAAATGCAAATGCAAGGAAATGAGTTTAAACATGTATTTTTTGGCTTCAGGTGGAGTATTACATCCAGTATATTTTAGGAACAATGTGAGGGTACACAGAAGATTGAGGAGAGTTGTTCCAGAGATGACAGCTTTCAATATGAAGGCAGAGAGGAGAAGTTGGAACTTGTCCTTGGAGATGACAAGGATGGGAACAAATTTAATTCAAAATCATGAGAAGTCTGAAAAGAATAGATAGCAAGAAGCAATTCTTATTGGGGGAAGGATTTAAAAATCAGAGGGTAGACATTTCAGAGATTTAACAAAAAAAGCAATGACCACACGAGCGGGGACGAACGTTTTTGATGTGGTTCGGGACTGGAACATATTGCCTAAAAATATAACGGAGGCAGATTTTCAACTGAGACTTTCAAAATGGAATTGAATTATTTGAAAAGAAACAAAAAATTGCAGGGTAGTCGGGAAAAGATAGGTGTCCTTCAGTGGGCTCTCAAAGACAAAAGGGGCCACATGGACAACAATTCCAGAACTGCATGACATCTGGGAGGGAGTCCTCAGTATTGACTCTGGACTCAACGAAGGCTCAAGGCACCCTAAGGAAACTTGCTGCAGATTATCCCCTCGCTGGAGCAGTCGGTATTCCTCCATGTGTTCCTCCAATAGCACGTGGAGGAAGCGCTGAGGGTGGCAAGGACACAGAATCCAGTCTGGGAGAAGTCTTCCCCTCCACCCACTGCATCCCAAAACCAGTCCAACCTGTCTCTGCCTCCCTAACCTGTTCTTCCTCTCACCCACCCCTTCCTCCCACCCCAAGCCGCACCCCCATCTACCTACTAACCTCATCCCACCTCCTTGACCTGTCCAACTTCCCTGGACTGACCTATCCCCTCCCTACCTCTCCACCTATACTCTCTCCACCTATCTTCTTTTCTCTCCATCTTCGGTCCGCCTCCCCCCCCTCCCTATTTATTCCAGAACCCTCTCCCCATCCCCCTCTCTGATGAAGGGTCTAGGCCCAAAATGTCAGCTTTTGTGCTCCTGAGATGCTGCTTGGCCTGCTGTGTTCATCCAGCCTCACATTTCATTATCTTGGCTTCGGAGGTGAGTTTGGTTTCCCGGCGGTGAGCTCTTCCAGCGCAGCTTCATGGAGAGGGTGGGGGAAGGTAAATTTGGGCCATGTGGTACAAGGCAGCATTAGTGGTGTCTGCATTGATGAGGCCCAGTGAGAGCTGATAGGGGCGAGGATATTGGTGGAGATGAGATGGCGCGGAAGAGTCCCATTGGCAGTGGCACAGGGAAGGGGATTTGTGCCTGGTCACTAGGCCCATGATGGAGCACTTAGAAGGAGGACTGTAAAGTTGGCCACTTCTTTATTTCTTCACTTTTCTGCCTTTATATTCTATATTTTGGTTTTATTTTCCAGCATTTTAAGCTGGCACTAGAGAGCGGTGACCATACAACACTTTTAAATGCAATTTCTAACAAGACACATGTGATAATAAATAAAACAAATCACTGAAATTGTTCCATCTCTTTCAGTAGTTGCCCAGTTCCTTCTGCTCCTGCTCCCACCTCCTTTATAATTTTACCTTTCTTGTTTATTGTCTTTCCATGGTATCCCCAGCAAATCTTTGCATATTTCTCTGAGCTGCCACTTGTCCACCCACTCCACCAACGAGTCTAAAGTCTGACATTCTGCATTGAGCCCCTCACAGTTCACCATACCCAAAACGTTATATTGTCCACAATGTTTGAAAGTGAATCATGTGCACCAAAGTTTCAGTTTCTGGCATGGTGATGTACAGTCATAGAGTCATAGAGTAGCACAGCATGGAAACAGGCCCTTCAGCCTAAACTGGTCCATGGTGCCCACTCAGCCAGTTCCAATTGCCGGTATTTGGTCCATATCCCTCTAAACCCATCCCATCCATGTATCTATCCAAATGTTTCTTAAATATTGGTATTGTATCTGCTTTAACCACTTTCTCTGACAGCCCATTCCGTATACGCAGCACTCTCTGCGTGAAGAAGTTGCCCCTCAGGTCCTTCTTAAATCTTTCCCCTCTCACCTTAAACCTATGCCCCACAGTCTTCAATTCTCCATCACTGGGAAAAAGACAATATGCATTCATCCAATCTATGCCCCTCATGATTTTATATACTTCAACAAGCTCACCCCTCATTCTCTTATGTCCAAGGAATAAAGCCCTATCCTGACCAACCTCTCCCCTATAACTCATGACTACTAGTCCTGGCAACATCCTTATAAATCTTCTTTGCACACTTTCCAGTTTAATAATGTCTTTCCTATAACAGGGTGACCAAAACTGTACACAATACTCCAAGTGCGGCCTCACCAATGACTTACACAACTGTAACATAACATCCCAACTCCTATACTCAATGGCCTGACCGATGAAGGCCAGCACGCTAAATGCCTTTTTCGCTACCCTGTCTACCTGTGATGCTGCTTTCAACAACCTATGTACTTGTACTCCTAGCTCCCTCTGTTCGATAACACTCCTCAGGGCCTTACCATTTATTGTATAAATCCTACCTTGGTTTGACTTTCCAAAGTGCAACATCTCACACTTATTTGTATTGAATTGTATTTGCCAATCCTCAGCCCACTTCCCCATATGATCAAGATCTCTCTGTAATTTTTGATAACCTTCCTCACTGTCAACGATACCGCCTAATTTTGTATCATCTGCAAACTTGCTACTCTTGCCTTGTACAGCTGAGTCAGCCATGGCAACTGTAAGCTCTGATCCATTTTATCCTTTTCGGATGATAATGTGACATAGCTATGCTGCTGGAATCTCTCTGGCCTGGATTTTCCAACAGTCTTTATTGTCAGGTAGAAGGAAGGTGCCCTGCGGAATCCCCATTGTAGCAGACTCAGAAGAAACTACACAGGAAATTGAAGATTTCACAGGAATCCTCTGGAAGTATCCATTTAAATCCGAAAAGTCAGAAATTAAGTAAATAACTACTGAGGAGGACTTAGACTGTTAAGGATGTAGTCTATCGGGGCAGCCAATATCCTACTGGTATTATTGCTAAACTATTAATCCGCAGAACCAGGTAATGTTCTGGGGGCCTGGGTTCGAATCCTGCCATGGCAGATGGTGGAATTTGAATTCAATAATAATCTGGAATTAAGAATCTAACGCTGACCCTGTTGGGAAAAACCCATCTGGTTCACTAAAGTCCTTTAGGGAAGGAAACTGCTATCCTTACCCGGTCTGGTCTACATGTGACTCCAGACCCATTGCAATGTGTTTGACTCTGAACTGCCCTCTGGGTAATTAGGGATAGACAATAAATGCTGGACCAGCCTACAATGCCCTCATCCCATGAATGAATGTAGTAATAAAAAGAATTCAGTTGTGGAGTTAGGCCGCAGATTGGTCACAATCTCATTGAGTAGTGGAACAGGCTCGAGGGGCTGAATGACCTGCTCCCGTTAACTGGTGTAGCTCCTGAGTAACTGATAAACTGATCCCCTCTTTACAACAGACTTCCCCCTGCTACAGACCCCTTCCATCTCCCTGGCGTGACCTCCCCCAACACCTCCTCCCGGCACCCCCAACCCCCCATTCGGGTTGCTCCAGAATCCGCTCCCTGCCCGCCTTCCTGTGGATCTGATTAATTCCACCTTCCCTAACAATTCACAACTTACCTGGCAAACTAGCCAGCTGGCACCTTATTGTCTGGGCACTCTATGTCCAGACCCTACCCTCACACGTGCCTTACTCCTGCAGCAAAGTGGCTGTGATTCTGGACCTTTCCATTTTGAAACACAGCAGCGATCTGTGTGAAAAGGGCCTTCTTCTCACACAGTCTCCAGTTACAAAAAAAGCTGGCAGAATGGACAGAGATAATGGGAGCTGCAGATGCTGGACAATCCGAGATAACAGGGTGTGGAGCTGGATGAACACAGCAGGCCAAGCAGCATCTCAGATGGCAGAATGGAGAGGTGGCTGCGAGTTTCTGAGGGAGACCTGAGTAGAGCCGTCTCTCAGAAACATGAAGCTCCCTCCTTTCGTCTACTGACAAAAGTGGTGATCTCACAATGAAGTTGTGAGGAAGGGTCACCAGACCCGAAACGTTAACAGTTTTTTCCTTCACCGATGCTGCCGGACCTGCTGAGCTTTTCCAGCCACTTCTGTTCATGTGGCGATCTCACAAGATTGTCGGTGCTGGGAAAGTCTTCGATCCTTGCGGTTTCTTTTAATGAGAGTCCGTTCGCAGAGCCGTCGTGAACGTGCTACTTGTACCTGCTGCTTAATTTTCAGCTCCGTCAAAGAGTCCTCCGCTACTTTCAATCCACTGGCAAGCAACCCGGTCAGCACGGTGGCTCACTGGTTAGCACTGCTGCCTCACAGTGCCAGGGACCCGGGTTCGATTCCAGCCTCAGGCTACTGTCTGTGCGGAGTTTGCACATTCTCCCCATGTCTGTGTGGGTTTCCTCCCCCAGTCCAAAGACGTGCAGGTTAGGTGGGTTGGCCCTGCTAAATTGCCCATTGTGTCCAGGGATGTATGGGTTATGGGGGATGGATCTGGGTGGGATGCTTCAAGGGGCGGTGTGGACTTGTTGGACCGAAAGGCCTGCTTCCACACTGTAGGGAATCTAATCTTACTCAATTAAAACTCATGTTGCTTCAGTGTGCAAAGTGCTGATTACAATGGCCACTAATTCGGATTATTCGGAGAATGGTGTATCCTTTCACTGACCACACATCAGAAGGCCAGAATAAGGGCTCTCTCCCATTCAAGATGGAAATGAGGAATTTCTTCTCTCTGAGGGCTGTTAGTTTTGGGAATCCTCTTCCGGAGAAAGCAGTGGGCACTTGGTCATTGGATGAGCTCAAAGCAGAGTTAGATGGATTTTGATTGACAAGGGAGTGATGGGTTAATGGTGGGGGGCTGGGCGGATGTTTGTGGCAGGCAGGAGGGTGGAGATAAAACCAGGAATCAGCTCAGCCATGATGAGATTGAAAAGTGGAATAGTCTCAAGTGGCCAAATGGCTTGCTTCTAGATCTTATAGAGTCATAGAGTCATACAGCATGAAAACAGATATTTGCACCACCTGCCTGCACTTGGTCCATTATCCCCCCAAACATTTCCTACTCATGTACACATTCAAATGTCTTTTAAACATTGTAACTGTGCCTGCACCTACCATTTCCTCGAGAAGTTCATTCCACATGCGAAACACTCTGTTCAAGGAGCAGGAATGCTGACGTTTCGGGCCTAGACCCTTCATCAGAAGGAGGTCCTTTTCTGATGAAGGGTCTAGGCCCGAAACGTCAGCTTTTGTGCTCCTGAGATGCTGCTTGGCTGCTGTGTTCATCCAGCCCCACACTCTGTTATCTCGGATTCTCCAGTTCCCATTATCTCTCATCTTATAAAGTATAGATTTTATAAAACTCCATCAGGTCACCCCTCAACCTCTATGCCTCAGTGGAATTTGTGTTATCTGTTGTTTGTTAAAAAGTGATTAGAAAGCGATCGCTTTATTTAGATGCCACCTGTCAAAACATCCCAAACTGCTTTACAGCCAATTAGATACTAATTAACATGCAGCTAAACCTTGGAGCAGCTGCCCAGCTTCAAGGGAACTCTGCCCCCACCCCCCAATTAAAGCCCCACTTACAAATTTACATGTAGCATTCACCAGCACGTTGATCCTAGCATGGTTCACAGCTCTGTCTTTCCCCCATCCTGGTAACAGTGCGCCACAAATCCCAGTCCATTCCTCCCTCACCAACCTCTGTGCCACGCATTTACTTGCCCGATCTTATGCGCCTTCCCCTCGATTCACCCATGGCTTGCTCATCATGGGGTAATTGGCTTTGCATTTCGGCTTTTTACTCTAATCCTGAGCTGCTCATCTCCTGCGATAATGCACAGTGAGCTTTGGTGTTTTTTTCACTTGTGCTCACATCTCTGGTGTGGGACTTGAAGTCTCAGGGTCTTTGGAAGGCAGTGAATTGTATTGTGGAATCCCTACAGTGTGGAAGTAGGCCATTTCAGTCCATCAAGTCCACACTAACCCTTTGAAGAGTATCCCACCCAGACCTCCCCCCCTCCCCCCCATCCCTGTAACATCACATTTCCCATGGCTAACCCACCCAGCCTGCACCTCTCTGGACACTATGGGGCAATATAGCGCAGCCAATCCACCCTAACCTGCACATCTTTGGAATGTGGGAGGAAACTGGGTCACCCAAAGGAAACCCACGCAGACATGGGGAGAATGTGCAAACTCCACACAGACAGTCGTCTGAGAGTGGAATCGAACCTGGGTCCCTGGCACGAGGCAGCAGTGCTAACCCTGAGCGACTGCACTGCAATTTGTCTCACATCTGATACATTGCAGGCATCGAAAAGCTGCTAATGGTCTTTCTGATTTTAAGATGCGCTGCCCTTTTTGCCTGTATTAGCAAAGATGTGAGCCAACATCATTGCTGGGAAACTTAAAATGATCCCGAGCAACTTTATTCTACTTTTAATACTTAACTCCTGATTCCTTTGTGCTTCCCAGGAAGAACTGGCCGCTACACACTCATTGAGAAATGGAGGGAGACAGAACGACACCTAGCGCCGCATGAGAATCCGCTCGCAGCCCTGAATAAATGGGGCCAGTATGCCAGTGATGTGCAGCTGATATTACGACGAACTGGCCCTTCGTTGAGCGAGAGACCCACATCAGACAGCTCCGGCCGAGGACCTGAGAGGACTCTGTACCGACAAAGCCTTCCCCCACTAGCTAAGCTGAGACCACAATATGATGGATCATTAAAAAGGAAAGAACCAAAAAGGAAGTCATTGACTTTCACAGCAGGCCCGAAAGGGTTTGTTGACGTTTTTGGAAAGGTCAAGGAATCGGAAGTCAAGCACCAAACTCTCAACTTCAGAGCCCCAGTCAAAGAGCTAAAGAAGCTGGTTCTCTTCCAAAAGGACAAGCTCCACACTCTTCAGAGCCAGCTGGAATCCAATCAGGTGGAGATCAGGTACTGGGAGGGCAAGGCAAACCCCAGGATTGACGAGGAGATTCTGAGACTGGGCCAAAGGATCAAAAAGAATGAAATTGAGATCGAAGAGGAGGAGTTCTGGGAGAATGAGTGGCAGATTGAACAGGAAAACGAAAGCCAGCTGAAGGAGCAGCTGAAAGAGGTGAAGCAGAGGATCAGGGACTGTGAGGACAAGCTGAAGGACTACACACGGAAAATCCAGGAGATGGAGAGCGGCATTGAGGCGGAGAAGCTGCAGCAGGAGCTGCGCGGGGCTCATATCAATGAGGATGAGGTCACAGGGAACTTGATCAAAATCCGAAATGATATTGAGCTCAAGTGCCAACAGAGTGCGAGGCTGAAGAACAGCCTGAGAGCTGTGGAAAGGACTTTGGGCCAAGCCAACAAAAAGTTTCAGGTACCAGTTTGCAATCTTATGCCCCCAACAATAGCACCGTCACATTTAGTGAACACTTCTGGAATTTTAAGAACTTGGAGGATACTTGAGAACTTAGAGAATTCTCTCCGCTCTTAATTAAAAATATAATATATTTTAACTCCTATTTGTGAGCTCAGCCCTCGCCAATTGGAAAGGGGGAGAGAGAATGCGAAATTTGAAACCAGTACTGCAGCCGATGACGGTCCGGGGTCCTGAAATTCTTTTTGCCAGTCCTCAGGACTTTTCCTCTCCCATCACTCGATTGTCCAAGTGTTCGCTTCACATAACTTTCAGAGCCAGTCTCAATGTGTCTGCGCAGTTTTTCTGAGAACGTGTTAACTTGTTAGCAGCATTCTCATTTTTTTGTTTAACGTTGGTTCAGGGGATGTGAATATCGCTTGGTCAGGCCAACATTTATTGCCCAGAGGTCAGCTCAGAGTCAACAATGTGGTTGTGGGTCTGGAGTCACATGTAGGCCAGACCAGATAAGGATGACAGACTCCCATCCCTTAAAGTACATTAGTGAACAAGATGGCCTTTTACAACAGTTGACCGTGGTTACATGGTCAGCATTAAATCTCTAGACCCTTAGGAGCATTGATATGTAGAGGGACTGTGGGGTCTCAGTCTATAGTTCCCTGAAAGTGGCAATATAAGTGGAAGAGGTGGTAGAGAAGGCGTACAGCATTCTTGCCTTCATCAGACAGGGCATTGAGTATAAAAGTTGGCAAGTCATGTTGTAACTGTATAAGACTTTAGTTAGGCCACATTTGGAGTATTGTGTGCCATTCCAGTCAGCACACTATAGGAGGGATCAGAAGGCTTTGTAGAGGATGCAAAAGAGGTTTACCAGGATGTGACCTGGATTGGAGTATATTAGCTATAAAGAGAGTTTGGACAAACTTGGATTGTTTTCATTAGAGCGACAGAGGCTGAGAGGCATCCTGATACAAGTGTATAAAATTGAGACACATGGAGAGGGTTGATATTCCGCGGCTTTTTCCCAGGCTGGAAATGTCAAAGACTAGGAGGCATAGCTTTAAAGGAGATGTGCGAGGCAAGTCTTTTACACGGGTACCCGGGGAAGTCATAGAGGCAGATGCGAAAGCAACATTTAAGAGACATTTAGACCATGAACAGACAGGCAATAGAAGGATATGGACCATGTGTCGGCAGATGGGATTAGTTTAGAATTGTCAGTATGGTAGCACAGACATGGTGGACCGAAAGCCCTGTTCATGTGCTGTGCTGTTCTTTGAGTTCTATTAGTTTAGTCCTTTATTCAAGATATTTATTGATTGTATATTTCCTCTTTGGCCATGGTGAAATTCGAACTCATATCTTCAGAACATTAGTCTGGCATTTGGATTGCTAGTCTAGTGATAAGGTCACTTATTCTTTCTTGTGCTTGCCTACAGACTCAAAACTTTGGAGCAGGATGAGTCCATTAAGCCTGTTCCTCCATTCAATTAGCTTTATCTGTACCTTAATTCTAATTATCCATTTTCATTCTCTCACCCTGGCTAGCAAATAAAATTGATCAGTTTATGTTTTATCAGTTTTTTTATTGAAATCACCCTTCATAGCTTCTTTGGGGAGACAGTTTCAAGTTTATGCTACGCCTTTAGAGAAGAAATTAGCTTGGAAGGGCCGAGCTCTTAGTTTATTGTCCTACCAGTGTATTCTGGACTCCCCCAACACAACAAATCTTTTAATCAGAGATAGCAGGAACTGCAGATGCTGGAGAATCTGAGATAACAAGGTGTGGAGCTGGATGAACACAGCAGGCCAAGCAGATTCAGAGGACCAGGAAGGCTGACGGTTCGGGCCTAGACCCAATCAGCTTAAACACTTCTGAACTCAATAAATGCAAATCATGGTGGGATTTGAACTCATGACCTTTGTGTTATTCTATCTGTAGCAGAACCGTGAAGCTCTGGCACATCATTTAGTGGCTGCTATGTTCATAGCAGCTTTTAATTAAAAGAATTTGATTCATCTTTACAATCTATTTTTGATTCAAATTAAAACTTTAGTTGCCTATTTTAATGTGACAAATGTTTCAATGTAATTAATTTAAAGTTTCCTTTTTGTCTGAAGGAAGTTGAATTAACCAGCTTCATTAAAATGGAAATGTAAAGAAAAAGTGATAAAATTTTACTCAAATTAACAGATAATTTGGAAACAAAATCTAGAGGCTGTTTACACTGAAATGTTGCTCGCTTTTAAAGAATTTGGATGATTTTTTAAAAATCTAAACACAATTAAAGACTTTTCTTTCTATAAATCTGAACAAGAGACTGTTCAGATACAATATAGTCCTGACAAAATCCAATCCATTACAGAGCTGAAGAGAACCTCTTTTGACTTCCAGAGCGAAGGGAATGCAGAACTCACAAACACAGGAAGTTGTGAATAGTGCAAATGTGTTTAAGGGAAACTGGATCAGTAAGTGCGTGACAAAGGGGCAGAAGCTAATGCTGAGAGGGAGAGGTGAGATAAGGTGCAAGATGGTTCTGGTGAGGTAAGGTGCAAGATGGTCCTGGTGAGGTAAGATGTAAGGTGGTCCTGGTGAGGTAAGGTGCAAGATGGACTTGGTGAGGTAAGGTGCAGGGTGGTTCTGGTGAGGTAAGGTGCAAGGTGGGTCTGGTGAGGTAAGGTGCAAGATGGTTCTGGTGAGGTAAGGTGCAAGATGGTCCTGGTGAGGTAAGGTGCAAGATGGTCCTGGTGAGGTAAGGAGCAGGGTGGTTCTGGTGAGGTAAGGTGCAAGGTGGTCCTGGTGAGGTAAGGTGCAAGGTGGTCCTGGTGAGGTAAGGTGTAAGGTGGTCCTGGTGAGGTAAGGTGCAAGGTGGTCCTGGTGAGGTAAGGTGCAAGGTGGTCCTGGTGAGGTAAGGTGCAAGGTGGTCCTGGTGAGGTAAGGTGTAAGGTGGTCCTGGTGAGGTAAGGTGCAAGGTGGTCCTGGTGAGGTAAGGTGCAGGGTGGTCCTGGTGAGGTAAGGTGCAAGGTGGTCCTGGTGAGGTAAGGTGTAGGGTGGTCCTGGTGAGGTAAGGTGCAGGGTGGTCCTGGTGAGGTAAGGTGTAGTGTGGTCCTGGTGAGGTAAGGTGCAGGGTGGTCCTGGTGAGGTAAGGTGCAAGGTGGTCCTGGTGAGGTAAGGTGTAGTGTGGTCCTGGTGAGGTAAGGTGCAAGGTGGTCCTGGTGAGGTAAGGTGTAGGGTGGTCCTGGTGAGGTAAGGTGCAAGGTGGTCCTGGTGAGGTAAGATGTAAGGTGGCCCTGGTGAGGTAAGGTGCAGGGTGGTCCTGGTGAGGTAAGGTGCAAGATGGTCCTGGTGAAGGTCAAACACCGGCATCGAGCAGTTGAGCTGACAGGGGGCAAGTTTCTGTCATGTTTGTCCTTGGGTGAT
This sequence comes from Stegostoma tigrinum, assembly GCF_030684315.1. Lineage (NCBI taxonomy): Eukaryota > Metazoa > Chordata > Chondrichthyes > Orectolobiformes > Stegostomatidae > Stegostoma > Stegostoma tigrinum. The sequence goes on from NC_081378.1 coordinate 48,726,028, forward strand.
ACAGTGGCACAGAGGCTAGCACTGCTGCCTCACAGCACCAGGGACCCGAGTTTGATTCCTCCCTCAGGTGACTGTCTGTGTGGAGTTTGCACATTGCTCCGGGTGCTCCGGTTTCCTCCCACAGTCCAAAGATGTGCAGGTTAGGTGGCTTGATCAAGCCAAATTGCCTGTAGTTTGCAGACTGGGTGGGTTAGCCCTGGGAAGGGCTGGGGTGGGATGCTGTTTGGAGGGTTGGTGTAGATTTGATGGGCTGAATGGCCTCTATCTGTACTGTAGCATTTTCGAGGATTCTGTGTAATTCTGCACTATCAGTTAGTGAAAATGCTGTTGGTAAAAGTGCGTTTAATGGTTGTGATCTCTAAAACCCGATAAAACAAATTTATGTACAGTAATGTTCGAATCAGGGACAATTGAGCATCTGTGATATTATCCAAATCATTTAGTTTCATCTTTTGGTATAATTTGCAATGTAAATTCCAACTTTGCATGTTATAAAGTGAAGACATGAAGCAAAAGTTCCCTTCGACTTGCGCTGTTAATGGTAACTTGGTGTGACCTTCCTATGTTGCAGTCTGTAATCACTCAACCTTCCTCTGGTGTCCTGTGTGGAAACACTGACTTCAAAGTCAAGAAGGACTTTGAAGGTCTTTTGTAATTCTTGTGCATTTTCCAAAATAATTTGATACAGTCTTTGTAGAGGCCAACAGAGCTGAAGGAGTGCTGCCCAGTGGCCAGAACTTATAACTACACCACAAGCTATTGACAACAGAAACACTGTGAGGATATTGGCAGAACAATTCCAGATTACGATAAATGTTGACACAAAAATAGTAGCAGGTTAAAGTAGGGTTTGTCGACAATAAGTGTGTAATCTATTCCATACATAAACCAAAGTGCAATCCTAAAAATTTGAAACAGGGTTACTTGAAAAGTGTCAATTTAATTGTGTGCCTTAAACTTCAGAATAATGACTTTTGAGTACTGACATTATTCAATTTGGCTTGTTGTTGGGGTTTGTGATTTGTCAAGATGGTTGGTCTGTGTCCACACATTCCAAAACTTTACAAACCTCTCCTGTCCCCACAGGAGAGAGAACTAGAGCTGGAGCAACTGACCAAGGAGCTAAGGCAAGTGAACCTCCAACAGTTCATCCAACAGACGGGGACTAAGGTCTCAGTACTTCCTGCTGAACCAACTGATGACGAACTGCCTGCATCCCAAGAGAAAGGTGATGTTCTGTTTGTGGCTTAGTTCCTTGTGCTCGGGTTTATTGCATGGAGACGGTCCGTTCGACCGGTGCTCCTGTCTGTTCGCCATCTCAGTCGTATTCTAACCCCATAAACTAGTCCTATTCCCAATAATCTTTCATCCGCATCCTTCACCCTTTCTCTAACTTATTGCTTCATGTTGACAGGTTCTGAATTTTAGCCTCACAGCCTTCAGTGTGTAAAAACAAAACACTGTTGTTCTCTAACCTAAATTTTTTACCCTTAATCTTCAATCTACACCCTACTGTTCATCTTTCTTTCTATTCTGTCCCTTCTTGTTGTAATTTTAAATGTCTCTGTCAGATTCCTTCTAAGCATCCACTGTTTTTAAGAAAATTTTGAACTATCTTGCCGAGGTTTTGTCTCTCTGTTTGCTGCCAACCAGCTTTTTTTCCATCCATGCTATCCTCTACTCCATAAGCTTTTCCTTTCCATAATAACCCACAATTAGCACCTTTTTAAATGCCTTCTGGAAATCCAAGTATAGACCATTGATTGGAGCTTTGGTGGGACAGTGGAAGTATCTTTATCTCCAAGTCAGGAGTCCTTGGGTCAAGTCCCAGAGGTGTTTCAAAGCTCGCCTGAGGAGGCTGATTAAAAATATCTAGGCCATCTCCTCCTGCACACATTAGAGAACTCCAGTAAGTTGCTTAAAAATTATTTCCCTTTGATTTCCCTCTTTCTAATTAAGTTTAATTTTCCTAGTTGTGTAGCTGTAACTTTTTAAGTAATTTAGTCACAGGATGTTGGCAAGATCAGTACTTATTGCCCATCCTAAATGCCCAGAGGGCAGTTAAGGGTCAAACGCATTGCTGAATTAGTTAGGCTTTTCCAACAATCGATAATGGATTCATGCTCATCATTAGACTGTTAATTCTAGATCCTTTATTTAATTCAAATTCTGCCATGACAGAATTTGAACCCGGGTCCCCAGAACATTAGCCAAGTTTCTGGATAAATAGCCCAGCAATAAGACCACTGCCTGCCCGTATAATTTCTTTATAGATTGATTCGAACACCTTCCCAAAGGCCCACATCAACCGGTCTATAGTTTCCTGCTGGCTGAATGCCTTCCTTCTTGAATGGGGGTTTTCTTCTCTTGTGGGATTAGCAGGGGTGTCAAGGGGGTAAGAGTGGGCAGGAGGCTTTAAGAGCTTAACCCCTTTCCTACCAGCTGGGGGCAATTGGAGGCCCCTCAATGAAGCAGGCAACATCCAATACCATATTCATTAATTATAGTATGGTGCTGTGTTTAATTCCTCAGGAAAACAAGCCCCAAAATAATTATATTCCACCACCTCACCCAGGATTGCCTTGTTTCCAACCGATTCATACCATCTTACGTTAACTTGTACCGAAGGGGCAGCTAGGACGTGGTTCTACTCTCTCATAATCCAGAGGCTAATGCTGCGGGGCCATTCAACCCCACTATGGTGTGGAGGTGCCACCGCTGGGCTGGGGTGGACACGGTCAGAAGTCACGCGACACCAGGTTATGGTCCAACAGGTTTGTTTGAAATCACAAGTTTTCGGAGCCTCAGTCCCTTGTCAGATTATTTCGCCTGAAGAAGGAGCGAGGTTCCAAAAACTTGTGACTTCAGATAAACCTGTTGGACTAATAACCTGGTGTCGCGTGACTTCTGACCGAATCCCACCACAGCAATTGGTGGAGTTTAAATCCAACGGACAAATCTACAGTTGAAAGCGAGGTCGATATTTTCTCTTTCTTTTTACTTGAAGTGTGGGCATGGACGACTTTAAAACTCACCCCCTGTCCATTGGAAGAGTGAGGAGCGACAGATCAGCCAGGATTGTATTGAGTGTCAGACCATGCTCGAGGGGCTGAATGGCCCACTCCCATTCTCTTTTTTAAGACTGTGTTACCAGGTTCCAATCAGGCAGTTAAGTGGTGACATGGCGGGCAAGTTGACCTATCAAATGAGGTGGTTCAGAGGTCCTGCCCCATCCAAAACTGCCGGTCAGCTGGAGGATAGCCACTGGGAATGGCAGAGCCTTGTTGGGGTATAGGTACTTCTGATGGGGACTGTGAGGAGAGGGTGGGGATGGGTCAGTTGAGCGGGGGGGGGGGGGGCGGTGGTTAGAGTCAAGCACAGGGGATGCATAGTTTTCAGGACCCACCAACCTCGTCTTCCGCTCCTCCCCAACCCCAAACAAAAAAAATGAAACCCCAGGTAAACAGGGATGGCCTGTTTTCCCAAGTAGGAGGGCAGTCCGTTTCCTTGCTGTCTGAGGTGATAGAATCAGGCTCGTCGTTAATTGACCATTTATTTGGTGATGGGTCAGGAAGGCCACAGCAAACCATCCCTGCCCCAGGTTGCTGAGCTGTTGGGAATTGAAGGAGTATTTCAGCCATACCAGCCCATCCAATTGTTTGCCCTTCCCACCACTTCTAGGAGGTGAATCTCACTGATGGTGACTGTGACCAATCTCATGAGTTGTCCTAAGGACACACCTCGCTTGCTAAAGCCCTAGAGGGAGCAAAGTCAGCCATCTGATCTGGCTTACATGTAACTTCAGACCCGCAGCAATGGGGCTGACTCTGAGCCGGTCTTTGAAATGGCTGAGCAAACCATTACAGTTAGAGCTACAAATGCCAAATACCGCTCACGCTCGGATGTTGAACAGTTTTTCCTCCGCCTCCGTGCTTACTTCTTCGACCATGAATCTAACCCTCCCTCTACTGACCCTTTCTCCCGCCTCCAACACACCCCCTCCTCCTGGGCACCACCCCAAGGACTCCTACCCTCCCTTGACCTCTTCATCTCCAACTGCTGCCGAGACATCAACCGCCTCAACCTCTCCACCCCTCTCACCCACTCCAACCTCTCCCCCGCAGAACGGGCAGCCCTCCTCTCCAACCCCAACCTCACCATCAAACCCGCACACAAGGGTGGCGCAGTGGTAGTATGGCGCACTGACCTCTACATCGCTGAGGCCAGACGCCAACTCCCCGACGCCTCCTCCTACCGCCCCCGGATCATGACCCCACCCCGACCACCAAACCATCATCTCCCAAACCATCCACAATCTCATCACTTCAGGTGACCTCCCACCCACATCCTGCAACCTCATCATTCCCCAACTCCGCACCGCCTGCTTCTATATCCTTCCCAAATTCCACAAACCTGACTGCCCTGATCAACTCATCGTCTCCGCCTGCTCCTGCCCCACCGAACTCATCTCGACTCCATTTTCTCCCCATCTACGTCCGTGACACCACCCACGCCCTCCACCTCCTCCAAAACTTCCAATTCCCCAGTCCCCAACACCTCATTTTCACCATGGACATCCAGTCCCTGTACACCTGTATTCCCCATGCAGATGGCCTAAAGGTCCTCTGCTTCTTCCTGTGTCGCAGGCCCGACCAGTCCCCCTCCACTGACACCCTCATCCACTCAGCCGAACTCATCCTCACCCTCAACAACTTCCCTTTCGATTCCTCCCACTTCCGACAGACAAAGGGGGTGGCCATGGGTACCCGCATGGGCCCAAGCTATGCCTGCCTCTTTGTAGGTTACATGGAACAATCCCTCTTCCAAAGCTACACTGGTACCGTACCCCACCTCTTCCTCCATTACATCAATGGCTGTATCGGTGCCACCTCGAGCTCCCACGAGGAGCTCGAACAGTTCGTCCACTTTACCAACACCTTCCACCCCAACCTTACGTTTACCTGGGCCATCTCCAACACATCCCTGTCCTTCCTGAACCTCTCTGTCTCTATCTCTGGCATCCACCTGGAAACCGAATTCCATTTCAAGTCCATTGACTCCCACAGCTACCTAGAATACCCCTCCTCCCACCCACCTTCCTGCAAAAATTCCATCCCCTGTTCCCAATTCCTTTGCCTCCACCGCATCCCAAGATGAGGCATTCCATTCCTGGACGTTCTAGATATCCTCGTTTTTCAAGACTGCAACACCCACAGTGGTCGAAAACTCCCTCGACCACATCTCTCACATTTCCCACAACTCATCCCTCACACCCACTCCCCGCAATAACAGCCAAAACAGAATCCCCCTCGTCCTCACATACCACCCCACCAACCTCCAGATCCAACACATCATCCTCCGACACTTGCGCCATCTACAATCTGACCCCACCACCAAAGACATTTTTCCCTCTCCACCCTTATCTGCCTTCCGGACAGCTGTCTCCAAGACTCCCTTGTCCTCTCCACACTCCCCTCCAACCCTACTACACCCGGCACCTTCCCCTGCAACCACAGGAAGTGCTACACCTGCCCCTATACCTCCCCCTCACCCCAAGAAAACCTTCCACATTAAACAGATGTTCACCTGCACATCCGCTAATGTGGTCCATTGTATCCGCTGTTCCCATTGTGGCCTCCTGTATATCGGGGAGACTAAGCAGAGGCTTGGGGACTGCTTTGTGGAATACCTACACTCGGTTCACAATAAACAACTGCACCTCCCAGTCACGAGCCACTTCAACTACCCTCCCATTCCTCAGACGACATGTCCATCATGGGCCTCCTGCAGTGCCACAACGATGCCACCCGAAGGTTGCAGGAACAGCAACTCATATTCCACTTGGGAACCCTGCAGCCCAATGGTATCAATGTGGACTTCACAAGCTTCAAAATCTCCCTGCCCCCACCCGCATCCCAAAACCATCCTAACTCGTCCCCGCCTCCCTAACCTGTCCATCACTTCTCCCACCTATCCACTCCTCCCACTTCAATCCCCATCCCCAACCTACCAGCCTCATCCCCGCCTCCTTGACCTGTCCGTCTTCCCTTGACTGACCAACTCCCACTCTAATTCCCCACCTACACTCACCTTTACTGGCTCCATCCCCATCTCTTTGACCTGTCTGTTGTGCCGGGTTGTCTCCTCTCCACCTATCTGCTCCTTTATCCATCTTCTATCTGCCTCCCCCTCCCTCTCTATTTATTTCAGAATCCCCTTCCCCTCCCCCATTTCTGAAGAAGGGGCCCGACCTGAAACGTCAGCTTTCCTGCTCCTCTGATGCTGCTTGGCCCGCTGTGTTCACCCAGCTCTACACCTGTGTTATCTCAGAGTCTCCAGCGTCGTCAGTCCCTCCTCTGACGAGCATTGCCCAGATTCCACCAAGAGATAAAGATTAAAACAGAGCCTGCTATGCTACACTTTACTGTATTTCACCACAGTAGTGTCTGCATGAGCTCTTCCACTGCTATGTATTTCATACTAAATATTATAATTTATATTTCATATGTCTGGCCTTCAAGTGGAAATATCTTCTCTACATCTGCCCTATCAAACCCTTTTGTTATCTCAAAGACCCCCTACTGGATGATGCTTCTCACATTTTAACCCTGTTTCTCAGTCTGTACACCCTACAAGCATCTCTAAAATTACTTACACTGCATCCTTGTGGGTATTGCACACCTTTCTCATAAAATTGCTTGAGGTCATCGTTGTTTCAAAAACATTGTCTCGGGATACAATTCTGCATTCAGTCCTGGTCGCCACATGACAGGAAGGATGTGGAAGCTTTGGAGAGGGTGCAGAAGAGGTTTACCAGGATGCTGCCTGGATTAGAGGGGATGAGTTACAAGGAGAGGCTAGAAAAACTCGGGATGTTTTCTCTGGAGCGGCGCCGGCTAAGGGGAGACTTGATAGAAGTCTATAAAATTATGAGATGCATTGATAGGGCCTGACGGTCAGAATCTTTTCGCCAGAGTTGAAATGTCTAAATGTGGGGGGCATATATTTAAGGTAAGAGGGGGCAAATTCAAAGGAGATGTGAGGGGCATGTGTTTTACGCAGGGAGGGGTGAGAGTCTGGTACACGTGCCGGGTTGGTGCTTGAAGCAGACGCGATAGGGGCATTTAAGAGACTTTTAGATCAGTACATGAATATGCAAGGAATGGAAGGATATGGTCCATTGGCAGGAAAAAGGGATTATTTAATTTGGCGTCATGTTTGGCACAACATGGTGGGCCGAAAGACCTGTTCCTGTGCTGTCCTGTTCTCTGATATAATATCAATAATTATTGTGAACAGTCATGAGAAAAATAAATTGAATTGTATCTCATTGTAAAACCTCTTACCTAGGGTTCCACATTTAACATTTTTCATATTCTGTAAAACTGCAGCATAATATTTGGGCAGCTTGGTGGCTCAGTTATGAGCACTACAGCCTCACAGCGCCAGGGACCCGGGTTTGATTCCCACCTCAGGTGACTGTCTGTGTGGAGTTTGCACGTTCTCCCCGTGTCTGCGTGGGTTTTCTCTGGGTGCTCCAGTTTCCTCCCACAGTCCAAAGCTGTGCAGGTTAGGTGGATGGGCCATGCTAAATTGCCCGTAGTGTTCAGGGGTGTTTGGGTTATAGGGAGATGGGTCTGGGTGGGATGCTTCAAGGGGCAGTGTGGACTTATTGGGCCGAAGGGCCTGTTTCCACACTATAGGGAATCTAATCAAATATCTTGGAGCTTCCCTGCAGATTTTCAATGTTTGAACGCCTTTGCTTTTAAAGATGCGCTTGTTTATAAATTGCTGGGTTAAGACCTGAACCTCCAGCCCAGAGAATATTTTGATGGAAATATATCGTGTTGCAGTAATCACTTTGTACCACAAGAGGATGCCTTGGCTCAGCTGTTGACACTTTACCCACACCTAACACTTCTGATCACTTGCAGAGGCTTATCATCCAACACTCCACTTACGCCATTTGTATGATTTTTTTTATCTCTCTGCCCTTGATGCTTCTGCCCATAAATTCTGTGACTGTGTGCTACCCTTTCACTTCACCTTACGCAGAGGCTACGCTCCAAAAGCTTGTTATTTCAATTAAACCTGGTGTTGTGTGACTTCTGACTTGGGTCTGGTTGCTCAAAGAATGACCGGTGACAGACAGGAATCATGTGCCGTATTTGTTAGGCATTCCTGGGAATGTTGACTTCTAAACCTGCAGCAATAATAAATATGCTGGACATTCTTTTTATGGTAAATATCTTTTACGCCGAGCTGATCTATACATTGCAATTCCCCTGGCTGTAAGCCTGATTTTTTTTTGGTTTGCTCTAACGCAGTTTCTCTTTGTTGTATCCCTATAGCGTCAGTGACCCCTGCTGCATCACCGAAAGGGCCAAGCCCAGCAAGGCAGCTTCCCAGCAACTTGAGACTTCTGCAGAACCCTCTGATTTCAGGCTTTAACCCAGAGGGTATCTATGTATAACTAGATAATGCCTCCCGCTGGCGAAACCATCTAGAGTGGCTCAAAGGGATCTTTCTCCCCATTGCTTTTTGCAAGAGTGTGATCGATACGCACTTTGTGCAATGAGTCTGTCCATCCTGTGTGCCTTTTACAGTAGCTGCCTCTACCCCAAAGGACAGGAGTCACATAACCGCTGAGCTGCTGATGCTGTTGGAGGGTAGGGAGAGACATTGGCGAGTGCAGTGGTCGCTGGACAAAGGGCAAGAACATCTGTGCAAAATGGGCTGCCTTCCAGGGGCATGTTGGTTCAGTTTTTGCTTCAGCCTTGCAATATATCAAAAGAGGTTAGGGTGGAGAGTCAGGAACATCATGCAAGGCACACTGCTGGATCGGTGAATCCACCTGAAGTTTGTTTAAAACTCTTTCGGTCTCTCCACCTCGTGAGGAAGTCGCCTAGAATTAAAAGCTTAAAAATTCCTGTCTGTATTCACAAACTGGACCTGACTTCTTTCTCGCTGAGTTCCCTGAGTGTGCGTTACAGAACAAACATTACTGTGATGGTGTCTGGGATGCTTTTAAAATCAAGCTTCCTTCGTGTGTAGTTGATTGGTACTGTGAAACAGCGAGCGAACTGTGTTTCTAAAGAATGAAGTTCAAAAATGGAAATTGAACCTGAGTTCCAAAATACCAAGCATCTAATCTGCTCCACAACATCTAAAAAAATTGCTGGGTTTTTGAATCTAAAGTTGTTGGGGTTTGGAATGCGAGGCTTGCGTTCTGCATCATTACCTCCTGAGATTTCCTAACGACGACTGATTTCTAGACTTCTGCTGTGATTGTTCTAACACATTTTGCCACTTCTGCCACGACCAGCCCTCAGGAGAAGGTCTGTCTGCAGACAATGGAAATTAGCTTGTGTCAAAATCTCTGCTGCGAACTCTCAGCAAGCAAGCTAGCGCATTAAAGCCGTTGGTTGGAAGCTCAGCTTGTAATGTTTGCAAAGTTCAGTAAACCAGTCAGGTGGCCCACAGGCCATGCTTATTAACAAACATTGACACACACAACGAAAAGAAATGTATATTTGATGTATTTCAGTGAATCTCAAGCAGATTGGGGCTCCGTAACTTGGGGATTTGGTGAGGCAAATGAGATTTGCCTGATTCCAGCTGTACAATGTATAACAAACAAAATGTTAAGATGGTATTTTTGGCTACTCTTCGGTAGATATTGGTATGTACAATTAATATAAGAAGCTGTTTAATGATGTTGCCTTTATATTATGCAAAGTGATCAAGATGGATAAATGCACAGACTGAACACGTGAGCTTCTTTCACTGTTTGGAACGACAATGCCTTGGCTGTCAAAACAATCATTTCTGTAAATCCTATTTATTATGTACTGTTACTCTGAATTATTCGAAAGGCTGATGTCACACTCTATAGTCTCAATAGCAAGCATGCAATTCGTGCTAAATCAATGCAAAGTGTTAATATTTCAGTATTATGAAGTGCAATGAAATGTACTGTAAAATGATTTTTATCACATTAAGTTGTAACATTTTACGTTTCAAGCTGCCTCATGCTGATATTCTGCTAATGTGAAAGGCAGAGAAGAATAAAGTTCATGCCGATCGGTTGATGATGAAGTGTGTAGATCTATATAACTTGTATTAAGTGTAATCCACACCTTAAATCTGCAGCTCAATGTTAAACCGACACATCCCCCCTCCACCACACCCCTGAATATTGCATGTTTTCTAATTGGTTGAAGACACCATTCGGCACATTGATCTGCTCTAACGAAAGGTATCAGTAACCATCACAACCAGATCTGATAGAAACATACAAAATTACGAAGGGAATGGATAAGATAGGAGCAGGGAGGTTGTTTTCACTGGTGGATGAAACTTGAAAATCAAGGGATGGTGATTACATTGTCTGTTATTGGAGCGGGTCACTGACTGGCATTTGTTGAGTGCAAGTGTTACTCGACACCTGTCAGCCCAAGCCTGGATCTTGTTGCATTTGTTCATGGGCTGCTTTGGTATCTGAGGAGTTGCGAATGGCGCTGAACATTGTGCAATCATTGGCGAACATGCCACTTCTGACCTTATGATGAAGGTCATTGATGAAGCAGCTGAAGATGTTTGGGCCTAGGACACTTATTTAAGATTAAATCCAGATACATTTTGTGCGTGTTTATAATGTTGGTACAGCCTCAAAATAAGGGGTCGCAGATTTAGGACTGAGTTGAGGAGGAACTTCTTCACGCATAGGATTGTGAATCTGTGGAATTCCCTGCCCAGTGAAACAGTTGAGGCTACCTCATTGAATGTTTTTAAGGCAAAGAGACAGATTTTTGAACAGTATAGGTTATAGTGAGCAGACAGGTAAATGGACCTGACACCTCAAAAAGATCAGCCACGATCTTACTGAAAGGTAGAGCAGGCTGAACAGGCCAGATGGTTACCTGTGGTCCTATTTCTTATGTTCTTATGCAACAGAGGGACCTGTTAAGATACATTGTCAGATTAGCGATGCAAATGTTTCCGTGGTTTCTGGGCTAATAATTCAGAAAACGAAGTCTCCACCATGGCTGACTGAGAATTTATCTTTGGATTTTAAGAGAGAAGTTGGACCCAAGATGCTAAAATGTAGCCATGCGTGATCTGTTGGACTGGCATAAAAATATTTCTGATAACATACATTCACTCAAGGAAAGGAGGTTGCCATCTTTCTCCATTTGGCCAAAGTGTGACTTTTGGCAAGGAACTAGTGTGGTTGACTCTTAAGTGGTCTCGCAAGTGCCTCAGATAGAATAGCTAGTGATGAATCAATAAATGTCAGTCTTGCTAGCAAGCATGTCTGCATCCCAAAAATGAGTCTTCTTTTTACTAAACTGCATTGAACCAATTACTTCACACTTGATTATTTCTTAACGCGAGCTACCATTTAATAGTCAAGTTTAAGTCATTTTTTTAAACTGGTGAGTATCCATTGCCATCTTGCACTCTGACTCCTTTAATGCGAGCATAAGCAACATTATAAACACGCACAAAATGTATCTGGATTTAATCTTAAATAAGTGTCCTAGGCCCAACCATCTTCAGCTGCTTCATCAATGACCTTCCACCCCCCCATCATAAGGTCAGAAGTGGCATGTTCGCTAATGATTGCATAATGTTCAGTGCCATTCGCAACTCCTCAGATACCAAAGCAGCCCATGAACAAATGCAACAAGATCCAGGCTTGGGCTGACGAGTGTTGAATAACTCTTGCACTCAACAAGTGCCAGGCAGGCCGTGACCATCTCCAGTGAGAGACAATCTGATCACCCTTGAGTTTCAATGGCATCACCATCATTGAGTCTATCACCGTCAATATCGTGGGATAACCATCGACCAGAAACTCACTTGGACTCACAAACCAAATACAACAGTGGGTCAGAAGTTAGGAATACTGTGGTGAGTAACTCACCTCCTGGCTCCCCAAAGCCTGAACATAATCTACAAGGTGCAAGTCAGGAGTGTGATGGGATACTCCCCATTTGCCTGGATGGGTGCAGCACCAACAGCACTCAAAAAGCTTGATATGATCCAGGATAAAGTAGCTGCTTGATTAGCACCACATCCACAAACATCCACTTGCTCCACCATCAATGCTCAGTCACAGTGGTGTATATTATCTCTTTCTAATTCATTGATAGGATTAGGGCATCACTGGCTAGGTGAGCTTTTATTGTCCAGGATGCACTGCATTTCAACAGCACCTTCCAATCTCTCAGACACTTGCACCCAGAAGGACAAGGGCAGCAGATGCATGGGAACACCACCCCCTGCAAGTTTGCCCCCAAGCCACTCACCATCCTGACTTAGAAATATATCACCGTTTGCTCATTGTCCCTGGGTGAAAATGCTGGAATGCCCTTCCTAAGGTGTGGTTGCACCTCCTGGACTGCACTTATTGATGGGCAATACAACCTGTGAATTGATAAATTGACAAAAGGAAAGCAGTCCGATAATCATGCTTATGCCACCTCCTTACACAAAGTGTCCAATTTAGCTCACTTCCCCTTGCTTTTTCTCCTAATCCTAAAAGTTTTATCTTTTCAAATACATATCCAATTTCCTTTTGGAAATTGCTGTTCAATTTGCTTCCACTATCATTTCAGGCAGTGCATTCCAGACTGTATACATCATTTGTCTCATGTAAGCTTATACCATGGAGCATTCAAGCTTACTAACACTAGCCTGTGACCTTTAATGACTGTAGATGACTGATATTATTCTGCTGTTTAATGGGGTGGGCTGCTTTTCGGCTAAAAACACAAGGGTTCAAGTAAACACTGACATGGACACAGCATGCCAGAAAGCAGTGCATTTGTGACTCGATGAATACAGAACCTCACCTCCAAGAGATGTAAAAACATTACATCAGAAGGAAGCACAAAGGAAGAAAGAGTGAAATGAATTAAAATTGGGTGTTAAGTCTCACAGCAAGTATGCAATACCTTTCATAAGCATACTCATGGTGTCATCAACATATTGTAGCATGTGATCTGATGGGCGGAATGTCTCAATCTCCATCTTACTCAGCCCTCTGACAGTTTGAAGTTGTGGGTGGTACAGGCAGGACAGTGGCTTAGTGATTAGCACGAACGCCTCACAGTGCCAGGGACCTAGATTCGATCCCAGCCTCGGGCGACTGTCTGTGTGGAGTTTGTGCATTCTCCCTGTGTCTGTGTGGATGTCCTCTGGGTGCTCTGGTTTCCTTCTGCAGTCTAAAGATGTACCAGTTAGGTGGATTGGCCAGGGGAAAATACAGCGATAAGAAAGGGTGGGGGGCTGGATCTGGGTGGAATGCTCTTCAGACGGTTGGCCCAGACTTCATGGGCTGCACGGCCTCTTTCTGCACCGTAATGATCCTAAACATGCAACAATTTACATCCTAATTGCTTGGCTTGAGCCCAAACACATACAGCTAAATATTATGGGTTCTTTATCTAATTGTGAGTTGCGCAAGTTTTTCCTGGAGTGTTTCCACCATGCCTTACCAAACTCACCTCATTAACTACCTCGTGTGGCTCTGTAGCATCATAGAATCTCTACAGTGTGGAAGCAGATCATTTCAGCCCAACGAGTCCACACTGACCCTTTCAAGAGGACCCCACCCATACCTGCACCCCCTACCCTACCACTGTAACCCTGCATTCCCCATGGCTAACCCACCCTAACCTGCACATCTTTGGACTGTGGGAAGAAATCAAAGCACCTGGAGGAAACCCGCACAGGCACAGGGAGAATATGCAAACTCCACGCAGGCAGTCACCCGAGGCTGGAATTGAACCCACGTCCCAAGTACTGTGAGGCAGCAGGGCTAACCACTGCACCACTGCGCCACCCCAAAGGCAGGGCAATGGTGAGGGTCAGGAAACTGGGAACCTGGCATATGCTGTGCATGCCCCATCCTCACAGGAGACAGGGCAATGCCAGGAGGAATCGCACGAAGTCCTCTCCCGTAGGAACAAAAACAGATATTGCTGGAAAAGCTCAGCAGGTCTGGCAGCATCTTGTAGAGAGAGATCAGAGTTGACGTTTTGGGGTCCAGTGACTGCTCCTCAGAACCTCTCCTGTCAGGACAGGCCAGAAGTGGCTACACCCAACCCTGAGGATGCTCCTCTCTCTGTATAACTCGCAGGCCCTAGGCATGTCAGGCTGGTCTGGGTACCAGGTCTCCTGGCCAAACCAGTGAGCTCTCCAGCTGGTAAACAGGCTCCTTGCTGAGACTGAATGGCAGAGACAGGAGAAAGAATTCCTACTGAAGGCATTTTGGTGACACGGGTCAATTTGGAACATAAGTGAGAGCTCTCACTGTTATCCAAGTCAGAGATTTTACAGCCCAACTATATGTTTGAGTCTTTGTGTAGCCCTGACTATAATGGTGGCATTTCCTCTCCATAGAACATTTTAAAGTTGCAGCATGATATGGTGGGTAGGTGTATTAACCATGGTAAATGCAAGCTTATGGCAATAAGGTAGGGGGTTGGGACTGGGTCTCGGTTGGATGCTGATTGGAGGGTCGGTTCAGATCTGATGGGCTGAATAGCCTCTTTCTGCACTGCAGGGCTTCGAGCCTGATGAAAGCCTGAAGCTCCTAACCTCTCCGCTACATGTCTGTGAGGCCCTGAATGTCCAGATCCTCTTCCTGTGCCCCCCTAGGCTTCACAACTCACCCACCCATTTACCTAAAACCACCTCTACCTACCTCCCCCAAACTCCCAGCCTATGAGGTGGCCATGCCAAGTGTGGTCATACAATGCCCATCCCTTGAGGCCCAGGGTGCTCCCGACTGCGGACAAACACTCCTCCTCCATTTCCCCTTCTCTAGCTGTCCCTCACCACGTCTCCCTTCACAAATACAGCCGCCCCCTTTGCAGTTGTCATCTCTCCTCCAAACCCCACCCACAACCCCAGAATTGGTTTGTGATCTTCCTTCCCACTATGGCAGATCATCTTTAACCTCCTCCATCCCCTTACCCCTTCGTTTCAATGACAGACTGACTGTGACCCCCATTCTCCCTCCCCAAGCTATCTAACCCCAAAGTCACAAGAAATGGGCAATAGCGAGTGCTCAGGTTCCTTAGTGATGCCAGTCATTCACCCTGACTACACTCACCCTGGCCCCCATGCCCCACCAGACTGGCCATTGTCGATTGTCAGAAACAAAACATCTGGCTCACTAATGCCCTTTAGGGAAGGAAATATGCCACCCAGTGGGTCTGGCCTACATGTGACTCCTGACCCACAGCAATGTGTTGTTTCTCAACTGGGCAATTAGGGATGCGCAATAAATGCTGGCCTGGCTAGTGCCACCCGCTTACAGTAATACAGCTTGGAAACAGACCTTTCGGTCCCATCACCCCAACCCAACCACAATGCCAAACTAAACTAGTCCCACCTGCCTACACTTGGCCCATTTCCATCCAAACATTTCACATTCATGTACTTATCCAAATGTCTTTTAAACATTGTAACTGTATCCTCATCCAACACTTCCTCAGGAAGTTCATTCCACACATGAACCATTCCCCTTGTAAAAAAAGAGTTGCCCCTTAAATCTTTATCCTCTCATTTTAAAAATATGACCCTGGTCTTGAAATGCCCCATCCTAGGGAAAAGAGACCTGCCATTTGCTTTATTTATACCCCTCATGCTTTTGTAAACTTCTGTAAGGTCACGTCTCCCATGAACAGAATAAAAAACACAAAAAGAAGCAAGGCAAACTGTTGTGGTTGTGTGACTATGCTCATCAGCACAGTAAGGCATGGCGGGGGCATGCTATGCAGGTTGGCACTAAAT
Organism: Stegostoma tigrinum; assembly: GCF_030684315.1. Classification (NCBI taxonomy): domain Eukaryota; kingdom Metazoa; phylum Chordata; class Chondrichthyes; order Orectolobiformes; family Stegostomatidae; genus Stegostoma; species Stegostoma tigrinum. Next base: position 48,741,838 of record NC_081378.1, read on the forward strand.
GAATGTTAAGAGGTGAGCGGACCTCTTCCAATCCATGACCTGGATCCCTGTCTACATGCAAAATGTCCTTGCAGCAACATTTCATCTCTGGTTATTAGAGCACACTGTGCTTTCTAATTAGCCTGTAAGTGCATCAGAGATGTGCCGCAATGGTCGTGAAGTGTTGGCAAATGCTGGATGCCAGCCACTGTGGGTGAGAAGTGAATGCAGTTGATGCTCTGAGATGCTGATTGACACAGAGGCTCCTCACAGTCAGCGGCTGGTCAATTTCTCCATGTATCCATTCTGAGTGCCACATCCCAGAGCAAGGAGTTGACCCTGACCATGTGTGGCAGACTGGTGCATTCCAACATCCAGGTCTACATGCTGAGGGACACACTAAAGCTTGGGGCACTACCAGGGAAAGACCATTATCTGAGGGCTTCCTGCTGAAGGTAAATGGGGGTCCGTGTTTGTGCCTCAAATGTATGTAATTATAATCTTGCATATGTCAGAGAGGTTTTAGTTTGCTTGAATAGAGTCAAACTCCAATGTTTGTTTGTTCCCTTGATACATTATTGTACAGAACTGAACTGCATTTGTGACTATGTATATATAAAAAGATATGTTTTATGAATAAAGTTTATGCTTGAAATTTAAAAAAACGTTCAGATTGCCACGTTGAGAATTCTTGACATCTAATTTCTTCAGCACGTTTTGGTGAGAAGCTGAGAATTGACAAGGAGAGGTGTGGCCTCAATAAGATGAATTGGTGACTTGCCTCTGCCAAGGGTGTGACTTGCTATGCCACCTGTCAGAAGAATAAATGATGCAGCAGGTTGTTCTGATGTCGAGAGTTCAGGCACGATTCTGTGACTAATCTCCGTCAGTGCTACAGCCCGCATTGTTCAGGTCTCTCACAGATTCTGCTCCAAAGTGCCTGTGATTGTAACGTAACTGCCAGGAACTGTACTGAATTCTCCCAGGATGTTTCAGTACCATGTTACCCCTTTTTCTACAACTAGTCTGTATCCAAGATAGGGGAGGCAATGGCTAGAGGTATTATTTGTATTATTATCGCTGACATCTGTTAATCTAGAGACCCAGATAATGTTCTGGGGACTGGGGTTTGAACCTTGCCACGGCAGATGGTGGAATTTGAATTCAGTAAATATCTGGAATTAGGAGTCTAATGGTGACCATGAATCTATTGCTCATGTCGGGAAAAACCCATCTGGTTCACTAATGCCCTTTACGGAAGGAAACTGCCAACCTTATCTGGTCTGGCCTACATATGACTCCAGACCCACAGCAATGTGCTTGACTCTTAACAGCCCTCTGGGCAATTAGGGATGGGCAATAAATGCTGCCTGGTCAGCGACGCCCTCATTCCATGAATATATAAAAAAAATTCCCGATCCGAAGCTGTAAACAGTTTAGTGCTCACTCAATTCATTATTTTCACACGTCCTATGATGCAACAGTGTATTTCATTAGCTGTAAAGCAGTTTAGCAAGTCCTGGGGTCATGGAAGGTGCTATATAAAGTCAGGTCTTTTCTTCTACCAAGGTCAGAATCCACAAGACACCACGTTATAGTCCAACAGATTTATTCGAAAACATCAGCTTTCGCAGCGTCTCACCTTCCTTGGGTGCTGGGGGAGCAGCGCTCCAAATGCTTGTGACTTTAAATAATCCTGTTGGACTATAACCTGGTGTTGTGCAACTTCTGACTTTGTCCATCCCAGTCCAACGCTGGGAGCTCCACACGATGGCTGTGGGACTGGGTATCACATAAAGACCAAAGGGGCGAGATTTCCTTCATTATCGGAACATGGGTGGTTTTACAACAACAATCAGATGGCTTCATGACGACTTTCACTGACATCAGCCTTTTTATTTTCATGTGTTTAAAAACTGAGTTTGAATTCTGAGATAGTATTGATGGCTGGAACTTACAATGTTTATGATAACACTGGCGTACAAATCTAGTAAGATACATCTATAATTTGGAACTTTTTATTCCTTTATTTTTCTGTTTTATTCCTATGACTTTGTATTTTTCTCATTAATTCCTAAGAATCTGTACTTAAGAATCTCTACCAAGGTTCCTTTGTACCTAAGATGGTGCCCTAAATGGCAAATTGTAAACTTTTCACATGTGAGTACATGTGAAAATAAAGCTAATGCTAGTTCTCATAAATGCGAGAGACCAAAACAGAGGGAGCACACTTTGCTGCACATTCTTGGTTCAACATTGGTTGGCAGTAACGAGCTAAACTCTCATTGTGTTACAAAGCTGAATAGCACAGGTGGTAAAGAATGTTTTTTTTACAGAGAGGTGACACTCGGGTTACGCTTCAATCACATTTCAATATAACTCATCCGGATGCAAAAACGTCTTCTCAGTCTCAGTACTATCGGATCAGGTGGCAGGGCATTTTGATCAGACAAAAGCAAGTGTAATCCTTGCCTTTAAAAATAGAAGCATCATGTACAAAAACTGGTTATGTTAAGGAAGTTATGCTAGACCCTCATAAAACATTTGTTAGGTCTCAGCTGGAGTATCGGCTCCAGATCTGGACATCACACCTTAGGAAGGATATCAACAAGATGGTGAGGGGGGTAGAGGAGATTATGTATGAATACACAAGTCTCGGCTGTTTGGAGGCAGGAAGGTCTTGTCCACACACTGCACTTGTTTCCACTTGACAAAACATGTGACAGACACCCCTTGATTTATTTGCCTGCCCAACCATCATGGTTTAAACGGCAAACAAAATTTGGCAGTTAACTGTCAGTCATTGCCTAACTGGTACAATCTCCATCACAACACCTCCACCGTTCAGCGTCCACTTGCCAATTATCAGCTCGTGCAGTGCAAAAGTTGTTTTCCCTTCATATTTGTATTTTTGCGAATTGTCTTGATGACTGTAAGATCAAAATGCGTCTGTTTTCAGTAAACAGCGCCCTTGCTGGCATAACAGTGTTCCTCGAAATCTTTATTCTTGAGTATCCTTGATTTTATCCATTTGACTATCGTTGGCTGTGCCTTATGTCCTTGAATTCCTTCCTTACAGCTCCCTGCCTCACTTTCTTTCTGTCTGACATTCCTTAAGGTTAACCTCTTTGACTAAGCTTTTGGTCACCTGCTCGAACATCTCCAAATGGACCTCAGAGTCACCTTCCTTTGTGCAATAGACATTTGATTATATCAGAGTTAAGCTAAGTTGTTTTAATGATACTGTGGATGAGGAACCAGGGTTGTGCAGAGAACTGGGAGTTTGTTCACCCTAAAACAGAGAAGGTTGAAGGTGCATGTAACAGAGATGGTGAAGAATCATACAATCCCTACAGCGTGGAAGCAGGTCATTCGGCACATCCAATCCAAACCAACCCTCCAAAGAGCATCGCACCCACTCCCACCCCCTACACTATAACCCTGCATTTCCCATGGCTAATCTACCTAACCTGCACACGTTTGGACTGGGGGAGGAAACTGGAGCACCCAGAGGAAACTCATGCAGTCATGGGGAGAAAGTGCAAACTCCACACAGATCCCAACCTGGGTCAAACCTGGGTCCCTGGCACTGTGAGGCAGCAGTGCTAACCACTGAGCCACTCAGATAGTCAGAAATATAGAGAAACCTGCCACTGGCAGGATGGGAGAGTGAGATCATCACAGGGGAGAGTGAGACCATTGCAGGGGGAGAGTGAACCCATCGCAGCGGGAGAATGAGACTATCACAGGGAGAGACTGAGACCATCACAGAGGGAGAGTGAGGCCATCACAGGGGGAGAGTAAGACCATTTGCAGGGGGAGAGTGAACCCATCACGGGGGAGAGTGAGACTATTGCATGAGAGAGTGAGAAAATTGCAGGGGAAGAGTGAGACAATTGCAGGAGAGAGTGAGACCATCGAGAGGGAGAGTGAGACCATCACAGGGGGAGAATGAGACCATTTGCAGGGGGAGAGTGAACCCATCGCAGGGGGAGAGTGAGACTATCATAGGGAAAGAGTGAACCCTGATGTGATGTCAGCAAGGTAGTCCCAGTGGCGAACGATGGCACCTGAGGATTGGCAACTTTATTGTTGATTGGATCCAGTGCTAGAGGGGGTGGATCAGTGGTGGAAGACCATCACAGCAACATCGAGAAGGTGGGCCACAGCAACAGACTCTGACATTGGTGGGCCTGGCGCAAGCGGGGGTGGTGGTCCAGCCGTGAAAGATGGTGCTCGGGGATCAGTGACTTTGATGTTAGTTGGGTTTGGCGTGGACGGCAGCGAAGTAGTTGCTCAGAACTTAAGTGTAGCTGGAGTTCTCTTTAAGCTGTATCTTCTCATTTTGCTTTTATTCATAAACCATCAAAATGGTGCCATGTTGTGGCAATGAATGAAAGTGTTTCACTGTATTTTATTGTATTTCTCACTGTAAAATACACGCGATAATAAAAATCATTCATTCGTTCACAGAACCCAAGATCAGAGACACAGAATTCCTGAAGGGGACTATCATAATTGCCTAGCGAGTGCTAGCCAGCAACAACTAGTTTTAAATGATGAATCATTAAGAACAGATGAGCTGTGTCTTGATGTTGAACAAACGAAATTCCTGAGTAAACAGGTTGACAGCAGCTGGGGAGAGGGGTCCTTCAGGACTGGAACAGAGGCACAATGGGCTGATTGGCCTCCCACTGTGTTGCCCATTTTCTATGAGTCATGCTTGCAACAAGTGGGAGAAGGTCTGCAGTGTTTACATGTTAAAAGCCGCCCCTCTGGTTGGAAAGCTGAGGGCTTCACTCTGCCTCACTGTTGCCCCCTTATGGACATGAGGCAGAAGCCAACAAGGCTGCCTCTGACCTGGATGCAATCCCCACCACGCCCCCCCAGCCCCTTATGGCCTGTGCCCACATGCTGTGGCTATGCACGGCTGCTGCCACATGACCAATCCAAAACAGTCCCACCAAACCACCCCCCCCACCTCCACTACCACCAAGAGGTTGGACCCAAGCAAAATGAGGCTTCTACGTGGCCCATCGCCCCTGGGCAGTGACAAAACATCAAGACCTTTGATGCCTCAGTCTGGGCGCATTGACTCGTGTTTAGCTCAAAGGCCGTTATCTGTTGTCTCGCACTTGGCTTTCAATTCTGGCAAGGGTCAGAACTGAAAAGGAAATGTCTTGCTGTCTCTGTCTGTCTGTCTATCATGAACCAGCCTTCCTTTACAATGGGAACGTATAGCTTTGGTTTACCAGAGCAACTGAAATCCTTCTTTGCAGACATGTGAGGCAGACAATTAGGGTACTTTGTGGACACACTGATGAATTTCTAAGGGCAGAGAAAATTGTATCTTTCCTGCATCTAGCAGCTAGGCTGCAGCTTACCATTGCCTGTTCGAATTCCAAAAGGAATCAGAGCGTTCCAACACAGAAGCAGGCTACACGAGTAATTGTGCAAATCTGGAAAGCTTCCACAAAGGAAGCTGGAATTTGTCTGGATTAACTATGTCAAGACACTGAGTATCATAGAATCCCTACAGTATGGAAACAGGCCCTTCAGCCCAGCAAGTCCACACTGACACACAGAGCATCCCACCCAGACCCATTCCCCTACTCTACACATCCCTGAATACTACAGGCAAGTTAGCAAGGCCAATCCACCCAGCCTGCACATCTTTCTAGGTGGATTGACCATGCTAAATTGCCCATAGTGTTCAGGGATGTGTAGATTAGGTGGGCTATAGGTCTGGGTGGGATGCTTGGAGGATCAATGTGGACTTGTTGGGCCAAAGGGCCTGCTTCCACACTGTAAGGATTCTATTATTGATCTTCAGATTGTGGGAGGAAACTCACACAGACAAAGGGACAGTGCGTGAACTCCACACAGACAGTCGCCTGAGGGTGGAATCGAGCCTGGGACCCTGGCACCGTGAGGCTGCAGCGCTAACCACTGAGGCACCGTGCTGCTCTCTTTTCTCGAGGGACGATCTAATGTAATGGCAGAACAGGCTTGAGGGCTGAATGGTCTTCTCCCAGTCTTCTGTTCTATCAGACCCCTCAGTCTAGCTGCAGTCTTTCTCATCTCCAGTTAATGAGTGTAATTCCCAATTCATTCAGAAACCTTTTGGAAAAACTGATGGATACTGGTGTTCGAGAATTTCCATTCTTGCGTTCTTTTTTTTGCGAGATCATGTGCTTTTTATTCCCCAGAGGGCTTTTGTGGCACAGTGGTATTGTCCCTACCTCTGAGCCAGGAGGCCAAGGTTCAAGTCCCTCCTGTTTCAGAGTTGTGCCATAACACCAGTTGATCAGAAGCAATTTATTTAAGTATTTTTAATCAACCTGTTCGGACATGTTATGTTACATCATTAACATTAGTGGGACCTGAACTCTCAACCTTCTGGCTAGAGACATAACTGCTCCGTTCACAAGATCCTCAAAAAAATTTATTTTTATCATTTTACCAACTGCTGGAAAAAAAATCTCTCAATAGAGTCATAGGGTTGTACAGCTCGGAAACATACCCTTCACTGTAACTCGCCCATGCCGACCAGATATCATATATTAATCTAGTCCCATTTGCCAGCATTTGGCCTGTAACACTCTAAACCCGTATGATTCATTTATCCATCCAGACACCTTTTAAATGTTCTAATTGTACCAGCCTCCACATCTTCGTCTGGCAGCTCATTCCACACACGCACCACCCTCTGTGTGAAAATGTTGCCCCTTAGGCCTCTTTTACATCTTTCCCCTCTCACCTGAAACCTATGTGCACTAGGTTTGGACTCCCCTACACTGAGGAAAAGACATTGGCTACTCACCCTATCCATACCCCTCATGGAAAATAGCCCCAGCCTATTCAGCCTCTCCCTTTAGCTCAAATCCTCCAACCCCAACAGCATCCTGTAAATCTTTTTGCACCCTTTCAAGTTTCAAAACATCTTTCCTATAGCAGGGAGACTGCAACTGAATGCAATATTCCAAAAGTGACCTAACCAATGTCCTGTACAGCCACAACATGACCTCCCAACTCCTGTACTCAATGCACTGTCCAATACAGACAAGTATACCAAATACTTTCTTCACTATCCTGTCTACTTGTGAGCCCACCTTCAGGGAACTATGAACCTGCACCCCAAGTTCTCCTTGTTCAGCAACACTCTCCAGGGCCATTCAATTAGGCATATGAGTCCTGGCCTAATTTCCAAAATGCAACAACTCACGTTTATCTAAATTAAACCCCATCTGCCACTCCTCGGCCCAGTGGCTCATTTGATCAAGATCCCATTGTACACTGAGGTAACCTTCTTCATCATCCACTACACCCCCAATTTTAGTGTCACCTGCAAACCTGCTAACCATTCCTCCCATATTCACTTCCAAATCATTTATCAAGGATCCTTGACCACCTCAATCAGATCATCCATGAACTTACAATCCAGCTTTTTTTAATAGCCCAAATGTCTTTCACCTGAATCAGTGACTGCATTCTTCATTTGTTACTGATCACATGATGCCAGTCACACAATTTCTGGAAATTTCTCAATGGCAGAGGACATAAGATGATATCGTCCTTCTGAAATATCACACTCATTGCACAGTAGAGACATCCCAGTCAAGTCACACAAAAGATCTACAGACAACGTATCTTCCCAGCTGGAGTGGTTTGAAAGAAAACTTTTGAAACTCCTTATGTTAAAAATGGTATTAACGATTTTTCTGATATATTTTAATTACAGCTTGAATTTGGTGAGGAGTTATCAAGGAATTTCATTCACTAAAATATCTCAACCCAAACTTGTCATGTGACTGACACTCCTAGTTTATTTGAACTGCCTTATCTAATGATAGTTTTTGACTTCTCTCCTCAGTTTGCTCGTAACACCAGAAAACAACAATGCAGCTCCAAGCTTAATTAATGCTGCCTTAATCTCCATCAAAAGGCTAATTTAAAGAAAGCATCTGTCTCTTGACTGCAAAGTTAACCAAATTTAGTTTACAACAGCTGCAGTTTCCATAACAAGTCATAGGGAAGAGAACAGAATGTACAAACCAACTCAAAGGATATTAACTTATTGGACTCCAATTCATGTGAACAAACATCTTTGCTTTGAAGCATTTTGCAATTTAAAACGTATTTCCTTTCCCTTTCTTCTTTCCTTGGATGCATATGTGTGTGGAGATGTGTTGTGAACCAATCCCCCTGATTTTTGCATGCATTACTAAATCCTGCTTTGTTTTACCTTGAGAATTTTCCTGTGGGCGATTTAAAAAAATTGAACTTCACACAAAGAATTTGGGAAAGCATATCACTGTCTATTATAAAATAAATGAATTAAAAACCTGTTGTGTCATTGACAGATTAGAGAACAGTGAAAATAATTCAATGTGCCTTTTTCCTCAAGTCTATGCCAATTTAAATATTAATGTAAATAAATATAATTTGTTATATTTTCAGGTGTAGTGCCCAATTGTTCCATATTCCTCTGCCTGTTCATCTCATTGATACAGTGTAGGTAGCTTCTCAAATTTTATTTGCTTGTCTTATTCTGCACAAGGCAATGACCATCTCCAACAAGACAGAACTTGAACATCATCCTTTGACATTCAATGACATTATCACCACTGTATCCCCTGCACACCACTCCCTGGGAATTAGACAGACCAATAACTAAACTGGAATCATCATATGAACGTTGTAGTTACAATAACGATTCACAGGCTGGGAATTCTGTGGTGAGTAACTCATCTCCTGACTCTCCAAAGCCTGTCCACCATCTACAAGGCACAAGTCAGGAGTGTGATGGAATACTCCCCACTTTCCTAAAGAGTGCAGCCCCAACAACATTTCAGTGTTGCGGGGTAACTCCCTCCCTAATAGCACTGTGACAGCCACGATACCATGTGAACTGCAGTGCTTCTAGAAGTCAGCCCATCACAAACCCGTTAGATCTCATATTTTCCAAGGAGAGTCTGAGTCCAGTGGTAGATTCAGGTACAACTTTATTTTGGTTCAACTTCGCCACAGTTTTAGGTTTTCGTTTTAGCAGGACACATTAAAACTTCAGATTGTATACAGTTAAAATTTAGAGTGCATATACGCCCTACCACCAACCAACACCCAACTTTGATACTTCTGTTCAGCACCGTTCAGTTATCCCTCTGTGATTGGCTCTCTGGTACAGCACCTTAAAGAAATGGACAGGCTGGTGGTCATGATGTTTTCACAGACTGTAATGATAAGGGGGGGTGGGGCAGACACTTCTACTGTCTGGAACTGGTTTGAATCTTTACTTTCAGTGGTTTTTTGTACATATTTTTTAGATTAGATTACATTACCTACAGTGTGGAAACAGGCCCTTCGGCCCAACAAGTCCACACCGCCCCTTGAAGCATCCCAACCAGACCCATCCGCCCCCACATGTGGATCTATAACTACCTGGGAATCTATATCTATGATTATCTGAAGGATCTGAACTAAAACCGACTCTTAATACTGTCACAGATTGATTAAATAATTCAAGGGGAACAACTTCTTAGAGTAAAATGTTCTTATTGTGTGATCAATTGCAGCTACACAGTCTATCCCAGCCAGTGACCTTGATTCTTACAGAACTGCTATTGTCCTATTTGCTGAGGCTACATTAACCAAATATTTTCCCACATGTTCTAACTGCTGTCAGCCATGTTCTGCAGAGCTTGTCAGGGATAGGTGTCGGCCATTTTGCACCTCTCAGAAAGAAGCAACATGTTGAGGTACAGCCACCGAGGTTTGTTTTTGGGCATACAGAAAATCAAGTGCAAATAAATTTTGCAAATTATTATGTAGCAACATGCAGCACACTGTAATAATTCAGTCATTTTAACACAGCATCCTGCTCACGTGCCTTGGCATGCTGCAGTGTTCCAGTGAGTCACAGCACAAACTGGGGGAACAACACCTTATCTTCAGGCTAGTCTCTTTAGAGCCCTTTGGGCTCAATATTGAGTTCAACGTCTTCAAATTGTGAACCAACTTCCATTCCTTCCCTTTCTTTTAGCTTTGCTTGTCCTGTCACCATGTCCTCTCTCCCCTGCTACACCGTCCCCCCTGTCCCTGCTGTGGGATACTGTGTTGTTCCCAGTCTGGCAGTTAGACACACCATTCTTCTGCCATTCTCACACTCCAATCACTTAATCTGATCTGTCAACATCTTTTCTCCCCACGGCACTCCAACCCACCCTTCAACTGTTGTATAAATAGTAAGAATAAGTCCTCCACACTTCACATCAGCTCTGCTGAAGAGTCACCTAGACACAAACCAATAGCTTGCTCTCTCCATGGATGTCTGACCCTCTGTGATCTCCAGGATTTGTTGTTTTCAATAGTTTAAGAATAACTGTATGTCAACTTAAAGTAACCTTCTGCTTGGTTTATTGTAAGCCATGTTTTTGAATTCAGCTTTCATTGAACGGAAACACTGAACTTCCATCATAATATAACCCCATGAAAGAAAATGAGAGCAAATATTGTCTGAACTCCCAGGAAAATCTCATATAAAGTCTAAATGATAGTTTAGCACAGAGAGGGGAACTTGGAGGTGATGGTGTTCCCATGTATCTGCTGCCCCTTGTCCTTCTAGATGGAAGTGGTCATGGGTTTGGCAGGTGCTGTCTGAGGATCTTTGGTGAATTTCTGCAGTGCATCTTGTAGATTGTACACACTGCTGTGACTGAGTGTTGGTGATGGAGGGAGTGGATGCTTTTGGACTGATGCATGAAATATTCACTGGAGTTTAGTAGACCGACGATGAATCTCATAGAAACCTATAAAATTCTAACAGGATGAGATAGGGTAAACGTAGAAAAGACGTTTTCAATGACTGGGGAGTCCAGAATTAGGAGTCACATAAGGATACAGGATCGGCCATTTAGGACTGAGATTAGGAGAAATTTCTTCACACAGAGAGTGCGGGGACTGTGGGATTCTTTGCCACAGAAAGTGATTGAGGACAAAATATTGAATGCTTTGAAGAAAGAAGTTTGATATAGTTCTTAGAGTTCAAGACATCAAAGGGTATGGGGAGAAAGCAGGAACAGGGGACTGATTTGGATGATCAGCCATGATCGTATTGAATGGTGGAAAAGGTTCAAAGGACCGAATGGCCTACTGCTGCTCCTACTTTCTATGTTTCTATACCGTAGTTGACAGAACTGTACACCGTATTCCAGTCAAAGCCTACCCAGCATTTTATAGTTCTAGTTTAATGCTCTTTTGTCTTGTATCCTATACGCTGGTCAATAAAGGAAAGCATCCCATATATCTTCTTAACCCCCTCATCCACGTACCTGCTACCTTCAGGAATCTGTAAAAATGCACAGCAAGACCTCCCAGGGTCCTGCCTTTTCTAGTGTGATTCCTTACCTTCTTCATCCTCTCCAAGTGCATTGCCTCACACTTTTCCCAATTGAATTCCATTTGCTCTGTCCTTGTGAACAGACCAGTTTAAAGTCATTTGTAGGGAAGGTGTTAAAATCTGTTTTACAGGATGTGACAACAGGGCGTTTTGAAACAAATGGTGGCACCGAACAAAGTCAACATGGAGTTCTCACAGGAAATCGTGCTCAACAAGCCAGTTGACATTTATTGAGAGTATTAATTGTAGCATGGATAAAGGAGAATGAGTGGATGTCTTGAATCGGATTTACAAAAGGTTTTTCACAGAATCTCTACAGAGTGGAAACAGGCCATTCAGCCCATCAAGTCAGCACTGATCCTCTGAAGGCCATCCCACCCAGATCCAGTCCCCCACCCTATCCCCATAGCCCTGTACTTCACATGGCTAATTCACCGTGCCTGCACGTTCCAAGACACTACAGCATATTTAGCATGGCCAACCCACATAATCTGAACATCTTTGGACTCTGAGAGGAAACTGCAGCACCCCGAGGAAGCCCACACAGACACGGGGAGAATGTGCAAGCCCTATACAGTCATGCAAGGCTGGAATCAAGCTGGGTCTAGGCCCGAAACGTCAGCTTTTGTGCTCCTGAGACGCTGCTGGGCCTGCTGTGTTCACCAAGCCTCACGTTTCATTATCGTGGGTCCCTGGTGCTGTGACGCAGCAGTGCTAACCACTGAGCTGCCCAAAGGTATGACACTGGATAAGGTTCTCCACAGAACAGTAAGAGCAAATGGCACTGGGGCAAATATGCTAAATTGGACTTCGAAGTGGTTAACAAGCAGAAAATAGGACTGAACAGATCACTCTCAGGGTGGGATACCAGAGGAACAGCATTAGCTCCACAATGATTCCAAATTATTTGGATCTGGAGATCAATTGCAATATTCCCAAATTTGCCAATGACACCAAACTGGGTGGGAATGAGAGCAGTGAGGGTGCACGGAGGCTTCAAGAGATGGACAGAAATAGTAAATGAGCTAGAACATTGCAGGTAGAACATAACATGAAATAATAAGCATGTCAAATTGTCCACTTTGGTTGAATATCAGAAAGGGAGGAACTCTTTTCAAATGTTGAGCAGTTGGAAGGTATTCTTAGATTTCAGAAGAATAAGGAAGGGTAACCTCAACGATGCTTACAGAACTTCTCCAGGATGAGACAAAGTAAATATCGATTGTTACATTTTCCCAGTCTGGTGCCTCTAGGACCCCAGGGCATAGCCTCAGGATAAGGGGGAGTTCATTTAAGACTGAGATGAGAACGAATCTCTTTTTTCACATTCATTCATGAAATGTGAGCATCACTGCTGGACCAGCGTTTATTGCCCATCTCTCTGGATGGTCTGGACTCACATTTAGTAAGACCAGGTAAGAATGACAATTTCCTTCCCTGAAGGAGATCTGGGAACCAGATAGATTTTTTTTGCCAATCGATAACATTTGTGGTCATCATTATAGTTTCAATTCCAGATTTTATTTTTAATTGAATTCAAATTCCACCATCTGTCACAGTGGGGTTGAAACCCAGGTCATTACCTAAGTGTGGGGATTAAAAATCTATCAGTAGGCCATTGCTTCCCCTTCACTCAGGGAGTGGGGAATCTTTGAAATTCACTCCCACAGAGGCCTAAGGAGTTCAATCGTTGAATGTGTTAAAGACATGCACTGATAAACGTGTTCAAGTTCATTCATTGATACATCTCTAGAGACTACTGATATTGAGGGATATAGAGCTAGTGCAGGAAGGTGGTATTGAGGTAGATGATCAGCTATGAGCTGAAACGGCAGGGCGTGGACAATGGCCTCTTAAGAATCTCCTCCACAATGCTCCAAGTTTGCTGATTTCCTCCAATTCTGGCCCCTTGCTCATCAACAGATTTCAATAGCCCCGACACTAGAAGCTATGCTTTCATCTGCCAAGAATTAGCTTTAGAATTCCCTCCTAAAACTACTCTATCTCTCTTCCCTCCTTTAAGACTGTCCTTAAACCAACTCTTTGACCATGACTTTGGTCATCTGCTCTAGTACATTACACAGGTTTGTCTGTATTATTTTCTAAAGCTCTTGTGAAGCACTTAGTCCTGTTTTAATACAAATAACAAATGTGCAACTTACAAAATTCATACCCTAGATCACTAGGACTATCTCTTTACCTTAGTCAGTCCTACAATATCATCCAAAACCAACTGAAAGTGCAATATGAGGATGACCATCATTTTGGACCCAGTTTTACATTCATTTCCAATAATAATGGATTTCGCAAGTGGCTTATATAATTTACTCCATTTGTTGATAGCAATATTTGCATATTTATCAGTTTTTAGCATATTGCCAACTTTCACATTGACTCATTAACACTATTACTTTCAGATGAAGTGGAAATCACCAACTGATTGACAACCATAATCAATGCAGGACTGCAAATATAAATAGAACTCTTAAGAATCCAACACAACTCCTTTCAAACTGACTGAGTGTCTCCATCTCTCTGCAGCTTTATTCTAAATTTTAAAATACGTAGGAGTTGACCAGTTGCACACGACTGCCCTTTTCGGTATTCCCAAATCTAAAATCCGCATTGATGAAATTCTTTAGCTGTAGACTGCAAGAATTTTAAACAGATTCCAGCCATGTGCAATTCATTTAGACATACGGTCATAGAAGTTCACAGCATGAAAACAGGCCTTTCGGCACAACTTGTGCGTGCTGCCCAGTTTTCACAAGTAAACTAGTCCCACATGCCTACGTCTGGTCCGTATCCTTCCATATCTACCCTGCCCATGTACCTCCCCAAATGTTTCTTAAATGACAAAAATTGTACTTGCCCCAACCACTACCTCTGGCACTCCCTCTACAGATATGCCCCACCGTCTGTGCAATCTAACTGCCTCTCTGGACCTTTTAGTAAAGAAAAGGAACACACTTTACTCTAAAGTTATAATGGGAGTGAATCAGTTTTTATCTTTTAAAATGCAGACAATATTTATTATAATAACTTAATATTGCATAAGCAGTAAAGCACTAACAAGAAGTGCAAAACATTATTGAACAACTCTTCATAAAATTCAGTTCATTCAAAACAAAATATTCAGGGGTTGTCATGTGCCATTATCCCCATACAAAAATAGCATATCAGACAATATTCATCATTATTCACAAACTATTTACAGTACACAAACAAAATCTACTTGAGGCAATATATGTATTTCACAATATTGTAGGACACAGCATGTCAGGCATTCAGCAACAGCAATGTAATCAGGATGAGTACAAGTGTTGGATCACGCTCAGGCAGGAATTTCTCTCAGCTGTTACATAACCCCGCACAGCATCACCAAACCAGCTGCCTTGGCAACAACTAAAAATAGGTCTTACTGAGGCCACCATCTCCTCGGCCTGGGTGATGAGGTTCTCAACTGCGACTTTCAATTCTCCAACTGAACAGCAGAAAGAGGGCTGCAGGAGACAAACAGCATTAAATGCGCCCAGCAACTTTCATCTCTGAAACAAATAGGCCACAAGAGTTAACACATAATTCCAAGCAGGACTGAGGCAGGCAGTCAGCCATGAACTGATGGGCACAAGGCAGTGATCTCTCTGAAATCTGTATTTAACTCAGAAGTAAAGGTGTGAAGATCCAAATGGTTTGCGTTCTCGGCACACTGGAGAAATCCCCTCTGCTCATTCTGTCTTCTTGTTTTAAACATCGGCAGAGGGAAATGCAGAACATGCTGTTTTTAAACCTTTACTCGGGCTGTGAAATCTTTTAAGTCAAACAGGCATCAAACGCAAACTAATGGAGAAAGAAAAATATGACAGCTTCTCCAGCATTTTTAGGTGTGGGACATGAACACAAGTATTGAAAGGAGGGAGAGGTTAATCTGCAAAGTGACTGCCAGGTAATTACTCAGCACAAACAAGGGTTAAACCCCAATTCGAAGAGTATGAATCTAGCGTAGGAAAATGGTGGTACAGACTTAATAGGTCAAAGGCCCCCTCTGTATGTAAGATTCTATGGCTCTTGTACTTTACATGAGTCTAATCCAAGTTGATCTTTACCCACTGTCAGAACTGAGATTGCTAATTTGTGTAGCCTCAAACTGCATGTTCTGTGTATGGTTGTTAATTTTGGACCTCACTTCCTTCCACCTCTACGCCTCTCTGTGAGGTTTGCTGCCTAGTTCTATAGTTTGGTACGTGGGGAGCGAGAATGGAGGGGAACAATAGGAGCATGGTGGCTGCTTCAGGACTTGCTGTCTGGTGATCGCCGTGGCTCCAGATCTGGGCTCAAAACTCCTTCTGCTGGGAGAAGGAGCCCAGTTGCCTCGGACCCACACGCACGGGGCGGCAAACCAGGGCCTGTGCCCGGGGAGAGGTCCTGGCAGAGGAGTCTATTGGGTGGCAAGGCTGAAATGGCAGGAATGCCAGGGTAAAGGACTGGAATGGGAGCTGGGTACCAGCATCTGTCCAGGTTGGCTTTGTCCAGAAAGGGCACGTATGGAGCAGCTGCCGAGGAATTGATGAGATAAAAGGGCACACAGAAAGGGGGCTGCTGACCAAGCGTGGGCATCATGCCAATCCCCATCATCGGGTGAACAGCAGGCTTGAGGCCTTCCTCAGAGCCGGTCACGTGACCTGCCAGATCAACTTTGACCCTTTTGGCTGGTCGGTCATCGGTCTCCTGTTTAATGTCACAAGTCCGGCTGAATGTGTCACATGGAGTCAACTCCTTCTCACTTCTCCCCTCACCCCTCTCCCCTTCTCCTCCATAGCCACTGTCAGTGTCCGTGTCGCTCCCAGTGTGCTCCACCACTTGTGTCCGCTGGATGACCGGGACACAGTTGCCACCGGGACCGGCCTGGCCTGGCGCCACCGCCACCACCACCTGAGCATCGGCCTGCCCTGCCCCCAAGGTCGGCATCTCCCCATTGGCTCGGAGATGGGTGACAGCACGGTGCAAGTGGCCAATCAGCTGCTCCTTCGGAGTCCAGTTTTCGAAGCTGGTCAGGTGTTGCAGCACTTCCCTGGCACATGTCTGAAATCCTAAATGGAAGGCATCCAGATCTGACTGTGTGGCACCTTTCAAGGCACGGTCCCCTCAAAAAAAAACATACAAAGGCAGATCACAAGTGACGGATCCTGACTCTGTACAACTACTCTCCAAACAACACTGCTCCAACACCATGACAAACAAATCCTGAATCAGCGTTAGAACCAAGCCTTTGTCTATCCTCCCAGCTGGGTATAAATCTCATATCCCATTCATCATAACTGTGGTAAATTATAAACTATCAATTTCCAACTTCCATCAGTCAAATTTAATATCTGAGACCTTTGTGAACTAAAATAATTTTTTTGTGGACAGAGCATTGACTTAAAATATCTACGCCTGATCAGATTGAGCCAACCTCATAAAACCGATGAGATAAATATGGCCTGAGCCAAATTTAGTATTTTATATAAGGGCACTGTGTCTCCTATTTTTGATTTGCATCTTTCTGGGAGTTGTACGTATTGGGGTGAAAGTTGCCTGCAGATCATTCAGCTTGAGTGTGCAATGATGCCAGACATGGGAATACACAAGCAAACTGTACTTCAGGAAATCAGCTTTTGGGCACAGCCATGAGAAAACAAACAGATTCATGACGGCAAAACCTGGAAAGCTTGCTCTCCAGCTCTCCTCCTGTTTCTTTCTCAATCTCTTCGGAAGCCAGAATTGGTGATTAAGCAAGGAGAAACAAACAGTTACCAAAATCTCAATGATTCTACAAATAAAACTATTGCTGATCATACAAGACATTAACTGGAAAACACATGATCTCAGGTTCAACTCTGACAACATGAGGACTCTGAAAAACTTTTATAACATCTACTCTATTTTTTCTCATTCCTGGAACAGTGACTACACTCCAGAAGTATCTCAAAGGCTGCAAAACTCTCTAGAGTGTCACAAAGACATGTAAGACACTATGGAAATAAAAAGAATATCTATTTAAAACACTGTCCTGTCACTTACCATTTTGCAAAGTAATAATCTTCTGATGCTGTTGCTCTGTTAAAGTGGTCAATGCCTTTAAGTGTTTCAGTGTTAATTCCAGTACTACAGCTTTTTCCAGATGCCCCAATGACTTGGATGGAATGGGGGGAGGGAGGGTGGAAGAATAGGGCAATTTAATTTTTATAAATTATTTCTTCAATTATAACTTTAAAAAACAGTTCTGACAGCAACAAAGTTATCAGTATTACTTGCAGTAAACACACTTTGTAAATGTGTCTGCTCCTCACTGCTCCGTGAGCTGCAGATAAGAAGCAGCCCACGCCGGTTCCTGATATGAGTTATGTATCTCCCCATTTCTCCGGGGCTAAGCTCACGCACTACTGCGTTAACAGAGAACGCACAGATTTCAGTACCTTACCGTCAGTTTCAGGTGCTCGGGCAGCAGATCCTTAAGCTGCGAAATGCATTCGTTAATCCTATCCCGTCTTTTCTTCTCGACCAGTCTGTGTGGTAGTTTATAGGCTTCCTAAGAAAACAACGTGAAGCCAAGACGCATAATTTCAGTGCGCGCACACACACATAAACTGGGGAGGGGGAGGCAACGCTGTTGCTATGCGCTATATTCACTGCATTTTAAGCTGTGACAATTTTACAGTGAAATACGGTTTGAAGTATATTAAATAACGGACGGACGGAAAGCAGAAGTGATGAGAAGTTTGGATAAGGTGGGCAATGAGGAGTACATCTCTGAGGAGATAGATCAGTCAGCCTACCTTTGGTTTCATTGCCCGCTTTGACTTGCATACGTAGATGGAGCGGGACTCCACACTGTCAAATTGGGAGGGGGGGGGGAGAGAAAAAAAACAGTAAATTCAAACACTATTATCAACAGGGCTGACTGAAAACGAGAGGGAAGATGCAAGCTCACCCAAAAAAGTCTGCGTTCTCTAGTAACGTCCGTTCAGTTAAGCAAGCAGTGGCTTGCAAAAGAGGTAGATCATCCTGCATTATTCCTGAATTGGGGGGGGGAGGTGAAGATTATAAAAGTGAAATTAATGTCCCCCCCACCCCCAAAACACACACACACACACACACACACACACAAGTGACCGACCAGCACTGGCTCAGAGGTTGTAGTCGCCGGGAAGGATGCCCAGACAGAGGGCAGACCCCCCGCCCCCAGTGCAGACAATCTAATTGTCAGTCTCTGTGTATCTGCCTCTCTCTATATTCAGCCTCTGCTTCTCTTGGTCGGAGTTTTTGTCGCAAAAGAAGCGCAGGCGCAGCGAGCAGCTCCTGCAACTCACGTGTAGCATCAACACCAGCCCCCAAAATCCCACTCAGCACGCCCCCCCCCCCCCCCCCCCCCGCCACAACCACCACATCCAGTAAAAAAGAGGAGGAAGGAAATTGAAGGAAAACTGTAACCTTCTGTTACATAAACCTTGGCAGCTTGCAATGTGTTCAGTATGCACCCGTGACTGTGCTGCTGTCTGCCTGAATGTAGCTCTGCCTCACTTCTCGGGGAGTCCAGAAAGGGTGCTTTCCTTATTTAAAAAAAGTTTTTTTTTGAAAAGCGGTTTGCAAAAGTGCATTCCACTCCCCTCATCGCAAACAGAGGCAAATATTTATTGGACAGACCATGACCTATTTGCAAACGCGAATGTTTTGCACGTCGACGCTCCGCATCAATTTTGTTTTATTTCAGAAATATATCAAAACAAAAATATTTGTATAAATAGAGTCACAAATGCAATTTAGTTCTGTACAGCAATACATCAAGAAAACAAAACAAGCGTTAGACTGTCACTCTATCCGAAGAAAGGCCATCTCTTACACTCCCCCCGACCCCCACGAACCTAAATGATGCACAGCAGAGTTGTTCAAGGGGAACCTGACTAGTGCAAAGGGTCATACACAGCGGGTCAGCTGTTTGCACAACCAAAGTGCAGATTCCGTCCTATAAGCGCCTTTTCGCCAACAACGCTGTCAGTGTGATGGAAGAATTTTCACCCATCCTCTGTCTCCCGCCACCCCCATTATCTCTCCATCATTATAACAGAAAATAACACAATCCCCCGACCCCGGGTTTAATACCGTGTGACTATGACACAGCAAACAATATCTGTGCTCGCGGCTGCTGGAAATCCTGCTGCATGAGTTAACGTTTTATATCCAACACACACCCACGTTAGCACAGAGACGGAGCCAGACCTCAGAGCCAGAATCTGGAATCTTCCCTGCAGGTCAAGACATAGTGCCATTATGTTTCCAACAGCCCACAAACTTCATTCACCTCCACCATGTGCCGGTACATCCACGCCCAATTTGCTTAATTAAATATTCCGTTATTTTGTTTACAGCAACACTGTCTAATATGGTGCCCAGACTCGTTTTTCTTAAAGGGTAACCGAGGAGAAATTTAAATACTGTATGAGCAGTACATAGGTACTGATTAAAATTGCAGCTTGTTACTGTGCCACCTTAACGTATGTGGAATAGTCACCTTGAAGTAGTTACAAAAGGCAATAATAATTTCTCGGAATGGATGGACTGGGACAGCTTGAGTTAATTCAGGACAGAGACCTGACATGAACTCGGCACGTTGCTCAGTCATGCTACCAACCGTTCAGGAAGACGGTGTGTTGGTGGCGTGTTAAAGTCGTGTGACGCGGGGTTGAGAATTACTGAAGCAGGGCTCTTGTGGCGCGGCGGTAGCTCCCTAACTCTGGGCCAGGAGATCCAGGTTCAAGACCCACCTATTCCATAGGTGTGTACTAACATCTCCGAATCAGATCGATTAGGAAAGTTCAAGAACCACTAAGTTGAACCCCGCACGTTTTTGGCTAATAAATATAAAAGAGGAGTGGGTAAAGATTAAGAGAATCTGGCTGATTAAAAGATAAAGTTGAACTTGAAATAGTAAACCCTTCTTTCTCTCTTGACAGATGCTGCCAGAACTGCTGAGTTTCTCCTGCATTATTTCAGATTGGCAGCATCTGCATTGTGTTGCTTTTATTAAAAGTTAAGTTGTTGGTTTTCAATTCCGAGTGAAGTGACAAACACACCGGAACTGCAATCAAGCAAATTTGCCTCAGAGTTTCTTTTGCCTGTAATAATAGCTTCATGTTCACTGTTTCCTTTTTAAATACCAAACGTAATGTATGTAAAATAATAATCATAGAGTCATACAACACAGTAACACACACTTCATTCCAACCAGTCCACACTGAACATAATCCCAAACTAAACTATTCCCAACTGCCTGCACATGGCTCATATCCCTCCAAACCTTTCCTAATCATAAACTTATCCAAATGCCTTGTAAATGCTGTAACTGTACCTGCGTCCACCACTTCCTCAGGAAGCTCGTTCCACAGACGAACCACTCTCTGCGTGAAAAAAGCTGACCCTCCTGTCCTTTCTAAATCTTTCTCCTCTCGTCTTAGAAATATGCCCCCCCCCCCCGGTTTTGATCTCCCCCACCTTAGGGAAAAGACCTTTGCCTTATCAGTGCCTCCCATGATTTTGTAATCTCTATAAACCTCAGCCTCCTGTGCTCCAGTGATTAAAAGCCCCAGCCTCTCCAGCCTCTCCTTCTAACACAACCCCTCCATCCCGGCAACATCCTGGTAAATGTAATCAATTACAGGGAGAAATGAACAGATTTAAAGATGTTTTCGATCACAGCAATGGGCTTTGATGTTTGCTGCCTGCTCCCTCAGCTTTTATTAATGTTTTGAAATGAAAGACTAGAGAGTTATATATCCACATTTGTGGTTAGGAGTCACAAAATGTCATTGCAAGGGGATCTAGAGAGACTGAGTGAGTGGGCAGAATGATGGCTGATGGAGTTCAGTTGCAGGGTCATCCTTTCTCTGCACGAATTAGGAGCGGGAGTAGGCAATCTAGCTGCTCGCTCCTGCTCTGCTATCTAATATAATCATGACTGATTTCATCCTGGCCTCAATTCCACTCTCCTGTCTGCTCTCCATAACCTTTCAACCCATTACTAATAAAAAATTGTCAACATCTTCCTTAAATCTACTCAATTTTACAGCATCCACTTCACAGTCTGGTGTAAGGAATTAGACAGATTCATGACCCTTTGAGAAAAGTAATTTCAAGGATAATGGGAACTGCAGAATGTTTCTGATGAAGGGTCTTGGTCCAAAACGTCAGCTTTTGTACTCCTGAGATGCTGCTTGTCCTGCTGTGTTCATCCAGCTCCACACTTTGTTATCTTAATTTCTGTTCAAGTCTGTTTTAAGTCTGCTGCCCCTTATCCAAAAGCTATGACTTCCCATTCTAGACTGCCCCACATGAGGAAAGATCCTTCCTATATCTATACTTTGCCAATTCTCTTTCGTGTTTTATAAATCTCAATTAGATCTCCTCTCGTCTTTCTAAACTCCAGAGTATATGTACCTAAACTGCTGAATCTCACTTCAGAAGACAAACGCTTCATCTCAGGAATCAATCTAGTGAACATCCTCTGAACTGTCTTCAATACAAGGGCATACCTCCTCAACTAAGAGTACCAAAATTATATGCAACACTCCAGGCACAGCCTCAGTAATGCCTTGTACAGTTACAGCAACACTTTGCTACCTTTGTACCCAATTCCTTTAGCAATAAATGCTAGAATTTCATTTGCCTTCCTTATTAGCTGCTGTGCCTGCGTGCCAGTTTTCTCCAATTCATACACAAGGGTACTCAGATCCCTCTGCACTGAGGTATTTTGAAGTTATTCTCCATTTAGATCATTTGAATCAGAGAAAGATAAATAGGACATTTCCTTTCTGGTTAGAGACTAGGAGCCATGCAGGAGCCCTTATAATGTGACACGTGTGACCTGAGTCATTTATCTTAAATACACAAACAATTCGAACCGTCGACCATTCAGCCCCACAAGCCTGCCTCACCAGTGAATATGGTTGATTTTACCGTGGCCTCAGTGCCACATTCCTAACAACACCAATGGTCTTTGACTCACTCATTAGTCAAGAATCCGCCTACTTCCACCTTAAAACTGCTCAATGACCCCACCTCCACTACTGCCTGGTGTAGCCAGTTCCAAAGGCCTTCTACCATATGAAAGAAAGCAGTCTCATCTTTTTCATCGTAAGTTGGGGGAACCACTCAAACTGTGTCCTGTAGTCCTACAGGTAAAACACCATTTCAGCAACATGCCTGTCAAATTCCCTCAGGATGCTATCCATCTTATGTTCCCCTTTTTTTAAACCCTTTCATGGGTGTCGCTGGCTGGGCCCGAGTCTATTGCCCCTCACTGGTTACCCTTGAGAAGGTGGTGGTGAGATGCCTTCTTGAACCACTGCAGCCCACTTGCTATAGGTAGACCCACAATTTTGTTTGATTAGGAGTTACAGGATTTTGACCCAGTGACACGGCAGGAACAGCAATATATTTCAGAGGCAGGATGGCGAGTGGCTTGACGGGAGTGGTGGTGTTCTCATGTAGCTGCTGTGCTTGTCCTTCTAGGTGCAAGTGACCGTGGGTTTGGAAGGTGCTGCCTGAGGATCTTTGGTGAATTCTGCAGTGGATCTTGCAGATAGTACTTACTGTGCTTCAGTGATGGAGGGAGTCAATGTTCGTGAATGTGGTGCCAATGAAGCAGGCTGCTCTGCTCTGACTGTTGTCAAACTTCTTCAGTGTTGTGGGAGCTGTACCCATCCAGGCAAGTAGGAAGTATTCCATCGCACTCCTACCTTGTGCCTTGTAAGAGGCAGATTGGTTTTGTAGGATCAGGAGGTGAGCTACTCACTGTAGGATCCCTGGCCTCTGACATGCTCTTGCAGCCACTGTTTTATATGGCTAGACCAGTTAGGTTTCTGGTCAATGGTGGCCTCCAGGCTTGTTGTTCGGGGAATTCAGTGATGATAATATCAAACGCAATGTCAAAAGTAATGGTGAGATTCTCTCTTGATCACTTAATTAGTTACCAATCTTTTGAGTGTCCATTATTTTCCATTGTGTTTTTAGAATGCTTTACATACTGTATTGTAAGTTGCCCAGGAGTATAGAAGGTTTTAGTGAAATCCAGAGCCAGGTCCTCTTCCCTTACCCAGGGGCATGAAAGCTAAGACAAGTATGAGACCTCCTTCAAGAAACCTCTATTTTGAATTTTGTTTATACTTTCAGTCAGATGGAACACGCCATTTTTTGAGACATTTGTATGGATTATTTTTTCAAACGTAGGAAATAGATACTCCTCCTGTCAAAAGTCCCTGGGTATTTGTGGAAGGCATGGAGTTGTAAGCATGTACAAACTGTATTTGCTTCAATTGGAGATAGACTAATTTTGTTTGCAGTATAACTCTGATCCACCTACTGCGCTCACAGCTGGCTGATGCCATGTTTACAACATGTTGTAAGCTTATAAATTCATTTCTATAAATAATGTACTCATGATTACTTTAAAATGTGATAGTTTTACTGTGTTGTTTAAAACTAGTAGCATTTCCACCATTAATTCTAAACAGTCCTTTTGCTTATTATGTGGGTTTTAATTTACTGTGTTTGTTAAAGTTCTTCATTTAATAGATCGGAGTCCAAGCAGAAGGATGTTATGAAGGCCTACTGCAAACAGGATTAATTTGTCTTTTCAAATATTTCCTTGTCAGCAAAGAGCAATTGGTCAGCTCCTGTCTGTGCTCAATTATGATCATAGAATCCCTGCAGTGTGGAAACAGACCCTTTGGCCCAACAAATCCTCACAGCATCCCACCTATCCACCCATCCACCCATAATCCACCTATCCCTCAACATTATGGGACAATTTAGCATGGCCAATCTACCTAACCTGTACATCTTTGAACTGTGGGAGGAAATCCATGCAGACACAGGGAGAATGTGCAAACTCCACATAGACTGAGGGTGGGATCGAACCCAGGCTCCTGGCGCTGTGAGGCAGCAGTGCTAACCACTGAGCCACCGTGCCGCCCCTATGTGCAGCAGTTCTTACAGCAATTTAGTGATTCAGGTACATCGAGGCTGAACAGAGGGGGCCATTTGAAAAGGAGATGATAAAGTTGAAATGAACGTAACCTGAAGAAACTTCCCACTTTATTCATTCATCAGCAGTTTACGGCTGTTTAGCACCAGTAATATATAATTTTTAAAACACATCAGTGAGGTGAGGGCTGCAGAGACGGACAATCTCAACCTCATCCCCATGGCAATGCCCTGGCAAATCAGAATGGACTTGTTTGGCTCAACGTTTAATAAACAAACTAAGATTGACTGGACAGTTCCTGCTGCATAACAATCCCCCACACATAGTGGAAATAATCAGCACCCCTCTCCTCATGCTGTATAAATCGTTATTTCCTCTCCAGAATGGATTTTTCTTCTGTATTTCAAACCTGATGGGTGCAAGATGAAAAGCTTCAGTTTCACGTCTGTTTTGTGGCCATGTTTCAGATATAAAATGTTTAAAGGTGTTTTGTACAATGTAGGGGAATGGATGCTAAGCAGCAGAAAGGGAGATTAGAAAAGCTGCTTGAAAATTTGTTTAAGAAACAAAAGGTTTTAAAACTACAGAGGGAAGTGAAGAGGAAGATATGAAGATGGTTCTGAAGAAGAGTCACACCAGACTCCAAACATTAACCCAATTCCTCTGCCCGCAGATGCTGCCCAACCTGTTGAGTTTCTCCAGCAATTTCTCTCTTTGTATGTGATGAGGAGGCTAAATTTGATGTTATGAGCCAAAATATAGTCAAACTGCACATCCTTATGGTTAGATCAAACTTTGAACATTGTGCCCAGCCTGGTGCATGAAACACAAGGGGAGATATTCAGGCGCCAATCTTGAGTCTGATCCCTCATCTAAGGGGCTTGAGCGAAGTGCTAAGGCTGCAGTACCTGAGGGAGTGCTGCACTGTTAGAGATGCTGCTTTTCAAGATTGTGTGGAGAAATAAATGCAGAACCTTATTTACAATCACACTTTAGGATCGGTGGTTTGAACCAGTGAAAGGCAGCAAGAGACTTTTAAATAAAGAGTCAATAATGCTGAGACTAAGCTCCCAGAGTCAGTGGTAAGTTGGGCTGCCAACACTGTTTGGATGTATTTCTGAATGTTTTATCACCTGGTCTTCTGTTGAACAACGGTTTTCCCCTTTGCAATATTTTTAAAGCTAATTAATTAAAATCTTGAAAGAAAACAACAAAACATATAATTTTCCTTCCGGATATTCTCAGCAATTCCCAAGAGGTTAACATTTTAATTTCAGGAGACTATTACTGGGAAGTTGGTAACTGAACGACGGGAACAAAATGCATGGAAACAGTTATGGAGCAAGGGGAGGCACTAACCTAGTACTTTTATTGCTCAACTATTAATTCAGAGCCCCGGGTAATGTTCTAGAGCTTGGGTTCAAATCCCACTGGGGCAGATGGTGGAATTTGGGTTAAATAAGAAAAGAAATCAAGGCGTCTAATGTTGATCATGAAGCCACTGTTGGATAAAACCATCAGGCTCACTAATGCCCTTTAGGGAAGGAAATCTGACATTTTGGTCTGGCCTACATGTGACTCCAGATCCACAGCAATGTGGTTGACTCATAACTGCTCTCTGGGCAATAAATGTTGGCCTAGCTAGTGACATGTATATAAATGAATACAAAGAAGAAATGCAAGAATGTGGTAAAGGATCTGGCTTCCAATTGTAAATTAGACAAAAGCTTCCTTGTGCATCAGGATGAAGAAAGATTGGTGCGACTGGCAGAGCCACTGCACTGTCGAATTTGGAGAGGAAATGATGCTGAAGGAGGTTGCCATAGAAGGGATGGGGTGAGGGTGCTGAGGCATTTGAATAGGTGTTGGAGAAATTGAAGTTCAATGTGCTTCGGTCAGAGGGCTAATACAGACCAGCAAGGATTGGGAAGATGCATAAGGAAGAGAAGGAAAGGCTAGGGAGGGGATTTGGTAGAGGTATTCCAAATCCTGAAGAGTCAGGACAGAATAGATAAGGAGAAATTTCCCACTAATGGAAGCTTCAAGAAGGAGCGGGCACAGATTTGAAGTAAAAAGAAACAAAACTGACACAAGGAACAGTGCTTTCACCCAGTGAGTGGTTGGGGTCTGGAGTACACTGCGCGAGATTGTGGTGGGGATAGATTGAATTGAAATATTCAAAAGGATATTTACAGTCACCTGTAAAGGAAGAATGCAGAGGGTTATGGGTTGAAGGCAAGAGAATGGAATCAAAGAAATTGTTCATTTGGAGAGCCACTTGAATGTCCTGCTTCCGCAGTGTGAAAATATTGTGATTCCGTAAAGATATAACCCCTGAACTTTGCTTGCAACATCAATAATCTTAGCCATTTTAATTCAGAGCCATCCATCTAGATATGTAGATAGGGTTCAATAATTATCTAATTGCTGCTAGCTCTTTGATAATATCAATTATTTGATAGGTAGTAACGGCTCTTGTCGGTCTGAGGAAAGTAAGAATAATCTCTTCCCCTTCCACCTCCATTTAATTTGGCTGCCTCACTCTCTCTCTATCACTCCTTCACCTTTGATGGTCCACATTGCCCTTAACAGGCTTTCCTTGTAAATTAATCTATTGGAAACTATGGATGATTTCTTGATAGAAGATGAAAAACTACCAGAGGTGAATTGTAGATGGGAATAAAAACATTCAATTGTGTATAAGAGCGATATATATGAATACATATTTTAAAAAGCCATGTTTACCCTGAGGCATGCATGTGGCACAATGATAACGTCCCTACCTATGAGCAAGGGGACCCAGATTCAAGCCCCTCCTGCTCCTGAGGTGTACAGCAACACAGAGAAATGAATACTTTCATCCTTGTTAGGCTTTGTATGCAAATTAATTAATTAGAAACTTTGATGGTGGGTAAAACGAAAAGCCGCTCACTTGTGTGTAAGAGCACTTTTGGAAAGAGCTGAGGCATAAAATATTTAATAAAGCGTCTGGCAGTTTGGGAAGTGTGGGATTTAAGGGAAATGGGACAGGGCAGTCTTCTTTCTTTTCTCTACTGTTTTGCTTTCACAGATCTCTGCGGCAAGGAGCAGAGCAAGGTCCAAGAGCTGGAGAGATTATTAAGGGATTAACTGAGAAGCACCAGGGGTAAGTAAAAGTCAGATAATGAGAGCAGACTAAAGTTAAGCTAAAGGGAGTATCTTTAAGATTAAGTAATAGAGAAGCCAGTTAGGTTTAGATACCCATATGATGTGTAAAGATTGTAACTTTTTATTTTTCTCTATTCTAGGTTGTAGACTGAAGTGGGAAAAGAACTGGTTTAAACGATAAGGAATGTGGAATGATTTACTGTAATTTTCAAAAAAAAATTACCAAAACTCACTGCAGGTGATGTTTACATGGCTGCTTTGTTCAAGCACGTGGCAGATGGGCTAGAATCAGGGCTGTCTACACAGAAAGTTTCCTCCAGCAACAAGTAGCTGATTGGTCTGTGGAGAGGTGACCAGTTGTCGATGACAAAAGTCATTGGCCTGTCAACAATTATGAGATTGGCTCCTGGGAGCTGAATGGCTTGTGGGTGTGGATGACATTCCCAGAAGCCTTCGGACCTTTGGAAAGGGATGCGGTTTTTAAAATTCATTTGTAGT
The DNA here is from genome assembly GCF_030684315.1 of Stegostoma tigrinum. Lineage (NCBI taxonomy): Eukaryota > Metazoa > Chordata > Chondrichthyes > Orectolobiformes > Stegostomatidae > Stegostoma > Stegostoma tigrinum. Next base: position 48,769,881 of record NC_081378.1, read on the forward strand.
ATGTCAGCATTGCTCACTGGCCAGCCAGTGTTTAATGCCTGTTCCCAGTTGCCCTTGAGAAGGTGGTGGTGAGCTAGGCCACCTGCTGTGGGTTGACCCCCCCTATATCCTTAGGAAGGAATTCCAGGATTTTGACCCAGTGATAATGATGGAACAGCGACACATTTCCAAATCAGGATGGTGAGTGGCATGGAGGAGAACTTGAAAGTGGTGGTGTTCCCATGTATCTGCTGCCCTTGTCCTTCGAGAAGGAAGTGGTCTTAGGCTGGGAAGGTGCTCCCTGAGGATCTTTGGTGAATTTCTGCAGTGCCTTTTGTAGACAGGACGCACTGCTGCTACTGAGCGTCGGTGGTGGAGCGAGTGGATGCTTGTGGATGTGGGGCCATTTAAGCGGCTGCTTTGTCCTGGACAGTGTCAAATTTCATGAGTGTTGAACATAGGCTTGGAGGGTCCCTGTACTGAATTGATCTTTGTTCTAAGTGTGATTATTTGTCATTAAGTCACAATGCTTATATGAGCCTGAACAAGTGACGTTAATCCTGCAATGAGGAGCAGATTCCCTGTGTAATCAACATTGCTGTCAAAATTTAAGACTTCATGAAAGATGATTTAATAAATAACATGCTGGTGGGTCATTACATGAGTGGGAATTAAAAAATAACTTCCTTCACAGCAAAACTTTACTTCATGCACTGTGTAATAAACCTCCCGAAAAACTGATGATGATCTGATCATCTTTGGTTAGATCTCTCAGAGGTCATTAATATTAAGATCATTAATTACTGTCACTAATAATTAGCATACGTATCTTAGCAGCAAAAATGACTTTGAAACTGGAACAAAAAGCCCATTGGGGTGCTGTTGTGGCCACTGAGGCAGGGGACCCAGGTTCAAGTCTCAAATGCTCTGGATGCATGTCATAGCACATCTAAATAGTTTACTGTATCTGAAGAAAGAAACCTAATTGGTTTATTATAGAACATAGAACATAGAACATTACAGCACAGTACAGGCTCTTCAGCCCTCGATGTTGTGCCGACCTGTCATACCGATCTGAAGCCCATCTAACCTACACTATTCCATGTACGTCCATATGCTTGTCCAATGATGACTTAAATGTACCTAAAGTTGGCGAATCTACTACCATTGCAGGCAAAGCGTTCCATTCCCTTACTACTCTCTGAGTAAAGAAACCACCTCTGACATCTGTCCGATATCTTTCACCCCTCAATTTAAAGCTATGCCCCCTCGTGCTCACCGTCACCATCCTAGGAAAAAGGCTCTCCCTATCTACCCTATCTAACCCTCTGATTATTTTATATATTTCAATTAAGTCACCTCTCAACCTTCTTCTCTCTAATGAAAACAGCCTCAAGTCCCTCAGCCTTTCCTCGTAAAACCTTCCCTCCATACCAGGCAACATCTTCGTAAATCTCCTCTGCACCCTTTCCAAAGCTTCCACATCCTTCTTATAATGCGGTGACCAGAACTGTACACAATACTCCAAGTGCGGCCGCACCAGAGTTTTGTACAGCATCACCATAACCTCTTGGTTCCGGAACTCGATCCCTCTATTAATAAAAGCTAAAACACTGTATGCCTTCTTAACAGCCCTGTCAACCTGGGTGGCAACTTTCAATGATCTGTGTACATGGACACCGAGATCTCTCTGCTCATCCACACTGCTAAGAATCTTACCATTAGCCCTGTACTTTGCCTTCCGGTTACTCCTACCAAAGTGCATCACCTCACACTTGTCTGCATTAAACTCCATTTGCCACCTCTCAGCCCAGCTCTGCAGCTTATCTATGTCTCTCTGCAACCTGCAGCATCCTCCGTCACTATCCACAACTCCACCGACCTTAGTGTCGTCTGCAAATTTACTAACCCATCCTTCAACGCCCTCATCCAGGTCATTTATAAAAATGACAAACAGAAGTGGACCCAACACCGACCCTTGCGGTACACCACTAGTAACTGGTCTCTGGGATGAACACTTCCCATCAACTACCGCCCTCTGTCTTCTTTCAGCAAGCCAATTTCCGATCCAAACTGCTATATCTCCCACGATTCCATTCCTCTGCATTTTGTACAATAGCCTATTGTGGGGAACCTTATCGAAAGCCTTGCTGAAATCCATATACACCACATCAACCGGTTGACTCTCATCTACCTGTTTGGTCACCTTCTGAAAGAACTCAATAAGGTTTGTGAGGCACGACCTTCCCTTCACAAAACTGTGCTGACTATCCCTAATCAATTTATTCTTTTCTAGATGCTTATAAATCCTATCCCTTATAACCTTTTCCAACTCTTTACCAACAACTGAGGTAAGGCTCACTGGTCTATAATTACCAGGGTTGTCTCTACTCCCCTTCTTGAACAGGGAACCACATTTGCTATCGTCCAGTCATCTGGCACTATTCCTGTAGACAATGATGAGTTAAAGATCAATGCCAAAGGCTCGGCAATCTCCTCCCTGGCTTCCCAGAGGATCCTATCCGCCAACAACTTCTCATGTCTCTTCCTGGCTCTTCTGAGCTCTCTCTTCAGGTCTTTCCTGGCTACATTGTAGCCCTCAAGTGCCCAAACTGAGCCTTCACATCTCATCCTAACATAAGCCTTCTTCTTCCTCTTGACCAGAGATTCCACCTCCTTCATAAACCACGGCTCCCGCACTCCACAGCTTCCTCCCTGCCTGACAGGTAGATACTTATCTAGGACACACAGGAGCTTTTCCTTGAATAAGCTCCACATTTCTAATGTGCCCATCCCCTGCAGTTTCCTTCCCCATCCTACGCTCCCTAAATCTTGCCTAATCTCATCGTAATTGCCTTTCTCCCAGCTATAACTCTTGCCCAGTGGTATACACCTATCCCTTTCCATCACTAAGTAAACATAACAGAATTGTGATCACTATCACCAAAGTGCTCACCTACTTCCAAATCTGACACCTGGCCGGGCTCATTACCCAGTACCAAATCTAATGTGGCTTCGCCCCTTGTTGGCCTGTCTACATACTGTGTCAGGAAGCCCTCCTGCACACACTGGACAAAAACTGACCCATCTATAGTACTCGAACTATAGTGTTCCCAGTCAATATCTGGAAAGTTGAAGTCCCCCATGACAACTACCCCGTCTGTCTCACTCCTATCGAGAATCATCTTTGCTATCCTTTCCTCTACATCTCTGGAACTATTCGGAGGCCTATTAGAAAACTCCCAACAGGGTGACCTCTCCTTCCCTGTTTCTAACCTCAGCCCATACTACCTCAGTTGACGAGTCCGCAAACATCCTTTCTGCAACTGTAATACTGTCCTTGACCAACAATGCCACACCTCCGCCCCTTTTACCATCTTCTCTGTTCTTACTGAAACATCTAAATCCCGGAACCTGCAACAACCATTCCTGTCCCTGCTCTATCCATGTCTCCGAAATGGCTACAACATCGAAGTCCCAGGTACCAACCCATGCTGCAAGTTCACCCACCCTATTCCGGACGCTCCTGGCATTGAAGTAGACACACTTCAATCCAACTTCTTGCTTGCCGGTGCCATCTTGCTTCCCTGAAACTTTATTTCGGACCACCCTACTCTCAACCTTTTCTATAGTCGAACTACAATTTTGGTGCCCATCCCCCTGCTGAATTAGTTTAAACCCAGCCGAATAGCCTTAGCAAATTCCCCCCCCCAAGGATATCAGTACCCCTCTGGTTCAGGTGAAGACCATCTTGCTTGTAGAGGTCCCACCTACCCCAGAAAGAGCCCCAATTATCCAAGAATCCAAAACCCTCCCTCCTGCACCATCCCTGTAGCCACGTGTTCAACTCCTCTCTCTCCCTATTCCTCGCCTCACTAGCACGTGGCACGGGCAACAAACCAGAGACAACAACTCTGTTCGTCCTAGCTCTCAGCTTCCATCCTAGCTCCCTGAATTTCTGCCTTAAATCCCCATCTCTCTTCCTATCTATGTTATTGGTGCCAATGTGGACCACGACTTGGGGCTGCTCCCCCTCCCCCTTAAGGATCCCAAAAACACGATCAGAGACATCACGCACCCTGGCAACTCGGAGGCAACACACCAACCGTGAGTCTCTCTCGTCCCCACAGAACCTCCTATCTGTCCCCCTAACTATGGAGTCCCCAATGACTACTGCTCTGCTACTCTTCCCCCTTCCCTTCTGAGCAGCAGGGACAGACTCTGTGCTGGAGACCCGTGCCCCACTGCTTTCCCCTGGTAAGTCCCCCCCCCCCAACAGTATCCAAAACGGTATACTTATTGTTGAGGGGAATGGCCACAGGGGATCCCTGCACTGCCTGCCGGTTCCCTTTCCGTCCCCTGACCGTAACCCATCTGCCTTTTTCCTGTACTTGAGGAGTGACTACCTCCCTATAACTCATCTCAATAACCCCCTCTGCCTCCCGAATGATCCGAAGTTCATCCAGCTCCAGCTCCAGTTCCCTAACGTGGTTTTCAAGGAGCTGGAGTTGGGTGCACTTCCCGCAGATGTAGCCAGTAGGAACACTAGTGGTGACCCTTACCTCCCACATTCTGCAGGAGGAACATTCGACTGCCCTGACCTCCGTTCCCATTATTCTAAATTCCCAAAGACTTTAAAAATAAAGAATAAAAAATAAACTTGTTACCTTACCAATCAGGCACACAGAACCTTTTTTTTTGGTTAGAGGAGGAGGATGTTTGGGAGACATTACCCGGGTAGTGGCCTGGAAGGTCTCAAACATGCCTCCTCAGCCTGGCCTGTAGTTGACTCAAGGTCCATATCAGTGTATAGGTATTCCTACTATAATACGCGTTTCATTAACATAAATTGGCCGTAATGCGATTGATGAATAGTGGAAGCTGATGGATAATGCCATCTTTCTATTGCACAGGTATAGCAATTTCCCTATATTGTGATCTTCTATGAAGAAAGGTCACACAAAGATGCAAATATCACGCTCTGAGAGGAATACCTGTAGTTGACCCTAAACTGTTGTGTGAAAACTGGCAAACCATGCAGTTGACATCAATGAGGGATTGACCTCACCCATGATGTCCACCTTCCTAATGTGTGTAATCAATCATATGACTGTTTTTGCACATTGCCATGTTGAGTATGTCATCAGGTAGTAATGTGATAGATTAACTTTCAAATTAAATTTGTGCCCCATTCTGTGTCCATCGACACTGACACGTTGCCATTTTCATCTCCTATGTGCTGAAGGTTACTCTGCAGTTTCAAAATAAACCCGTTGGACTTATAACCTGGTGCTGTACGACTTCTGGACTCTCCCAGTCCAACACTGGCACCTCCAAGCCACATTTAGCATCTAGGCTGGGATTACAAAGGGCAGCAGGTCTATTTACTGGCTCTGTAAATAGTGGTCCAGGAAGTGGTCTCTGGATGCTAACATCTCCGGAATGGTTTTGAATTTTGACAAGGTTCTGACGGTGGGGGGGGGGGGTTAAGGAGAGGAAAGAGTGGGAAACACGCCTACCACCAGCAAATGGCTCCTTAGGCTTCTTCAAGAATGCTGTCTTAAAGTTTCTGGCAAGCCCACACAATTTTGGCTCACAGGGCTCATATAATTTTCTTTTTGAGATAAATCAAGGGGTCAGTTATCACTGGCACAAGCATGGGTCCTTGCATTGTCATTTAGTTATTATGTCACCTTGGTCTACAGCCATCGCTTCCTCCGAAGCTACTACCTCAGTTAGAAAGGCAGATACAGGCCCCAACATGGCTGCCCCCTGCCTGTACTATTAATACTTGGCAGGCAGCTCCACCCACCCAGGGACATTTAGAACCTCTCGTTGCACATTGAGGATTGGCTCCGAGACAGTTGGGCCATTTACATGTAAAGATGACATTGCTGTTGGAATCTGTAATTGACAAATTTGTGTCTCTTGAGGCAGACCTTAACTGAACAGAAACAGAAACTGTATTTAACTTAAAGGGAATCTTCAAGTTTCCCAGAAGTCAAAAACTGAAATAGAAGTGGAAATCTCAGGGTTCTCTGGAAACTGTCACTGCTTGAAATCAGATTAAAAGAAATAGCAGAGCCATTAATGCTAAGATTCCAGTGGTACAATACTGGCAAACTGAAGGTGGAGATGGGAACTAGGAGTTGGATTTAGGAAAATATTGTTATTACCCACTGGGCTAGTGTCTTGCTAATATGGAGTCATGCCAAATGCTAAAGTTGTGTTTTTGTTTGAAGGAATGCACAATACTCCAATTTACCTAATTCCTAATCAAGGTTGACAGAAAACACAGACCAGGTTTCTAAACAAGAATTATAATTTATTATAAGTAATTTGACTATATCAACATGTAAACAGATATAAACCATTGCCATATAAGGCTACTAATTGAAACTCTAACCTCTTCATAAATACACACACAAACATTTGTGGGCACACTCTCATGCACATCTATACATAATAGGTTATTGACAGAGGTTGAAAAAAACTGAAATGCCAGTTTAGTGAGCTTTGCTTCCTGATGTTAAAATGATCCTTTGCCAAGTAGCCATGCCCTTGGTGTTAAGTAAGGCATACAGAGTGACTGATTCACTTGGAAAAAGTCTCTGATTTATCAAATCGTAAGCCACAGCTCACAGCAGCTGCTACAAGAAAGGAACTGTGCATTGTTTTACTGCAGAGAACAGGCAGCTTCTGCTGAGAACAACTGCACACCCTTTTGAGTCATCTCTCTATGTGTCTCTATAACCTGTTTCCAGTACCAACCCTGCTCCATTAGCTGAGAATCAATCAGCTTCTCTTGTAAACAACTCCTTGACTTCTGATCATCTGCAAATTGCAGGGGCCCACAGCCACAAAAATTGCACACAACAAGTTAGAGCAGGTGTTGAATTCCTTGTGAAATTATGCAGCCATCCTGGTAAATACTGTTTTTTGAAAATAGTTATTTCTCCTTTCCTCGCACAGTTTTTAAAGGCACAAAGACAAAATGACACAGTCCTTGCAAATACCTAGAAGCTGCAATTATTTCTGTTTGTTGAGGACAATATTGATGTATCCATAGCATCAGTAACATCATGTGTAAAGTAGAGTACATTCTACAGAGCTTGTTCACCATCTACAAGGCACAAGTCAGGAATGTGACGGAATACTCCTCACTTGCTTCGATGAGTGTAGCTCCAATAATACTCAAGAAGCTTGACGCCATCCAGGACAAAGCAACCTGCTTGATTGGCACCACATCAATAAACAATCAATGCATCAATCAGTATAATTTTTGAAGAAGGCTCCCGACCTGAAACATCAACTTTCCTACTCCTTCGATGTTGCCTGGCCTGCTGTGTCCCTCCAGCTCCACATTGTGTTATCTCTATCAATAAGATTAGATTAGATTCCCTACAGTGTGGAAACAAGCCCTTTGGCCCAACAAGTCCACACTACCCCTTGGAGCATCCCACCCAACCCCTATAACCCACACACCCCTGAGCACTACCGGCAATTTAGCATGGCCAATCCACCTAGCCGGCACATCTTTGTATTATGGGAGGAAACCCAAACAGACATGGGGACAATGTGCAAACTCCGCACAGACAGTTAGCTGAGGGTGGGATTGAACCTGGGTCCCTGGCGCTGTGATGCTGCAGTGCTAACTACTGAGCCACTGTGCCGCCCCAAATATGCTGCCCCAAAGAATAAACATTCACTCCCTCCACCACCTGCTCAGTAGTAGCAGTGTGTACTATCTACAAGATGCACTGCAGAAATTCACCAAAGCACCTCAGACAGCGCCTTCCCAACCCAAGACCACTTCCATCTAGAAGGACAAGGGCAGCAGATACAGGGAACACCGCTCCCTTCAAAACCCCTCAAAGCCACTCAGCTTCCTGACTTGCTTCAGTGTCACTGGATCAAAATCTTGTCATTCCCTCTCTAATGGCATTGTGGGTCAACCCACAGCACATGGACTGCAGCAGTTCAGGAAGGTAGCTCACCCCCACCTTCTCAATGGCGATTAGGGATGGGTAATAAATGCTGACCCAGCCAGCAACATTCACATCCCACAAATGAAAAAATAAGCCATAGAATTACAGGATCCTTTCAGTGCAAAAATAAGCCATTCAGACAATTGAGTCTGCCCTGACCTTCCAAAGAGCATCCCACCAGACCCAGACCCCGTACCCTATCCCTGAAAACCTGCATTTCCCATGGCTAACCCACCTAGCCTACTCTAGATTGGTCCAACCACCTAATTTGCACCATCTTTGGTGTCACTTTGGTGAAGAGTATTGCAATAGAACTTGGGTTTGTTGGGTGTAGCTTTCAACTGAGGATTGGGACGAAGCACTGGAGCAATGGTATTATCATGAGACAATAATTCCAGAGATCCAGGTAATGTTCTGAGGACCTAGCTTTGAATCCTGCTACAGCAGATGGTGGAATTTGAAATTAATGAAAAAATTTTGAATTGAGATCTTTTGCAGTCTAATGATGACCGTGAAGCCAGTTGGGAAAACTCATGTGGTTCACTAATGTCCTGTAGGGAAGCAAATTACCATCTTTACCTGGTCTGACCTACATGTGATTCCAGATACACAACAATGACTCTTATCTGCCCTCTAAAATAGCCTAGCAGTTGCAATAATCATGATACAATGTATCTCAAAAGAAAGGAACATGGACAGACCACCTGGCATGGACCTAGGCAGTCGAAATGATAATGGTACACACAGCCCTGCTGACCCTGCAAAGCCATCCTTACTAAGATCTGGGACATAACATCAAAATTGAGAGAATCATGCAGCAAAGAACTTACCTCTTGACTCTTCATACCCATCTACAAGGCACCAGTCAGGAGTGTGATGGAATACTCCCCACTTGCCTGAATGAGTGCAGCTCCATCAACACTCAAGAAGCCTGACGCTATCCAGGACAAAGCAGCTGCTCGATTGGTCCCACACCCACAAGCATCCACTCCCCTCACGACCAACGCGCAGTAGCAGCAGTGTGTACTATCTACAAGATGCACTGCAGAAATTCACCAAAGATCCTCACACAGCACCTTCCAAACCCATGACCACTTCCACCCAGAAGGACAAGGACAGCAGATACACGGGTACACCACCCCCTGCAATTTACCCTTCAAGTCACTCACTATCCCGACTTGGAAATATATTGCTGTTCCTTCACTGTTGCTGGGTCAAAATTCTGGAATTCCCTCCCTCAGAGCATTGTGGATCAATCCACAGCACATGGATTGCAGCAGCTCAAGAAGGCAGCTCAACCCTAACATTCTCAAGGGCAACTAAGGTTAAGGACAATAAATGTTGGCCCAGCCAGTGACACCCACAACTGACTAATATAAATTAAAAACCAGGTTTAATCCTGACAAAAGATGGAATTCATGGGGTTTTAGGGAGGGGATAGGTCAGTCCAGGGAGGATAAGTCAAGGGGCGGCATGAGGCTAGTAGGTAGGAGATTGGGGTGCGGCTTGAGGTGAGAGGAGGGGATGGGTGAGAGGAAGAACAGGTTAGGGAGATGGACGAACTGGGCTGGTTTTGGGATGCGGTAGGGTTGTGGGGGTTAGATTTAGAAGCTTGTGAAGTCCACATTGATACCATTGGGCTGCAGGGTTCCCAAGCAGAATATGAGTTGCTGTTCCTGCAACCTTCGGGTGACATCATTATGGCATTGAAGGAGGCCCAGGATGGACATGTCGTCTGTGGAATGGGAGAGGGAGTGGAAATGGTTCACGATTGGAAGGTGTAGTTGTCTATTGCGAACGGAGCGTAGGTGTTCTGCAAAGCGGTCCCTGAGCCTCCACTTGGTTTCCCCGATGTAGAGGAAGCCACAACGGGTATAGCAGATGCAGTATACCGCATTAGCAAATGTGCAGTTGAACATCTGCCTGACGTGGAAAGTCTTCTTGGGGCCTGGAATGGGGGACCGCTTGGCAGAACACCTACGCTCGGTTCGCATTAAACAACTGCACCTCCCAGTCGCGAACCATTTCAACATATTCTGCTTGGGAACCCTGCAGCCCAATGGTGTCAATTTGGACTTCACAAGCTTCAAAATCTCCCCTCCCCCTACCGCATCCCAAAACCAGCCCATTTCATCCCAGCCTCCCTAACCAATCCCCTTCTCAAGCCTCACACCCATCTCCTACCTACTAAACTCATCCTGCCCCCTTGACCTGTCCGTCCTCCCTGGACTGACCTATCTCCTCCCTACGTCCCCACCTCCATTCACCTTTACGGGCTCCATTCCCGCCTCTTTGACCTGTCTGTCACCTCTCTACCTATCCATCTCCCCCCACTCCCTATTTATTTCAGAACCCCCTTCCCCTCCCCCATCTCTGAAGAAGGGTCTTGGCCCAAAACATCAGCCTTCCTGCTCCTCTGATGCTACTTGGCCTGCTGTGTTCATCCAGCTCCACACCTTGTTATCTCAGATTCTCCAGCATCTGCAGTTCCTACTACCTCTACAAGGTAGAATTCTATCGGCGAAAGTTATTCTGGACTTTTTGGCTGAATCAAGCTGCATATCTGCTGGGTGGACTGTAATAAATCTATGAGATATATTTCTCTTATATCTGCCATCTGAAGTTATCATAATAGTTATCACTGAATGCAATTTGCCTAACCATTCAGCTTTAAAATAGGTTGATTACAACAAACAGATAACGGGAACTGCAGATGCTGGAGAATCTAAGATAACAAAGTGTGGAGCTGGATGAAAACAGCAGGCCAAGCAGCATCTCAGGAGCACAAAAGCTGACGTTTCAGGCCTAGACCCTTCATCAGAGAGGGGGATGGGGTGAGGGAACTGGAATAAATAGGGAGAGAGGGGGAGGTGGACCGAAGATGTATAGAGGAGAAGGTAGGTGGAGAGGAGAGTATAGGTGGGGAGGTTGGGAGGGGATAGGTCAGTCCGGGGAAGACGGACAGGTCAAGGAGGTGGGATGAAGTTGGTAGGTGGGAAATGGAGGTGCGGCTTGAGGTGGGAAGAGGGGATAGGGGAGAGGAAGAACAGGTTAGGAGGCGGGGATGAGCTGGGCTGGTTTAGTGATGCAGTGGGGGTAGGGGATGAGCTGGGCTGGTTTAGGGATGCAGTGGGGGAGGGGGAGATTTTGAAGCTTGTGAAGTCCACATTGATACCATTGGGCTGCAGGGTTCCCAAGCAGAATATGAGTTGCTGTTCCTGCAACCTTCGGGTGGCATCATTGTGGCACTGCAGGAGGCCCATGATGGACATGTCGTCTGAGGAATGGGAGGGGGAGTTGAAAAGGTTCACGACTGGGAGGTGCAGTTGTTTATTGCGAATCGAGTGGAGGTGTTCTGCAAAGCGGTCCCCAAGCCTCTGCTTGGTTTCCCCAATGTAGAGGAAGCCACACCAGGTACAATGGATACAGTATACTACATTGGCAGATGTGCAGGTGAACATCTGCTTAATATAGAAAGTCACCTTGGGGCCTAGGATAGGGGTGAGGGAGGAGGTGTGGGGACAAGTGTAGCATTTCCTGTGGTTGCAGGGGAAGGTGCCGGGTGTGGTGGGGTTGGAGGGCAGTGTGGAGCGAACAAGGGAGTCACGGAGAGAGTGGTCTCTCCGGAAAGCAGACAGGGGTGGGGATGGAAAAATGTCTTGGGTGGTGGGGTCGGATTGTAGATGACAGAAGTGTTGGAGGATGATGCGTTGTATCCAGAGTTTGGTGGGGTGGTATGTGAGGATGAGGGGGATTCTCTTAGGGTGGTTATTGTGGGGTCTGGGTGTGAGGGATGTGTTGCGGGAAATGCGGGATACACAGTCAAGGGCGTTCTCGACCACTGTGGGGAGGAAGTTGCGGTTCTTGAAGAACGTGGACATCTGCGATGTGCGGGAGTGGAATGCCTCATCCTGGGAGCAGATGCAGCGGAGGCGAAGGAATTGGGAATAGGGGATGGAATTTTTGCAGGGGTGTGGGTGGGAAGAGGTGTATTCTAGGTAGCTGTGGGAGTCGGTGGGCTTGAAGTGGACATCAGTTTCTAGCTGGTTGCCTGAGATGGAGACAGAGAGGTCCAGGAAGGTGAGGGATGTGTTGGAGATGGCCCAGGTGAACTTGAGGATGGGGCGGAAGGTGTTGGTGAAGTGGATGAACTGTTCGAGCTCCTCTTGGGAGCAAGAGGCAGTGCCGATACAGTCATCAATGTAACGGAGGAAGAGGTAGGGTTTGGGGCCAGTGTAGGTGTGGAGGAGGGACTGTTCCACGCAACCTACAAAGAGGCAGGCAAAGTTTGGGCCCATGTGGGTACCCATGGCCACCCCCTTTGTCTGTAGGAAGTGGGAGGATTCGAAAGAGAAGTTGTTGAGGGTGAGGACGAGTTCAGCCAGGTGGATGAGGGTGTCAGTGGAGGGGGACTGGTCGGGCCTGCATGACAGGAAGAAGTGGAGGGCCTTGAGGCCAACTGCATGAGGAATGCAGGTGTATAGGGACTGGACGTCCATGGTGAAGATGAGGTGTTGGGGGCTAGGGAATTGGAAGTTCTGGAGGAGGTGGAGAGTGTGGGTGGTGTCACGGACATAGGTGGGGAGTTCCTGGACCAAGGGGGAGAAAATGGAGTCCAGGTAGGTGGAGATGAGTTCGGTGGGGCAGGAGCAGGTGGGGACAATAGGTCGGCCAGGGCAGGTGAGTTTGTGGATTTTGGGAAGGAGATAGAAGCGGGCCGTGCGGGGTTGGGGAACAATGAGGTTGGAGGCTGTGGGTGGGAGGTCCCCTGAGGTGATGAGGTCATGGATGGTGTTGGAGATGATGGTTTGGTGCTCGGGGGTGGGGTCATGATCAAGGGGGCGGTAGGAGGAGGTGTCGAAGTTGGCGTTTGGCCTCGGCGATGTAGAGGTCAGTGCGCCATACTACCACTGTGCCTGCAGGTTTGATGGTGAGGTTCAGTTTGGAGCGGAGGAGTGGAGGAGCGGAGGGCTGCCCATTTGCCGGGGAGAGGTTGGAGTGGGTAAGAGGGGTGGAGAGGTTGAGGCGGTTAATGTCTCGATGGCAGTTGGAGATGAAGAGGTCGAGGGAGGGTAGGAGGCCTGGGGGTGGTGTCCAGGAGGAGGACTTGTGTTGGAGGTGGGTGAAGGGGTCAGTGGAGGGACGGTTCGGCTCCCGGTTAAAGTAGTAAGTGTGGAGGCGAAAGCGGCGGAAAAACTGCTCTATGTCCAAATGTGACCAGTATTCATTGAAGTGTGGGTGGAGGGGTCAGCAACTCATATTCCACTTGGGAACCCTGCAGCCCAATGGTATCAATATGGACTTCACAAGCTTCAAAATCTCCCCCTCCCCCACTGCATCCCTAAACCAGCCCAGCTCGTCCCCTCCCCGCACTGCATCACACAACCAGCCCAGCTCGTCCCCGCCTCCTAACCTGTTCTTCCTCTCACCTATCCCCTCCTCCCACCTCAAGCCGCACCTCCACTCCCCACCTCCATTCCCCACCTACCAACCTCATCCCGCCTCCTTGACCTGTCCGTCCTCCCCGGACTGACCTATCCCCTCCCCACCTCCCCACCTATACTCTCCTCTCCACCTATCTTCTCCTCTATCCATCTTCAGTCCGCCTCCCCCCCCCTCCCTATTTATTTCAGAACCGTCTCCCCATCACCCTCTCTGATGAAGGGTCTAGGCCCGAAACGTCAGCTTTTGTGCTCCTGAGATGCTGCTTGGCCTGCTGTTTTCATCCAGCTCCACACTTTGTTATCTTGATTACAACTAAGTTGTTTAAGTAAAGTTATGAAGAGTGAAATCGTACCCTTGTTTTTGTTTTTGGTTGGGTGCTTTGGTAAATTCAGCTTGTTGGTCCAGATGGGCATCATAACCGCAATGCTTGGAAGCATTTGAAATGTATCTGTGCTTGGGACTCCTGGCACCACTCCCTGATCCCCATGTGACACGTAAAGTCACCATAACCAGCCGACCAATGTGCTGCTCTCTCATCAGAAAGAGACAATGAGTAGTGGCTTAACCTGAGAGTCACCAGTTCTCAGGTCAGTTGAGAGGTTGCAAGACAATACCTTCACAGTAACCTAGCTGGTGCAGGAATTGAACCCACACTGTTGCCTTCATTCTGAGCTAACTGATCCCCCCTCCCCCTAGACAACGCAGAAGCTACACCAAATCATAGAATCCCTACAGTATGGAAGCAGGCCATTTGGCCCAGTGAGTCCACACAGACCCTCTGAAGAACTTCCCACCTAGACCCAACCCTCTACTCTATCCCCGTAACCCTGCATTTCCCATGGCTAATCCACCTAGCCCACACACCCCTGGACACTATTTAGCATGGCCAATCCACCTAACCTGGACATCTGTTGGACTGTGGGAGGAAAACAGAGCACCTGGAGGAAAATCATGCAGACACAGGGAGAATGTGCAAACTCCACTCAGTCACCCGAGGGTGGAATTGAACGCACACCCCTGGCACTATGAGGCAGCAGTGCTAACCACTGAGCCACTGTGACAAATGTCAGTGACAAGTTCACTTACACCTCAAACACAGGCCCTGCAAGTTACAGGAAACAATTCTCCATTGATCTGTCAACATGCTCTGCATATACAACAGGCTTCAGAAAAAAATTACAGACTACCATTAATAAAGTGACAGCGCACATTAAAGTACTCATTAAAATTCAATGTTACTTGAAATCCCCAGTGTAACCCATCAGCTCATGAGTTAATCAATATGTCTCACTCACTATGCAACTTACCACATTGCACCATTTGTCACGATGCAATCTCCATATGCTGTTACATTTTGGCACTCCCAATGAATCATCAAATCTAGAAATAGAATTGAACTCCCTGACAACTTCTGAAATATATGAAGGGGAGTATGAAATGTCTCTTCTAATGAGAAGAGATTAATTCCGCCATGGACACAAACGTCTGACAAATGTGTGCGCGTTTAAAAGTTATGTCGTGCCAGGCTTGGGGAGAGTCCATGAACACATTTCCACGTACTTTTCTCGATGTTCTACTGCTTCACTTAATATTTTTCTGTTTTCTTCCATGCTGTATCACCCAGGCTGGTAGGCTATGAGATTCTTTGTCACATGCATCATACTCATGTAAAGGCAGCTAATCAGAGGCCCAGGTAACAACCTTTCGAAAATGTGAATGGACGAAGCTGTTGAACAGCAGGAGCATGGCTGGAAGTGTGTGAGCGGCAAACTGACAGAGAGGCAACCATGAGAAACTATGAACAGGAAAAGAGTGCAACTGGGAAGAGGTGACTGAAGTACTGAAAGAGTGGGGAACACAGTAACTGTGAGAAAGAGGAGGCCAGGACATACACCAGGAGCAACTTAATGTAACATGTAGAAGATAGGATATGAGTAAGCTCCATGGTTCCTTAAGTCTGCTCCACCATTCAAAAAAGGGGCTTAATGAACTTACTCATCTTCCATATTCCTGTCCTATCCCAGATTCCTTAATTCCTTTAAACACCATAAATCTATCCATCTCAGTTTGACTATACTTATTGACTGTTGATCTACTGGGCTGTCTAGACAGTCTACTAGACTTGATTTACTATTCAATTTGAGAGATTTGCAACCCTCTGAGTGTCAACCTTTTCCACATCACAGTCCTAAATAGCCAGTCCCTTGTCCTGAAATTATGAATCCTAATGCTAGATCTCCAGCACAGTCTCTCAACATTCAGTCTGTTAAAACCCTCAGAACTATACATGTTTCTATGAAATCACCCTCAATTTTTCTAGCTCCAGACAGTAGAGGCTTATTTCATTCAATCTCTCCTTATAAAATAGCCCTAACACGCTAATAATCATTCTGGTGAACATTTATTGCACTCCCTCCAAGAAAAGTATATTCTTCCTTTGATAAGAAGACCAAAACTATACATGTTACTCCAAATGTGTTTTCATGAAGGTCCTGTACAATTGTAGTACAACCTCATTCTTACTTGTAGTAAAGGCAAATATGCCATTAGTTAAACTTTAGTCAAAAAGCATGAATTTAGATCGAAGATCCATGGCCTTCTAGATCATATTAGGGAGTACAATATATTTTGCTTTTTTCAAACACTATTAATATGCAGGAATGTTTCAGTGCTGCTATTACAATTAGGATGTCAGACAATTAAGTCAGTATCAAAAAATTCACACCCTGTTTACTTCACAATGTGTTCATATATTAAGAGATGAAAAGTTGCCTGTTTAGCTTGGAGAGACATTGAAGCCAGACTCAGGAATTTACTAATGGATTATACTTTAGCAGCTTGTTTGATAGAATAGAGGAATATAAAAAAAATTGGTTTACTAATTTTAGGAATACTCTTGTGCGATCTGTATGTAATACGATAGTAATATGTTGATTCAATTTCTTTGAAGATCTTTGATAGGTTTACTTATAGCTAACCAAATACAAGTGGTGCCTAGAGTACTACAATGCAGAGTGAATGTGGTTCTTGGTCATATGATGATATCTAGATACTTCATTCATCTGTATGTTGAGCTTCTCAGAAGAACATCATGCTTAAGGCCATAATTAAAAAAGTAGAACTTGAAAGGTATGCATTCTCTGTGTGTGTCTCTCTCTCTGTCCCTTATCACATTTTGTTTCTAATCAACTATGTTTTAAATGGAATGTGATAGAGTTAAGGTAAGAGAAAAGTGTTGACTGACCTAGAGTGTATAAAGAAAAAGGAAGTCAATTTCTCCTCCTCTTTGCCGGGTCATAACCATAAACTTTTGCTGATTTCTGAAAACTCTTCCTGTACTCAGGCATACTCCACTCTTTGATAATATTACACTGCTTTAGTCTGATACAATCCTTGTATTCTCAGGATAACCAAGGCTACATTACACAGAGATAATGGGAACTGCAGATGCTGGAGAATTCCAAGATAATAAAATGTGAGGCTGGATGAACACAGCAGGCCAAGCAGCATCTCAGGAGCACAAAAGCTGACGTTTCGGGCCTAGACCCTCTCTGATGAAGGGTCTAGGCCTGAAACGTCAGCTTTTGTGCTCCTGAGATGCTGCTTGGCCTGCTGTGTTCATCCAGCCTCACATTTTATTATCCTACATTACACAGAACTTGATACCTTTCATTGATACCTGTGAATTATTTCTTGAATTGTTGCCATTGCTTATGTGTCATCTCTAAATCTAAATTTCCAATCTATCTCAGCCAATGCACCCCTCATTTCTCTGGAAATGTTCCCTATATTTCTGTGTTGGTATCAATTTTAGCTGATGCGACAGAAAGCCACACAACCCCATTTACTGACGGTGTAAAAACAAGCAGCACAGAAAGCATGTAGATGGAAGGATCAGACTCTGAAAAAGGTTAGTAAAACTGCTACAAGTCAGTCTTAACGTAGGCCATCCAATTTGGACCCAAGACGGACAGAATAGGGTACTTTGTAAACACGACACAATAGAAAAAGCAGAGGATGAAAGTGCTTAATTATAGAGTTATACAGCACAGAAACAGATCCTTCGGTCCAAATCATCCATGCCAACCAAACTTCCCAACCTAAACCAGTCCGATTTGTCTGCATTTGGCCCTATAACCTTTCCTACCCATGTACCTTTCTGAATGTCTTTTAAATGCTGTTACTCTTCCTGCAACTACCACTTCCTCCAGCAGTTCATTCCACATACAAACCTCCCAATGTGGGAAAAAGTTGCCCCTCAGGTCCTTTCTAAATTTTTACCTTATCACCTTAAAAATATTGAACTCCCCTACCCTAAGGAAAAGACTTTTGCTGCTCACCTTATCTGTGCCCCTCATGATTTTTCGTATGGAAAATAATTAAAAAGACTCTTGGAATGTAGGCTTTCATATCTAGGTGGCTAGAATACAAGGGATTAGGAATCAACCTTATAATACCTTTTATAAGTCACAAATGGAGTATTGTGGGCAGTTTCGGGTATGAAGGGATATGGCATAAAGGCAGGTAATTGGATTAAATCACAGGTCAATCAAAAAAATTGCACTGAATGGGAGAATAAGCAGAAGATGTAAATGCCCATGTTCCCGGGTTGAAATTCAATTGAATGGCCATCATCAAACCCCTACCACATAAAGACTAGCATATCTCAATGGATGGCTAGAGACTAAAGCAGGATCCCAACTCAATGTACTCTCGATGGGATTTTGTCTTTTCTGGAATGTCTGAAGAAAAGGGCAGCGAAGGTCAAAACCAGAAATAACCCATCGATCAAATTTGTTGAATCTGTATGGGGCACTGCTGTCATCTCACTCTGTACCAAAGCACTTACCCTGTTGTACTCCACTGCACAATACTGCTCACCTCTCTGGCAAAGATCATCACACACACATCACCCACTAACAGTCAACTGAGTATAACAATAAGAAATCCTCCACAGAACACCCTACTCCATGGACTCTCAGGCCCTTAAAGATTGCTTCGCACTCGCAAACTGACAAAACGTCATGAACTGCTGGAAGCCATCCCTCACTTACCCACTCCACACTTGATCCACCTACTGTCCATCTTCCACCTCAGGCCCTGCACGGTGCAACCTTCTTGAACTATCAGCAGATATCCTCTGGATCACAGGCTGGCAGACAAAGGAAGTCTCTGACAAGCTCCCTGTGAAAAGGCGCATCCATCAACTTTGAACGACCACACTATTCAGGGTCAGGAAAAGCCAGGGCCCTGACAGCCACCTCCAATCCCGAAACTTCTTGTACATAAGCCCATACGCCACTCGTGGACAAGCAATTTAATGCTGTACATGAATAAGAAGTCTTCCCCCTACAGAATAGCAGGTGAACTAATCACCTTAGACTCAGCAAGTGAGGAGCTGATCACATGATCACATAAATATGTACCTCTTAAAAACATTCTAGGGGTTACCATTGACCAGAATCTGAACTGCACCAGTGACTTAAATATTGTGTTCAGAAGAGCAGGTCAGAGATTGGGAATTCTGAGCTGAGTAGCTCTGGGTAGTACAGGAGACCTGTTCTGGAATACGGTGTCCAGTTCAGGTCACCCTATTATAGGAAGGATATTATTACGCTGGAGAGGGTCCAGAAGAGACTTACCAGGATGTTGCCAGGAATGGACACTTTGAATTATAAAGAGAGGCTGGGATAGGCTGGGACTTTTTTCACTGGAATGTAGGAGGCTTATTAAATCATGATGGGTACAGGTAAGGCAAATGGCAGCTGTCTTTTCCCTACAGTGGGACATTTCAAGACTAGGGGGGATATTTCTAAGGTGAGAGGAGAAAGATATTAGAAAGATAAGAGGGACAATTTTTTTTTAACCAAAGAGAGTGGTTCACGTGTGCAATGAACTTCCAGAAGAAGTGTTGGATGGAGGTACAGTTACAACATTTAAAAAACATTTAGGTAAGTACATGAATGAGAAATGTTTGGAGGGAAATGGAACAAAACGTTCTGAGGAAGGGTCACTCGACCTTGAACGTTAACTTTGACTTCTCTCCACTGACGCTGCCAGACCTACTGAGCTTTTCTGGCAATTTATGTTTTTGTTTCTCATTTACAGCATCCACAGTTTTGCTTTGGTTTTTAAATTGGGGGGATATGGGTCAACCGTACGCAGTTAGGACTAGTTTAGTTTGAGATCATTTTCAGCATGAGCTGGATGGGCTGAAGGGTCTGTTTCTGTGCAGTATGACTCCATAACTCACATCCTGTCTATCCTAAGCCTGTCTACCATCTACAAGGCTCCAATTCAGAAAGGTATTGGACTGTGCTCTATCTGCCCTGATGAGTACAACTCCAACAAGGTAAAGTCGTCACAGTTGGACCAGACTATAGGACCTTTCTCTTATGACAGAGAATGGTGGTGGCTTAACCTGAGGGTCACCATGCCACAGATGAGGGGCAAATTTGAAAAGGAGTCCTTCATGGTAATCCCAGCTGGTTCAGGAATTGAACTCATACTGTAGGCATCATCCTAAGTTAGAGACATGCTATTCAAACTAATCAGCACCCTTTTAACTCAACACTATCTATAGAATAACAGCTCACTTGATTGGCACCCCAGTCACCACTTTCAACATTCACTCCCTCCACCGCCGACACTCAGTAGCAGCAGTGTCTACCATCTACAAAATGCACCGCAGAAAGTCACCAAAAATCCTTCAGACAGCGCCTTCCAAACCTGTGACTTCCACCATCTGGTCTCGACTTGTCGAAGCCTTTCACATGGAGTCTCCATTTCAACTACTCTCTTACTCAGAGTGAGGGTGGATGAGCTGAGCACAGAAAGATTGGGCTTGACACAACAGTTAACTTGAATTCAAAGTAACAAATCGATCCTTTAATAAATAATTAATGAAACTAGCTATTAAAATAGTGCCACGCAGCTGATCTTGTTTTGCCATCTTGGTAAAGAAGCAGAGACTGAGCGAGACAGACTGAAGCCGAGGTCTTGAACACCAGGGAAGAAGTTGGGGACTAGCACCAGCACTACAGAATTGAGTTGAATGGAGACTGACACCTTTCGCCTCTGGCTAGCCTCTGATGATAATTCAGCAGAATTCACAGTGGAAGTGTGGCTCAGAAGCAAGCTAGCCCTCTGTGGGAAGTTTCCACCTCTTCCAGCCTACACTGGGGACATGGGGAGGGTGAGGAATAACAATATGAATGTGAATCTGGCTCACTCCTTCCTACAGTCTCTCCCCCTCTCTCTGACAGCCTCCTGCACCTCTCCCCTACTCCCCCTCAGCCCCCCACACTTCCTGTCTCTCAAAAAGCCTTCCACACTCTCTCCATCTCTTTCTCCCACTCCATCTCACAGATTTCCACATACTCACCCTCTTTCTGACATCGTCCCACATTCCCTCCCTCCCTCTCCCCTTCTGTCACAGAGCCTCCCACACTTCCCCTCTCTTTCACATCCTCCCATACTCCTTCCCTCTCTCTCTGACTCCCACACTCCCCTCTCTCTCCCAAACTCCCTTCCTCTGTCTCAGTCTGCCACACACCCTCCCTCTCACAATCACCCACACTCCCTCCGTCTCCCACAGTCTCCCACACTTTCTGCTTTTTCTCTCTCTCTACAGCTTCCCACACTCCATCCTTCTCTCATCGCCTCCTATGCCTCAACTCAGGGTCCCACACTATCTCTCTCTGTCTCCCCCTCTCTCTGTCTTGTTCGTTGCTTTCCAGTCTCTCTCTTTCTCTCACCCACACATATTTTCACTCACACACATATCCAGAGTTCTGTGTGCTTGATCCACCATTTTCAATTTAGTCATTTATTCATGACCCGCTGCCAGCCTCATCCTCAAACCCCCTCCTCCTCCTCTTCAGCCCCACTCCCAGTCTCGTCCTCAGGCCAGCTCCTGTCCCCTGCACTTGAGCACCAGTGCCCCCAGGCCTGAGCCAAATTAAGGCTCACACACCTCATTGCTTCTCCAATCAGCGGTAGACTCCTAACTGGAAGTACGCCCCTTCACACCATGTCCAGGCTGTATTTGAGAACACCGGGTGCAGGTTGGATTGGAGCCCTCATTGAGTTGCCCTGGGCCTCTGGGCTGACCTAGAAGGACAAGGGCAGCAGATACATGGGAACATTACCATCTCCAAGTTCCCCACCAAATCCCCCTCACTGCCCTGACTTGGAAATATATTGCCGTTCCTTCATTGTCATTGGGTCAAAATCCTGGAAAACCCCTCCCAAAGCACATTGTGGGCCAACTCACAGCATGTGGACTGCAGCGGTTCAAGGAGACAGCTGACTCCCCAACCCCGCCAACATTCTCAAGGGGCAGTTAGGGATGGGGAATATATATGATGGTTTGAAAACCCACATCCAACGAGAAAAAAATTAAGCCAGAGGAATAAACGTTTTCTTTTCCTGCGGTGGTGTAAATTTCCAGTCGAGATTGCTATTCCAATTTGAAACGGAAAGTAATACCTCTCTCCATGATAAGCTGAGGGGGGATTTATACAGGTCCCTGGAAGGGCATATGCTGTGGGCTGTCCGGATCCCCCCTCACTTTCCCCCCACTTCTCTCCTGTTGGGGCTATGTCTGTGTGTGTGTGTGTGTGTGTGTGTGTGTATGTTTGGAGGTGGGGGGGGGGGGGTTGTAAGAACTGCCCCTTAAAATACTTTCCATATTTGTCCAAAAGGAATCGATTCGCCAGCACCAACGCCCTGCACACACACACATAGCGTCTCGTCGGGAGCGGCTGGAAAGGGAGGGGGGAAGAAAAGCAATGGGAGCGGATGGAAAGCAGAAGGAGAGAAAGCAGGGCAGTGGCGGCGGGGAGAGCGGAGCAGCGGACCCTCAGAAGGGCAGGCCAGCAGAAAGCAAAGCGGCAAGCGAGGAAGACTCTCACAAATGCTGCGGCTGCCGCTTCCCCATCCTCATCGCCTTGTTGCAACTGGTCTTGGGCATTACCATAGCGGTGGTCGCCTTCATAATGAAAACTATCAGCTCCTCTTTGCTGGCCAGAGACACCCCGTATTGGGTTGGCATCATTGTAAGCAGTGCGTGTGTGTGTGTTTGTTTGTTTTAAAATAGATCCCCCTCCCCATGTACAAAATCACCGCCTTTTTCTTTTGCTTCACAACTCTCATTTCTTGCTTTATCCAAACCGATGCATGCCAGACCAGTTGTTGCTTTGTATTTACAGTTGTCACTGCTGGGGGGAGGCTGTGTTTTTTTTCCTGAGAGCTGTTGCAAACATAACGGCGGATACATCGTGTTTTGTGACAATCTCCAGGGATACACTGTTGCCGCTGTGTCTAATATCCCCCGCAACTAAACTGTTACAGTGTACACGAGCCTGGTCAGGCGCAAACTGAGCATTTTTTTTCAACGGGGCGCTGGCTCAAATATTTCACCAAATCGACACCGTGGGAGGGCTTCCAAAGGAAGGTTACTCTTCATCCAGCTCTTAAGATAATCTTTCGGTTACTGTCAGGCCACACACAAAAAATGTCGACTCTACTGTCAGCCCTCTTTGTGCACAAAAAATTGACTATTGTAACTTTTCGTAAGTCTTAGGAAATTAAGGAAACAGTTGGAGTGTAGAAAGAGTCAGATATATTTTGGCAGCCTTTCCCCCTTAACAGGGATTTGGAAAACAAATAGTGGTGAATAATAATAGTTACGTGAAACTTCAGCTCTGTTTTAGACTTAACAGTGGGCGGGGTGGGGGCGGTACTACAGTATTGCTCTCTGGTGGGAGTGACGAATTTGATTGTGCTTCAGTGCATAAAACGATCACATTTTTTACAATGAAACACGAAGTACATTTTGCAACCACTCCGTTCCACTTGTTTGCAACGCTGACATAATCAAAAATCCTGCAACTGCTGGTACGTGTTGCCAACTTAATTGAAAACCCGAATGGAAATGTATTCAAAACAATTCAGTGCCAGCCGAGTGAGATTTCAGTGACACGTCCATGTGCGCACTTTCCATTGGAAATGTGGCTGCTGGAATTTATAACATACAGCTTCACAATTGGGACTGATCTATATCTGTCTGCTTTAGCCCACACTGCTACATCTGAAGACACATTGTTCTTGACTCACTGGGATTAATTTTAGATTTCAGCTATTGTATAACGGATTTTTTTTTTGTTTTTTAAAATCTTTCATGGAATGTGGGTGTTACTAACATGGCCAGTATTTGTTGGCAGTCTCTAATTGCCCACAAAAGGAACAAAAGGTTTAAGGAACAGTTGTTGGGAGTGATGAGTAAATATGTCCCTCTGAGACAGGCAAGAAGGGGTAAGATTAAGGAACCTTGGATGACGAGAGCGGTGGAGCTTCTAGTGAAAAGGAAGAAGGTAGCTTACATAAGCTAGGGTCAAGTTCAGCTAGAGAGGATTACATGCAGGCAAGGAAGGAGCTCAAAAATGGTCTGAGGAGAGCCAGGAGGGGGCACGAGAAAGGCTTGGCAGAAGGAATCCGGGAAAACACAAAGGCATTTTACACTTACGTGAGGAGTAAGAGAATGGTCAAAGAAAGAGTAGGGCAATTCAGGGATAGCATAGGGAACTTGTGTGTGGAGCCTGAGGAGGTAGGGGAAGCCCTAAATGAGTTTTTTGCTTCTGTCTTTACGAAAGAAACCAACTTTGTAGTGAATGAAACCTTTGAAGAGCAGGTGTGCATGCTGGAATGGATAGAGATAGACGAAGCTGATGTGCTGAAAATTTTGTCAAACATTAAGATTGACAAGTCGCCAGGCCCGGATCAGATTTGTCCTCGGCTGCTTTGGGAAGCGAGAAATGCAATTGCTTCGCCACTTGCGAAGATCTTTGCATCCTCGCTCTCCACTGGAGTCGTACCTGAGGACTGGAGAGAGGCAAATGTAATTCCTCTCTTGAAGAAAGGAAATAGGGAAATCCCCGGCAATTATAGACCGGTAAGTCTCACGTCTGTCGTCTGCAAGGTGTTAGAAAGGATTCTGAGGGATAAGATTTATGACCATCTGGAAGAGCATGGCTTGATCAAATACAGTCAACACGGCTTTGTGAGGGGTAGGTCATGCCTTACAAACCTTATCGAGTTTTTTGAGGATGTGACTAGAAAAGTTGATGAGGGTCGAGCTGTGGATGTGGTGTATATGGACTTCAGTAAGGCATTTGATAAGGTTCCCCATGGTAGGCTCATTCAGAAGGTCAGGAGGAATGGGATACAGGGGAACTTAGCTGCTTGGATACAGAATTGGCTGGCCAACAGAAGACAGCGAGTGGTAGTAGAAGGAAAATATTCTGCCTGGAAGTCAGTGGTGAGTGGAGTTCCACAGGGCTCTGTCCTTGGGCCTCTACTGTTTGTAATTTTTATTAATGACTTGGACGAGGGAATTGAAGGATGGGTCAGCAAGTTTGCAGACGACACAAAGGTCGGAGGTGTCGTTGACAGTGTAGAGGGCTGTTGTAGGCTGCAGCGGGACATTGACAGGATGCAGAGATGGGCTGAGAGGTGGCAGATGGAGTTCAACCTGGATAAATGCGAGGTGATGCATTTTGGAAGGTCGAATTTGAAAGCTGAGTACAGGATTAAGGATAGGATTCTTGGCAGCGTGGAGGAACAGAGGGATCTTGGTGTGCAGATACATAGATCCCTTAAAATGGCCACCCAAGTGGACAGGGTTGTTAAGAAAGCATATGGTGTTTTGGCTTTCATTAACAGGGGGATTGAGTTTAAGAGTCGTGAGATCTTGTTGCAGCTCTATAAAACTTTGGTTAGACTGCACTTGGAATACTGTGTCCAGTTCTGGGCGCCCTATTATAGGAAAGATGTGGATGCTTTGGAGAGGGTTCAGAGGAGGTTTACCAGGATGCTGCCTGGACTGGAGGGCTTATCTTATGAAGAGAGGTTGACTGAGCTCGGTCTCTTTTCATTGGAGAAAAGGAGGAGGAGAGGGGACCTAATTGAGGTATACAAGATAATGAGAGGCATAGATAGAGTTGATAGCCAGAGACTATTTCCCAGGGCAGAAATGGCTAGCACGAGGGGTCATAGTTTTAAGCTGGTTGGTGGAAAGTATAGAGGGGATGTCAGAGGCAGGTTCTTTACGCCGAGAGTTGTGAGAGCATGGAATGCGTTGCCAGCAGCAGTTGTGGAAGCAAGGTCATTGGGGTCATTTAAGAGACTGCTGGACATGTATATGGTCACAGAAATTTGAGGGTGCATACATGAGGATCAATGGTCGGCACAACATTGTGGGCTGAAGGGCCTGTTCTGTGCTGTACTGTTCTATGTTCTATGTTCTATGTTCTAAAATGAGTGGTTTGCTGGCCATTTCAAGATGTACTTCAGAGTCAGTCACATTACAGTTTAGAAGAATGAGTGGCAACGTTGATCAAACACATAAGATTCCTAGAGGACTTGATAGGGTAGATGTGGAGAGGTTGTTTCCCCATGTGGGAGTGTCTAGAACCAGAGGGCTTACTGTCTGAGTAAGTGGTGGCCCATTTAACAGAGCCATCCAGCACAGAAACAGACCATTCAGTCCATCCAGTCCATACTGACCCTAATCCCAAACTAAACTAGTTCCACCTGCCTACACTCAGTCCTTATCTCTCCAAACATTTCTTATTCATGTACTTATCCAAATGTTGTAACTGTCGCTTCCTTCACCACTTCCTCTGGAAGTTCATTCCACACACGAACCACCATCTTTGTGAAAAGGTTACCCTCATGTCCTTTTTGAATATTTCTCCTCCCATCTTAAAAATATGCCCCCAGTCTTGAAATCCCCTCCTTTAGGGACCTTTCACCTTATCTATACCCCTTATTATTTTAAAAACCAATGAGGAAGACTTTTTTGTCTCAGAGGGTAGTGAATCTGTGGAATTCTTTACCACAGGGGGCTGTCAAGTGTCAAGTCTGTAACCAGTATGTATGTCTAACAACTGCTTCATATTGTCTATTAATTAGACTTCTACTGTTAGTTTGTCTTCTTTTGTGACTCAGTATTCAGCAGAAAGCTACCAACTATTTCTATAATAATGTCAAGCTGTTATCCAGCATAATGGATGATATTTTGAGATCTGCTCTACATAACATGAAACTAAAATTTAACCAAAGCTCCCACCTGCCTCTCTTCAAATTCACACAAGACTCCACTGAGCTATTCCCATAACACTGTGTGACATCCTGCACTATAATTATTTATAAATGTAATTTCTTCACGGTGACGGTTTTGTTGCTATAGCCAAGAGATCTTAAATCTTTAAGATATCTTAAAATTTTAAGAGGCTGAGTAGATTTGATTTGGTTGGTCATCTCAGATTTTGCTAGGAGTAACTGGGATGTAATTAATCTTTAAAAGGTGGCCTTAAAGGGACAGTTTAAGTTACATACAACAGTTTTTTTAGGGGCTGTTATGGTGCAGTGGTAGTGTTCATACCTTTGGGCTGGGAGGTTTGGGTTCAAGTCCTATCTTCCCCAGTAGTATGTGACAGTGTTAAATAGAAAATAGTTCATTATCCTGTAGCAGCAGAATTCTGTGTTTTAGCAATAACTGTTTTTATGAACAATAGATTATCTAATATAGAGTGAGTAATGTCATGGTATACAGGGGGTGCTATTTTGGCACAGTGGTAGTGCCCCTGCCCCTGGACCAGGAGGCACAAGTTCAAGTCCACTGCTTCAGAGCTGTGTAATTACATCTTTGAACAGATTAATCAGGAAAAATAGGTTAAATAGAAAAAATGACTAAGTAACTGCTTACATGATCTTTGATTAATTACAGTACTTCAAGTCAAATGATACATTGCTTAAAAGGATAAGGGGAGTCCCAGAATGTGACATGCAATATTAACTATGCATCTAAGAGGCCCCATTAAAGATTCACAATCAGATTTCTGTGAAGTGACACTCAGAGTATAATTGTCAAGTGAGGAGAGTTTTCAGGAAGCAAAATCCTGCAGATGCTGGAAATCAGAATTGAAAACAGAAAATGCTGGAAACATTCACCAGGTCTTGCAGCATCTGTGGAGAGTGAAAAAGGTTGAACTTTAAATTAATGATTACACTTAACCAGCATAATACAAAATATCAGCCTGGAGGTCATAAGATTTAAAAAGCTTTTAAAAAAAAGCTCTGGCTAAAATAAGTTTTCATTGGAACAAAATACAGTGGGCATCAAGATGCTAAAGGAGGTTGGTATGAATAATTGCTATCTCTTCCATTGTTCTTTCACCCTTTGGGACCTTAGTTGAAGTTTAACACAGACTATTGGAAGGAAATCCAATTCCGCATATGGACTGAGATAAAGATCCTGGTGAAAACAGACTGGGCAGCTACAAGCCGTTCCTTTGCACAGCAGTTGCTTTCAAATGTTTGTGCATGTGCATCAGCTGTCAATGTTGACACACTCCTTGTTCTAGCTTTAAAAGCAAATCACACAAAGGGAAACAGGTTTGTCATTGTGGAATGGAAGTGATCCTGCGGTAATGCAACAGGAAGAATGCAGAAGCAAAATCGACCAGAAATGCTAACTCTGATTTATCTCCATGGGTGCTGCCAGACCTGCTGAGCTTTTCCAGCAATTTCTGATTTGTTGTTTCAGAATACTGACGATAGTTTTACAGAAATGTAATGAGTCAGGGACTCCCCGTTGCAGCAGGAAGGCTTGAAGGTACAAACTGGCACGAACTAGCTGTTATTCCTGCAGCCAGAATATCCTTAAAATATCACCTGCTTAAGATTCAACCAGTCTATGACATGGAGCTTCCAAATGGGCAGGGAGAGAAATCCCAGTTTCCAGTCTACAGGAATCTGCTGCTTCTATAGTTTTAGTTCCTTCTGTATTAGGTTGGCTTATTCACCCATTTTGAAAGTAAGAACAATTGGGAGGAAATAGAAAACGCAAGTTGGTGAGCTCTAAAACACACGTGTGGCATTAAATGAGGTTTAAGAGTGGAAGTGTTCTCAGGGAAATGGTACAAAGCTGGTGAGAGAAAATGGACAACCTGCCCATAGAGGACGCAAAGCAAATAGCTGATTCAGTCTCGCCCACTTCATGCTGCCACCTAAGCCAAACTTCAGTGCTGATTCCTGCAGGTTTTGAGATTTTAACAGGCCAGGCAGTTTGCACCAACCTGTGAATGTATGAACAAGGAGCAGGATTAGACCATTTTGTCCTTCAGGCCAGCTCTGCCATTCAATAAGACTATGATTGAATGATACATTACAAGCTACCCCGATAACCATTGAAGAGAACAAAAGTGGGAGACAAAGCATTTCGGATTAGGAATCACGATGCTAATGGCTTTAATTGGAAGAGTTTGGAACAGATTGAACAGACCTTCTGGGTTCCTGGGAAGATCTCAGTGGGTTGGTTAGATGGGCAGACCAGTGGCAAATGGTATTTAACCCTGATAAGGGTGAGGTAATGCACTTTGGAAGAAGAAACAAAATGGGAGAGTACTTCACGAATGGCAGGATGCCAGGTAGCTTTGAGGAACAAAGGGGTCTTGGAGTAATCAGTCACAGATCCCTGAAGTCAATAGAGCACAGGAATAGGATAGTTAAGAAAGCATATGGGACATTTGCTTTCATCAGTCGTGGCACAGCGTGTAAGAGCAAGGAGGTAAAGTACAGAGCATGTTCAGGCCACAGCTGGAGTATTGTGTGTAGCTCTGGTCACCTCACTGTTGGAAGGAGGTGATAGCACTAGAGGGGGTACAGAGGGGGTTCACAGGATGTGGCCTGGGATGGAGAAATTGAGCTGTAAGGAGACTCTAGATAGGCTTGGATTGTTTCCTTTACAGCATAGAAAACAGGGTGGACATGACTGAGATGTATAAAATTATGAGGAATATTGACAGGGTGAATAGAGAGCAGCTGCTTTCCCTCAGTTGAGGGGTTAATCACGAGAGGGCACAGTTTTAGGATAAGGGGTGGGAGATTCGGAGGGGATTTGGGAAAAATCATTTTCACTCAGTGTTAGTTGGGAATCTGGAATGCACTGCCTGGGAAGATAGTGGAGGCTGGAAACCTTAACAACCTTTAAAAAAATTTGGAAGAGCAGTTCAAATAACATAACATTCGAGGATATGGGACAAGTTCAGGAAATTGGAATTAGCACACTTTTAGTGGTAGCTGTTTCAGTACGGACTGGGTAGGCCGAAGGGCTTTTTTCTGCACCGTATGAATCTTCTTATGAACTGAAGAAACTTGATGGATGCAACATTCCCTCAACCAATTACATTTGCTCCACAGAAAGTTCTTCACACAGAGAGTGGTAAAAACGTGGAATATTCTACCGTAGTGAGTCGTTGCAGAATGTAGGAAGGTAATATTACGGAGTTATTCATTCAGAAGTTGAAACTAATGGTCTGGGGACTTGCAATAGTAGGTGGTGGAGTTTGAATTAAATTAATAAACCTGGAATATGAAGCTCGCCTCAGTAAGGAGTAAAACTGTATCTGATTGATGATATAAACCTGTCTGGTTCATGAATATTCTTGAGGCGAAGAAATCCAATAATCTTACCTGGCCTGGTCTATGTGTAATTCAGCAGGCCTCATTCTGAGGATGGGGTGAGAAATGGCCACATTCTATGAACAAGTAAATAAAAGCCTAATGAGAAGCTAGGTCAGTAACCTGAGTGGAGGAAAAGAATAGGACATGCAGGTTGGATTGGGTGAAGCAGAGTGGGTGGAAACTTGTGTGAAGCGTGCATTGTGTGAAGAACGGTCTCGACCCGAAACGTCAAACTTTCCTGCTCCTTGGATGCTGCTTGGCCTGCAGTGTTCATCCAGCTTCACACTGTGTTATCTCTGAAGCATGCATTTGTTGGGCCAAATGGCCTGTTGCTCTGCTGCAACTTCTGTGTGATCCCTGAATTGCAATTGGGATAATTTGCTCCATATTTGTGTCTTTAAGTCAGGTACCTAAGATCTCAGCGAAGCTGGGCTCCACAGAGCCTCGGGTACATTCTTTCTCCTTCCAATTCCATTTAGATTTGGTCCCTCCCTGTTTCCCTTCCTTTGTGATTTTGTTGCATTGTCCCTAGTGGGGGATTGGTTGTAGTTTGTTAAAGGTTTAATTTGTCAAACTGGTGATTTGGTAGTGGTTTATTAAGTGAAAAAAATCGCATAGATTGCGAGAATGTCTGGAGGATGACCGAGAAACTGCACACACAATGTGGTGAGCGCTTTTCATGTATTTGGGTTCAATGTACATGGCTAGGGAAAGTTAAATCTGCAACTGTCTCAGTTTGTTCTTAGAGAAAACAATCAATGAGTCTGCAGTGTTGAAGCAGGCTATTTGGCACATCGAGTCCATACAATCCCTCTGAAGCACAACCAACCCAGTCCCACACCCCTACCCTATTCCTGTAACCCTGCAACTGATCAAAAACAACACAGAGGTAAGGTAAACATTTATAGGTAATACATGAAAATATATCAAAGCGCAAGGTTTGAATAATAGGGAGAGGCTGGATAGGCTGGGACCTTTTTCATTGGAGTGAAGGAGGTTGAGGGGTGACCTGATAGAAAAATCATGAAGGGTAAGTGAAAGGCAGGTGTCTGTTTCCTAGGGTGGGAGATTTCCATCCAGGGGACATATTTTTAACGTGAGGAGAAAGATTTTAAAAAGACACGAGGGGAAATTTTTACACAGAGGGTGGTTCACATGTGGAATGAACTTCCAGAGGAAGTGGTGAATGTGGGTGCAGTTACAATCTTTAAAAGACATTTGGATAATTACATGTATAGGAAATGTTTGGAGAAATATGGGCCGAGCTCAGAAAGGTGGGACCAGTTTAGTTTGGGATTGTGCTCGGCATGGACTGGTTGGACCGAAGGATCTGGCTCTGTGCTGTATGATGATGATAAGGTGTGGTACAATAGTACATGGGAATTTCAGAAACACTAAACAATTCAAAAGCGAAACAAAATTGATCACTTAAAATAAATTATAACTTAGATGCCAGGCAGCATTGCTAAATAATGGTACCTTTTTTGTTGGTTTAAGAAAAAGATATGGAGAGATGCAGACTAAGCACCAAATCCAGTCAAGGTGATGAGACTGGGACAAGCTAAGGAGCTGAGTTGAACTAACACTGATTTTGGTTCACCCTGTGGCAGTACACACTCCAAGCTGGCCTTGGCAGATTTCAAATAGGTGTGTGAATCACTATTAGGCTGACTGTCAGGGAGAATAATCCTGCTTTCCCACGAGGAGAGCATGTGCCTGGTTGTGTGTGCCTCTGACTCAGTCTCAGTCGCACAAATGTGGAATCAATCACGCGCGTATACACACACACAAACACAAACACACACACACACACGCGCAGAATTGCTCACATATGGATATGGGTGTCATTGGCGAAGCCAGCATTTGTTTCCCATGCCTAATTGCCCTTGAACTAAGTGTCCATTCCCGAGTCAGACAATATGCTAGATCATGTTGGGATGGCTGATTTCATCCCTGTGCAGGGCAGTAGAGAACCAGATGGGTTTTTCTTGATGGTAGTTTTCAGGTTGATGGTTTTATTAAGACTAATTTTCAGTTCCTGAATTTTGTGATTAATTCACTTGAAATTCTATCAGCTAATGCGGTAGGATTTGAGTCCGTGTCCTAGTACACACTCCACTGATGAGTCAGCATCTCCTCCAGGGCAAACACATCAGAAGTTAAGAATTAGCAGGATACGCTGTTGGGTTTGATGAAGATAGTAGAAACAGGCTCACTTGGACCATAATGCTGACCTAGCCCATTTGGGCTGAAAGGCCTCTTACTGTTTTTCAGAGTTTATGCGATGTGATGCAACACAGTATGATGAATCTTTGAAGTGGAAAAGCCCATTTGGGACCATTGCCTACCACTGGGGAGGCAGAATGTGGCCGTGCAACAAGACTGTTCTGTTTTCCAGAATGCCCAAAGACAGAAAAATATAACAGCATCACTACCAAAACACCATAACTTAATGTTGAGAGTTCGGGGGGTTAATTTCTCCCAGAATTCTAACCTGGAAAGCCTGTCAGTCTTCAGTTTAAAGATACTGACATTAGTATGGCTACTAGCAATGAAGATGCAATTCCTTTATTATTTTGTAAACGTGTGGTGCAGGACTTTAATCTCATGTTTGTGATTAATTGAACCAATAATAAATTAACGTTGATAGTTTTGTAATAAAGATTAATGAATTCTAATAAGATGAAGTTCCTATAAGGATGAACAATTATTTTATAATAATGAGCATGAGATTGTCCTCTCATAATTAATGACTAGTTTGCTGGAATGCTAGCTTTTAGTGTGCTCATGAATGGGACTTACTTTACAGTGGGTAATTGATGCTGGTGTAGACAGGACGTTGTTGTTGCTGCAACTCATTGGTACAGACTGGACATGGTTTCACACAACACACTGTTGTCCCCCACAGCACATTTCCCTTATCTTCTTCCAGTTGCATTTTTGCTTAGCTTTAATCTTCTGAAACTCGACCCGTAGCTAAACATTGTGATTCCTTGGGGCAACTGTCTTGCTCCCCTTGACCAACCAGGTCATACCTACCACCAGTGTCCACCTATCACCGCCATTCCACCTGTACCCCTCCACCCCCTCTTTATCTGCAGCTCCCCTACCCCCCCCCCCCCCACTCCCACATCTAGTCCTGAAGAAGGGTAACACCTGAAATGTTGACTGCTCCTTTCCGCCAGATGCTGCCTGGCCTGCTGTGTTCTTCCAGCCTCCTATTATTCTACTTTGTAAGCCACACTAGCCAGACTTATTCAATAACCTCTGAAGAAGAAATTACCAACCAGTTACAATTTCTTACAATTTTTGCTTCAGCAGGAAACTGAATCAACACAGTTAAAAGTGATTGAACAGCACATGATACTTTAACTAAAGTAACTTGCCTTTAAATTGTTGATGTAATTAATGCAACCACAGCATCCCATCACTTCCTGTACAAATGTGACACCATGAAGCTTTGTAATTTACACGTGCTGTTCCTTATTCATGAAGGGCAGGTCAAAACCAGCATTATTACTGGCTCAGCACACTTCTCCAAACACTCCCTCTCTCAGTGCAGCTCTGTGTGCTCCTGAGATGCTGCTTGGCCTGCTGTGTTCATCCAGCCTCACATTTTATTATCTTGGAATTCTCCAGCATCTGCAGTTCCCATTATCCCTGTGGTTAGTACTGTTGCTTCACAGCGCCGGGGACCCAGGTTTACTTCCCACCCTCAGGCAACTGTCTGTACAGAGTTTGCACATTCTCCTTGTGTCTGTGTGGGTTTCCTCCCACAGTCCAAAGATGTATAGATTAAGTGGATAAGCCATAGGAAAATCAGGCATGGGGCAGGAGCATGCTGTTTGGAGGATCAGTATGGACTCAAATGGCCTGCTTCCGCACTATAGGGATTCTATGAATCTTGAAGATATAGCTTTTTAAGAATGTCTTTTCAAATGACCAAACAGTAACAACCCCTGTTAGCTCCTTGACCACTTACGAAAAGCACCCAGTTCTTTAACATCTCCGAGCTGCTCACACACTTTGCTAGATTTAAGATTTTTGTTATAGTCAGCTCACACTGTGCCTCCAGGAGCTCCTGATATTTTTCTGCCAAACAGAACATCTCCTGACAGAGATCGGCTTATCCTCCTCCCAAGAATTCTGTCAGCAAGATTGCTTTTTCATTAACTTCCTTCCTGTCAGCGTGACTTGTAGTTCAAGGGTCATCAGCTTACATAGGCCAGTGTTTCTTATCATCCAATGTTCTTATTACAATGGGCCCCTTTGCAGGCGACACAAATGTAGGGAAAGTGAGGTCGTGAGAGGGATGCAAGCAGTTTACAGGGAGATATTGATGAGTGGGTGGGTGAAAAGTTGGCAAATGATGTATAATGTGGGAAAATGTGAAATGGCTCAGTTTGGAAGGGAGAACAAAAGAACAATAGTATGTAAATGAAGTAAAATGCAGAAAATTGCAGTGCAAAAGGACTTGTGCATAAAATACAAATGCAATACGCAGGGACAGCAGATAAAAGCTGAGAGGATATCTCCCCTCATGAGAGAGTCTAGGACCAGAGGGCACAGTCAATTTAAAACTGGAATGAGGAGGAATTTCTTCTGTCAGAGGGTTGTAGTCTTTGTGCAGTTCCCCCTTATCCCAAGTTGGGCCTGTTTCCTGCTCTGATACAAGGGGAAGAGATTCACCCTGAACCATTACCCCCACCCACCCAGTCTTCCAGCCTGGAATTTCTGAGAACGCTTTCGGCAAAGCTGTCTGATGGTATCCATGTTTTGCCATGCTGATTGTTCAAAGGGTGGCTTTAGGGTCTTGTGGGGACGGAGAATAGAGAGTTCATTTTCACTGGGACAGTAGCCCAGACTTTATCATAGCATTTCGATATGTTTGCAGCAGTTGAAGATAGAGCTGACATTAATACTCAGACCCTGTCTGTTTATGGCATAGGAACATGAGAAAAATTCAGTCTTTGAGGTAGCTGCATCATTCACTTCAACCACTTTGACTGATCTGTGCCAATCTCTGATTGTTTTGCTGCTAACACACAGATAGATGTTTCTGGTTTAAATTAGTGCCCAAGATATTTCCCTTACACTGAAGGGCTTCCATCCTTGGGGTTTTGTCTGCATGGACCTTCATGGGTCTGACCCACCTCCTGTGGACAAGTGGCTTTGTCAGTTAGAAGTTGCGACCTCAGAATAGATTGTTCGGCCCATCCATTTGATAGCTCCATAGGTGCAAATCAGTCGAATCGCATTTACTGACTTGGCCTTTCCTAATATCACACTTCCCCTCATCCCAGCTATTCAGCCTAGATTCACAGAATCCCTACAGTGCAGAAAGAGGCCATTCGGCCCATCGATCTGCACCGAGCCTCCGAAGAGCATCCCACCTGCCCCACCTTATCTCCATAACCTCACATTTCCCACGGTTAATCCACCTAGCCAGCAGATCCCTAGACATCATGGTCACTCCAGCTAAATGCCAACATCAGCCACCAACCACATCTTTGGACTGTGGGAGGAAACCAGAGCACCAGGTGGAAAAACATGCAAACTCCACACCGACAGTCACCCAAGGGTGGGATTGAACCCAGGTTCCCGGTGCTGTGAGTCAGCAGTGCTCACCACTGAGCCACCGTGCCACCCCTGATCTAATCTTAAATATCAGCAGAGCCCCTGTCCCAGCCACTGTTCCTGGAAATGAACTCCTCCACCTCACAGGCTCTGTGTAAAGAAGTTTGTCCTGCTTTCTGCTCTAAGACTGTCACATTTAACCTTGTATCTCAAACCCCCTTTCCCTATAATCCAGTCAGATTCAGGAATTGATCATTTGTCAGAGAGTGGGTGGGGGCTGGGGGGCAGGTGACTGGATTTTTTCAAGGTGTGTTGTTGTGATCAGACCTCACAGTTTAACCTCCTCTATCAATCCCATATCTTGTATTCTAGGGAGTGCAGGAACTGGACCCCCACCTCCCCCAGAGGTACCTCAGTGACAGTCACAGAGGTGGATAAGTGCAGCGATGGTTAAAAGTTTCCCTTTGGGCTTCTTGGGGCCTTGTCCCAATTATTAGTTTACGTTCTTCTCTAGTCTCCATTCAATCCTTCCGCCATGCTCACAAAGCCAGTTCTGTGCCCTTCCTGTCCTTCATGCTAATACGTACCTTCCTGCCATAACATCGTGGTCACTTAAAGTGCCAATGCAGAGTGTATTTGAATGAATGGGCATGTAAGTGCCCATGGGCTGGGCTGCTGGAGGGTGGGTGACAGTGACGGGTTGGTAAGTGTGTTCTCAGGAGGCATGAGAGTGGGTGAGGGCACATGTATGAACTTCTTACCTCCTTTGAAAGGCATAGATAAGGTAGATCGCCAACAGCTTTTCCCCCAGGGTAGGGGAGTCTAAAACTAGAGGGCATAGGTTTAAGGTGAGAGGGCAAAGATACAAAAGGGTCCAGAGGGACAGTTATTTTTCACACAGAGTGGTGAGTGTCTGGAGTGGATTGCCAGAGGTAGTGGTGGTAGCGAGTACAATTTTGTCATTTAAGAAACATTTAGACAGGTACACGAATGGGATAGAAATGGAGGGATATGGACCAAATACAGGAAAATGGGACTAGATTAATTGTGAAAACTGAGCAGCATGGACAATTTGGGCCGAAGGGCCAGTTTCCACACTCTAAACCTCTGTGACTATTTTAAAATCCGGCCTGATTTCCCCAGTTTTCTCTGTCCCTGGACCTCCAACAGCAAAGTGGTTACCTCCCTAAGGAGGGGCAGGTCAAAGTTAACCCTGAGCAGATAGTGAGCTGGAGGCAAATGTTTCCCCAGGGCCAGGGGCCCAAAGGAACAGATCAGCACTTTTTGTTCAGCCTCTGAAGTTCAGCTGCTTTTAATTCAGAATAGAGGAAAGCACATTCACATACAGGCTCTCTGAAGCGGCTCCTCAAGCACAGCTCTTCCAGAAAATAGCTCACCACAGTCTCAGCCAAGGCCAGCATGGAAGGGGAAGAGCTGCCAACTTTGATAACGTGGCCGTCACACTCAGAAGGAAAATTAAACTGTTTCAGTGTTGCAGTGTTTCCTGGCAGATGCTGTCAGGCACTTCCTTTGAGTTTTCTCAGCTTTACAAACGCTTTCTCTCACCAGTGCTTTGGGAGCTCAGAAAGGGACGCCGTCTGGGGTTTGCATCTTTTAAGCTCAGCCAAGGAAAGATTACTGGTGGTCATTTCTAACATTGACACTTTATGAAGTGCCTCTCGAAGGAGCATTTAATAGCAGGTAGACCAGTAGACCAGATTCTTCAGTAATCCTGGATAACAGTGAGAAAGAAGCTGGGGAAATGCTGCTCACTTTGAATTTCTTTGAGTATGTTTAGGGATTTGGTTGAGGATTTTAATTTGAATTGACCTGGCATTCAGAGTGAGTATACATGTCACCACAAAAGATCTTAGGATCTCAAGGGCTGGATGGTTTGCTTAGGTCACTAATAGTCAGTCATATCTTTTTGTTTATGTATACCCATAAATGTTGCACATAAAATAGACATAAAACATCAATCACATTTTAAATTATACACAACCTTACTTGCCAAGGAGAATATGTAATATCTGATTAACATTTATTCTGAACAAAGTACCTATTAATTAAAGCATATTGTACCAAAGGTAAACATTGAAGTTCTAGTCATAAATATTGTTTGCCTAATGTACATGTGAAAGAATGCTTATCTGCTGGCACAAAATCAGTGTGAACATTTATTGTTGCAGGAATGTTGTAGTGTGAAGAATGACTGAGTAATATTCTGTAATAAGCTATGACAAACCTTTTAAAGAAAAGAATAGTCTACATGTTTCACATGGAATTTTTACTTTCCAGATCTGTGTGGCTGCATTACTTGGATTCTACATGTACTGCATCACTTACCAGGTCAATGAAAAGACAACACTGCAGTTTATCATAAAGGTAATTAATTGATGACAGATGAAATCAAGTCACAATCCCTTCAGTGCATTTTCCAGTCTCACAATGGGGCTGGATAACGGCCGATCTATGTGAGTCATCTAGACTTGAAGTGTTAACTTACTTTCTTTGCCTGGGTCCTGCCTGATTCGCTGTGATCTCCAGCATTTTTTGTTTTCAGTTCTATCTATTTGCAAGTTTGTCTACTCCTCAATCAAGTGAGATATCACTAAAGTTAATAGACTGGGCAGTCACTGATGAATTTGTTGCTATCAGTTGTTGAAGTTCTCTAGGCAGATAACCTGTTTTTCTACACAAGGTAAGGTGTGACGATATGAATTGGAGCATCACTAGAGGTGATAAAAGTAATGAAGTATTTAATAAATCTTTAGAAAGTTTGATTGTCAATCTCACATGGTGGACAGACTTACCAATAGCACATTCCTGGTGACTAAATAGAAACTTACCTCCTGCAGGGCATTCATTTATGTTACAGCATTACACTGGCCTCTATTATTGAATCATGGAATGGTTACAGTTCAGGAGGCCACTCATCCCATCATGTCCGTACTAACTTGCTGAAAGAGCTTATCAGCAGTCTCACTCCTCTGCCTTTACCTTGTTCCCCTGCAAATCTTTTCCTTTTAAGACAGTTATTGAATTTCTTATTGTTGGGAGTGACCGAATCTGCCACCTCCACACTTGCAGGCAGTGTGTTAAAGATCCTAAATTTGGGGAGAAGTTGATCCGCACGTCGCCATTGCTTCTTTCCCTGGCCATCATGAGTGTGTTCCCTTTCATTCTTCACCTGCCCCTAATAGCAACAGTTTCTTCCTGTCCACGCCGTCTGGACCTCTTTGTGATTTTTGACCATCTCTGAGGCGACCTTATAGAAGCTTATAAAATAATGAGGGGTACAGATAGGGTTAATCGTAGTGGTCTTTTCCCTGAGGTGGGAATTTCAAAACTAAGGAGCACATTTTTAAGGTGAGAGAGAGAGAGATTTAAAAAAGACAAGAGGGGTAAATTTTTTCCACAGAGGGTGGTTCGTGTGTGGAACAGACGTCCAGAGGAAGTGGTGGATGTGGGAACAGTTACAATGTTTGAAAGACATTTGGATAAGTTCATGAAGAGGAAAGGTTTGGAGGGATATGGGCCAGGAGCGGGCAGGTGGGACTAGTTTAGTTTGGGATTATGTTCAGCATAGACTGATTGGACGAAGGGTATGTTTCCGTGCCATATGACTCTATGACTCTAGTAAATCCCCTCTGAACCTCTCCTCTCTGGAGAGAATGATCCCAGTTTCTCCAGCCTATCATTGCGACTGAAGTCTGATTCCATGGATCATTTTTTTTTTGTAATTATTTCCTCCATTCTTTACATCGTAGGCTAGGTGGATTAGTTATTGGTAATTACAGGGATGGGGTGTGTCCTGGGTGGGAAGCTCTTCTAGAGACTCAGTGTAAACACAATGGGCCAAATAGTAACTTCCTGCACTGTGGGGATTCTAGTTTGAGTGCTTTCAATAGTATATTGTTTTGGTCCAGAACACTAATTTACATCTGCTAGACTAACACAACAGTCGTTCCTTTGAAGCAAAATGAGTACATGATTTAATGAGGTATTGACAGTCAAGTCCTTGATCCATGAGATAATAGGAACTGCAGATGCTGGAGAATCCAAGATAATAAAATGTGAGGCTGGATGAACACAGCAGGCCAAGCAGCAACTCATAGTCCGCCTGGGAACCCTGCAGCCTAATGGTATCAATGTGGACTTCACCAGTTTCAAAATCTCCCCTTCCCCTACTGCATCCCTAAACCAGTCCAGTTCATCCCCTCCCCCCACTGCACCACACAACCAGCCCAGCTCTTCCCCTCCACCTACTGCATCCCAAAACCAGTCCAACCTGTCTCTGCCTCCCTAACCTGTTCTTCCTCTCACCCATCCCTTCCTCCCACCCCAAGCCGCACCCCCATCTACCTACTAACCTCATCCCACCTCCTTGACCTGTCCGTCTTCCCTGGACTGACCTATCCCCTCCCTACCTCCCCACCTATACTCTCTCCAACTATCTTCTTTTCTCTCCATCTTCGGTCCGCCTCCCCCTCTCTCCCTATTTATTCCAGAACCCTCACCCCATCCCCCTCTCTGATGAAGGGTCTAGGCCCGAAACGTCAGCTTTTGTGCTCCTGAGATGCTGCTTGGCCTGCTGTGTTCATCCAGCCTCACATTTTATTACCTTGATCCATGACATCAGTTTTGTTAATGAAGGCAAGTGGATTGGAAATTGACCAGAGACTTTGAACCTGACTAACACTTACTCACCTGTCTACTAAGAAATGATGAAATGAGAAGCAAAGAGAATTACCTGGAATTAGAACTGCTAGATTGCTTGACAGTCCAGTTGAGGCATGAAGAGATGTTTTATTCCTGGCAGAGCTCATTATTTAAACTGATAGGAACATGAGTCATGTACTATTGGAAAACGTGTTCCAAAACATATAAACACAGAATGAACTCTATTTCTTTCATTCACGCATTGGCAGCTATGCTGTAGCTGGCCAAGCGCTATTTTTTAGAATCACCTCTCCCCCAAAACTCTTCACCTCTTAAGCTTTCTCTTCTTTGATTATGCTTCTTAAAACCCAGAATTTTACCCACTCCGTACCCTATTGCTTCCTTCTAGGGTTAAGGGTCAGATTTTATTTTTTTCTAGTGCACCTTGAAATGTCCCAGCTATGATGAAGGCACGAAATAATTACAAGAGATGATAGGAACTGCAGATGCTGGAGAATCTAAGACAACGCTGTGTATAGCTGGATGAACACAGCAGGCCAAGCGGCATCAGAGGAGCAGGAAGGCTAGCCTTCCTGGCCTGCTGTGTTCATCCAGCTCTACACCATGTTATCCCAAATAATTACAAGTTCTAAGGAAGGGCCACTGGACCAGGAATGAATCAGATGCTGCCAGACCTGCTGACCTTTTGCAGTAATTTCTGCTGATGTTGTTAAATAAATACAAGTTGCTCGCTAATCCTTGCATTTGTGTCTTAAATGTATTGAAAGAGAATGTAGCAAAACACAAAGTGCTTTATGCTCTTGCTTTCTGTTTTGCAAATGCAGTTCTTGTTCTTGTAGAGAGACAGTAATCCTCAGAGTATCAAAGAGTCTCTCCAGTGTGGAAGCAGGCCATTTGGTCCATCGAGTGTAGACTGACCTCCTGAAGAGCATCTCACCCGGATCCCAAACACCCCCAACCTAACCCTGTAACCCTACATTTCCCATGGCTAATCCACTCTAACCTGCACATCTTTGGACTATGGAAGGGAACTGGAGCGCCCAGGGGAAACTCATGTAGACACGGGGACAGTGTTCAAACCCCACACAGACATTCTGCCAAGGGTGACATCGAACCTCAGGTCACTGGTGCCATGAGGCGGCAGTGTTGACCGCTGAGCCGCCATGCCACCCACAATACTAGTGATATTTGCCACCTTGGTGGGCATGAAGGAGAGAACCACATAGTTTTTTTTCTACACCTCAGGGAAAGAGAGGTGCCAGCCCAGGTGCCATTGTGTGCCAGTCAGAATATTGTATATTCAAGTATCACTTCAGACACATTAAAACCAAAACTGACACTCCTTTTACAGTCACTGAATGCGTGCTGCACTTTTGGAAGTGCCGTTTTTTTTGGATGAGATGATAAGCCGAGGTTCTGCTTTATTGGCCAATGTAAAGAAAGTTCTCTGGCATAAGTTGAAACCCCCAGCATTCTCCCTGTGCCCTGGCTGTTGCATGTGTCAACATTACTCAAATAGATTATCTGGCCATTATGATCGTGTTAAGGTTTGTGGGAACTTGCTGTGTACATACAGGCTGCCGTGCTTCCTGGGGCCAGGGCCTGCATTTTGAAACAGTCATTCATTCACCATTTGATAAGTGCTTTGGGATATTCTGCGGTCGTGAAAGGCAGTATAAATGCAAGCCTTTCTTTTTAGAATACGTTTTTTCGTTTGAAAATGTCATGGTCAGAATGCCTGACCAGTGGGGCTGCAGGTTGGCAGTGATCTGGTTTCTCCCAAGGGTCACTCTGTTGCTCAAAAATAGGCCAGACCTGCTGCATTTGGAAATCTGACCAAGACAAGGAGGTTCCCACGTGCCTCCTCAGGCTTTTAATGTCGGCTATCCAGTTTCTCTTCATAACTGAAACTCTTCAGCCCTGGCAGCATCCTGGTAAATCTCCTCTGCACCCTCTCCAGTGCTATCACAAATCTCTTAGAATGTGGATTCCAGAGCTGCATGCCATACTCTAGTTAAAGTTTTATACAATTCCAGTATACTCTCCCTGCTCTTAAACCCCGTACCGTGACTAATGAAGGCAGCCTGTGAATCTTTGCCTTCAGCACGATATTCCAACCTGAAAGAGTAATATGTTATGTTATGTCTCATATTATGAATGTTTACAGCTGGGTAATGCAGCACTGAAAGATCCAATAGATACTAGTTACAGCTCCTGACATATCCATATATTATAGTCACAGGCACTTTACTGCCTGCGCTAATAGTAAACAATTCGGCTAAAAACAATAGCACACTTCCATCAACATTTCATGCTTCAAGTGGCTCCAATAACAATGAAAACTGAGACCTTTCTAGCTTCATGTCACACGCTCTGATATGATGATAACAGCTTGGACATGTCCCGCTGCAGATTAGCTGTGGGACTTTAACACACCACCTCCAACCAGTTAAAACATCTGTTGGTCACAGCCAGAATTTATTTCACAACAACACATTGACTATGTAGTGATTTCAGCGCAAGTTCATTGCGTTTTACTGCACAAGTTAGAAGTGGCTTAATGTTGTATTCAGCCATTGGAATGGTTTCTGATTAATGAAGACATATCATTATCTACAGAGTAAGCTGCAGACTTCAACTGGATCATGAGATGGAGGGATCTTGAAGGGAAGACCACTATGTACAGAATGCCAATGTAAGGGAGGAAAGGAAAGTTAAGAACATTGGTCAATCTAAACTACAACAGCAGGTGCTATCTTTGAGAGAACACCATGGGGTGACCGCACTGCACTGTATGCAGTGTACAGGCCAAGGCTTCCACTTCACCAACATCGGTAGAGTGCCCTTTCATGAATCACATTGCTGTCGATGCGATCTTGTGCCCAAATGGTCTGTAATGTTTCCTCATGTTAACAGTGTGACTGCACTTCAGAGGTATTTTATTGGCTGTGAAGCACTTTTAGGAGTGCCCTGAGGGCCTATCCGCTTCAAGAAAACAGGCCAACCATGATAATTAGGTTCCTAGATCCTGGAACACTGACCGGGAATCAAGTGGGCCATAAGGTGAGGAACCAGGACAGAGGGAGAGCTGGGCCCCAGCAGAGAGTATTACCAATCCTCAGGCACAGAACAGCCGCAGAATGATAAGGGTTATGGTCAACGATGCCAACAGCCGTCACCACAAATACGAGCGGGAAATTGCACACCAAATGATGTTGTACTCCAACTCAGCAGGCCAAGAATGGACATCCACACTGGAACAGCCAAACGGAGACATGCCAGGGAATTCCTGGAGGCCTGGCATTCCAACTGGAACTCCATTAACAAATACACTGAACTGGACCTGATATGCAAACCACTGAAAAACAGAGCCGGAAGTGATGCCAACCACCCCAGCAA
The DNA here is from genome assembly GCF_030684315.1 of Stegostoma tigrinum. Classification (NCBI taxonomy): domain Eukaryota; kingdom Metazoa; phylum Chordata; class Chondrichthyes; order Orectolobiformes; family Stegostomatidae; genus Stegostoma; species Stegostoma tigrinum. Next base: position 48,813,482 of record NC_081378.1, read on the forward strand.
ACCGAGGTATGTAGATAACAAGTGGGTGGAACACCAACACTTCACTGGTGATGATATTGCCTAGCAGGGTGATGAAACGTCTGTAACTAAACCCATCAGCTCAGTGAGCAAGCCTACAACCTCGGGACCCCAGCTGTCCCAAAGGTGCCTGCTTATGAGCATTCGGTGTCTGCAGTCTCCTCAGAATGAGGCCAGCGGGGACGGTCCATCAGAGGGAGCACTAAGGCAGCGTGAAAATATTTAGCCCTGTGGAAAACAAAGGGGCCGTGTCAGCAGGCTCACACAACCCTGCTCCCTGTAGGCACTGGTCAGCAGCTGGTGTCCTGCATGGGTCCCTGGTTATCTCCTAGCTGCTGAGAATAGCCACCACGTTGTCAGTGTTGGTGTGAGCTCCAGAAACAGTTGCTGTACAAGTCTTCTCAAGCCCAAACTGATGACAATGTGTAAAGATGGAGATCTGGCTTGAAAAATCGAAATTCAAAAGTCCACTGGAGAAAGACCAACAAGCCCATTCATATGATGATGAAGCCTTTTGCCCACATGATTGGCACTTCAGCTACAGCCTTACACATTGACCCTTTCCATCACTGGTACCCAGAGCAACGGTGTGTGCACCTACAAGATATACTGCAACAACTGACCAAGGCTCCTTAGACAGACCTGTGACCAGCCCAACTGGGAGGACACAGTCAATGGATTCACAGGAACACCACTGCTGCAAGACCCCTTTCACCTACACACTGCCCTGATGTGCAACTACATCCCTGTCACTTTATTGTTTCTGAGTCAGAATCCTGCTCCCTTTCTGTAACACCCCCATATGATTCAGCTCCATCGTGCACACTGCAAGTTCATGAAGAAAGTCCGACAATATCTTCCCAATTGCCCCTGTGAAAGGGGTAATAAAAGTTAAGGAATTGGGCCTTTGTAAATCAGGCCTGGAGAGAGAGAGAGAGAGATATCTGCAATGGTTTTTATTGAGTTTCTGCCTGAGTAGCTCCATCATTCTGCACAAGGGCCTATTCCATCGTGTAAACTGAGATAAATACTGTTGATGGAGGCTCCCCATTTCAGTGAAGGACTCTCCTGGGCCTAGCAGAAGGCTACTGGTTTCCCAGTGCTACGAGCTGTCCATGACCGAGTGGTGCATTCCAAATTCTAGAATTAAATGGAGAAGAAATTGACTGCTTGATATTGACAAAGCAAAGATGAGTGAATTTCAAAAGTTATCAAACTCTAATGGGTAATTGAGAGCAGGTAATCATTCGTTACATATGCCTGACCAAAACATGTCTGTCATTTATACTTAGCATTTCTATCTTCCTGTCTGGGTACCTTTGCAAGCATTATACTGAGATAGACTAAAATCAGTGAAGTTTCTCTGTCTGTACTAATTTAGGTGTGGGGAGATGCTGTCAGTTAGTTACACATCATAAACTGAGATGAGGAGAAATGTCCTCACTCAGAGGGTAGTGAACCTGTGGAATTCTCTGCCACAGAAGGTTGAGGGGACCAATTCTTTGAATATGTTCAAGAAAAAAAGATTTTTTTTTAAATTTCAAAAGCATCAAAGGGTAGGGGAGAAAGTTGAGTTCGAGGATCTGCCACGATCACTTTGAATGGTGGAGCAGGCTTAAAGGGCCGAATAGCCTGCTCCTGGTTTCTGTTTCAGTTGTAAATGGATCGAACGTCGTCAGAGTGTCCATGGGACTTTATGTAAGGTTCAACTTGAACATAATAAACCTTTATAACTTGGGTGAATAAAGTACATGGGGTGGCACAGCGGCTCAGTGGTTAGCCCTGCAGCCTCACAGCACCAGGCACCCGGGTTCGATTCCCGCCTCGGGTAACTGTCTGTGTGGAGTTTGCACGTTCTCTCCGTGTCTGCGTGGGTTTCCTCCGGGTGCTCCGGTTTCCTCCTACAGTCGAAATATGTGCCGGCTAGGTGGATTGGCCGTGGTAAATTGCCCGTAGTGTTCAGGGATGTGTGGGTTCTAGGGGGATGGTCTGGGTGGGATGTTTCAAGGGTCGGTGTGGACTTGTTGAGCTGAAGGGCCTGTTTCCACACTGTAGGGAATCTAATCTAAAAACCTAATCATATTTGGGAGTGGGGAGGCATTAAAATCTTGCAGCCATACCCTGAGGATGGATGGTAAGAAAATACACGGTAACAGGTTTGAGCCGGTCAGCCTCAAAGTCTGGTCTGCCATTTGTTTAGATCATGGTCTACTTGCACCTCAATCGGTATCAAAGGTGAACACTGATAAAGCTAAGTTAAAGAGGCTTAAATCTCAGCTATGTTTAACAAGGATGTGTTGGCCTTTTTTTTTGTAGCTGCTGTATTTCCTGCTGTGCGCTCTTAGCCTGATTCTCTGCATCTCAGCCGTGGCTTTTGCTGCTCACCATTATAACCAGATCACTACATTCAGCTGCCAGATGACCCCTGAACACTGCGTCTGCAAACAGGACCCAGACGACCTGATCGCCCGCACTTTCCACTACAACGATGTGACCGACTGTGAGTCTGTCACCACGACAATCAAACTCTATCTGCTCCTGCAGATGGTCCTCAACCTAACCTTGGCCGTTGTCTGCCTTGTGGCCTGTTATGTGATGTGGAAACACAGATACCAAGTGTTCTTTGTTGGCCTGTACTACAACTCTTTTAAGGCCAGCCAACAGCAGTCAAAAGTGTAGTTTGAACGTTTGCAAACTGTTGACGCCCAGCATCAAACCCGATGCCTGTTTATTGAAAGAGTGAGAAATTTGTCCAGTATTCGCTAATTTTTGAACAAGAAAACTTGATTGTATAAACGAACGTGTGCAATTTTCAAAGTGCTCATGCAGAGAAGTGTGGTTACATTAGCTGCAGTGTTTATATTCACTGGGTTATGTGTTACAGTGTTACACACCCATGCAGTAAAAACAAACCTGACTACACTTGGGGTCTCAAAGTCCCAAGAGGGTTTCCGAAACGTGGAACCGAGGGATAAGGGGCTGAGTTATAAAATGGTTCACAGCGTTCATGTTCAAATACCTCGTGGTTTTGAGTTGTGAAAGGGCTGTTGTCATGAAAGCATTGTTAGTTCACCTCCTCAGACAGCCTTGATTCCTGCATTGTGGGAGGAGTGAGCCAAGCGGCACTGGGCGTCAGGCCTTGCTTCCTAAATGTTTGCCTGGTGTGACCCCACTTCGGCGTTTGAAGGTTATGGAGACCTTCCCTTGTTGTGAGGGGCTGTGGTTCTTGTGGGGAGCAGAGCAGGCCTGTGGGAAATGACGCGGGCGGGGGAAGTTGTGGGGAGGGGGAGGGATGGGTAGTGGGGTTGGGGGTGGGTTGTTGGGGGATGCTGGGTATTGGAATTGCTAAGAGAGAGAGGGGATGAGGAGAGGGGGTGAGAGTCACTTAGGGGTAAACTGTCTGTAACATAGAGGTTTTCAAATAAAAGGCACTTCCCTCCCCCTAGGGTTTTTGGTCAGGATTCAGGCTGACACAGTCCGGCAGGGTAGTAAGGTCTCTATTACAAGCAATGCTATTTAAAGGAGTCTCCACTCCATGCTAGCCAATGCTGCATTAGGGCTCACGATCCCAAAGATTCCAGCTGCCAGTCCCACTGGAGCCCATGATCCCTAGTTTGGGAATCCTTGTTTCGAGGTGACTGTATGATGCAGAAGTGCATGTTCCATTCTCCCCATACCCCTCCCTCCATTTTGAGTTGTTTCCTCCAGCCTGTGCTTTCCTGGCAAGACAGGACATGCCAGTGGCATGCTGGTGGGACTTTGACACCTCTGCAGTGAGCCCCAAGCTAACAGCTCTGGTGATCCTCCATTAGGTTATCCTACCCTTCCTGGGGAGGGCAGTCAGACTGGTAGGACCAGGATTGGCAATTCAGTGACCTGGCATAAATGGCACCTTTCTGTTGCAGGGTGTAAAATGCCCAGGTACTGTAGTAATTTAGATATCTCTGATTGGCATTGGATATGCAATCTGTGACAAACCACTCGCAAGTTGACAGTGCCCCTTTAAGTTGCTAAGGACTTTTTGTGTTGATAATTATTTGACATGATCATAGGACACCAAAAACATAGCTCACATATATCAAAGAACTGGTCAATGCAAAGTCTTAGTTCAAGCTCCACTTACAATTTGAGACAACAGCTGAAGCACTTCCACTGATTTAGAATGTGCCTTCCCATGGTCATCTGCACCTTCCAACAGCTGGAATTGCTTATACACTTGGATGTACACCTGTAAATGCCTGACAGAAACAGCAGCTTCTCACAGATGTGCGCGCACACACACACACACACACACACACACACACAGAGACACACACACAGATGCACACACTGACACACAGCCATAGACACAGACAAACAAAGGCATGCACATAGGCACACATACAGAGACACACACAAACACAGAGAGAGACACACAGAGGCACTCATGGACACTCACACAGAGACACACAAACACAGATGCACATAGAAACACACACAGACACTCAAACACAGACATACAAGCATACAGACAGGCAAATATAAACAAAGACCTATGCATACAGACACATACAGAAGCACACAGAAAGAAAGACACACACACACACAACTGTAGATGAATATACTCTGAAAGAAACATGCAGGTGCGTACACTCACACAGGCAGTTGCAGGCAGGCAGACATACGCAGACAGATTGACACATGCACACAGAAATGTATACATGCACACCCACAGAAACACACAGACCTTGGACAACAGAGTCGGTAACCCTGTTGCAGGGACCTTCTCATCCCCTGGCTGTTTCAGGTTGCTGTGAGGAAGTGGCAGACAAACTTCATTGAGCAAACCAAGGGGGCAACATTCAACAGATAAAATAGTGGATTAATGGCCAAATCAGCACAAGGTCTACAACTATCTTCCAGAGAATCGTACTCGAGCAGCGTTCTTTTAATTATAACTCTACCTATTCCTGGTTTTCAAAAGGAAACAAAGCATTTAGTTTACAAGTTGGAAAGGTGCATTGGTTGTGGAGGGGTTGATAATTTCATTTTTTTTTAAATGAGGTTCCAACACAAGTTAACAAAATTAAAATAAAAGAAATCAGAAGGAAAAGGTTTGCACACTGCAAATTATGCAAAATAAAACTTATGATCATGCAGTTACTGTGTACTGAAATATTTAATACAAAACCACTCTGACAGTAACTTCATTTTATTACACTTTCAGCAATTGAGTCACAATGATTTGGAATTTGCATTTTTTTAACGAACTGTTGTGTGTTCTGTGTAATGGGATTGGAATGTGTTTTTCTATTGCATGTTCCCAATACCTCCTTCAAATTAAAACACACAAAAGCATGAGACTGCTTGAGGTTAATTTAAAACCTGTCGCCTGAATACCTTTGTCCTTTTGTAATGATCCTTGCATGCTATAGTAAATAATATTTAAGATAATATCCCACTAGAGCTTTTTCTGGACATTTTGTGAACATGTGTTGAAGCAATTTTCTACTTAATGTTTGTGTTAAAAAGGTTTATTTTCTCTCTACAATATTTATAAAATAAAAATTCTACACATATACATTAGCTGTTGGACTTACTTTGGTTCTGATTTCTGTCATTGTCTCTTAATATAATGTTGGGCTCATTGAAAAGTGTACGAAGGGCTGGTAATGCAAAGATACTGTTTAAAACTAGATTGGCTCAGGATTCTGACACAGACTGACCCCATCCCACAGCCGTCCCAGTTTTGTCATGACTCCAGCTGATATTCATATGGGACAAGTCATACTTGTTAGATCTTGCTAGGGCTTGTCAGCTCCTAACTTTATTTTCTTTTAACTGTAGAGGTTAGCCACATTCTCAAGAGGCTGCCAGTGTACTTTCAACACAATGTACAAAGTGTTCACTAAATGAGAAAAATAAAAGTGAATTGTATCACACTCGGCAAAAAGAAAGGATAGAAAGATTTCAAAGATGTGCAGGTTAGGGTACCTCAGCCATAGGAAATTGCCCGTAGTGTCCAAGGATGTGCAGACTAGGTCGGTTAGCCATGGGAAATGCAGGGTTACAGGAATAGGTTAGGGGTAATGGGCAGCGTGGGATGCTCTTTGAAGGGTCAATATGGGCTCAATGGGCTGAATAGCCTGCTACCACATTGTAGGGGTTTCAAGATAAGTCAAAGGAATTAAAAAAAACATGTCAACTCTGCGAAATCAGACACACGTGAATACTGTTGCAACCAATTTCCCCTCAGTGAATTTCATGCAATGAGAAGGTGCTTTTCCCTTCAGCTGTGTGTTCTGCTGAGATATTTCAAACAACAGGCAAACTCAATTCAAATTTACTGTTAACTTCACTGTAAGCCTATGTGATTTCCCAAAACTCACCTGTCCAGCAGCATTTACTACACACACCAATATACTGACACACTGATATACCCACACACTGATATACCCACACACTGATATACCTACACACTGATAAACCCACACATAGATATACTCACACACTGATATACCCACACACCAAAATACCCACACACTGATATACCACACACCGATATACCCACACACTGATATACTCACACACGGATATACCCACACACTGATATACCCACACACTGATATACCCACACACCGATACACCCACACACCGATATACCCACACACTGATATACCCACACACTGATATACCCACGCATGGATATACCCACACTGATATACCCACACATTGATATACCCACACACCGATATACCAACACACTGATATACCTATACACCGATATACCCACACCGATATACCCACACACTGATATACTCTCACACCGTTATACCCACACACAGATATACCCACACACCGATATACCCACACGCTGATATACCCACACACCGATATATCCACACACCGATATACCCACACAATGATATACCCACACAATGATATACCCACACACTGATATACCCTCACACTGATATACCCACACACTGATATACCCACACTGATATACCCAAACACTGATATACCCACACACTGATATACCCACACTGCTATACCCACACACTGATTTACCTACACACTGATATACCCACACACCGATATAGCCACACACTGATATACCCAAACACTGATATACCCACACACCGATATACGCACACACTCATATACCCACACACTGATATACCCAGGCACTGATATACCAACACACTGATATACCCACACATGGATATACACACACACTGATATAAACAAACACTGATATACCCACACACCGATATACCCACACACAGATATACCTACACGCTCATATACCAACACACTGATATACCCACACACTGATATACCCACACACTGATATACCCACACAATGATATACCCACACACGGATATACACACACTGATATGTCCACACACTGATATACCCACACTGATATACCCACACACTGATATACCCACACACTGATATACCCACACACTGATGTACCCTCACACTGATATACCCTCACACTGATATACCCACACACTGATATACCCACACTGATATACCCAAACACTGATATACCCACACACTGATATACCCACACACTGATATACCCACACACTGATTTACCTACACACTGATATACCCACACACTGATATACCCACACTGATATACCCACACACTGATATACCCACACACTGATATACCCTCACACTGATACACCCTCACACTGATATACACACACACTGATATACCCACACTGATATAACCACACACGGATATACCCACACACTGATATACCCACACACTGATATACCCACACACTGATTTACCTACACACTGATATACCCACACACCAATATACCCACACACTGCTGTACCCACACACTGATAACCCAGACTGATATACCCAAACACTGATATACCCACACACTGATATACCCAGGCACTGATATACCAACACACTGATATACCCACACATGGATATACACACACACTGATATAACCAAACACTGATATACCCACACACTGATATACCGACACACTGATATACCCACACACCGATATACCCACACACTGATATACCCACACACTGATATACCTACACGCTGATATACCCACACACCGATATACATACACACTGATATGCCCACACAACTGATATACCCGCACACCGATATACCCACACACTGATATACCCACACACTGATATACCCACACACTGACATAACCAAACACTGATATATCCACACACTGATATACCCACACGCCGATATACCTAGACACTGATATACCTACACACTGATATACCCACACACCGATATACCCACACACCGAAATACCCACACACCGATATACCCACACACCGATATACCCACATTGAAATACCCACACACTGATATAACAACACGCCGATATACCCACACACTGATGTACCAACACACTGATATACCCACACACCGATATACCCACACACTGATATACCCACACAGTGATAAACCCACACACCGATATACCCACACACCGATATACCCACACACTGATATACCCACACACCGATATACCCACACAGCGATATGCCCACACACTGATATACCCACACACCGATATACCCACACACTGAAATACCCACACACTGATATACCCACACACTGATATACCTACACACTGATAAACCCACACACAGATATGCCCACACACCGATATACCAAAATACTGATATACCCACACACTGATATACCCACACACTGATATACCAACACACCGATATACCTACACACCGATATACCTACACACTGAGAAACCCACACACTGATATGCCCACGCACTGATATACCAACACACTGATACACCCACACTGATATAACCACACACGGATATACCCACACACTGATATTATCAAACACTGATATGCCCACACACTGATATACCCACACACCGATATACCCACACGGATATACCCACACACTGATATGCCCACACACCGATATACCCACACTGAAATACCCACACACTGATATACCCACACACCAATATACCCACACACTGATATACCAACACACTGATATACCCACACACCGATATACCCAGACACCGATATACCCACACACCGATAAACCCACACACCGATATACCCACACACCGATGTACCCACACACCGATATACTCACACACCGATATACCCGCACACCGATATACCCGCACACCGATATGCCCACACACCGATATACCCACACACTGATATACCCACACACTGATATACCCACACACTGATATACCCACACACCGATATACCCACACGCTGATATACCCACGCACCGATATACCCACACACCGATATACCCACACACCGACATGCCCACACACCGATACACCCACACACCGATATACCCACGCACCGATATACCCACACACTGATATACCAACACACGGATATACCTACACACTGAGAAACCCACACATTGATATACCCACACACTGATATACCAACACACTGATATACACACACCAATATGCCCACACACTGATATACCCACACACTGATATACACACACACGGATATACACACAACGATAAGCCCACACACTGATATACCCACACGCTGATATACCCACATACGGATATACACACACGGATAAGCCCACACAATGATATATCCACACACCAAAATACCCACACACTGATATACCCACACACCGATATACCCACACAACGATATAACCACACACTGATATACGAACACACTGATATACCCACACACTGATATACCCACACAACGATATACCCACACACCCATATGCCCACACATCGATATACCCACACACCAATATACCCACACACTGATATCCCCACACACCGATATACCCACACACTGATATGCACACACAATGATATACCCATACACTGATATACCAAACACCGATATACCTACACACTGATAAACACACACACTGATATACCCACACACTGATATACCTACACACTGATATACCCACACACAGATATACAATCACCGATATGCCAACACACTGATATACCCACACACCGATATACACACACTGATAAGCCCGCACACTGATATACCCACACACTGATATACCCACACACGGATATACACACACCGATAAGCCCAGACACTGATATACCCACACACCGAAATACCCACACACTGATATAACCACACACCGATATACCCACAAACTGATATACCCACTCACTGACATAACCACACACCGATATACCCACACTGAAATACCCACACACAGATATACCCTCACACCGATATACCCACACACTGATATACCAACACACTGATATACCCACACACTGATATACCTACACGCTGATATACCCACACACCGATATACATACACACTGATATGCCCACACAACTGATATACCCACACACCGATATACCCACACACTGATATACCCACACACTGATATACCCACACACTGATATACCCACACAATGATATACCCACACACGGATATACACACACCGATATGTCCACACACTGATATACCCACACTGATATACCCACACACTGATATACCCTCACACTGATATACCCTCACACTGATATACCCACACACTGATATACCCACACTGATATACCCACACGCTGATATACCCACACACTGATATACCCACACTGATATACCCACACACTGATATACCCACACACTGATGTACCCACACACTGATAACCCAGACTGATATACCCAAACACTGATATACCCACACACCGATATACACACACACTCATGTACCCACACACTGATATACCCAGGCACTGATATACCAACACACTGATATACCCACACATGGAGATACACACACACTGATATAACCAAACACTGATATGCCCACACACTGATATACCGACACACTGATATACCCACACACCGATATACCCACACACTGATATACCCACACACTGATATACCTACACGCTGATATACCCACACACCGATATACATACACACTGATATGCCCACACAACTGATATACCCGCACACCGATATACCCACACACTGATATACCCACACACTGATATACCCACACACTGACATAACCAAACACTGATATATCCACACACTGATATACCCACACGCCGATATACCTAGACACTGATATACCTACACACTGATATACCTACACACCGATATACCCACACACCGAAATACCCACACACCGATATACCCACACACCAATATACCCACACACTGATATGCCCACATGCTGATGTACAAACACACTGATATACCTACACACTGATATACCCACACACTGAGAAACCCACACACTGATATACCCACGCACTGATATACCAACACACTGATATACTCACACTGATATACCTACACACTGATATACCCACACACTGACATAACCACGCACCGATATACCCACACACCGTTATACTTACACACTGATATACCGACACACTGATATACCGACACACTGATATACCCACACACAGATAAACCCACACACACATATACGCACACACCGATATAGCTACACACTGATATACCCACAAACCGATATACCCACACACCGATATACCTACACGCTGATATACCAACACACTGATAGACCCACACACTGATATACCCACACTGAAATACCCACACACAGATATACCCACACACCGATATACCCACACACTGATATACCAACACACTGATATACCCACACACTGATATACCTACACGCTGATATACCCACACACCGATATACATACACACTGATATGCCCACACAACTGATATACCCACACACCGCTATACCCACACACTGATATACCCACACACTGATATACCCACACAATGATATACCCACACACGGATATACACACACCGATATGTCCACACACTGATATACCCACACTGATATACCCACACACTGATATACCCACACACTGACATAACCAAACACTGATATATCCACACACTGATATACCCACACGCCGATATACCTAGACACTGATATACCTACACACTGATATACCTACACACCGATATACCCACACACCGAAATACCCACGCACCGATATACCCACACACCAATATACCCACACACTGATATGCCCACACGCTGATGTACAAACACACTGATATACCTACACACTGATATACCCACACTGAGAAACCCACACACTGATATACCCACGCACTGATATACCAACACACTGATATACCCACACTGATATACCTACACACTGATATACCCACACACTGACATAACCACGCACCGATATACCCACACACCGTTATACTTACACACTGATATACCGACACACTGATATACCGACACACTGATATACCCACACACAGATAAACCCACACACACATATACGCACACACTGATATAGCTACACACTGATATACCCACAAACCGATATACCCGCACACCGATATACCCACACACCGATATACCTACACGCTGATATACCAACACACTGATAGACCCACACACCGATATACCCACACTGAAATACCCACACACAGATATACCCACACACCGATATACCCACACACTGATATACCAACACACTGATATACCCACACACTGATATACCTACACGCTGATATACCCACACACCGATATACTTACACACTGATATGCCCACACAACTGATATACCCACACACCGATATACCCACACACTGATATACCCACACACTGATATACCCACACACTGATATACCCACACAATGATATACCCACACACGGATATACACACACCGATATGTCCACACACTGATATACCCACACACTGATATACCCACACACTGATATACCCACACACTGATATACCCTCACACTGATATACCCTCACACTGATATACCCACACACTGATATACCCACACTGATATACCCACACACTGATATACCCACACACTGATTCACCTACACACTGATATACCCACACACCGATATACCCACACACTGATGTACCCACACACTGATAACCCAGACTGATATACCCAAACACTGATATACCCGCACACCAATATATCCACACACTGATATACCCACACACTGATATACCCAGGCACTGATATACCAACACACTGATATACCCACACATGGATATACACACACACTGATATAACCAAACACTGATATACCCACACACTGATATACCGACACACTGATATACCCACACACCGATATACCCACACACTGATATACCCACACACTGATATACCTACACGCTGATATACCCACACACCGATATACATACACACTGATATGCCCACACAACTGATATACCCGCACACCGATATACCCACACACTGATATACCCACACACTGATATACCCACACACTGACATAATCAAACACTGATATATCCACACACTGATATACCCACACGCCGATATACCTAGACACTGATATACCTACACACTGATATACCTACACACCGATATACCCACACACCAATATACCCACACACTGATATGCCCACACGCTGATGTACAAACACACTGATATACCTACACACTGATATACCCACACACTGAGAAACCCACATACTGATATACCCACGCACTGATATACCAACACACTGATATACCCACACTGATATACCTACACACTGATATACCCACACACTGACATAACCACGCACCGATATACCCACACACCGTTATAATTACACACTGATATACCGACACACTGATATACCGACACACTGATATACCCACACACAGATAAACCCACACACACATATACGCACACACCGATATAGCTACACACTGATATACCCACAAACCGATATACCCGCACACCGATATACCCACACACCGATATACCTACACGCTGATATACCAACACACCGATATACCCACACACCGATATACCCACACACTGATATACCCACACACTGATATACCCACACACTCATATACCCACACACCGATATACGTACACACCGATAAACCCACACACTGATATACCCACACACTGATATACCCACACTCAGATATACACACACCGATATGCCCACACACTGATATACCCACACACCGATAAACCCACACACCGATATACTCACACACCGATATACCCACACGCTGATATACCCACGCACCGATATACCCACACACCGATATACCCACACACCGACATGCCCACACACCGATACACCCACACACCGATATACCCACGCACCGATATACCCACACACTGATATACCAACACACGGATATACCTACACACTGAGAAACCCACACACTGATATACCCACACACTGATATACCAACACACTGATATACACACACCGATATGCCCACACACTGATATACCCACACACTGATATACACACACACGGATATACACACAACGATAAGCCCACACACTGATATACCCACACAATGATATACCCACATACGGATATACACACACGGATAAGCCCACACAATGATATATCCACACACCGAAATACCCACACACTGATATACCCACACACTGATATACCCACACAACGATATAACCACACACTGATATACGAACACACTGATATACCCACACACTGATATACCCACACACAGATATACAATCACCGATATGCCAACACACTGATATACCCACACACCGATATACCCACGCACCGATATACCCACACACTGATATACCAACACACGGATATACCTACACACTGAGAAACCCACACACTGATATACCAACACACTGATATGCACACACCGATATGCCCACACACTGATATACCCACACACTGATATACACACACACGGATATACACACAACGATAAGCCCAAACACTGATATACCCACACGCTGATATACCCACATACGGATATACACACACGGATAAGCCCACACAATGATATATCCACACACCGAAATACCCACACACTGATATACCCACACACCGATATACCCACACAACGATATAACCACACACTGATATACGAACACACTGATATACCCACACACTGATATACCCACACAACGATATACCCACACACCGATATGCCCACACATCGATATACCCACACACCAATATACCCACACACTGATATCCCCACACACCGATATACCCACACACTGATATGCACACACAATGATATACCCATACACTGATATACCCACACACCGATATACCTACACACTGATAAACACACACACTGATATACTCACACACTGATATACCTACACACTGATATACCCACACACAGATATACAATCACCGATATGCCAACACACTGATATACCCACACACCGATATACCCACACACCGATATACACACACTGATAAGCCCGCACACTGATATACCCACACACTGATATACCCACACACGGATATACACACACCGATAAGCCCAGACACTGATATACCCACACACCGAAATACACACACACTGATATAACCACACACCGATATACCCACAAACTGATATACCCACTCACTGACATAACCACACACCGATATACCCACACACCGATATACCCACACACCGATATGCCTTCACGCTGATATACCAACAAACTGATATACCCACACACCGATATACCCACACTGAAATACCCACACACAGATATACCCACACACCGATAAGCCCACACACTGATATACCCACACACCGATATACCCACACACTGAAATACCCACACACTGATATACCCACACACTGATATACCTACACACTGATAAACCCACACACAGATATGCCCACACACCGATATACCAAAATACTGATATACCCACACACTGATATACCCATACACCGATATACCCACACACCGATATACACACACTGATAAGCCCGCACACTGATATACCCACACACTGATATACCCACACACGGATATACACACACCGATAAGCCCAGAC
The DNA here is from genome assembly GCF_030684315.1 of Stegostoma tigrinum. NCBI lineage: Eukaryota > Metazoa > Chordata > Chondrichthyes > Orectolobiformes > Stegostomatidae > Stegostoma > Stegostoma tigrinum. The sequence goes on from NC_081378.1 coordinate 48,829,328, forward strand.
ACTGATATACCCACACACCGAAATACCCACAAACTGATATACCCACTCACTGACATAACCACACACCGATATACCCACACACCGATATACCCACACACCGATATACCTACACGCTGATATACCAACAAACTGATATACCCACACACCGATATACCCACACTGAAATACCCACACACAGATATACCCACACACCGATATACCCACACACTGATATACCAACACACTGATATACCCACACACTGATATACCTACACGCTGATATACCCACACACCGATATACATACACACTGATATGCCCACACAACTGATATACCCACACACCGATATACCCACACACTGATATACCCACACACTGATATACCCACACACTGATATACCCACACACTGATATACCAACACACCGATATACCTACACACTGAGAAACCCACACACCGATATACCCACGCACTGATATACCAACACACTGATACACCCACACTGATATAACCACACACGGATATACCCACACACTGATATTATCAAACACTGATATGCCCACACACTGATATACCTACACACTGATATACCCACACACCGATATACCCACACGGATATACCCACACACTGATATACCCACACACCGATATACCCACACTGAAATACCCACACACTGATATACCCACACACTAATATACCCACACACTGATATACCAACACACTGATATACCCACACACCGATATACCCACACACCGATATACCCACACACCGATAAACCCACACAACGATATACCCACACACCGATGTACCCACACACCGATATACCCACACACCGATATACCCACACACCGATATACCCGCACACCGATATGCCCACACACCGATATACCCACACACTGATATACCCACTCACTGACATAACCACACACCGATATACCCACACACCGATATACCCACACACCGATATACCTACACGCTGATATATCAACACACTGATATACCCACACACCGATATACCCACACTGAAATACCCACACACTGATATACCCACACACGGATATACACACACCGATAAGCCCAGACACTGATATACCCACACACCGAAATACCCACACACTGATATAACCACACACCGATATACCCACAAACTGATATACCCACTCACTGACATAACCACACACCGATATACCCACACACCGATATACCTACACGCTGATATACCAACAAACTGATATACCCACACACCGATATACCCACACTGAAATACCCACACACAGATATACCCACACACCGATATACCCACACACTGATATACCAACACACTGATATACCCACACACTGATATACCTACACGCTGATATACCCACACACCGATATACATACACACTGATATGCCCACACAACTGATATACCCACACACCGATATACCCACACACTGATATACCCACACACTGATATACCCACACACTGATATACCCACACAATGATATACCCACACACGGATATACACACACCGATATGTCCACACACTGATATACCCACACTGATATACCCACACACTGATATACCCTCACACTGATATACCCTCACACTGATATACCCACACACTGATATACCCACACTGATATACCCACACGCTGATATACCCACACACTGATATACCCACACACTGAGAAACCCACACACTGATATACCCACACACTGATATACCCACACACTGATTTACCTACACACTGATATACCCACACACCGATATACCCACACACTGATGTACCCACACACTGATAACCCAGACTGATAAACCCAAACACTGATATACCCACACACCGATATACACACACACTCATATACCCACACACTGATATACCCAGGCACTGATATACCAACACACTGATATACCCACACACCGATATACATACACACTGATATGCCCACACAACTGATATACCCGCACACCAATATATCCACACACTGATATACCCACACACTGATATACCCAGGCACTGATATACCAACACACTGATATACCCACACATGGAGATACACACACACTGATATAACCAAACACTGATATACCCACACACTGATATACCGACACACTGATATACCCACACACCGATATACCCACACACTGATATACCCACACACTGATATACCTACACGCTGATATACCCACACACCGATATACATACACACTGATATGCCCACACAACTGATATACCCGCACACCAATATATCCACACACTGATATACCCACACACTGATATACCCACACACTGACATAACCAAACACTGATATATCCACACACTGATATACCCACACGCCGATATACCTAGACACTGATATACCTACACACTGATATACCTACACACCGATATACCCACACACTGAAATACCCACACACCGATATACCCACACACCAATATACCCACACACTGATATGCCCACACGCTGATGTACAAACACACTGATATACCTACACACTGATATACCCACACACTGAGAAACTCACACACTGATATACCCACGCACTGACATAACCACGCACCGATATACCCACACACCGTTATACTTACACACTGATATACCGACACACTGATATACCGACACACTGATATACCCACACACAGATAAACCCACACACACATATACGCACACACCGATATAGCTACACACTGATATACCCACAAACCGATATACCCGCACACCGATATACCCGCACACTGATATACCTACATGCTGATATACCAACACACTGATATACCCACACACCGATATACCCACACTGAAATACCCACACACAGATATACCCACACACCGATATACCCACACACTGATATACCAACACACTGATATACCCACACACTGATATACCTACACGCTGATATACCCACACACCGATATACATACACACTGATATGCCCACACAACTGATATACCCACACACCGATATACCCACACACTGATATACCCACACAATGATATACCCACACACGGATATACACACACCGATATGTCCACACACTGATATACCCACACTGATATACCCACACACTGATATACCCACACACTGATATACCCTCACACTGATATACCCTCACACTGATATACCCACACACTGATATACCCACACTGATATACCCACACACCGATATACCCACACACTGATATACCCACACTGATATACCCACACACTGATTTACCTACACACTGATATACCCACACACCGATATACCCACACACTGATGTACCCACACACTGATAACCCAGACTGATATACCCAAACACTGATATACCCACACACCGATATACACACACACTCATATACCCACACACTGATATACCCAGGCACTGATATACCAACACACTGATATACCCACACATGGATATACACACACACTGATATAACCAAACGCTGATATACCCACACACTGATATACCCACACACTGACATAACCAAACACTGATATATCCACACACTGATATACCCACACGCCGATATACCTAGACACTGATATACCTCCACACTGATATACCTACACACCGATATACCCACACACCAATATACTCACACACTGATATGCCCACACGCTGATGTACAAACACACTGATATACCTACACACTGATATACCCACACACTGAGAAACCCACACACTGATATACCCACGCACTGATATACCAACACACTGATATACCCACACTGATATACCTACACACTGATATACCCACACACTGACATAACCACGCACCGATATACCCACACACCGTTATACTTACACACTGATATACCGACACACTGATATTCCGACACACTGATATACCCACACACAGATAAACCCACACACACAAATACGCACACACCGATATAGCTACACACTGATATACCCACAAACCGATATACCCGCACACCGATATACCCACACACCGATATGACCACACACTGATGTACCCACACACCGTTATACCCACACACTGATATACCCACACACTGATATACCAACACACTGATATACACACACCAATATGCCCACACACTGATATACCCACACACTGATATACACACACACGGATATACACACAACGATAAGCCCACACACTGATATACCCACACAATGATATACCCACATACGGATATACACACACGGATAAGCCCACACAATGATATATCCACACACCGAAATACCCACACACTGATATACCCACACACCGATATACCCATACAACGATATAACCACACACTGATATACGAACACACTGATATACCCACACAACGATATACCCACACACCGATATGCCCACACATCGATATACCCACACACCAATATACCCACACACTGATATCCCCACACACCGATATACCCACACACTGATAAACACACACACTGATATACCCACACACTGATATACCTACACACTGATATACCCACACACAGATATACAATCACCGATATGCCAACACACTGATATACCCACACACTGATGTACCCACACACCGATATACCCACACACCTACATACCCACTCACCGATATACCACACACCGATATACCCACACACCGATATACCCACACACCGATATACCCACACACCGATATGCCCAGACACTGATATACCCACACAGTGATGTACCCACACACCGATATACCCACACATTGTTATACCCACACACTGATATACCCACACACCAATATACCCACACACCGATATACCCACACACTGACATACCCACACACTGATACACCCACACACCGATATACCCACACACTGATATACCCACACACTGATGTACCCACACACCGATATACCCACACATTGTTATACCCACACACTGATATACCCACACACCAATATACCCACACACCGATATACCCACACACTGACATACCCACACACTGATACACCCACACACCGATATACCCACACACTGATATACCCACACACTGATATGCCCACACTGATATACCCACACACCGATGTACCCACACCGATATACACACACTGATATACCGCCACATTGATATACCTACACACCGATATACCCACACACTCATATACCCACACAACGATATACCCACACACTGATATACCCACACTGTGATGTACCCACACACCGATATACCTACACACTGATATACCTGCACACACTGATATACCCACATACCGATATACCCGCACATTGATATACCCACACACCGATATACCACACACCGATATACCCACACACCGATATACCCACACACCGATAAACCCACACACCAATATACTCACACACTGATATGACCACACATTGATATACCCACACACCGATATACCCACACACCGATATACCCACACACCGATATACCCACACACCGATATGCCCACACACCGATATACCCAATCACCGATATACCCACACACTGATATACCCACACACCGATATACCCACACCAATACACCCACACATGGATACACCCACACCGATATACCCACACCGATAAACCCACACACCGATATACCCACACACCTACATACCCACACACCGATATACCACACACCGATATACCCACACACCGATATACCCACACACCGATAAACCCACACACCGATATACCCACACACCGATATACCCACACACCGATAAACCCACACACCAATATACCCACACACCGATATACCCACACACCGATATGCCCAGACACCGATATACCCACACACTGATGTACCCACACACCTATATACCCACACACCGATATACCCACACACTGATATACCCACACACTGATACACCCACACACCGATATACCCACACACTGATATACCCACACACTGATATGCCCACACTGATATACCCACACACTGATGTACCCACACCGATATACACATACTGATATACCCCCACACTGATATACCTACACACCGATATACCCACACACTCATATACCCACACAACGATATACCCACACACTGATATACCCTATCACCGATATACCCACACACCGATATACCTACACACCGCTACACCCATACACTGATATACCCAATCACCGATATACCCACACACTGATATACCCACACTGTGATGTACCCACACACCGATATACCTACACACTGATATACCTGCACACACTGATATACCCACACGCCGATATACCCACACACTCATATACCCACACACTGATAAACCCACACAACGATATACTTACACACTCATATACCCACCCACTGATATACCCTCACACCGATATACCCAAACACAGATGTACCCACACACTCATATGCCCACACGCTGATATACCCGTACACTGATATACCCACACACTGAAATACCAACACTGATATACCCACACACTGATATACCCACACTGATATACACTCCCACTGATATACCCACACACCGATATACCCACACACTGATATACCCACACACTGATATACCCACACTGATATACCCACACACTGATATACACACCCACTGATATACCCACACACCGATATACAAACACACTGATATACCCACCCACTGATATACCCTCACACCGATATACCCACACACCGATATACCCACACACTCATATCCCCACATACGAATATACCCACACACTGATATACCCACACACTGATATACCCACACACTCATATACCCACACTGACATACCCACACACTGATATACCCACACACTGATATACCCACACTGATATACCCACACACAAATATACCCACACTGACATACCCACACACCGATATACCCACACACCGATATACCCACAGACTCATATAGCCACACCCTCATATACCCACACACTGATATACCCACACTGATATACCCACACACTGATATACCCACACACTGATATACCCACACACTGATATAACCTCACACCGATATACCCACACACCGATATACCCACACACCGATATACCCACACACCGATATACCCACACACTGATGTACCCACACACTGACATTCCCACACACCGATATACCCACACGCTGATATACCCACACACTGATATACTAACACACACCGATGTACCCACACACTGATATACTGACACACACCTATATACCCACACACTGATGTACCCACACACTGATATACCCACTCACTGATATACCCACACACTGATATACTTACACACTCATATACCCACACACCGATATACCCACACACTGAAATACTTACACACTCATATACCCACACACCGATATACCCACACACTGATATACCCACACACCGATATACCCACACTGATATACCCACACACTGATATACCCACACACTGATATACACACACACCGATATACCCACACACCGATATACCCACACACTGATATACCCTCACACCGATATACCCACACACCGATATACCCACACACTGATGTACCCACACACTGACATTCCCACACACCGATATACCCACACGCTGATATACCCACACACTGATATACTAACACACACCGATGTAGCCACACACTGATATACTGACACACACCTATATACCCACACACTGATGCACCCACACACTGATATACCCACTCACTGATATACCCACACACCGATATACCCACACACTGATATACCCACACACTGATATACTAACACACACCGATGTAGCCACACACTGATATACTGACACACACCTATATACCCACACACTGATGTACCCACACACTGATATACCCACTCACTGATATACCCACACACCGATATACCCACACACTGATATACTTACACACTCATATACCCACACACCGATATACCCACACACTGAAATACTTACACACTCATATACCCACACACCGATATACCCACACACTGATATACCCTCACACTGATATATCCAACCACTGATATACCCACACACTGATATACCCACACACTCATATACCCACACACCGATATACCCACACACCGATATACCCACACACTGATATACCCTCACACCGATATACCCACACACCGATATACCCACACACTGATGTACCCACACACTGACATTCCCACACACCGATATACCCACACGCTGATATACCCACACACTGATATACTAACACACACCGATGTAGCCACACACTGATATACTGACACACACCTATATACCCACACACTGATGCACCCACACACTGATATACCCACTCACTGATATACCCACACACCGATATACCCACACACTGACATACCCACACACTGATATACTAACACACACCGATGTAGCCACACACTGATATACTGACACACACCTATATACCCACACACTGATGTACCCACACACTGATATACCCACTCACTGATATACCCACACACCGATATACCCACGCACTGATATACTTACACACTCATATACCCACACACCGATATACCCACACACTGATATACCCTCACACTGATATATCCACACACTGATATACCCACACACTGATATACCCACACACTCATATACCCACATACCGATATACCCACACACTGGTATACCCACACACTGATATACCCACACACTGATATACTTACACACACTGATATACCCATATACCGATATACCCACACACTGATATACCAACACACCGATATACCCTCACACGTATATACCCTCACCGCGGTATATCCACACAGCGATGTATCCACATTCTGTTATACACACACACCGATATACCCACACACCGATATATCCACACAGCGATGTATCCACATACTGATATACACACGCATGGATACCCCCAAACCCTGATATACCCCTCCAGTGATTTATCCACACACTGATATACGCACACACTAATAGTCTATATGATTGGATTCTGCTTGCAGATCTCACTGAATATCTGTCACCACAAGCAACTGTGCTTGTTTCTCTCCTTTCCCTTTTTTAAAAAATGAAACTGAACCATTCTTCCCTCTATGTATCCCCAACTCTTCAACTCAAGGCTCTAAAATGAAATTAAAATCAAATGTAAACAAAACAGACTTTTCCACACCATTGCTTCAAGCTGCCATTTGCATCTCCAGAAATTACATAATGTTTCCTTTCCCTTAGCTTGCACAATAATAGACATATTGAAATAATACACTGTTTTTAATGATTTTGACACTGCCCTACAATCTTTGAGCTGCTTTAATTTTTAAATCTCCCTGGCAGACGCAGTGATTTCTTATCCCACCCATTCCTCATCTTTCATGCTGTGCTGAAGTTCGCCAACCATTTTCCTGTCTTGGCCACTGGCTATCCTGCCAATGCTTCCTCAGCATCAGCTTCCAAACCTGAGACGCACTTTGCTGCTACTTCTCTCCTCAAGCCAAAAAGCAAGGGAGCCAAGCAGACCTTTGAGCGTAGGAGGTGGGACGTCATGTTGTTGTTGCACAGCATGTTGGTGAGTTGTAGAGTACTGTGTACGGTTCCCATCGCCCTGCTGTATGAAAGACATTATTAAATTGGGGAGGGTGCAGAAAAGTTTTACAAGGATGTTTCTGGGACTGGAGAATTTGAGTTATAAGGAGAGGCTGGATAGCCCGGGCCTTCTTTCACCTGAGTGTAGGGAGTTGAGTGGTGACCTTATGAAAGTTTATCAAATCATGAGGGTTGTAGATAATGTGAATAGCAAAGGTCTTTTCCCTAGGATAGGGGAGTTCAAAATTACAGGGCATAGGTTTCGAGTGAGAGCGGAAAGATTTTAAAAGGGCCTGAGGAGCAACTTTGTCTCACAGAGGATGGTGTGCATCTGGGATGAACTAGAGGAAGTGGTCGCGACAGGTACCGTTAGAACATTTCAAAGGCATTTGGACAGGTATACGTAAAGGAAAGGTTTTGAGGACTATGGGCCAAATGCAGGCAAACAAGACTACTTTGGTTTGGGAAACCTGGTTGGCATTAATGAGTTGGATCGAAGGGTTTGTTTCTGTGCTGTCTGACTCTATGAATCTATCAGGATCATAAACATTTCCAAGTCTCTAAACATTCTGACTTGCAAATATATTGCCATTTCTTCATTGTCACTGGGTCAAGGCCCTTGTGCTCGTTCACAGCCCTATGGATACACTTATCGAACCAGGAACTGCAGTGGCTCAAGAAACATTGAAAACACAGGAAAGGGAGTAGGCCATTCAGCCCTTCAGGCCTGTTCCGCCACTTAATGAGACCTTGTCTGATCTGTGGCCTGACTCCGTATACTTGCCTTGCCCCCTATCCCTTAGTGCCTTTGCTTAATAAAATAAACCTATCTATCTCAGATTTAAATATAACAACTGACCCAGCATCCCCTGCCATTTGTGGAAGACAGTTCCAAACCTCCTGTGTGTGTAGAAGTGCTTCCGAACATTTCTCCTGAACGGTTTGACCCTAATTCTCATCTCACCCCTACTTCTCCAAGGCAACCAGGGACAGGGAACAGGGACTAGCCTCCCTGAAATGACCTAAAATGAGTGTGAATTCAGAAGATATCTCCATCTTTTCCATTAACCATTTGGCCTGCATTGTTCGCATGTCTTCACAGCTGTTTGTTCTGAGGTTTTGCTGAGCTACTCTCTGCTCTCCCTGTCTCACAGAATCCAGCTACACAATTAAAGTGTCAAAATGCCAGCCATTGCAACATGGAAACAGAACATTTGGTCCAACAAGAGTGCGCCTGTGTTCATTCATCATTCTATTCTAACATATCTGCCGTGTACCCAAATCTTTTCATCCATACATCTTATCTTCCTCTCAGGCTGTTGAAATGTTGCTGAAACCATGAGAGTGCAGGGTGTTTCTCTGCTCGGAGACAAAGCTGGTTGATCGAAATATTTTGACCTTGGGAAGAGCTGGTCAGTGAGAGCATCAAGATCTGGTGATTCTCACCAGAGGAGCCAATCGCGGGAGGGGGGAATTGATCCTAGTTGGGGGGCGGATTCTCACCAGATGAGCGGATCGCGGGAGGTGGGAATCGATCCTAGTGGGGGCGGATTCTCACCAGAGGAGCCAATCGCAGGAGGTGAGATTCGATCCTAGTGTGGGTGGATTCTCACCAGAGGACCCAATTGTGGGAGGGGGGGAATCAATCCTTGTGGGGATGGATTCTCACCAGAGGAACCAGTTGTGGGAGGGGAAATTGATCCTAGTGTGGGTGGATTCTCACCAGAGAAGTCAATTGTGGGAGGGGGGAATCTATCCTAGTGGGGGCGGATTCTCACCAGAGGAGCCAGTTGTGGGAGGGGGGAATCAATCCTAGTGGGGGGGGGGTGGATTCCCACCAAGGGAGCTAATTGTGGAAGGGGGGGAATTGATCCTAGTGGGATGGGGGTGATGTTATTGATAAGAGGATTGATTGGAAATGAGAATCAATTAGGGGAATGGAGCACAGGGTCGGGCGGGGTAAGTTTTTGATAAATTACCCTTTCTTTGGATGAGGGTGCCACTCGCAAGGCCAGCATTTGTTGCCCATAACTATTTGCTCCTGAACTGGGTGACTTGCCGTGAGCTTGGTGCAGTCTTTCCCTAAATGTCACGAGACAACTGGATGACTTTTGACAATGATTGACAATAATTTCATGGTCACCCTCATTAAGAGCTCATTGAATTTGAATTCCACCAGCAGCCATATGGTAGATTTGAACCTATATTCCCACATTTGCATGTCTCATCCATAGACATTACAAGGACGCCAGTATAAACCCCAACTACATCCACTAAATTTTCTCGCTGAAATTGCTTTCTTTTAACAAAGACAATTACAATCATATGGTGTCCACACAGCAAATGATACAAATGAAAATTCCTTCATTGTTAGTTATTGTACACTGTGTCCAGTGACATCAGTTCCACATGCAGGAAAGAAACCATGTCACATCAGATATCAGTGACAAAATCAGAAATTAATCTGTTTTTATGATGCAATTTGAGATATACATATTCTTCAGCACATCAGGAGAAACTCACTGTTTGACCTCTCTGCGTTCATTGTACTGAGCAGAGAGGATGTCAAGTTTCAATGTGTCATCAAAAAGTCACTCCCAGCACTGACCCTCTGACAGTGCGGCACTCCCTCAGCACTGAGCCTCCGACAGTGCTGCACTCCTTCATCACTGACCCTCCGACAGTGCGTCACTCCCTCAGCACTGACCCTCCGACAGTGCAGCACTCCTTCATCACTGACCCTCGGACAGTGCGGCACTCCCTCAGCACTGAGCCTCCGACAGTGCGGCACTCCTTCATCACTGACCCTCCGACAGTGCGTCACTCCCTCAGCACTGACCCTCCGACAGTGCGGCACTCCTTCATCACTGACCCTCCGACAGTGCTGCACTCCCTCAGCACTGACCCTCCGACAGTGCTGCACTCCTTCATCACTGACCCTCCGACAGTGCTGCACTCCTTCATCACTGACCCTCCGACAGTGCGTCACTCCCTCAGCACTGACCCTCCGACAGTGCGGCACTCCTTCATCACTGACCCTCCGACAGTGCGTCACTCCCTCAGCACTGACCCTCCGACAGTGCGGCACTCCTTCATCACTGACCCTCCGACAGTGCTGCACTCCCTCAGCACTGACCCTCCGACAGTGCTGCACTCCTTCATCACTGACCCTCCGACAGTGCTGCACTCCTTCATCACTGACCCTCCGACAGTGCGGCACTCCCTCAGCACTGACCCTCCGACAGTGCTGCACTCCTTCATCACTGACCCTCCGACAGTGCGGTACTCCCTCGGCACTGACCCTCTGACAGTGCGGCACTCCCTCAGCACTGACCCTCCGACAGTGCGGCACTTCCTCAGCTCTGGCCCTCCAACAGTGGCCACTCCTTCATCACTGACCCTCTGACAGTGCGGTGCTCCCTCAGCACTGACCCTCCGACAGTGCTGCACTCCTTCATCACTGACCCTCCGACAGTGCGGTGCTCCCTCAGCACTGACCCTCTGACAGTGCGGCACTCCTTCATCAGTGACCCTCCGACAGTGCTGCACTCCTTCATCACTGACCCTCTGACAGTGCGGCACTCCTTCATCACTGACCCTCCGACAGTGCGGCACTCCTTCATCACTGACCCTCCGACAGTACGGCACTCCTTCATCACTGACCCTCTGACAGTGCGGCACTCCTTCATCACTGACCCTCCGACAGTGCGGCACTCCTTCATCACTGACCCTCCGACAGTGCTGCACTCCTTCATCACTGACCCTCTGACAGTGCGGCACTCCTTCATCACTGACCCTCCGACAGTGCGGCACTCCTTCATCACTGACCCTCCGACAGTGCGGCACTCCTTCATCACTGACCCTCTGACAGTGCGGCACTCCTTCATCACTGACCCTCCGACAGTGCGGCGCTCCCTCAGCACTGACCCTCCGACAGTGCGGCGCTCCCTCAGCACTGACCCTCCGACAGTGCGGCGCTCACTCAGCACTGACCCTCCGACAGTGCGGCACTCCTTCATCACTGACCCTCCGACAGTGCGGCACTCCCTCAGCACTGACCCTCCGACAGTGCAGCGCTCCCTCAGCACTGACCCTCCGACAGTGCGGTGCTCCCTCAACAAAAGTTGATGAGGGTCAAGCTGTGGATTTGGTGTATATGGACTTCAGCAAGGCATTTGATAAGGTTCCCCATGGTAGGCTCATTCAGAAGGTCAGGAGGAATGGGATACAGGGGAACTTAGCTGTCTGGACACAGAATTGGCTGGCCAACAGAAGACAGCGAGTGGTAGTAGAAGGAAAATATTCTGCCTGGAAGTCAGTGGTGAGTGGGGTTCCACAGGGCTCTGTCCTTGGGCCTCTACTGTTTGTAATTTTTATTAATGACTAGGATGAGGGGATTGAAGGATGTGTCAGCAAGTTTGCAGACGACACGAAGGTTGGAGGTGTCGTTGACAGTTTAAAGGGCTGTTGTAGGCTGCAGCGGGACATTGACAGGATGCAGAGATGGGCTGAGAGGTGGCAGATGGAGTTCAACCTGGATAAATGCGAGGTGATGCATTTTGGAAGGTCGAATTTGAAAGCTGAGTACAGGATTAAGGATAGGATTCTTGGCAGCGTGGAGGAACAGAGGGATCTTGGTGTGCAGATACATAGATCCCTTAAAATGGCCACCCAAGTGGACAGGGTTGTTAAGAAAGCATATGGTGTTTTGGCTTTCATTAGCAGGGGGATTGAGTTTAAGAGTCATGAGATCTTGTTGCAGCTCTATAAAACTTTGGTTAGACCGCACTTGGAATACTGCGTCCAGTTCTGGTCGCCCTATTATAGGAAAGATGTGGATGCTTTGGAGAGGGTTCAGAGAAGGTTTACCAGGATGCTGCCTGGACTGGAGGGCTTATCTTATGAAGCGAAGTTGACTGAGCTCGGTCTCTTTTCATTGGAGAAAAGAAGGAGGAGAGGGGACCTAATTGAGGTATACAAGATAATGAGAGGCATAGATAGAGTTGATAGCCAGAGACTATTTCCCAGGGCAGAAAAGGCTAACACGAGGAGTCATAGTTTTAAGCTGGTTGGAGGAAAGTATAGAGGGGATGTCAGAGGCAGGCTCTTTACACAGAGAGTTGTGAGAGCATGGAATGCGTTGCCAGCAGCAGTTGTGGAAGCAAGGTCATTGGGGACATTTAAGAGACTACTGGACATGCATATGGTCACAGAAATTTGAGGGTGCATACCTGAGGATCAATGGTCAGCACAACATCGTGGGCTGAAGGGCCTGTTCAGTGCTGTACTGTTCTATGTTCTATGTTCTATGTTCTAACACTGACCATCCGACAGTGCGGTGTTCCTTCATCACTGACCCTCCGACAGTGCGGCACTCCCTCAGCACTGACCCTCCGACAGTGCGGTGTTCCCTCAGCACTGACCCTCCGACAGTGCGGCACTCCCTCAGCACTGACTCTCCGACAGTGCGAACTTCCTCAACACTGTCCCTGTGACAGTGCAGCACTCCCTCAGTACTGACCCTCCAACAGTTGCGGCACTCCCTCAGTACTGACCTTCTGATAGTGCAGCAGTCCCTCAGCACTGACCGTCCAACAGTGCGGCACTCCCTCAGCACCGACTCTCTGACAGTGTGGCGCTTCCTCTTCACTGACTCTCTGACAGCGCGGTGCTCCCTCAGCACTGACCCTCGGACAGTGCGGCACTCCCTCAGTACTGACCCTGTGACAGTGAAACACTTCCTCAGTACTGACTCACTGACAGTGCGGCACTCTCTCAGCACTGACCCTCCAATGGTGCGGCACTCCATCAGCACTGACCCTCGGACAGTGCGGCACTCCCTCAGTACTGACCCTGTGACAGTGAAACACTTCCTCAGTTCTGACCCACTGACAGTGCGGCACTCACTCAGTACTGTCCGCCCGACAGTGTGGCTATCCCTCAGCACTGACCTACTAATTGTGCAGTACTCCCTCATTACTGACCCTCCAACAGTGCTGCGGTCCCTAAGTGCTGACCCTCCAACGGTGCAGCACTCACTCAGTACTGACCTTCTGATACTACAGTGCTCCCTCAGCTTGGTTGGATTGACCACGCTAAATTGACCACAGTGCTCAGGGATATGTAGATTAGGCAGATTAGGCATGGTAAATGGGGGTTTCAGGGATAGGGTGGGTGTGGGTAGGATATTTTCAGAGGTTCGGTGTGACATGATGGTCTGAATGGCCTGATTCCACACCGTGGGGCTCTATGAAAACCCTACTGGATTCACCAATACCCTTTAAGGAAGGAAATGTCCCCACTTAGCCAGTCTGCTCTATACGTGATCTCCTCTACACTGGGGAGACAAACCTCCAATAAATTTGTTTTCAGCTGAAAAAAAATCTAAAGCCATTTTTAAAATCTATAAATTCAGGTTTGCAGACACCAGAGTTGAGTGGAGGAACAAGTTTATTTTCTGTCCTCCGCGTATTCCGGGCAGTTCAGAGACATACCCAGGAGGATTTAGTTTGTGAAACTCCCATTTTGGTTCAAAATCTGCAAGTTGTAAGAACTGAGAAAGTTTAGCCTTTCAGACTGATGAAAAGTTTATGCGGCAGATTGGGAAAGCACTCAGCAAACTGTCTCCACAGTTCCTCAGCAAAGAAACTGCCAGGGGTCAGTTAAACAGAAACCCGAAGAGTTGAGAGAGGAGATTCTCCCTCAGGACCTGAGTCTCTGTAATAAATAGTATCAATGAACAGGTTGAAATTTTGTTTGCTATGTGTTTTAAATGTTGCCATCTGTTTTCTGTATTTAGATTTTTTAAAAAATTTTTTGTGCAATAAACTTAAGTTCTATTGTGATAGAAAATTAACAGATTTGTGTGAACATCTTTCAGTGACTGTTATCCACAACTAGCTAAGTAAAAGGAACAAACAGATGATCAATCAAGTTGGACTTCATTCTGTGATCGGACTTGTGCAATATTATTCTCGGCTGGGATCACAGCCCTGGTCGATGCCATGTTTGCAAACATGACTCGATAGGATAACAGACTGTAGTGCCTTCTTGGAATTGGATACTCAGCTCAGTGTTGATGCCAAGGCACACAACAGTCCCACACGATGGTATTTCAGTCTTGCTGGAGGCTATAAGTATCTGACTAGTTAACACTATTTACTTAAGAGGAGTTATTTTAGCGATGAATTCCACAAGCGGAGATGAACTCATGAAGACAGACTATTCCACGGATGCTTCAGTAAAATGGACACTCTTCATGTCTCTTCAAAGGCCTTTTCAACTTACCCTTATGATACCTGTTTACTATCAGGCTTATGGCAACAGAGAAACTATGATCAAAGACTCATTCGCTTGTTTGGGAGGCAAACGCAGCTGACGAGTACCGCCCAATGCCACCTATCAGAGCTGTGTTAAACCCGCCTGCCCGAATGAGCACAGCTCCAACAACACTCAAGCAGTTCAACGCCATCTTGCCGAAAGCAGCCATCTTTGATTGGCACCACATCCAGCACCTTCAACATTCACTCCCTCCACCACCAACACATAGTGGCAACAAAACGCACCATCTGTAAGATGCACTGCAGCAACTTAGCAAGGCTCTTTCGACGGCGCTGTCTAAATCCACAACCTCTAACATCTGGAAAGACAAGGGTAGCTATCTAGAGAACACCACCAGCTGCATTCTGCCCCCCAAGTTACACACTACCCTGACTCAGAAATATATCCCGATCCCTCACTGTCACTGGGTAAAAATCCTAAAATTCCCTCCCTAAGGGCATCGTGGGTCTACCTACACCATATGGACTCGAGGGCTTCACCCTCACCTTCACAAGGGCAAAATGCTGGCTCTGCCACATTCCCTGAACAAATAAAAGTCTGGGCGCTGGTACTACATCGCAAGACTGACAGGAGCATCCAACAGCATTCCTCCGAAATCAGAAACCCAGGATTGGGAGTAAGATCCAAGATGTGGGGGACCCTGAACACCACAGAGTGGTCAAGCAACTGGACACAGAAGGCCACACCCATGTTGTTGCCCCAATAGCTCGGATTGGGGGGTGGAAATGGCCCCCGAGGGAACTTAGATGCTTGGGGCCAGGAGTCTGCTGGATGATATGGAGACAACAGCTCTCTCAGCTGCACTGTCAATCCTGAATTGTCAGTTTGTGATGGTTCAAGTGAAGTGGAGTCAGATTGAGATTTTTTTTTCCTATATTCATTAGCGGGATGGGGGCGTCGCTGACCAGGCAGAATTTATTGCTCATCCCTAATTGCCCAGAGGGCAGTTCAGAGTCAACCACATTGATGTGAGTCTGGAGTCACAAGTAGGCCAGACCAGGTAAGGATGACAGTTTCCTTTCCTAAAGGGCATTAGTGATCCAGACGGGTTTTTCCGACAATCAACAATGGATTTATGGTCATCATTAGATTTTTAATTCCAGATATTTATTGAATTCAGATTCCACCATCTTTTGTGGTGGGATTCAAATCCAGAACATTACCTGGATCTCTGGATTAACAGATCCACTAGGCCATCGCCTCCTCTATGCATGCGCAGGGAGGATCAATCAGAAGGCGAAAACTAAAACAACATCTCCACTGGTCACCAGCCTCCTGGAGCCCTGACTGACACCAACCTTTCATGAGTGAGCCACCAGAGAGCCCAAACCCCTGGAAAAGTGCCGGTATAGATTAGAGGCTGAAATAGCCTTCTTGAGCAAATGCAGGATTTCAGCCCAACCCTTACCATGTGTCCATCTCAGTGATGCGAGGGAACGTTTTATTAAAGTGCTCCCGTTGAGTTGCAGCCAAACCTGCCGATCACACACACAGTCACGGTGTGTTATCTGTCATTGCTGTGATGGCAGGTTTATACAGGCAAGAGTGTAATGGGGCCTCCAGCAGTAGGTGGAGCTGGTGATGGTGTAGACTGAATAAGGGAGCTGCACAGCTCACCAGGACCTCCACCAATAGTCAGCAACGTTGAGGGTGGTCAGCTGGAGCAGCTGCAATTGAATGTCACCAGGAAATAAGTTATCTTTGGTGTAAATGTGGTTGATAGGAAGGGGGAGTAGAGACGTAAAAGAATCTTTAGTTCATTGTAATGCACAGGTTTTGTTCAATGTGCAAGCTGAAAAGAGTTCCTGTTTTTACCCTTAATTTCCCTTCCTGGTTGTAATGACCCGATGCCAGTGGATTACAGAATCCCTGCTTCATAATCTTTGGGCCACCCTGTGTTCACATCTCATATCACAATACACTCCTCATTCCCACGGCTTATTGTCAAAAAATGAAAGTAAATGTGACGACCCAGCTACTGTCCCAACTCTTAGAGCAGTTTGAGATGCTTTCCTGCTCCTATGATGCTGCTTGGCCTGCTGTGTTCATCCAGCTCCACACCTTGTTATGTCGGATTCTCCAGCATCTGCAGTTCCTACTATCTTTGAGAGATGTGACTGGCCTGATCAGTGAATGCTGTAGTGTATCAATTACCTTTGTCACTTGAGGCCAGCGATTGAATCCAGCCCAGTCTAAAGGAGGGGTTCGGAAACTCCAAAAGTGAAGTGATTTGGGGCAGTTGCAAACCAGTTCCTATTGAGAGTAATTTTTAACATAAATAAAGCCAAACAACAACTCAAAGTAATCAAATTCCTTGGAGAGGATATGTTTAACCTTATAATGATACAGGAAAGTGGGCAATTAGAAATGGATGCTCACTCTTTCCAGACAGTGTGATTATAGCTACTTAACATAGCTCCCCTCATCCACTCTGCTTGTTTAATTACCTGCATCTCCATACATTAATACTATTCTATCATCCACAGAGTTTTCTTAGCTGAGTGCTTTCAATTTCACACAGATCAAATTGCTTAGATGACTCTGGGCCATTTATTTGAGAAAAGCCTTAGCCTATCCAGTCTCTCCTTATAACTCAAACTCTCCAGCTGTTTTGCAATGCAGAGTGACACCAATAACTTGGGTTCAATTCCTGTGCTGGCTGAGGTTACCAGGAAGGACTGTCCTTCTCAACCTCTCCCCTCGCCCTGGGGTGTGGTGACCCTCAGGTATAAACCACCATCAGGTCGCTGTCTCTAATGAGGAGCAGCCCTATTGTCTGGTACAACAGTGATGATTTTACCCTTGTCTCTAACCCATTTGTGAAGTCAGTTTCTCTCCTCCCTTCTGTTTACCACCTCCTGTAGTTTTTATAGAGACTCCCAAGAGGACGACATTGTTAACCATCCTGAGTTGGTAGTGCCTTGCCCAGGCCCCTAGAGGAGCAGTCATATATAGCCTCAGACCATTTAATGTTTCCTTCACTGAAGAAGACCATGAACAATTTTATGATGAGCACCAGGCAGAAACAGGATTATAGTGAATCAGCCAGACATTGTAATCATAGAGTCCTGACAGTGTGGAAAGAGGCCATTTGGCCCATTGAGTCTCACCAGCCCTCTGAAGACTCACCCAATCCCTTCATTTAGCATGGCCAATCCACATCTTTGGACTGTGGGAGGAAACCGGAGCACCCCCAGGAAGCCAGGGAGAAAGTGCAAACTCCACACAGACAGCCACCCGAAGCTGGAATTGAACCTGGGTCCCTGGCGCCGTGAGGTAGCGTTGCTAACCACTGAGCCACCATGGGTTTAATGGTTCAAACCATGGGTGGCTCAGGGCCAATTCTCTTCCCACTGAAATTTGCAGGATGATAGGTTACTCTCTTTCTGGAGGCTTATTCCCTGGTCTCACTGGTTTGAAAATGAATAACCTTTTTACTTTTACAGGTTAATGGAAATTTAAAATTCTTGAATGTAAAGCAGGCTAACTATTTATCCACAAGCCTATTCCAATCTTTATTTCTTTATCGTTGTAATTACATTTTCAGCCCCTGTTACCCTGCTGTGTTTTACTGTTGCTTTTTGTGTACATTAGTAGATCTGTTTTGTTATCCAAAATTCTTCAGAATATCACACACAGCAGTTCAGAAACAAACTGTGGTGCTGCTTTGAAAGCCAATAGGTGAAGCAATACAAAATTAATAAATAACATGTTTGGGCTAACCAGTGCAAGTATTCTCAAAACAAATTTTAATTCCTGTGAGAATATTTGGCATAACATTGATAAATTATCAGTACTAAAAAAAAAACCCAAAAAACTGCTGATGCTAGAAATCCGAGTCATACAGCACAGAAACAGACTCTCGGCCCAACTCCTCCAAGCCAACCAGATTTCCCAAACTGAACTGATCCCCTTTTGTCTGTGTTTGCTCAATATCCCTCTGAACCTTTGCTATTCATGTACCTGTCCAAATGTCTTTTAAAATGTTTTAGCTGCGCTTTCCTCCACCACTTCCTCTGGCAGCTCATTCCAGACACATACCACCCTCTGTGTGAAAAAGTTACCCTTCAGGGCCTTTCTAAATCTTTCTCCTCTTACCTTAAAAAAATGCCCTTCTAGTTTTGAATTCCCCTGCCCTAGGGAAAAGACTTTTTCTATTCAACTTGTCTATGCCTCTCATGATTTTATAAACCCCTCAACCTCCTGCACTCCAAGGAAAGAAAAGCCTCAGCCTATCCAGTCTCTCCTTATAACTCAAACTCTCCAGCCCTAGTAATATCCTGATATATCTCTTTTGCACCCTCTCCTTTCCAATGTAGTAATATCCTTCCATATAAAGTAAAACAAAAGAAATTGCTGGAGAAACTCAGCAGGTCTGACAGCATCTTTAGAGGTAAAACAGAGTCAACATTTGGGGTCTTTAGAACTGGTAAATTAATGCCAGATTGGGTCCATTTGAAGAAAGTATGCATTTTAACACCTACTTACTGCTTTCAATTTCACACAGATCAAATTGCTTAAATGACTCTGGGCCATTTATCTGAAAAAGAGATCCAGATTTAGATTCAATGTGAGTAAATATACAGAAACTGTATAATGACTTGTTGTGTCATGGGCATTTTGAATAAATGAATGAATTCATGAAATTAAAACTTTGCATAATCTTAAAGTTAGGGCCAGGCTGTTTGGAGGTGAAACGGGGAGTGTTTTTGTACACTGGCGGTTCAGGTGGTGGGGGGGAGGGTCTGCTCTCCTCCAAAAAAGCTGCAGTTACACAGAGTCACGTGAGGCTTTCAGTACTGATGCAGCCAGATTTGTTGTAGGTCAGCAAAATAAAAATGGATCAATGGATTTGCGCCAAGGATCAGCCAGGAACTAACTGGTAGAATAGGGCAGCAGAGCTGAACGTCCTCCTCCTATTCATTGTGACCATAATTATAATTAAGCTCCATTCTCTACACACTGCAATGCTGATATTGAGTGGAAATTGGAGAAGACTGCAAACCACTTAACACCCAGAACACACATGCTTTCAACAACGCTGCCAAAGACAGACTTTGTACAGAGAAGGAGCACAGTCTTCATAATGAGAAACCTTCACTTTGTGAAGGCCTGTTCTAGCTTGAAAAGCTGCTCTCAGTGAGTGACAATTCTTGGTGAAATATAACGGTAGTATCTGTGTGACAGGAAACATAGTTCGGAACAGTGAGCTTTCCTTGAAACTTCTTCTGTGGAACAGCGGAGTATGATGCCAACGTGGTGTCTCATGGCACTTTCAGCTGTTGTGGTTCAGTCTGCAGGAGCTTCTGTTGGTGTATTGAAGGATAGGCCTTGCAAATGATACAGTAGTTTTCGAATTTCACTTTTTTTTATTATTCACGTACAGGATGAGGGTGTTGCTAGCTAGCTAGTACTTATTACCCATCCCTAGAGCCCTTGAGAAGGTGGTGGTGAGCTGCCTTCTTGAACTGCTGCAGTCTACCTGCTGTGGGTTCATCCACAATGCTATCAGGGAGGGAATTCCAGGATTTTGACCTGGTGACAGTGAATGAACAGTGATATATTTCCAAGGCAAGATGGTGAGTGTCTTGGAAGGGAACTTGCAGATGGTGGTCCCTGCATCTGCAGCCCTTATCCTTCGAGATGGAAGTGATGGTGCGTTTGAAAGGTGCTGTTTTTATTGAGATTGGTGAAGTTCTGCAGTGCTTCTTGTAGATAACACGGAATGAGAATGGTGAATGTTCGCGTGGATATTTGTAGATGCAGAGTCAATCGAACTAATTGCTTTGTCCTGGATGGTATCCAGCTTCTTGGGTGTTGTTGGGGCTGCACCCATCCAGGCAAGTGGGGAGCATTCCATCACACTCCTGCCTTGCACCTTGTAGATGATGGACAGGTTGTGGGGAGTCAGCAGGTGAGGTACTCATTCAGGATTCATAGCCTGACTTTGTAGTTACAGTATTTATGTGGCTAGACCAGTTCAGTTTCTGGTGGTAACTCCTAGGTGTTGACAGTGGGAGATTCAGTGATAGTGATGCTATTGAATGTCAAGGGGTGATGGCTAGAACAAATAGAACATACAACAGTACAGCACAGGAGCAGGCCCTTTGTCCTACCATGCCTGTGCTGACCCTGATTCCATTCTAAACTAATCCCATCTGCCTGCGTATTTCTTGATTCCCTGCCTGTTCATGTGTCCTTCTAAATTCCTATTAGACATTGGTATCATTTCTGCTTCTATCACCTCCCCTGGCAGCACATTCCAGACACCTACCACCCTCTGTGTAAAAAACTTGCCTCATACATCTCCATTAAACGTTTCCCCTCTCCCCCTAAATCTATGCCCCCTAGTATTTGACGTTTCCACCCTGGGAAAAAGACTTTATCCACACCTCTCATTATATTATATACTTCTATCAGGTCGCCCCTCAGCCTTCGACACTCGAGCGAAAACAATTCCCAGCCAGGCAACATCCTGGTAAACCTCTTCAGCATCTCGTCCGAAGCCTCAACACCCTTCCTATAGTGTGCTCACAAGAACTGCACACAACACTCCAAATGTGGTCTCACTAAAGTCTTATACAGCTGCAACATAACTTGCCAACTTTAACACTCAATGTTACAACCCATGAAAGCAAGCATGCCATACAGTTTCTTTACCACCTTATCCACTTGTGTTGTCACTGTCAGGGAGCTATAGACTTGGACTCCAAGATCTCTCTGTATATTAACATACATAAAGATCCTGCCATTTACTGTGTACTTTCCTCTTGCATTTGACTTTCCAAAATGCATCACCTCACACTTATCCAGATTAAACTCCATCTGCCATTTCTCCACCCAATTTTCCAACCGATCTATATCCTGCTGCATCCTTTGATATCCTTCCTCACTATCCACAATTCCACCAATTTTTGTGCCATCTCCAAACTTACCGAGCTGACCACTTATTTTTCATCTGAATCATTTATATATATTACAAACAACAGATCGTTATAGAACACCACAGGTTACAGACCTCCATTCAGAAAAAAAATCCTTCCACAGCTACCCTCTGTCTTCTATGACCAAGCCAATTTTGTATCCAATTTACCAACTCACCATTGATTCCGTCAGATTTAATCCTCTGGACTGGCTGACCATGAGGATCATTGTCAAATGCTTTATCACTGCCTCAAAAAGACTCAATCAAATTTGTGAGACAAGAGCTCCAATGTACAATGCCATGCTGAATTAGTCTATTATTTTCCAAATATGAGTAAATCCTGTCCCAAAGTCACGTCTCCAACCATTTCCCAATCATTGACATAGGCCTTGACTATCCCATGTTTCCCTTCTTAAACAAAGGGACTACATTGGCTATTCTCCATTGTTCTGGGACCTCGCCTGTGGCTAAAGAGGATGCAATTATCTCCCCAGCAATCTCCTCCCTTACTTCCCTCAATATGCTGGGATAGATCCCATTAGGCCCCAGGGGCTTATATACCTTAAAGTTTTGCAAGTTACCCAACACCTTCCCCTTCCTAATATCAACATGCCCCAGAAAATAAACATACCTCTCCCTAATCTTATCATTAATTTCTCTTTTCTCAGAGAAATTCTTTCATATAGCCCTTGAGGCGGCGCTGGTGAGTTGCCTTTTTGGGCCATTTGCTGTAGGGACACCCATATTGCCATGAGGGAGGGAGTTCCAGGATTTTGACTCAGCGAGAATGATGAGGCAAATCAGGATGGTGAATGGTGATTGGAATACATAACAGCACATTCAAAGACTGAGGAAAAGTGTTTCAAGGATCACTTCTTCTGCAAAATAATCGCTGGAAAATTCAAATTGTGATCCGTTGTCTTAAAAAGGCTGTTTGGCCCAACATATTTGCGCCAGAAGAATTTCCACGAGTTGGAATTTCCGTAACAGCCGAAGAACTTGCAACAGATCTCTTCGAAGAGGGCTAGACAGTACTAAGTAGCTATTGATGGCCCTTTGCTGGGATCAAGAATCGTCTGGTGAGATATCTCACCCAAGGAGAGACGTTGGCTAATGAGATGGCAGAAAATTGCTTGCTCACTAGTGCCACCAGGGTTGGCAGTGGCTGCTGATGGAATGACAGCTCTGGGGAGCCAGCATCCAAAAGCGAGCAGGCAACAAGTAGATAATGCTGGAGGGAGGGGGAGGCGGGGTTTGGTGGTTCTGTTGGGGGGGGTGGGTCATTGGATGGTTCATAGGAGAAGAGGGGCTCATTGGAGGGCTACAGAAGGGCATGCTCCCTCCTTCCCAGTATTGGATACCCTCAATCAAGCACTGGATGTCTCTGAAGAAGGGACCTGCCTTCTCAAAGATATCAGACTGGAGCAAACTGTTGTGGATGACAGAGGGTGGGAGCCCTTCCTGGTGAGAAGAATTGACATTTATGTTGCACAAAGCCACACTGTGTCATGAGAACAGCTGGGTGGGTTCCTAAGTGAAATCTATAAGAGGCAGGTAAGTTGTTTCTGTTTAATTTTAACTCCATGCCATGTGGAGCAGAGCTTAAAAAATCATCCACTGAACTGAATATTTATATGTCATATGTTATATACCAGCTTGGCATTACAATAGAAATAACTAATTGCTTTCATCTGAATGTTGAGTCACAACACAAGACAGTCTAGCAGTTGAAATAACTCAAAAGACATCACAGAGGATTTGATTAGGAGTGGTAATGTCACTGGGATAGTCATCCTGTTAATGTTCTAGGTGACCTGTGTACAAATGCTACCACGGTGAGAATTTGATAACAATTTCAGTAAGGGTCATCGTGAAACTCTCATTGACTTTTGTAGAAACCAACCTGGTTTGCCAATGTCCTTTAGGGAAGGGAAATCTGCCATCCTTATCTGGTCTGGCCTGCATGTGACTCCAGGCTCACAGCAATGCAGCTGAGTCCGAACTGCCCTCTGGCAACGCCCAGCAAGCCACATTTGTACCGATTACCTCATCAGCGTGCAGCAGTTCAGGAAGATAGCTCACCACCACCTTCTCAAGAGCATTTTAAGAGGGCAGAACACACTGGCAATGCCAGTGACTCTGTCATCCCAGGAAAGAGAGAGGGACAGTGTGCAATGGCTTTGTTTTGGATCAGCCCTGATTCGAAGGAATTATGTTTTACCAGCTGCAACATATGACTCAATCCTGGGTTTTTCTCATGACTTAATGTTTAAATAGTCCAACAAATAAATATGATGTTTATTCCTGCTTTTCATTTTAAGACTACTTTTTAAAAATTCAGTCAAGGGATGTGGGCATCTCTGGCTAGGCAGCATTTTTTGCCCATCCCCAATTCCCAGAAGGCAGTAAAGAGTCAAACACATCTGAGCTGAGCCACCTCAAGAAAGGGCTCATCCCGAATTAGCTAGGCCTTACCTGGAACAAGTGGACACCCCTGAGACTGAACTAGTGCCCAGGAGATTTGAATGAGTAGCGGCGGTTAGAAAACCTCCAAATCAGGGGTGGGGGGGAGCCCTGTCACGTTAGTGGCTTATGAAGCCTGCAGTTGTGAGTGACACTATTAGGTGGTGACACACTTGTGCATGTGCAGGACCACAGTGTGGCAGCCCATTGACATCTCCCCACCACCACCACAACCTCATGGCCTGGACAAGGAGATGGGTGGAGCGAGGGGTTGGGAGCGGCAGCAG
Organism: Stegostoma tigrinum; assembly: GCF_030684315.1. NCBI lineage: Eukaryota > Metazoa > Chordata > Chondrichthyes > Orectolobiformes > Stegostomatidae > Stegostoma > Stegostoma tigrinum. The sequence continues at coordinate 48,855,687 of NC_081378.1, forward strand.
GTTTGAAGACTGGGGGAGGGGAGGCAGCTGGAGAGGGGAGGCGACAGTGAGGAGAATACGGTGGCTGAAGAGACCCACAGGGCACTGCTGTGAAAGGGGATATCTGTCTGAGTCTCTCAGCCTTGCCACTCCCAGCATGGTGACAGCAGCGGGGCATAACCACACTGAATCTTCCTGCAAGAAGCTAACTGCATGGTCCATACAGCAGAAATCTTGGCATTAATTGAATTGAAAGGGATTAAACTGAATTGAAATTAATTAACTTTATTATCACATGTACTCAGATGAACACAGTGAAAAGTTTATGAATTGCCACTTATAGCACCATCTTATGTGCAAAGCTACCTCTTCGCTCCAAGTCCTTAGTAGAGAAAAAAAGAAACAAGAAGTCCAACATTACAGACAGTAGGAATGAATTAGAGAAATAAATAGTTCAGAACAATGGTCCTTCCACCAAAATTCAGGCTGGCACCTGGCTCCATTCTGCTCTGGGATTCATCCCGAACTTCTCAAGGCCGGGGTAGTGCTGTGGAAACACTGTGAGATCAGACGTCACGCTGCGGCCTCTCTGGGCCAAAAGACTGCAATGTAGTGATAAAAGACCACCTCACCAGACCAGGAGACCACCACGCTGAGCTGATAAAACGCCAGGCCAAGAGGACCCCTTACCAGGCTTGCGTTGAGGCTGGAAGCCCGAGGCCGGGACACCGAGGCCGGGAGACCGAGGCTGAGGGCCCGAGGCCCAGATACTGGGACACAGAGTGTGAGGCCAGGAGACCGAGGCCAGAAGCCTGAGGCCGGGACAGCGAGGCCAGGAGCCTGAGGCCGGGACTGCGAGGCTGGGACACCGAGGCCGGAAGACCGAGGCTGGGGTCCTGAGCGCCGGATACTGAGGCCCAGAGTGTAAGGCCAGGAGACCGAGGCCGGGAGCCCGAGTACGGGACACTGAGGCCGGGAGACCAAGGCCAGGACACCGAGGCCGGGACACCGAGGCCGGGGGCCTGAGACCCGGATACTGAGGCCAAGAGTGTGAGGCCAGGAAACTGAGGCTGGGAGCCTGAGGCCAGGACACCGAGGCCAGGAGACCGAGGCTGGGAGCCTGAGGCCAGGACACCGAGGCCAGGAGACCGACGCTGGCAGCCCGAGGCCCAGATACTGAGGCCCAGAGTGTGAGGCCAGGAGACCGAGGCTGGGAGCCCAAGGCCAGGAGACTGAGGCCGAGACAGCGAGGCTGGGAGCCGAGGCCGAGAAAGAAAAGAAAACACAAAAGAGAAAAGAAAAAGAAATGGACAGGTTGGATGAGCTCTGACTGAAGTGTTCTATACTACCGCCATCTTGTATTATGAATAACGTTTGCAGTTTTATAACCTGAGGCATCCAGAGGACATTGATGGGGGAATATGGTGAGATCACTTTTAAAGAAGGACTATGCTTAGTCTGTATGCCTTACATTTCAATTCTTTTAAAAGATTCATTCATAGGATGAGGCGGTTTAGAGTCAACCACATTACTGTGGGCCTGGGGTCACAATGTCATCCAGGCCAGGTAAGGATGGCAGGTTCCTTCCGTAAAGGGGATTAGTGAACCAGACGGGTTTTCCCCCAACAATTGATTGATTAAAGGATTCATGGTCATCATTATACTATCAACTGCAGATTTTATTTTATTGGATTTGAATACCACCATCTGCCAGGGTGCGATTCAAGCCCAGGTCCCCAGAACATTATATAAGTTATCAGTCCAGCGATAATATCACTAGGCCATCATCAGCAAGCTGACCTTTTCCATGCATGTTGCAGTCTTGAGCCGTTGTTGGTGATGGTTTAGCTCCAATTTAATTTTTCTGACCAGGAATCTAACCCACTCTAATACCTGCCATTGGCTTGTAATGGAATTACCTGTTGGTACCCAACCTGACCAACCATGTTAGTATATACACTGCTCTTGGCCATTAAGATGAGAGCTTGATGTGCCATTTCATGGTCATTTTTACATTTTCTGTCCATACTCTGGCCTTAATATTACGTGATAAAATAAAAGCAATGCTGACGAAACAGAAGTTGCAATAATAATAATCTTCAAAGGCAAGAAGTTTACCTTAATATAGCAACTTCCATCATCTTGAGATCCCCTCATGCCTTAAAAGCTAATGAAGAACTTTACAAAAGTAGCTACTGCTGGAAACAGGTAATTTGTCTACTACAAGCTCTCACTAACAGTAAGTGACAGTTTTAATGATGGTGGTTGAGGGGTGAACTATCGTCGACCACCAAAAATGGGCCATGTAACACTTAACAGCCTGTGGGATCTGGCTGTGTGCAGATATGGCTGCCACATTTTCTGCATGGCAACATTCTGAGGTCATGACTTATCTTGGAGAGGGAGCAGAGAGAAGTCCTGTGGGAAAATGCCATGGAGACAAAAAAAGGATCTAAATAGAGAGCAGGCCTTGAGGTCTACTCTAACCTAGAGGATGGAACAGAGTGTTGATGCTGCTGGTGGGTGTGAATGTAAGAAAGAATTCTACTTTCTCATCTCCAGTTTAAAGTAAATAGTCAAAACGAAGGCACGCAAAATGACAGGACAGCTTGGCTGAGTGGAAAGCCATCTTGTTCCATGTAGGGAGTTGTGGATACTTACGAGGCCTATGCAGGGAATAGGTGAACACTTTAGAAAGACTAGCCAGGTCCCCTGAGTCTATTTCAGTCACTGACTGGTTTTCCTCTTTGGATACTGCTGAGGGCAGTGGGTCATCAGACGAGTGTAGTGAGGGTCGGGCTTGTGGCAAGGGGCTCAGTTGCACAGGTTGAGGGGTTAGGAAGATGAGTGGAAGGGCAATAGTGGTCGGCCAAGTCATAGTGGAACAGACAGGCCATAAATGTGACTCCAGGATGGCATGTTAACTCCCTAGTGCCAGAGACAAGATATCACAGAGCGGCTGCAGGACATTCTTTTGGGGAGGACAATGTGCCAGAGATTATGGTTGTCAGAAAAAAGGGATGAAGTCCTGAAAGTAGAATTTAGGAAACTATGCAAGAGACTGAAAACAGGATGTTGAAGACAGTGGTCTCAGGGCTACTCCCAGTACCTGGTGAGCTTAGGTAGAATGAATACCAGGATGAAAAAATGGTGAGGGGGAAGGGCTTTAGATTTCTGGGGGCACTGGGGCTGGTTCTGTCTCAGTGGGCCCTGCACAGGGAGGACAAGTTACATCTCAGCACGACCAGTACTGATATTGTTGCAGGGAACATTGTTAGCAACACTGGGGATGGTTTAAACAAGTCTGTTAGAGAAATAGGGAAATAAGAGGGAATTCGGATAGAATTTTTAAATAAAAGCTGACTACAGAAAGTACAAAAGGGAAAAGCAGCAGAAACAAAGCATAGAAACAATGACAGTCAAACTACAGAAAAGCGTTAGTAAGGTAGAATTAAAAAAGCTCTCCAGATGCAGTCAGCATTTGCAACAATACTGGTGAAGTGATGGCACTAGAGGAAATAAAAGGATAGGGTTTAATTGCCGTTACAGCGACATGGTTGCAAGGTGACCAAGGCGGGAACTCAGTATTACAGGAGACTCAACACTAAAGAATGAAAGGCAAAAGGAAAGCAAAGTGGGGTAGTGCTGATAATAAGGAATGGGCAGGATCACTGTTTTGTGGGAGAGGGTCTCCAATGGAAGAAAGGCGTGTAGAATCTGTTTGGAGGAGGTAAGTAAAAGCAAGGGGCAGCAAACGACAGTAACAGTGGTTTATAAGCCACAAAACAGTAGCGGCAGTGAAGGGTATGTTGTAAATCAGCAAGTTAGAGATGTATGTAGTGAAGGGAATGTAATAATTGTGGGTGACTTCAATCTACACTGGGTAAATGCAATGACAACCAATGCTGTAGAGGAAGAACTAAGGAACATGTTTGAGATAGTTTTCTGGAGCAATATGTTGCGGAACCAAAGAAGGCACAGGCTATTTCAGGTTTAGTATTACAGTGGGCGGCACAGTGACCAGAGACCTGGGTTCGACTCCCCCCTTGAGTGCTGTCTGTGTGGAGTGTGCACATTCTCCCTCTGTCTGTGTGGGTTTCCTCTGGGTGCTCCAGTTTCCTCCCACAGCCCAAAGATGTGCAGGTTAGGATGGACTGGCCGTGCTAAATTGCCCTGCAGTGTCCCGGGATGTGCAGGCTGGGTGCATTAGCCATGGGGAATGCAGGGTTACAGGAATAGCATAGGGGGATGGGTCTGGGTGGGATGCTCTTTGGACGGTGAGTGTTGGCTTGTTGGGCCAAATGGCCTGCTTCCAAACTGCAGGGATTTTATAATTCTAAAATCGGAAAGAGCTAATTATGAATCTTTTACTAAAGCAATCTTTAGGAATCATTGACCATAGTATGAATGTATTTTCCATTAAGATTGAAAAACATATAAATCAATCTGAAAATATGGTCTTAAAACTAAACAAAGGTATGTGGAGTAAATTGGCTGTGGTGATTTTAAGAAATTCATAAAAAGGTTTGACAGTGATTGGAGAATATATAAAGAATTAATGTTTGGTTTTCAAGAAAAAATAATTCCTTTAAGGCAAATCTACCCAACGGAAAAGAAAAAAGTAGGCATGGCTAATAAGTGAAGTAAAAGATAATATTCAGCTAAAGGAAGAGGTTTATGAAGTCACAAAAAATGTTGAAAGTCTCAGGACAGGGAGAATTCCACAAAGGAGGACCAAGAGATTAATGAAGAAAGAGAGGATAGAATATGAATGTAAAATTGCAAGAAACATGAAAATGGATTGTACAAGTTTCTATCGGTATGTGAGAAAGGAAAAATTAACAAAGAAAAATGTGAATCCATTACAGACAGGGACAGGAGGATTTATTATAGAGAAGTGGCAGAGAAGCTAAGTAACTACAGTGTGTCTGTCTTTAGAGTGGAAGACACAAGACATTTCACTGAAATAATTAGGTTCCAGGGGTCTAATGAGAGTATGAAAATGAAATAAATTAGCATTAGTTATCCTGTGGTCTGGGAGAAATTAATTAAACTGAAAGTTGACAAATCCCCAGAACCTTCACCCTAGATGATTGTAAGAGATGGCTATAGATATGACGGATGCATAGGTTATCACCTTTCAAACTTCTACTCATTCTGCTAAAGTCCCTGCAGATTGGAAGGTTGCTATGGTACCACCATTGTTCAAGAAAGGAGGGAGAGAGGAGACGGGGAATGTCAGACATGCTAGCTTGGCATCAGTAGTGGGAGACTTTATGGTGAAAAAGATATGATGGTTAGAGATAATGGGAACTGCAGATGCTGGAGAATCCAAGATAACAAAGTGTGAAGCTGAATGAACACAGCAGGCCAAGCAGCATCTCAGGAGCACAAAAGCTTCAGAAAATAATTATCTGACTAAACAAAGTCAACGTACACTTATGGTGGACAAATCACGTTTGACAAACCTGGTAGAGCCTTTACCACATTGTCACTAGAATCACAGGATCCCTACAGTGTGGAAGCAGGCCATTTGGCCCATCAAGTCCACTCTGACCCTCTGACGAGAATCCCACCCAGACCCACCCTCCTTTCTCCTATGGCTAATCCACCTAGCCTGTGTGCCCCTGGGCAATATGGGACAATTTAGCATGGCCAATCCAATTAACCTGTGCATCTTTGAACTGCGGGAGAAAACTGGGGCACCTGGAGGAAAGTCATGCAGGCACGGGGAGAACGAGGAAATTCCACACAGATGGGCTCCCGAGGGTGGAATTGAATGCAAGTACCTAATGCTATGAGGCAGCAGAGCTAACCACTGAACCACTGTGCTGCCTGTTACTAACAGTGACCATGGGGGTGAAGGAGGCAGTGAGTATGGTGCATTTGGATTCTCAGAAGGCCCTTTTGATAAAGAAAGTTACTGAAGAATATTAAATATTTTGTGGTCAAGATCGGGATTCCCGGAATGTATGTTGCCTCCCTGGTGCCAGGGTCCGGGACGTCTCCGATCGGGTGTATAAGGTTCTAAAAGGGGAGGGCGAACAGCCAGAAATCGTGTTACATATTGGCACAAATGATATAGCCAGAAATAGGATTGAGGATATAAAAAGTGATTTCAGGGAGTTAGGATGGAAGCTGCAGAGCAGGACGAACAGAGTAGTGTTCTCTGGTTTACTACCGGTGCCACGAGATAGCGAGGTGAGGAACAGGGAGCGGGCGCAGCTGAACACGTGGCTACGCAGCTGGTGTAGGAGGGAGGGCTTCAGATATGTAGATAATTGGGATGCCTTCTGGGGAAGGTGGGACCTGTACAAGAAGGACGGGTTGCATCTGAACTGGAAGGGGACCAATGTCCTGGGTGGAAGGTTTGCTTGAGTAGTTCGAGAGGGTTTAAACTAGTATGGCAGGGGGGTGGGAACCTGAGCTGTATACCAGAGGTGAAAGTTGATGCAGGTGAGGCAGTAGCAAGAGGTAGACCAGCTAGTGGGAAGGATTTTCCTGGGAAGGAACCAAGGGATCTGTTAAAGTGTGTTTGCTTTAATGCAAGGAGTATCAGGAATAAAAGTGATGAACTTAGAGCATGGATCAGTACCTGGTGCTATGATGTTGTGGCCATAACAGAGACATGGGTTTCTCATGGGCAGGAATGGTTGCTGGATGTTCCAGGGTTTAGAACATTTAAAAAGAATAGGGAGGGGGGAAAAAGAGGAGGGGGTGTAGCACTACTAATCAGAGAGGGTATCACAGCTACAGAAGCTTCCATTGTTGAGGAAGATCTGCCTACTGAGTCAGTATGGGTGGGAATTAGGAACAGCAAGGGAGTAGTCACCTCGTTAGGGGTTTACTACAGGCCCCCCAATAGCAGCAGGGAGATTGAAGAAAACATAGGTCGACAGATTTTGGAAAAGTGTGCACGCAGTAGGGTTGTTGTAATGGGTGACTTTAACTTTCCTAATATTGATTGGAACCTCCTTCGAGCAGAAGATTTAAATGGAGCTCTTTTTGTAAGGTGTGTTCAGGAGGGTTTCCTAACGCAGTACGTTGACAGGCCGACAAGGGGAGAGGCCATTCTAGACTTGGTGCTCGGAAACGAGCCGGGGCAGGTATCAGATCTTATGGTGGGAGAGCATTTTGGTGATAGTGACCATAACTGCCTCACATTCTACATAGCTATGGAGAAGGAGAGGATTAGGCAAAATGGGAGGATATTTAATTGGGGAAGAGGAAACTATGATGCGATTAGACATGAGTTAGGAAGCATGGACTGGGAGCAGTTGTTCCATGGTAAGGGAACTATAGACATGTGGAGACTGTTTAAGGAACAGTTGTTGGGAGTGATGAGTAAATATGTCCCTCTGAGACAGGCAAGAAGGGGTAAGATAAAGGAACCTTGGATGACGAGAGCGGTGGAGCTTCTTGTGAAAAGGAAGAAGGTAGCTTACATAAGGTGGAGGAAGCTAGGGTCAAGTTCAGCTAGAGAGGATTACATGCAGGCAAGGAAGGAGCTCAAAAATGGTCTGAGGAGAGCCAGGAGGGGGCACGAGAAAGGCTTGGCAGAAGGAATCCGGGAAAACACAAAGGCATTTTACACTTACGTGAGGAATAAGAGAATGGTCAAAGAAAGAGTAGGGCCGATCAGGGATAGCATAGGGAACTTGTGTGTGGAGCCTGAGGAGGTAGGGGAAGCCCTAAATGAGTTTTTTGCTTCTGTCTTTATGAAAGAAACGAACTTTGTAGTGAATGAAACCTTTGAAGAGCAGGTGTACATGCTGGAATGGATAGAGATAGAGGAAGCTGATGTGCTGAAAATTTTGTCAAACATTAAGATTGACAAGTCGCCAGGCCTGGACCAGATTTGTCCTCGGCTGCTTTGGGAAGCGAGAAATGCAATTGCTTCACCACTTGCGAAGATCTTTGCATCCTCGCTCTCCACTGGAGTCGTACCTGAGGACTGGAGAGAGGCAAATGTAATTCCTCTCTTCAAGAAAGGAAATAGGGAAATCCCCGGCAATTATAGACCAGTAAGACTTATGTCTGTCGTCTGCAAGGTGTTAGAAAGGATTCTGAGGGATAAGATTTATGACCATCTGGAAGAGCATGGCTTGATCAAATACAGTCAACACGGCTTTGTGAGGGGTAGGTCATGCCTTACAAACCTTATCGAGTTTTTTGAGGATGTGACTAGAAAAGTTGATGAGGGTCGAGCTGTGGATGTGGTGTATATGGACTTCAGCAAGGCATTTGATAAGGTTCCCCATGGTAGGCTCATTCAGAAGGTCAGGAGGAATGGGATACAGGGGAACTTAGCTGCTTGGATACAGAATTGGCTGGCCAACAGAAGACAGCGAGTGGTAGTAGAAGGAAAATATTCTGCCTGGAAGTCAGTGGTGAGTGGGGTTCTACAGGGCTCTGTCCTTGGGCCTCTACTGTTTGTAATTTTTATTAATGACTTGGATGAGGGGATTGAAGGATGTGTCAGCAAGTTTGCAGACGACACAAAGGTCGGAGGTGTCGTTGACAGTTTAGAGGGCTGTTGTAGGCTGCAGCGGGACATTGACAGGATGCAGAGATGGGCTGAGAGGTGGCAGATAGAGTTCAACCTGGATAAATGCGAGGTGATGCATTTTGGAAGGTCGAATTTGAAAGCTGAGTACAGGATTAAGGATAGGATTCTTGGCAGCGTGGAGGAACAGAGGGATCTTGGTGTGCAGATACATAGATCCCTTAAAATGGCCACCCAAGTGGACAGGGTTGTTAAGAAAGCATATGGTGTTTTGGCTTTCATTAACAGGGGGATTGAGTTTAAGAGTCGTGAGATCTTGTTGCAGCTCTATAAAACTTTGGTTAGACCGCACTTGGAATACTGCGTCCAGTTCTGGTCGCCCTATTATAGGAAAGATGTGGATGCTTTGGAGAGGGTTCAGAGGAGGTTTACCAGGATGCTGCCTGGACTGGAGGGCTTATCTTATGAAGAGAGGTTGACTGAGCTCAGTCTCTTTTCATTGGAGAAAAGGAGGAGGAGAGGGGACCTAATTGAGGTATACAAGATAATGAGAGGCATAGATAGAGTTGATAGCCAGAGACTATTTCCCAGGGCAGAAATGGCTAGCACGAGGGGTCATAGTTTTAAGCTGGTTGGTGGAAAGTATAGAGGGGATGTCAGAGGCAGGTTCTTTACGCCGAGAGTTGTGAGAGCATGGAATGCGTTGCCAGCAGCAGTTGTGGAAGCGAGGTCATTGGGGTCATTTAAGAGACTGCTGGACATGTATATGGTCACAGAAATTTGAGGGTGCATACATGAGGATCAATGGTCGGCACAACATTGTGGGCTGAAGGGCCTGTTCTGTGCTGTACTGTTCTATGTTCTATGTTCTATGTTCTAAAGTTTGTGGCGTTGGGGGTAATATACTAGCCTGGATGGAAGGATGAGACAACAGGCAGAAAGCGCAGATTAGGGATGGATGATTGTGATCAGTGGGATACTGCAAGGATGATGTGCTCCAGATGTTCACGTTCTACACCAATTATTTGGATGTAACGGCCTAATATAATATTTCCATATTTGCAGAAGATTCAAAATTTGGTGAGGAGGACGCAAAGAGGCTGCGGTGGGATTTTAAGCAGGCTGAGTGAGCTAGCTGGACTCTGGCACATGGATTATAATGTGCACTTTGGCACAGGGATTGAAGGTATGCAGTATGTAGCGTCAGAGCATCACAGAAGAGGCCATTCAGCCCCTCTGCATTGATCTATTCACACGAGTCCGATTTTCCAGTTCTTGGCCCATAGCCTTGAATGTTACGTCATTTCAAGTGCTCACCCACTTACTTTGTAAAGGTTGTGAGTTTCCTGCCTCAGTTAGACACCTGGGAGGTGCTTTCCAGGCACCCCACAACCCATTTTGGCGAAAATTCATTTCCTCAAACCCCCTCTAAGCCTCCTGCCCTTCACTTTAAAACGATGCCCCCTTGTTATTGATCCTTCAGCTAAGGGGAACAACTATTTTATATCCATCTTGTCCATGACCCTCACAATCTCATACACTTAATCAGATTCCCCTTCTCAGCTTTCTCTTGCTCCAAACAAAACAACCTGAACTTATCCAGCCTCTCTGCACAGGATTATTTCTTAAGTATTGAGAGTTTGCAAAATGCCAATGTCCAAAATGACCTCATGTGCCCTTGCCAATAAGCCACCGAAAGCGAGCTTATTCAAGCAGCAAGAAAATCAGAGGCAAACAATACATTAGCCTGCATCACAGGAGGACTTGAGTTCAGGAGCAAAGAAGTCTTGTTTCAATTGTGTAGAACCCTGGTGCAGTTCTAGGTCCCTTGCCTGAGCAAGAAAGTGCTGGGAAAATAGGGGATGTGGCGGAGCTTCACCAGGCTCGGCTTAACATTCTCTGGAGTTCAGAAGAATGAGAGGTGACAAAATTCTTAAAGGGATAGACAGAGTAGACACAGAAAGGAGTTTTCACCTGGCTGGGCAGTCTAGCTCCAGGTGTCACATTAACAGAACAAAAGGCAAATAATTTAGAACCGCGGTTAAGAGGGACTTCCTTCACTCCAAAGGTGGTGAAAGTGTGGAATTCCCAACTTCAGGTGCTCAATTAAACTCAAGACAGAAAGTGGTAGATTTCTAGCTACTAATAGCATCAATGGATGGGTGATTTCAGCCATGATCCAGAGTAGCAGAGCAGGCATGAGGGGCTGAATAGCCTATTCCTGCTCCCAGGTTTCTATGATGATAAATTAAGTAACTACAAATCCTTGTCCTTAGATAAAATAATATTATATGTTATGCAAAATATTAATTATAATGCTATTAACTGCATTAATTATATAAGGATATATATACCTTGAACATCTTGTGTTTTGGAGCAGATCAGACCCCCTCAAAATATTTTAAGAAGGCAACCTAGACCCTAACATTTTCCTATTTCAAAAGCAATGCAATTGGTCAAACTACTTGATATTAAGTAAAAAACCATTTATCTAAACACTGTAGTAAAACTACAACCAAAGAGGAATTTAGAATTTCAACTCTATCGGAAACCTAACTGAATAATTGATACAGTAACTATTACTAATGAACTGTTCCAAAATAGTAACACCCCATAAACACACACAGTGGCAAAAAAGCAAATTCAGACACAGATTCTCACATGCAGTTCTCCAATCCAGGAGGAAAAATAACATCAAGAGAAAACTCAGAGAGTAAAACAGCCAGGAGATATTCACTGAAGCTTCCAACTCTCTCGAGATCCTAGTAGCCTCTGATGTTACTCAGAAATCCTGATCTGAGAGAGCTGGCCACACCCACCCGTGCCCCCACCCACCCAAACTGTTTACACAAGTGGTCTTAACAATCAGTTCTCTACCTCTGCATTACAACCTCTCTTCAAAAAAAAACAGGACAATATAGACCCTTAAAGTGACAACATTGTCACATTTAAAAAGGCTATTTTGCAAAGGAACAGACACTAGCTATAGAAACAACAATGGTGTATTTGCAAGGAAAAAGATGGTTGAGTGGAGATGCTAGATCTACACCACTTTCAGAGTGGTCACAAGGTCCAGTTTAATGGGTGAGAAAAGATAATGGGGTTTAAACAGAGGGAGTCAGAGAGAAAAACTGAAAGAACTGCAGATGCTGTAAATCAGAAACAAATATAGAAATTGCTGGAAGAGCTCAGCAGGTCTGGCAGGATCTGTGGAGAAAAATCAGTTAATATTTGGAGTCCAGTGACCTTTCCTCAGAAGAGCCAGAGATAATTTCTTTAGCAGCGACGGTCTTTGCGCATCTCTTTTTCCAGTTGCAAATTGGAAGACCTCATCAGCACAAGCATAGAGTCCCCGAAGTGAATATAGATACCAGCACTATATCTGGAAACATTGAATTTAGCTAATCATAACTAATCCACAAAGAATCCCCAGTACTAAGAGCCCGTGTGGAAAGTAACTTTGGCTACGGATGCACTTGGGACAATCTGTGAATACTGTTCTTTTTCTGAATTTCACTGTTACAACACTCTATGGAGTTTTATATTGCTCTGAGGTTTGGACATCATGTGCTGTGTTAGTTTTCATGAAAGGCATATACTTGCACAGCTTAAACCCTTTGTTAATAACCTTTACATCTTTGCTTGTCTAAAGTTTGTTTGCAATAAGTTGGGTTATAGACTCGTAAATTAAGGAACTTGGCTAATTTTTTTCTGATACTGAGTTATATACGGACTGATATGTATGTAATTGGCAACACTACCTCACTTTTTAGATTTAAACCATGTTGTGATCAGTGAGGGAGTGGGAAAAGGACAGGACGCAGCCCACCTCTCCTGACTCAATCATACCGATAGCCAAAAGTGGGGCGAAACATTACGATTTTTCAGGTACAATCACAATCCGATGATCCCTTTCGGATAATGCTGAAACGTTTTGGGAGCTGTGCTCTGCTTGCTGCAAAGACTGGTCACAAAGCAGGGGGATAGCAGCACGTTCTGTGGCTAACACTGCCAGCCAAGGTGGTGGGTGGCATTGAGATCAGAGGCTGTACTCTCAGAGCGGCGGCTGGCTTGAGATTGGCAGTTCCAGTTCACTCAGCCAGAACTGTGTTTACACTGCCTGGCTCCAATACTTCCTGCTTTCAGGAGAACTCGAAGGGATGCCAACTCTGAAACAATCCCAGTGGCTTCATCGCCTAGCCTCCCGGATACAGCCACCCTGCCCACGCTCTCCCAACCCACACCCCCCATCCCCATCATTCATCACCCAACATCAGTGTTGCCAGCTGTGGTTGGCAGCATTCCTGGAGGTTTCATTGGCTGAGGTTCTCGCCTGATCAGGTGACAGCTATTAATGTTACTGCACTTAACCTGAAAGAAAATAGGATGGGAGCCCTTAGCCGCTCAATGTACCTTCTTGGAACTCTTTCAAGGAATTACGAGCACCCAAAAGGAGACAAAATGTGGAGCCGGAGGGACAGGGAGAAGGGAAAACCGAGGGATCCAAAGGGTGGGAGATGAAGGGTTGGAGGACTGAGGGTAGCGAGTGGATGGATAGTGTAGGAGAAGGAGATGGAGGTGAGTTCTTAATGATGATAGGTGAGTGACAGGGCAGAGGAACCTTAACTCTACTCGGAATTCATGGCAACTCATTGAAGTTGCATTCGCTAGCGGTGACAATTATAACTTTCAGATGACTCTCAGAACTAAGTGTTACCGTAATTTCCTGATATTGCGCTGCTTTCATTGGTAGTAATGGCCCACTGTTCTACCTGCAACCAGTTGCAATCATCTTCCCTACTGATAGTCATTCTAGCAGTGTCATCAGAATCACAGGCACTGCACAAGATACTGATCCCTTTCAATAGACCCAATCTCTTTCCTTGTCTCCTCTGGGTCTGTACCTACACAAAGATGTTGATGGGAGGATTTGAAATGGGAGCCTCCTGGAACTTGCTGGGCCATTTAAAAGGGTCAGTTAGGGGTCAAGCACGTTGCTTGGGCTAAGGTCTGCCGAGTTGAACACTTTTTCTTTATTTTTCTGTCTTTATATCCTAGGTTTTGGTTTATTTTTCAGCGCTTTTAGATGGCGCCAGAGAGTGATGATGATACTATCCAAGGCTTTTCATGGTTTTTTATAACAAGATGCACATGACAATAAATAAATAAATCAAACCAAATCAAATTAGTCAGGGCTGATCTGTATGCGGTCTCCACGTCAGAAACATACTGACCAACCTTAACCAACCCGGGGAATCGAACACAGAACAGTGAGCTCGGTATGCACTAGTGCACACATCGGGCAGGACTAATCGCCCCAATACAGCTGAAACATTTTGGAAGCACCCACTGAACTTAGGTTTGATACAGGAGAGCGAGACTCCTTAGGAAGACAGTGCAAGACGAGGCCCATTTACCCCCTCCTGCTGATAATCTTTCCTGCAATCTCATCTGCTCAGCTTTATAAGCCACTTTATCAAATATTTATTCCATTTTGGTTTATGGTCTAGCCTCTTTGGAGATAACCTTTCACAGCGAACTATTCCACGGTCTAACATCCCTCCGATCAGAAACTTACCTCCTCCCGTCTCCTGGTTTGTTACAGTGAGGCCAGTTGGTTTAGGATTCAGACACCAGCAGATCAATCTTCCCCTGTTCTTCCACAGTACGAACCTCAGGCTTCCCCAAACCCCGTACAGACAGCTGCTGCCACCAACCACTCCCACTCAACATCAAATCCTGTTTCTGCCTGTCCAGTGGGACACACTGAAAAATAAAAACTCCTTTCTGTACCTGAGCTCTCTGAATCTTGCTGAATAGCAGCACCGCAAATGGGAACAAAGTGCCAATCCCCTCCCTACTCCCACTGTTCAGGGGGAGATTAATGGCCCTGGTCTAGTCCTCTAGAGTCTGTTGGAGTTATAAGGATGTTGGACTGGCTAGGACCTTTCTCCATGGAGCTAAGGAGATCAAGGAGGTGACCTTATAGAGGTTGATAAAGTCATGAGAGTCACAGATAAGGAAGATAGCCAACAGCATTTCCCCCATGACAACAAAATGTGAGGCTGGATGAACACAGCAGGCCAAGCAGCATCTCAGGAGCACAAAAGCTGACGTTTCGGGCCTAGACCCTTCATCAGAGAGGGGGATGGGATGAGGGTTCTGGAATAAATAGGGAGAGAGGGGGAGGCAGACCAAAGATGGAGAGAAAAGAAGATAGGTGGGGAGAGTATAGGTGGGGAGGTAGGGAGGGGATAGGTCAGTCCAGGGAAGACGGACAGGTCAAGGAGGTGGGATGAGGTTAGTAGGTAGATGGGGGTGCGGCTTGGGGTGGGAGGAAGGGATGGGTGAGAGGAAGAACAGGTTAGGGAGGCGGAGACAGGTTGGACTGGTTTTGGGATGCAGTAGGTGGAGGGGAAGAGCTGGGCTGGTTGTGTGGTGCAGTGGGGGGGAGGGGATGAACTGGGCTGGTTTTGGGATGCGGTGGGGGAAGGGGAGATTTTGAAGCTTGTGAAGTCCACATTGATGCCATTGGGCTGCAGGGTTCCCAAGCGGAATATGAGTTGCTGTTCCTGCAACCTTCGGGTGGCATCATTGTGGCACTGCAGGAGGCCCCGGATGGACATGTCATCGAAAGTATGGGAGGGGGAGTGGAAATGGTTTGCGACTGGGAGGTGCAGTTGATTATTGCGGAGGTGTTCTGCAAAGCGGTCCCCAAGCCTCCGCTTGGTTTCCCCAATGTAGAGGAAGTCACACCAGGTACAATGGACCCATGCTAGGGGAATCTGAAACTAGAAGGCATAGGTTTAAGGTGAGAGGGGAGAGATGCAGAAGAGTCCAGAGGGGTCATGTTTTCCACGGAGAGGCTGGTGAGTGTCTGGAATGGGCTGCTAGAGGTAAAGGCAGAGGTGAGTACAATTTCATCATGTAAGAAACATTTAGACAGGTACGTAGGTGGGATAGGTATGGAGGGGCGCAGGCAAATGGGACTAGTTTATTTGTGAAAACTGGGCAGCGTAGGCTAGCTGGGACAAAGGGCCTGTTTCTATGCTGTAGACCTCTATGACTCTCTGATTCCAAGGCTAATACCTTGGGTGCATCAGTTCAAAGCCACCACTGCATCAGGGATGAATTTAACTTCAACGAATGAACTCAGGAATCAAAAGCATCAATTATCATTAAAACCTGCTCTGGTTCACATTTCGGGAAGGAACGCTGCTGTCCTTCTATGGCGTTATCTACAGGTGACTTCAAATTCCCAACAATATGGTTAACTCTGAAAGTGTCTCCTAAGTAGCATGCTCCTCGATTCAAGGGCTATTAGGGATGGGCCACAAATGCGTGCCTCGGGGATTAAGTGTTATGTTGAGGTTGTACATGACTTTGGTGGGGCCTTGAAAAACTGTGTCCAATTCTGGTCATCCTGTTATAAGGAAGGTTATTACTAAACTGGAGAGGGTTCAGAAGAGATTTGCTAGGATGTTCTGGGGAATGGAAGGTTTGAGTTATAAAGGAGAGCTGGATAAGCTGGGAATTTTTCCATTGGAGAGGATGTGGTGAGAGTTGACCTTACAGACATTTACAAAATCATGAGGGGTGTAGATAAGGTGGATGGCAGATGAAATTTCCTGCCCTAGGGAAAAGACAAGACTATGGGGCACGTTTTTGAGGTGAGAGGAAAAAGATTTAAAAAGGACATAATGGCAATTTTGTTGCAGACAGTAGGAACTGCCTATGCTGGAGAATCTGAGACAACAAGGTGTAGAGCTGGATGAACACAGCAGGCCCAGCAGCATCAGAGAAGTGAAACATCAGCCTTCCTGCTCCTCTGATGCTGCTTGGCCTGTTGTGTTCATCCAGCTCTACACCTTGTTATCTCGCGATGGCAATTTTTATTTGTTTTTTTGCACAGTACAGTTCATGTGTGGAATGAACTTCCAGGGGAAGTGGTGGATGTGGGCACAGTTACAACATCAAAAAGATATTTGGATAAGTTCATGAATAAGAAATGTATAGGTCAAATGCGGGCAGGTGGGACTAGTTTAGTTTGGGATTACAGTCAGCATGGACTTGTTAGACCAAGGTGGGTCTGTCTCCAAGCTGTATGACTATGACTCTTGGTAGAAACTTTGGGGGTGGCGGAAGGGGGTAAAGGTGAAGGAACTGAAAAGCACAATCAACTAGCCTCTGTAGATTAGAGAAGAGTAAGAAGAACATTAACAGAGCAGACATGGAGGAATGGATTAATGAGTGGTCTTGAGAAGAACTGGTGTGGAGTAATGGAGGAGTATACCTTAACATTGGGTATATGTGTATATGGTGCTACGTAACAGTAATGCTCAGTTACATAGGACTAAACCCAGGTGTGTAAAGCTCCAAGTAAGATGTTCTCTTTCACCATCCTCTGTATATAGTTATATAGCCAATCAAACCCTGGTCACTATTCACTCACAAAACTGTAGACCTCACCTTACTGTATTTATAACAAGTGTTACTCTGCATATCCAACAGAAAGATGAGCATATGCTGGCTCCCACGTTAACACCTCTGAGATAGACCAAATCATCCAAATGAACAAGGAACTGCCTTTCAATCCCTGAAACTTGACTCATCAATTTACTTATAATCCTCTTTGAAGGAATCCTACAACAGGCACTACACATCATAAGTTTGACATTGGCTGGAAGGCACTTTGGGACATGATTCTGAAAGAGCTGCATAGGTGCAAGTCTTCTTCATTTTTAAAGGGGCGGAGGACCAATGATTTAATCATCTGTATCAGTGACGTTAATGATGATGGTGGTTTCCTTCCCTTGGTGGGGGGGGCGGGGGGTGGGGGGCATCAGTGGCATAATGTCAACCTTCCATCCTCAGGACCTTGTTTTCTCAGCCTGGGCAGTAATCTTCCCTTTGGTTGCTCCACTTTGCTTTTCACTTATCCATGTCCCTCATGATTTTATAAACCTCTATAAAGGTCACCCCTCAATCTCCTACTCTCCAGGTTAAAAAGTGCCAGCCCCTCCTTATAGCTCGAACCCACCAGTCCTGGTTTTCTGAGCCTGGGCAGTAATCTTCCCTTTCGTCACCGGTCGCTCGATTATGGGGAGGTTATTCAATTGGAAAGGGTACAGAAAAATTTACAAACAGCGTTCCCAGGACTGGAGGGTTCGAGTTATAAGGAGGGGCTGGCACTTTTTAACCTGGAGAATTGGAGGTTGAAGGGTGACCTTATAGAGGTTTATAAAATCATGAGGGACATGGATAAGTGAAAAGCAAAGATCTTTTCCCCAGGGTGGGGAAGTCCAAAACTAGAAGGCATACGATTAAGAGGGGACGTGCAGTCCTATTTCACCTGTTCAAGGGATAAATAGTCCCTCACTGTACTTCAAAGCTAATCCAGAGGACGATTTCCTTTTGATTTATGTGTCTCCATGCAGAAATTAACAGTTTGCATATCAAAAATATTCTGTCTTGCAACCTTCAAATCACAGATCAATAATTAGCCCCTCAACAGCACTACAGTAATGTATAGTCAACACTTTGTTTTCAACAGCAGTGGCATGGTTAGCACTGCTGCCAGTGATCCAGGTTCAATTCCACCCTCGGGTGACAGTCGGTGTGGAGTTTGCACGTTCTCTTCCTCCCACAGTCCAGGATCGGCCGTGCTAAATTGCCCAGAGTGTTCAGGGATGTGTGGGCGAGGTGGGTTAGCCATGGAAAATGCAGGGTTACAGGGATATAGTGGGGGCTCGGGACACTCTGCAGTGGTTCAGTGTGAGGCTCGAATGGTCTGCTTCCACACTACAGGGATCCGATGATTAAATTCTCCTGCCTTTACCTCTCCTCTGCCTTTTGTTCTATGATACCTTGCACTTTTAACCTTGCCCTGATCCCCTCTGCTTCACTTGCCGTTCTGCCTCCTGCAAAAAAAATCCTTTATCCACCTCTGTTTCGTTCTGAAGAGTCATACTGGACTCGAAAGCTTAGTCATGGTCATAGAATCAGAGTTGTCCAGCACAAAAGCAGAACCTTTGGTCCAACTCATCCACACGAACCAGATATCCTAAACTAATCTAGTTGCATTTGATCCATATCCCTCTGAACCCTTCCTATTCATTTACCCATCCAGATACCTTTTTAAATGTTATAATTATACCCACCTCTGCATCTTCCTCTGGCAGTTCATTCCATACACGCATCACGTTCTGTGTGAAAAATTTGGCCCTTCGGTCACTTTTATCTTTCCCTTCTCACCTTCAATCTGTACCTTCTGGTTTTGGATTTCCCAACCCTGGGGAAAAGACCTTGTCCATTCACCCTATCCATGCCCCTCATGATTTTATAACCCTCTATAAAAGGCCACCCCTCAGCCTCTAACGCTCCAGGGAAAATAGTCCCAGCCCATTCAGCTTCTCCCTAGAGCTCACACCCTCTAACCCCGGCAACATCTTTCTGTATCTTTTCAAGTTTAACAGTATCTTTAACACAGCAGGTAGATCAGAATTGCAGTATTTTGAAAGTTGGCCTAGCCAATGTCCTGTACGGCTGCAGCATGACCTCCCAACTCCTATACTCAGTGCACTGACCAATAGAGGCAAGCACACTGAACACCTTCTTCACTGTCCTGTCTACTTGCAACTCCACTTTCAACTTTTCTCCATAGATGCACCCAGACCTGCTGCGTTCCTCCAGCACTGTCCGTTCTTATTTCAGATTTCTAGCATTGCAGAATTTTGCTGTTTCGCACTAAACACTGCCGTTCACTTAAAAAAAGTGAAGCTTTATTAGTTTAAGATATAAACACATCATCCAGTCATGACCAGTTGAGACTTCCCCTCTTTTTAAAAGGGCATACAAATAAAAGCCAGTTAGAAAGACTGACAAATTAAGATTTAAATGGAGATTTGCATTGCCTTGCCACTATTTTGCAGTTCATGCAAGATATTCAAATTAAAACTATATAAATATCACATTTAAAAAAAAGAAAATCAAACCATTTTCGCTTCTTGGTGCAGCAAAATATCTCAGTGAATGCCACCATTAATATACAAAATTCAACCTTTAAATGTCATACACCCTTTGTAGTACAATTGGTTCAGAGCATAAAATTTTTTTTTAAACTCTAGTACCTTTGCAAGTTTAACAATTTCAAAAGGTTAGATACATTCAAATTGGTTTTAAGAGAACAAAAGTGACTTTAGTCGAGATGTGTGGCTGGGAACTTGGCAGTGTAATTCCCAGCGTTCTGGATAATCCCAAACTGGATACTTTCTTCAATCCCAGAGTATGAAGTATTCCTTGTTATTGCTTTGACTTGCCTCCCTCTCCTTTTGAATTGAATCATTTTATTTCGCAATATAGGCTTTCCACCACAGTTCAAACATACATCATGTGAAATCACACATTGGTTGAAATTACTCATTTTGTTTTGTTCCAATTGCCCCAGGAATCAAATACTTGGCAACATGTGACTGGTGCATAGCTTCCATTCATTCTGGCCAAAATACTCAGTGTTGTCTCACAATTAATTACAGGATGCGCCATACGGAGGAGGAACTAGAAGTTCACAAGTTGGCTACGGGACCTTGATGGCTGCTTACACTCAACTTTTCCAACAAACACAATGTGAAATCACACTTTGACCGGGGTGGGGGCTAGGAATTCTGCAGGAAGTAATTCACCTCCTGACTCCCTAAAATCTATAAGGCACAACTGAGTCTGATGAAAAACTTTCCATTTGTCTGCATAAGTGCAATGCCAACAACACTCAAGAAGCTTGACACCGTCCAGGACTAATTCATTTCCTATCAAATGCCCCACCTTCAACACTCACCCTCCACGGCTGGTGTACAATCACTTTCATTTAGTAAGACAAAGGCAACAGATACACGGGAACACCAAACCCTGCAAGTTCCCCTCCAAGCTGCTCACCAGAACAACTATGACAATAGTGTGTACTGATCCTATGATGGTACATGAGATCGATGGCAAGCAAGAAGCTAACACCACCAAAATTTGTGAAATACCCAGGGAATACTCCTCTGGCAGATGTTCAAAAGTAATTCTCCTCTGGCAGATATTGATAGAAGGAATCTGACAGGACTACTTGGCTCCTAATTTTGAGACAGTCTTGGTCCAAACATGGAAAAAATAGCTGAATTCCAGAAGTGAGATGATAGTGATAGCCCTTAACATAAAGGCTGCATTTGACTGAGTGTGGCATCAAGGAGCCCCAGCAAAACTGGAGTCAATGGGATTCAGGGGACAAACTCTCTGTTGGTTAGGGTCATACCTGGTACAAAGGAAGACAGTAATGGTAGTTGGAGGTCAATCATGTCAGCTGTAGAATACTGCTGCAGGAGTTCCTCTAGATTCATCCGTTTTCAATTAATTCACTAAGAACTCTTTTATTGATGATCGCATAATATTCAGTACCACTTACAACCCCTCAGATACTGAAACACCTATATAGATATGCAGCATGACCCTGGCAGCTCTCAGGTTTGGCAGGGTAATCAGTACATAACATTAGTACCACCCCAGGGCAATGCAATGACCATCTCCAATAAGACAGAATCTAACAATCACCCCTTGATATTCAATGGCATCACTACCATCAAATCCCCCCACCATCGACATTTGGGTAGTCACTATGAACCTGAGATTCAACTGGCCAATTATATGAATGCCATGGCTACTACACCAAGTCAGAGGCTGGAAATTTGTTGGTAAACAGATAACCTGACAACTCCCTAAACCAACTGCATCACTGAGGAGGTACAGGGTAAGGTTTATGATGGCATTCTTTCTACTTGACTGGATGACAGTAAGAGCAGCAACACTCAAGAAGCTGAATACCTTCCAATACAGAGCAAGGATGAATGGCACCTCAACTTTTAGCTTAATCTTTCAGTACCATGCATCAGGAGTATATTTCCTACCACATACAGAATGCACTGCATCATCTTGCCAAAGCTTTTATATCAGCACTGCCAAAACCCATGATCTGTACCACCAACTAAGGGCAAGGTCACCTCAATGTTCCCCTCCCCCAAAGTTCTCATATTTGTCATGGCTTGGTCATATATTACCGTTCATTCATCATTACTGGGTCAAAATCCTTCACATTCTTTCGCAATCCTACCACTGCCACACAAAGGATTAGCAAAGATGTCCACTCCACTTCCTTAATGGGAATGCGAAAGAAATGCTGGCAACGCCCGCATCCCAAAAATGAATAAATGGTATAGTGGTATTATCACAGGACTGGTAAGCTGGGGACCCAGGTTCAAATCCACGTGGCAGCTGGTTGAATCAGAACTCAAAGACCTGGAATTAGAAAAAGGATAACAATGGCCCAAAAAAAAATTCTACTGGAAAATCCATCACGGTTCACTAATGTTCTTTTAGGGAAGGGAATCTGCTGTCTGGCCTACATGTGACTCCAGACCCACAGCAATGTGGCTGACTGTTTTGGATTAATAAATAAAAAATAATTCCACTATCTTGCAATTAGAAGTGAGACAACAGCGTCGAGTGTTTTGATGATGAATGTGAAGTGTGGGAAAGTGGATTAGGATTATGAAGACAATTGGAATGCCAGGGAAGCTGGCAGGAATACACCAGTAGGAAGGCCACGTTTGGAAGTTGTGGACAACGTCGCTGCGATGGATATTAAGGGGAGCCATGTTGGACTTTCCAAATGGCTTCAAATCCAGTTATTTCAGGCACTTTTCTTCTAATCGAGAGTTAGCCTCAACGGCAACATTGTTTGCCCCCACAATGCAATCTGGCAGAATCATGTTCCGAACTCAAAGTTCCTTTGGCCCTCAATGTGCTGCAGCCACTTGATGGTTCAGCTGAGACGTGTTTGGCCCAAGAAAGCCCAGGCGTTGCTTGTTCTTTCGCTGCTCGGTCATCTGTAGAGGAAAATAAAAACCCTGCATCAAGAACAATTACGCAGCAAAGCTCGCCATGCCTGTGCCAATTTCTCCACAGCTCTGAAAAATCTTAATTTAACCTAATTTCCTAGTCAACCCGTTCAGTGATGTTATTACTCACCTCTGGAGCAGGTGGGATTTCAAACCGGGTCTCTCAGTCCAGGGTAGGGACACTGTCACTGTGCCAAATGAGGTCACCCCGCCTCCCACAATTGTGTGTTGTTTTTTATACGACCTATTTTTCTAATCAACTTGTTCGAAGATGTTAGTACTGACTTTCTCAACAGGTGGGACTTGGGGCTCAGAGGCAGGGACATTACCACTGTACCACAAGAGGGTCACTCTCCACACAGGTTTGTTTGTTGTTTCGGGCAATGACCACTACAGGTGGTCGAGAGGGGAAACCTTCCCTTTTTCTGTCTTTATAGGAACCACAGGAGACCATTCAGCTGTCTGACCCTGTTTCATCATTCTGTAATTCCTGATCTGTGGCCTAATTTTACATCTCTGCATTTCTCCATATCATTTACATTTTTTGATAAGCAAAGATATAATGATCCCACATT
The DNA here is from genome assembly GCF_030684315.1 of Stegostoma tigrinum. Classification (NCBI taxonomy): domain Eukaryota; kingdom Metazoa; phylum Chordata; class Chondrichthyes; order Orectolobiformes; family Stegostomatidae; genus Stegostoma; species Stegostoma tigrinum. The sequence continues at coordinate 48,878,678 of NC_081378.1, forward strand.
CAAAATTGATAATTGACTCAGCATTGATTGCTGTTTGTAGTAGAGTGTCCCAAACTTCTACCAACCTTTGCATAAAGAAGTCTTTCCTAATGTCATATTGTAAGGTCTGGCTATAATCTTTAGCCTCTTCTCCCTGGTCTTAGATTCCTTGATGAATAGAAATAGCTTCCTGGTCCCCCCTACACTGGGGAGATGAAACGTAGATTGCGTGGCCACTTCGCAGAACCCCTACGTTCTGTCTGCAAAAAAGACCCTGACCTTCCGGTTGCCTGCCCCTCCTCCACACCACCTTGTACTCCGGCCAGCATCTCTGTCTGAGGCTTGCTGCAGTGATCCAGCGAAGCTCAGCACAAGCTGGAAAAACAGCACCTCATTTTCCATCTGGAGACTCTGCAGGCTTCTGGACTCAATATCAAGTTCAACAATTTTAGGGCTTGAGGCACCACTTCTCACGTATTTCCCCCAGCCTCCACACACCAGGCCTCGTCATCACATGGGCTACCACCACAAATGTTCGCCATTAACATCTCTTCATTCCCCTAGACTGAACTTAACCCGTCTTTTTTTCTGCGTCCAAACGATTTTCTCTCTCCGGGCTCCACCTATTGTTTACTACTCCCCCACCCCTTCTCTAGTAGATGTACCAACCTCTTCCTGGCTACAATCAGTTCTGAAGGAGGGTTAGTGAACCAAAAACATTAACTGTGATTTCTCTCCACAGGTGCTGCCAGATGTGCTGAGATTTTCCAGCAATTTCTGATTTCTGGTATCAGCAGTTCTTTGGCTTTTTATTTTAAGAAATGTTTTCCGTCCATTTACCATTCATCTTTGAAAACTCAACGACTTTGATCCAAAACCCGGGGAATAATTATAATAGTTTGTTTATCTCATCTTGTAGTTTCAGCGTTTGAGTCAAATACATTTGTATTGGAAGGCCTTCAAACCCTCAGAGAACCTACTGAAGGTATGGTGACCAGCACTTCTCATAAATACTCCTGGGGTGGTCTGAAAGGTGTTGTTTGAATCTTCTTTCACCTCCCTATTCAGGGTGAAATTGCAATAAAATAATTTCTCCTCCTCCTAGCTGTTTCACCAAGCTCCCCCTTCCAACCAACCCGGCATCAATATTTTTAGACTGTATTTCTTTACCTGTTCCTTCAGTTCTGACAGCTGGTTGGACAGCTGCATCACCAGATTCATAGTTGACTCCAACTTATCCTGCAAACTTCGGATTTCGTTCTGTTCACTATCACCTTCGCTACTGACCAAAGAGATGGCACGCATTCGTGGGAACCAATCCAGGTTTTTCTCCTAAAACCAACCGTGGAAATGAGTGAGGGATTTCAGAATAGAGCACAGAGTTCTTTTCCCACTTAGGACCCGATTATTGTAGAATCCACGCAGACTGGGATAGAGGGCATTCACCCCATCGAGCCTGCACCGACCCTCTGAACAGTATCCCACCTAGATCCATTGCCTTTTGCTGTAACTCTGCACGTCCCTTAACTAACCCACCTAGACTGCACATCGCTGGACACAATGATCAATTTAGCATGGCCAATCCACTTAACCTGCACATCTTTGGACTGTAGGAGGAAACCGGAGCACCTGGAGAAAAACCGCACAGATACAGAGAGAATGTGCAAACTCCACACAGACAGTCACCCGAGGCTGGAATCGAACCCAGAACCCTGGTGCTGTGGTGCTGCAGTGCTAACCACTGAGCCATCTGTCAAGTTCAACCCATGAAAAGAAGAAGCTTTTAATGATCTTGCTAAGTCCTGAAAGAAATTACAGCCACTTGAGTGTTTTTCAAACTACAGCCACTGTTGTAACGTTAGAAACATGAATGTTAATTTGAGCCGTAAATTTATAGAAATGGAGAAAGTAAGAGGAGTAGGCCATTCAGCCTTTCGAGCCTGCTCCATCCTTCAATTTGGTTCAACATAGTTCCACCATTCCAAATCAGTGCCTTGCTCTCAATTTCTCCTCATTCTTTGATTACTTCAGCCCCAAGAACTAGACCTAATGTATTGAAATTGTTCAAATGTTCTGGCTTCAACCACTTTCTGTGATAGAGAATTCCACAGGGTCACTACTCTCCAGGTGAAGACATTTCTTCTCATCTCAGTCCTATCCCATATCCTTAAAGTAGGACCCCAGGTCACTGGGAACATCCTTCGTGTTCATTCTGTCTAGTCCTGATGGAGTTTTATAGGTTTCTATGAGATTCCCCACCCCACCTCATTCTTACCAATGATCATTTGATAACTCAATAATCAATAACTTGAAAAGAAACAGGATCATATTTAATTAAACATGTGTAGGTATATAGACATAGAATCAGAGTCCCTAGCATGTGGAAACAGGCCCTATGATGATTCTATGATTCCCAACTTGTTCAAAACCAGTTACAGAACCAGACAGCATGAGAACAGATCCCTTGGTCCAACCAGTCCATGCTGACCGTGTTCCCCAACTAAACTAGTCCCACCTACCTTTGTTTGGCACATATCCACCCTCCCAAACCGTTCCCATTTATGTACTTATCCAAATGTCTTTTAAATGTTGTAACCTTACCTGCATCCACCACTTCCCCCAGCAGTTCATATCCACAAATGAACCGCACTCAGAATCCTTATCCCCTGCTGCATAAATGGTTGTGATGCTTGAAAGTTTGGCAAAATTTGTGAAGAGGTTTGGACAAGGTAATCTAGTGCCTGTCAGAGTTTTGACAAGCAAGAAATGTAGAAGATTCTGAGGGAGCTGGGCAGAATAGATGTGGGGAAGGCATTTCCACTTATGGGACAATTTAGAACAAGGAGTCACTGTTAAAAGATAAAGATAAGGAAGACTTTTCTCTTAATCACGAAGGGTTGAGAGTCTTTGGAAATTTCTTTTTCAAAAAGTAGAGAGAGCAGCATCTGAATCCTTAAGACAGAGGTAGATAGGTTCTTAATAAGCAAGAGTGAAAGGATTATTCAGGATTGTGGAATCATAGAGATCAGCTATGGTCTTATTGAACAATGGAGCAGACTTGAATGGCTTAATTCTGCTCCTAATTCACATCCCTGTACAAAGCCTCAACTGCATGGCTCTCTTCTTCCAGCGGGATTCAAGTTTTATACTACCAAACACCTCCTATATTGGAAAGCAAGAACAGGACGAGACCATTTATTCAGTTTACGGTTGGACCTGTAGCTTAATTCTACTGGAGTGCCTTGTTTCTATAATCCTTAAAGTGGCCTTACATTGACCAGCCGTGTGTATTTGTTCACATGCATTACAGTACATTTCCTGACAGAGAAAGCACCAGTGATACAACAGGTGAGAAAATTCCATGTTAGTATCTTTTCGACCGTGATTTAAATGGATTGGGTCGATTAAGGAAAGTAAACTGGTTTTGACACTTTGAGAAACAACCAATTTGATCTGACACTTGAAAAGGATCTATACTGGATTAAGACAGATGACCGACTACCTGCGCCCTTACAGTGACTGATAGGCATTCTGCTCTTCCTTTCCCAGACAGTAGTTCATTATTTATACAGCCAAAACTGTTCTCATTGGGCTGAATTTCAAGTGCTAATTGATTTTGGCACAGGAGCCATTCCATCAGTCTGACAACAACTGACAGCTGCAAGGAGTCATTGTAATAAATTGCCCCCTTGATATGGTTTCTCATTTGCTGACAGACCTTAAAAGGATCACAAGGACCACGTGTTTCTTCTACATTGCAGAATGTATTTTTTGTATCAATGAAATAGACTGTGGGAGATTGATTCGTGTCTCGCAGAATGGGAAATATTGTGCATTAAACTGCATGGAATCGGAGGACTGCACTGCGCCGACCTGGCGAGGCAGGGAGACACTGAGTTGGCATGTGCAGCTCGAGCGGGTGTGTACTGGCATGGAGGTCAATGAGGGATGAGGTCTAGAGGGGGCTCTAAACACTTGGAACTGGGGTGCCGAGTTGGAAAACAAAGTGGCCATTCCAACAGGCCAGCGTCCAAAAGAAAAAAAGATGGCTCACTCATTCTAACTCTCAACCATACCACTCAGATCATAAGAATACGAGGATGGGAGCACACAAACCAGACTAACCTTGGCTTTCTCATACTTAGTAACTCTCAATGCTCTAAGTACTAGCCACAAACTAGCAGCGTTCACATTATCCCACTGGATACTGCAGGACTCACCATGATCATTTGTGCAACATAACTTTCAGGTCCAGTGTACTCAGTCGGATCCTTGACTTTGATTAAGACTATGAAATATAAATAGTACCACATATTGTGTTCGACCTTGATGTGCTCCTCAAAGGACACTGTCTTGTTATCGAACTTGTCTCTTTCAAGTCCTGCCAACAAAAGTTCACAAGAAAAGAATTCATTAGCAGATCATTCAGACTTGGCTTGCTGACAGTTAAGTTAAAGGAAATGGTATTTGGTCCTTGATGCATTGGGTGTGACAAGAATGGCTAAGCTTTTGACTCTGTAGGCCACATGGAGGTACATTTGGGGGACCCCATGTGTCTACATTTATGTTGTCAGGAAATTGCTTATATTAACTTAATTGGATCTGATTCAGGGCCAATCCACCCACAAGACATCAGTACCAAAGCTAAACTGACAGGCTGGAAATTTCAAGCCGGTTGAAGCAAAGAGGTTATTTAATAAAGACTCAGATCACTGGGCTCGTACATTCACACAATGAAGGCACGGGAGTTTCAGGAAAGCTGTCAACACAGGTTGGATATAATCCAGGGTGGCATGGTAGCTCAGTGGTTGGCACTGTTGTCTCACAGCACCAGGGATCCGGCTTTGATTCCACCCTTGGGTGACCGTCTGTGCAGAGTTTGCACATTCTCCCTGTGTCTGTGGCATTCCTCTGGGTGCTCTGGTTTCCTCCCACAGCCCAAAGCGGTGCAGGTCAGGATGGACTGGCCATGGAAAATTGTCCGCAGCGTTCAGGGAAGTCCTAACTAGGTGGCTTAGGCCTGGTAAATGTGGGGATCTGCGGATCGGGTAGGGAGCCAGACCTGGGGCAGATACTCTTCAGAGGGTCAGTATGGGCTCGATGGGTCAAATGGCCTCCTTCTGCACTGTAGGGGTTCTATGATTCTAACTTGTCTCCATGGCTTCGAACACCCACACCCCCAGCAGCGGTCACCCAGCATATCAATGTGTGTTTAAAGAGGTCCCGGGAGCTCACACAACCCTCCGAGAAAGCATCCCACCCAGACCCAGTCCCCTACCCTATCCCCAGATCACCACATTTACCAGGCCTAACCCACCTCGACTGGGCATGCCCATGGCCACTCCACCCTAACCTGCACACCTTTAGACTGTGGGAGGAAACCCACACTGACACAGGGAGAATGTGCAAACTACACACAGTCACCCGAGGGTGGAATCGAACCCGGGTCCCTGGCACCGCTAGCCACCATGCCACCCTTTGTTATCTTGAGGCAACTCTCGAGATCTCTCCTGATTGGAAGAGTGGGCATGTCACAAACACAACACTGTAGGCCACAACGAGAGACCGTTTCACACGAGGCTGTGGGCTCTTAGAGCCCCATGCCAGCCTGATGAAGAGCGCTTCACAACTGCACAGAGACAGCCCTGCCCTTTTCAATACCACAGTCTCCCCTTCTCTTTCGCCAGCACTCCTTTGTGGTGGAGGATGACATTTTTCTGCTCTGGAGTTGTGTGGCTCCTGAGGGGATTAAACGACCCAGTGTTGGATCCACCCAGCCTGGCCTTGCTATAGTCCAGCAAAGCAGAACACTGTGGTAAAGCTCAGAAACAAAGCGGCCTCTTAACATGGCACAAGTGAAACGCCCCAAAGGGTAGGGGAAGCAGCTTCAGGCAGGGCTTTCAATGGGGCAATTGGTTAAGCAAAGGAAGGGATAAAATGTGCAGAATTTCAGGGAAGGGGAAGAGGGCACTGGAATAAACTACATTGTTCTGGCAATAGGACAATTACAGTGGGCTGAATGGCCTCATGCTGTTTTGTAACCATTCACAATGGAAAGAAACTTTACAAACTATACCGGCCAACTGAATAGATTGAAACACTCAGGTTGGGGGCACCTTTAACTGAAACAATACAAGAATAGATTACTTCCATTAAACATTATCAGTTTGTCATATTCATGGAGTTGTACAGCATGGAAACAGTCCTTTTGGCCCAAATTGTCCATGCTTACCAGATATCCTAAATTAATCTAGCCCCAAATTTGCCAGCCTAAACCCTTCCTATGTATTTTTGTTTGTTCCCTCGACCCATTCCTCGATTCGGAATTAGAGAAAACACATTTCCTATGTTGCGGCCTTTGACAATTACCTGTGGATGATGGGAAGTGTAGGTAGGGGGGAGCCAATGACGTAGTGGCATTAGTTATTGGACTATTAATTCAGAAGCCCAGGCCTGGGAACCCAGGTTCACATCCTGCCACGGTAGATGACGGAATTTAAATTCCATAAAAATAACATCTGGAACAACGACCACTGCTGACAGTCGGGAAAAACCGTGACTCCAGACCCACAGCAATGTGGTGGGCTCTCAACTGCCCTTTGGGCAATTAGATGCTGGCCTAGCCTATGACACCCACATCTCCTGAATGTATAAAGAAAATACATATACTCTTTAAAACCAGGAGTTTCCAAAGAAGCTGCTGGGCTCGAAGAGTTGGCAAATCAGATAGCAGCTGCAGTTTGATGCTGGGATATAAAATGGTACACTTGGAAGGAAAACAACAAGACAGGAAGCTTAGAGGATGGATGCTTTGAATAAACACAGGAATGTTGCATCCGTGATATCAGAATGATCTAAAATGTTTCACAGGCAACGCAGTCCTTCATAAAATATTCACTGCTGTAAGGTAGGAAATACTGCAGCCATTGTGCACATACAAACTCTCAGAGGCAGCAATGACATAGGCGGTGATCGGATAATTAGTTTTTAATCATGTTGGTTGAGGCCTAAACGTTAGCCAAGGAAAGGGCAAACTTCCAAGTGCTTCTTCAATTAATGCTGTGGGATCCTTCCATGCACCGAGACAGCAGACTCCTTGGTTTAATGTCTTTCTGTAAGAGGGCAGCACAGAGTCTCTGAACACTGCATTGAGATCCCAGCTCAGGCCTCTGGTGTGGTGCTCAAACCCACAATTCCCTGAGTCAGAGTCCACGAACTGACCATACAGGCCAAAGTGGACACTGTAAACAAATCTCTAGATGTTGGGGGCATTCTGTTCCCCATTCTTTCATGGGATGTGGACATCACTAGTAAGGGCAGTATTTGTACAGTATCCCTTGGGCTGACAGCGGCTTGCTCTGTAATGTTGTAGCTGCGGAGTTACAAATGGGTCAGACCAGATAAATAGGCAGGTTTACTTCCCTAAATGCAGGCAGACAGAGTTTAGGCCTGTTGAGTAGTTGGTGGCATCTGCATTGGCAAGGTCCAGCATGGACCCATCGTGACAAGGGCATCGGTGGAGGTGCGATGGCGCCAAACAGTGACAACGTCCTTTCCACTGGCAGCAGCCAAGGAGACTCCTGCCTGGCCACCAGGCTCACGGTGGAGACCTTATTAAGAGCATAGAACATAGAACAGTACAGGCCCTTCAGCCCATGATGTTGTGCTGACCTATTATCCTACTCTAAGATCAACTTACCCTGCATATCCTACAATTTACTGTCATCTATGTGCCTATCCAAGGGTCGCTTAAATGTCCCTAACGTATCTAACTCCACTACCTCCGCCAGCAGTGCATTCCACACGCCCACCACGCTCTCTAAAAAGAGCCTACCTCTGACATCGCCCCTATACCTTCCTCCAATCACCTTAAAATTATCTCCCCTTGTGATAATCATTTCCACCCTGGGGAAAAGTCTCTGGCCATCCACTCTATCTGTGCCTCTCATCATCTTGTACACCTCTATCAAGTCACATCTCATCCTTCTTCATTCCAATGCGAAAAGCCCGAACTCCCTCAACCTTTCCTCACAAGACCTGCCTTCCATTCCAGGCAGCATCCCGGTAAATCTCGTCTACACCCTCTCTAAAACCTCCGCATCTTTCCTATAATGAGGTGTCCAGAACTGAAAGCAATATTCCAAGTGTGGTCTAACCAGGGTTTTATAGAGCTGCAGCATAACCTCACGGCTCTTAAACTCAATTCCCCTCCCAAGAAAAACTGTAAAGTGGGTCACTTACTTTATTTCTTCACTTGTTTCTGCCTTTATATTCTATATTAGGGTTTATTTTTGTGCTTTAAGATTGCACCAGAGATTGGCCACACCATACAATAATTTTCACCGTATGTCATAACAAAATATACCAGTCAATAAATAAATCAAAGGGTGGATTAGCCTAATGATGAGCCAGATGGATTTTTAACACAATTCCGCAGTCACCATTAAATGAGACGAGCCTTCTATATCAGTTTTTAATAACAGAATTTAGACCGCACCAGTTGCGATGGTAGAATTTGAACCCAGGTTCTACAGCATTAGAGTGGACTTCTGAATGACTAGTCAAATGGTATTACTACTCCCTCAATAATACATGCAAATTCAAAAATCAACAGGGGTTCTGTATATTGTTCGTGAGGCACCTCATCATAAAAGCAAGGACGTTGGTACAAGACACTGATCGGACTACAGTTTAAAATGTGTGCCATTCTAGATATTTCATTTCAGGGGGACTATCGAACTGATGCCAAACGGACAATGGATGATTAATTTGAGTGAGACTTTTTTCCTCCCAAAAGGCTGGGAGCAAATCCAATAAAGTGATAGAAGTCTTTTTCTGACAGAATAAAAGGTAGAAATGTCATTGAGACAGTGAAGAGGGCATGGAGAACTGAGGAGAAGTCAGGACAAATGCTTTCATGCAAACAGTTATTAGAATATGTAATGCGGTGCTGCTGAGACAAAGCATAATGTAAAAGATAACTGGAAAAGTATAACCATTTAACATGGGGAAAAGAACACAGAGTAACTGCACCAAAATCCATCAATGCTCATGTTAATACTGGCCCTGCCTGCATAGTGTACCACCAATTAATTCTGAAATCACAGCAAGTACTTATTAACAGAATACTGCACCAGAGCAGGAACTTCTGATACCTCAAATAATGTTTATATTGTATGAATTATCAAGCCTATCCTTCCAAACATTATCGTGAAATTACGATTTAATATAATGGACTGTGTCATGAGTATTGAAGAATGGCTGAATTTCCTGCTGTTATCTTAGTAATGGACCATGATTCAGCACTTGGCTCGCTAGAGAAGTCTTCCAAACACGACTTGGAACAATTTGAAGAACAAAGGTAATGGATCTATTAAATTGATGATGAGCTGAAGAGGCACAGAAAGGGGCACAACAGATACATTGCTTTACTAGAAATCTAGGCTCTGTCAAGTTAAATGTGATCATTTCCCATGGAGGTGATTTACTGAACTAATCCAGAGATACTGTTGATCCAAGGATAAATCCCACACCAGCAGTTTGAGCATTTGCACTCATTTTTGTAATGGGCAAGCAGAAAGTTGCTGTCATTTAAAAGAGGGCCACAAGGCTGTCTGAAAAACAGAAAGTTTGAGATTCACTCTCAGGATGCAGGCATCACTGGCTGGGCAGCATTAATTGCCCATCTTCAATTACTCTTGGAGGTGCGGTGAGCTGCTTTCTTGAACTGCAGCATCCAACACGCTGTGGGTTGACCCACAATGCTCTTAGGGATGGAATTCAGGATTCTGACCCAATGGCAGTAAAGGAACGGCAATATATTTCGAAGTCGGGACGGTGAGTGGCTCGAAAGGGAACTTGGAGGGGGTGGTGTTCCCACGTATCTGCTGCCCTTGTCCTTCTAGTTGGAAGTGGTCATCGGTTTGGAAGGTGCTGTCAAATAAGGCTCAGTGAGTGACTGGTGTACTAAGGTTCTTTAGGGAAGGGAAATTTATCTGGTCTGCATTGGATGTAAATCTAATACCCCATCAAACTGGTTGATAGCAACCTGCGCTCTAAGATAGCTGTGGGAATAACTCTGAATGAGCGACAAATAAAGCCTATCAAAAAAGACCTAAAATTTGTATCGTCTGCAATTAGTATCCTGGCAGTGGAGGTGCTGTAAGTACTGATTGGAGGGTGTAACTACAGTGAGACAGTTTTATCTGGGCACATTGCATGGGGTGTGTGATGATACGCTTTTTGTGTTAAAAATGAAAACGAGTACACGATTATGTCTGCGAGGTGAACTATCCGTCCTGTTTTAACTACATTTCCCAAAGGTGATACTTAGTCTGGTTTGTATGTGTGTGTTTGTAACTCCACAGGAAGTTCATTCTCAAAAAGGAACTTTTCTGATGAAGGGTCTAGGCCCGAAACATCAGCTGTTGTTCTCCTAAGATGCTGCTTGGCCTGCTGAGTTCATCCAGCTCCACACTTTGTTACATCTTTAGTCATATTTATCAGATGTACTCTCACAGATGCTGGAAACCTGAAACAAAAGCAGAAATTGCTGGAGGAACTCAGCGGGTCTGGTAGCATCTGTGGAGAGAGAACAGAAGAGTCACTGGACTTGAAAAAATAACTCTGTTTTCTCTCTCCACATAAGCTGCCAGACCTGCTGAGTATCTCCATCAGCACCTTCTGATTTAGTGACGGGTGAATGTTGTTTTTGCACTCCGGCATCTACAAACAGACCTGACTGGAATTATGGTTAATTTTTCAGCCACACTGCTTCCAAATGTGGTGGTGCGACTAGGAATTGAGTGGGGAACAGGACATCAACCTCGTCTCGAAATCAGTCAGGAAAAAAAGTTGTAACTGTATTGTAATGAGCTGATGGAACTGGGACAATCATTGTAACTGGGTAGGTGCACAATGTGACAAAGTCAGCATATTCTGGGTGAAGACAGAGCAGGTACTGAACGCAAAACATGCTAGAAATCACTGTGGGTCAGGGAGCATCCATGGAGAGAAAGCGAGCTAACGCTTTGAATCTAGATGACTATTCAGCAGATGTTTATGTAACAGTTGGGTGGGGGTGCGGGAAGAGGTGGAGTGCTGGGGGAGATGGGGAGCTGATCGTGCAGGTTAAGTGATTGGAACATGAGAAGGGCAGAACATCAGTGAGTCTAAGAGCCAGACTGGAAAGAACAGACAGTCTCACTGACATCAGCGAGGGCATGGTGAGAGAGATGCAACTAATAAAGCTAAAAGAAAGGGGAGGAGTGAGAGTGAGTTCACAACCTGAAGGTGTTGAATTCCATTTGAAGACCCGGAGGTTGTAATGTGCCTAGCCTGAAGATGAGGTGTTGCTTGGAGATAGCAAGAAACTGCAGATGCTGGAGTCAGAGTCAATATAGTGTGGAGCCGGAGGAACACAGCAGGCCCAGCAGCATCAGAGCAGGAAAGTCGACATTTCGGGTCAGGACCCTTCATGAGGACACCTGGTGAAGGGTCTCAACCCAAAACGTTGACTCTCCTGCTCCCATGAGGTGTTGCTCCTCCAGCTTGCACTGTGATTTGCTGCAGCATGCCAAGGGTGAGGTACTCTCGCTGACTGATATCATTGATACTGGCTGGTTAAAGCACCCCGTCCTATACTGTAACTATTTGGAGGTTTCCCCAGAGGAAGCCGTGGTCTGTCGTTGAAACAATCTAAACAAATGCACCTTGGGCAGGGATGGGAACTAGCAAGAACAAATCCAGAACATTTTACACTGCCTTCAATATTCGTTAGGAGCAGAGGGCAGAAAGTGAGATACCAATTCACAATCTCCTGGTTTGTGCCAACATTACAGCTGTACTGAAGCCCAGTGAGCTTCAGGTATTTTTGCTCCCCATGAGAACATGCACCTTGTTGTTTAAAATGGAGCTCAAGTTTCTCAAAAGAGAAGTCAATATTTCAGAAGGATTTACAGGGATATTGCCAGGATTGGAGGTTTGAGCTATAGGGAGTGAGTAAATTGACCGGGGCTATATTCCCTGGAGTATCAGAGGCTGGGGGTGACCGTACAAGAGGTTTATAAAATCATGATGAGCTGGGATAGGGTGATTAGCCAATGTCTTTTCCCTGGGGTAGAGGAGTCAAAAACCAGAGGGCATAGGTTTAAAGGTGAGAGGGGAAAGATTTAAAAAGGATCTAAGGGGCAACTTTTTCCACACAGAGGGTGGTGCGTGTATGGAATGAGCTGCCAGAGGCAGTGGCGGAGGCTGGTACAATTAGAACATGTAAAAGGCATCTGGATGGCTACATGAATAGGAAAGGTTTACAGGGATATGGGCCAAATGCTGGCAAATGGGACTAGATTAATTTAGGATATCTGGTTGGCATGGATGGGTTGGATCAAAGGGTTTGTTTCCATACCATTCAACTCTATGACTAGATGAGAAGGCTTTTATTGTGCTTTTCAGTTTTCCAGAGGCATGCCTAAATTCCAATCGAACCACCCCACCCATTAGCAGATAAGTAAGAGGGCATAGTGAACAAAGTTATTCAGTTAAAGGCTTCATTCCCGTTTACGACGAAGCTGTTCCATGATTTCATTTCATCCTTAGCGTGCCAAATAAACAGGAACTTGCATGTTGGACACCACCAAAGCTGTGAACAGTGCTTCCAAAGTTTAATATACAGTGGGTGGAAGTTTATGATGTGAGATCACTTTGGGTAATCGCATGCCAAGAGCCAAAAAGAAACACTCTCCGCACCCTCTGGTCTCAAAGAGCTGGCAGCCGAGAGACCTGCAGAGGTACAACGGGATTGATGAGTGTGCAAAATCCTTCATGAGACGCTGCGTACATTTCAAGACGTTAATTTTACTGCACACCACCAACATGGATTAATCAATTCTGCCGATTCCACATTGTGCAGACAACGAATTACATTCTTTAGTGTACAGGAAGCAATGGAGCCTAAAAAAAGTCTACAGACGGAGATGGAAGAAAACTAAATGTGCTTTCATTTCATTTCTACATCAACTGTGTAGCAAAGGTTTGAGAGTTATTTGGACTTTCCCTTCATGAGGAATCACAAAATTGAAATGGAGATGGATTTCAGGACTTCATACCATTCTTTTATTTTAATGAATGTGGATGGATCTTGGTGAAGCTGTGGTACAGCAGTCTTAACACTACAGGAAGGAGAGAGCCATTTATCCTGTCCCATCATTCAATTAGAAGATGCCTGATCTGTATCTGAACTCTCATTCCCCAATGTGGTTACACAATTTGCAACAAACTTTAACCCACACAAAAAAAATCTACCCTCTCCGTTCTGGAATTGTCAACTGATTACTGGCCTCAGCAGACTTTCCGTGAGATGTGATTCCAATTTGTCATGATCTGATCTTTCATGGTGCAGCATCTTTCTGCATCTCAAGACTCCCCAAGTCACTTTAGAGCCAATGAAGTCATGTTTGTAGCATGAGAGACACCCAACCAATTTACACACAGGAAACTCCCGTGACAACTATGTGATAATGACCAGAGAAGCTGCCTTTTGTAATTTTGACCGAGGGATAAACATTGGCTGCAACACACTGGAGAGCATTCCTGCCGGATGATTATTGATGTCCGCAAGTGTTTGATACCGCTTCCCCCCGCCGTGAGTATTTTCTCTATTCATTCTCAGGCTGGCATTTATTGCCCAGAGGACAATTAAGAGACAACCACGTTGCAGTGTATCTGGAGTCACATATAGACCAGACCAAATAAGGACAGATTTCTTTCCCTGAACGGCATTTTTTTCCAACTATCAACAACGGATTTGTGATCATCATTAGACTGTTAATTCCAGACTTTTATTGGATTCAAATACCACCAGCTGCCGTGGCAGGATTTGAACCCAGGTCCCCACAACATTGGCTGGGTCTCTGGATTAACAATCCAGCGATAACGCCATTAGGGCCAATGTCTCCCCTGGATGGCCCACCTGACAGTGCAGCACTACTTGAGAACTGTTTTGGAGCATTTGGCTGGAGGATGGGTTCCAATCTCCGAGACGGGGTTCAAATCCACAACCTTTGAGTCTGGAAGCAAGAGGTCTCTCAGAGCCACAAGTGACAGCAGCAACAATAAACAAAAGGAACAAGAATTTCACTCTGCCGTTTTGGGCCCTGGTTTCAATGTTCACTTACCACAAATAAAACAGGTGGTCTTGAGGATCTCCTCTTTCTTCTGCTTCTCACTCCTCAAGTCAGCAAACGTGTCGATGATAACACCAAAGATCAAGTTCAGGACGATGATGATGACGATGAAGAAAAACAGAAGATCATAGATAACACGTGCGACAAACAACGGCTCCTGAAATTTGAAGAGTTTTCCTCTGTTAGCCAGCTTTTAGGCAGCATGTCGCTAACCCGATGCAAGGATATGGTTTCTCTCTTGGCGACCCTTGAACAAAAATCCAACCATCTCCCACCCACTCCATCCTCCCCCACCCAGTGTAACTAGCTTTACATTGTACGGCTATTTCTGTGGCTCCACCACCTCCAAATAACGAGTTGCTAGGGGAACCAGTCTGGGTCCTCGTTGGGCCTGGCTTTTTACATTCCCTTTCTCCAGATCTGCTCCACCCAATGCAGAAGCCTTATCAGATTTCATCTTGGTCCACATTCTGTAGGGATCAGGTCTCCTGTTGCTCTGTCTGACAACACCATCTTCCAAATGTCCTTTCCCTCGATCGATGATTCACCCTCCACATGGTGGAGGGGGCTCTATGCCATGATAATTGAACTTCTCTCCCAACAGCAGTGTTGCCCGTGGCTCTTATTTTCTACACCACCATTCAATGGATGCAGAACAATGTCAGCCCCATCCATCTCCTTCCCTCCTTTGTCAGGGATGGGAAGGGACTATTCTCTCTGTGATACCCTTCTCCATTCCTCCACCAACCCAAACACTGCCTCCCTTTCCCAAAACCCCTCCCGCTGTGTGCCCAAAAATGGTGCAAAACCTCCCCTTTCACCTGCTGCCCTCTCATCATCTATTGACTCAAACAGTCCTTTCCATGCGAAACTGCAGTTTCCCTTCCTTTCTATGTCGGATTCCATGTTTCCTGCTCACAATGTGAGCTCCTGTCACAAGGAAGACCAAAGGTGGACTGGGTAACCATTGTGTAGAACTCCTCCAGTAAGTGTGCAAATGTGACCTTGACCTTCCTGTCACCTGGCATTTTTTTCCTCTGCCATGCTCTGACACTGTCCTCTCTGTCTTCGGCCTGTAGCACTGTAACTCAGCGAAAGCAAGCTCAGGACAGCAACTCATCTCATGACTAGGCACATGACAGCCGTCCTGACTCAGCTCAACATTTCAGATTCTAATCTCTGCCCTTGTTTTTTGTTTGGGAAACCAGCTGCTGGAATGAATTCTATTCTCACAGTCACCATTCCTCCAGGCCCATCTTGAAACCGCTGGGAGGTTAGCCAGGTGGACCTCATGGAATGAGTACCCTGAGTGGACCAAATTAACAACCCCAATCAGGGAGCCTTGGCTGACAGATTTTTTAAAAAAAGTGTGCGTGTCAGAGATATTCTCTAATGTCCTTTAGGGAAGGAGACCGCCATCCTCGCCTGGCCCGGCCTACAAGTGACTCCAGACCCACAGCAATGTGGTTGAGGCAGAACTGCCCTCTGGGCAATTAGGGATAGACAATACTTAGCCAGGAATGCCCTCATCCCATTAATGAATAAAGAAAACGAAATCTGACTCTGAATGAGGCAGTACTAAATTAGAGGACTGTTCAGATGTAAATAAAAGGTCAATTTGGTGACGGTTTCTGTGGAGTTATTTCAGTCCCTAATCATGGGCTTAGTAAACTCAGTGTTTATAAGATTGTTGTGATTTCTCATGATAGTTCTGGGCAATTGTAAAACTAAGAAGGTGTTATTGCTCCAGAGAAGGTTCACTAGATTGGACCTGTTTTACAAGGAGACGCTGACTAAATTGCGCCTGTACTTATTAGAGTCTAGAAGAACAAGAGTCAAACTTATCCAAACATAGGATTTTTCGTGGACTTGACAAGCTAGATGAGGAAATATTATTTCCCCTTGTTGGGGAGTGAAGGGCAAGAGGGTATTATCTCTGAAAGAGGGGTTGCCCATTTAAGAGAGAGGTGAGGATGAATTTCTTCTCTCAGAGAGGATTACCAGTAAGATTTTAGAATCCATCAATGATGAGATTGCAGAGTGTTTGGAAGTGCATGGTAAAATAGGGCTGATACAACTCCGCTTCATCGAAGGGAGGTCATGCCAGACAAATCTGACACAAGTCTTTGAGGAGGTAATGAGCAAGTTAGACAAAGGAGAGCCAGTGGATATAGTTTATTTGGATTTCCAGAAGGCATTTTTCAAGATGATACAGCGGAAGCTGCTAAATAAGACCCCAGAGTGTTAGGGGCAAGGTCCTGGCATGGAGAGAGGATTAGCTGACTGGCAGGAGGCAGAGAATGGAGATAAAGGGGTCTTTTTCAGGGTGCCAGCTAATGACTAGTGGATCTCCACAGGGGTCATTGTTGATCCTATTCACGTTATATATTTATAATTTGGATGAAGGAGATGAAGTGTTGCTCAGCTTGCTGATGGCAAAAGGTAGGGGGGGGACAGACAGTGCTGAGGAAACGGGGATTGCTGCAGGAGGACTTGGATTAGTGCGGAGAGTGGGTAAAGAAGTGGCAGATGCAATGAAAGGGTGAGAATGTGCATTTAGTAGGAAAGGCTTTGGAATTCTGAATTACAAAAGGGACTGAGGAGTCCTCATTCAGGGTTATCTTAAGGTTAACGTGCAGGTTCAGTTGGCGATCAGGAAGGCAAATGCAATGTTAGCATTCTAGCCTTTTTGAGGTGAATGCAGGAGCAGGGATGTATTGCCGAGGTTGTATAAGGCTCTGATCAGATCACATTTGGAATATCATGAGCAGTTTTGGGCCCCATTTCGAAGGAAGGATATGCATTAGCGTTGAAGGGGGTCCAGAGGAGGTTTACAAGAATGGTCCCAGGAGTGATGGGCTTGTCATACGAGGAGCAGTTGAGGACTACAGGTCTGTACTCAATGGGATTCTTGTTGAAACTTACAGAATACAAGAGGGACTTGGATAGAACAAAGGTAGAAAAGATGTTTCCACTGGTAGGAGAGGGTAGGAACTTGGGGCACAACCTCAGAGTGAAGGCACAATCCTTTAGATTGAGAGGAGGAGAAATTCCTTCAGCCAGGGGGTGATGAGTCTGTGGAACTCATTGCCACAGAGGGATGTGGGAGCCAAGTCACTGCATGTCTTTAAAACAGAGATAGCTCGGTTCTTGATTATAAAGGGGCTAAGGGTTGTGGGGAAAAGGCAGGAGAATCAGGTTGAGAAACAGATCAGCCATGATTGAATGGTATAGCAGATCTGATGGGCCAGATGACCTATATCTGCTCCTATATCTGATGCCTTATAATGAACCTGTGGAAAATTTCTGAGCGCAGAGGGCTACAAATGTTTCGTCATTATATACATTCATGGCTAAGACAGAGAGATGTTTAATCAGGAAGGGAATCAACCGTTATGGGGAAAAGGCAGGAAGGGGGAGTCATAGAGACATTCAACAATGAAAACAGACCCTTCGGTCCAACTCATCTATGCCAACCAGATATCCTGTATTACTTTAATCCCATTTGCCAGCATTTGGCCTATATCCCTCCAAAGTAAGTTGAGGATTATCAGATCAGCCGCGATCTCATTGAATGGTGGAGCAGACGTGATGGGCTGAATGGCCTACTCCTGTTCCTATATCTTCCAGCTGCAGTGTGGGTCTTGTCAAACATGACGGTCGAAAGATTTCACTTTCAAGGTGACAGCCCCTTTGAACTTCGAGCACTCAACACAAGCTTCGAGCTCAGTTTAAAGTCTGCAATACATTTTTCCAGGCAGGCTTTTATCTTTCCTTCACATCAGAGATTTTAAACAAGGTTTCCCATGGTAGACAGCTGCTTGCAAATCTTTTGTCTATTATTTCCTTGTGGAAATAAAGATACCTTGTCAAAACGTACAGAGACTTGACAGTTCTCAAAGGACATTTACAAATGCCTTTAATATTCAAAACAAAAATTCAGCTCCTGATGGATAAATCTTTGACTAAAATCAGAAAGAAACCTGACCATCGTCTGCAGCTACCTGTCAAGAAATCTCTCATTGTACTAACTTTCTCAACCCCACTGACCCCATTTCACTTCTTTTAAAAAACCTCACTGTGTGGTTTTACTTAACTCTTAACCCAATTGGCAAATAATGCAATACTATCCTCCACTAAATGCAACACACGTGCACACACAGAGCGATGTAGCTCGCAGGGCCAAGGGTGCACACGTCTGTGCGCGTGCGCGCGCACACACACACAGGCATTTACATGCACCATGCACATAGATGCGTGCACACCCAAAGTGCGCACACAGATATAAAGACAGATACACACTATTGCAGCAGTGTATCACAACATGAATTAGAACACCATGCACAGACAGTGCACATGCATTCATTCGGCTCACATTGCACGTGACATCTGCAAGTGTGCAAGAAAGATACTTACATTCTTTGATGGTTTTCTCAGCACATCACCAACACCACCCCCATTCCTCAACCCCTGGTTTAATACTGTAACAATGCACATGAGCAGAGTGTCACAGGTCTGTTCAGAACTTGTGTCATCCTCTTGGCCTCCTGCTGGAAAACAAAAAGAACATTTCTTCACTTGGAACAATGTTATGTTATTTGCCAGATGCTACCTTGCAACTATTGTGCGCCAGCCCAGAGAGAATCCAACCGTGTCATTCAAAACACATCTTATTTTTCTTTGTTGAAAATCTTCTGACATTGATCGATACAGTCAATATTCCAACAAGCTGCTTTTAGTTAGCTTGCCATCGGGTTATCCCATGATGCTTTACAAACAATTTACGTACAGCAAGGTCCTGGGGACAGCAATGACCAGCAGTCTGTGGGTTCCCAGTTTAACATCTGATCCGATATACAACACTTTCTCATTTGGAGGTGTGTGACCAGCCTTCGAGCTTGTAATCTCACCTGAGGCTTCAGCCCACAATTCTCAGACCCAGATGCAAGTGATAGTTACCAGAGATTCAATGGTAGTCAGACCAAAATACAGAAAATTTTCCAGTCAGAGAGACATTGCTTCTAACTCTCTCAGACCAAAACTCCAAAGCCATGCTTATTTGTCCCCTCAGAAACACACCCAGTCCTCACCCAATTATACCTTAATTAACATGCAACCATCAGCTATCCCCCAGTTCCAAGTGGTCTCGGGGACCCCTCTCATGACCTACTGGGTGATGACAGCAAGAGAGCTCCTACCATTCCTAATACATGGGCAGCATTACAAGTATAGAGTTGAGTTTTGGAAGTGTCTATTTAATTTGAGCTTAAACAGAAGAATAAAAGGAGTGAAATGAGCTCAAAATCATGGAATCATTGAATCCCTACAGTGCGGAGCCCATAAAAAGTCCACACTGACCCTGCGAAAAGCTTCCCACCCGGAACCCACAGACTTACCCTATCCCTTTAATCCTGCATTTCCCATGGCGAGTCTACGTTGTGTGCGCATCCCTGGGCACTGTGGTTCAATTTAACACAGCTAGCCCAGCCTAACCTGTATAATCTTTGGGCTGTGGGAGGAAACCAGAGGACTCAGGAGAAACCCACGCAGACATGGGGAGAACATGCAAATTCCACAGAGACAGACAGTCGCCAGAGGCTGAAATCGAACCCGGGTCCCTGAAGCCATGAGGCAGTATTGCTAACCACTGAGCCACAATGCCATCTGTTCCGAGTTCTGCCCAACGACAGGCCATGGGAGCTCGACTGTTAACAGTGAAAGCGGGGGAGGGGGGGGGGGGTCACGTTATTTAATGGAAAGAAGGTGCTGGATGTTCACATCCATTAGCAATGGTCAGGGAGCATGGACTGTGAGTAGACTACTGTCTTCCTTGTCCAATTAGAGACTAGTGCTGAGAATATCACGCTGTAAAAACTGTTGATTTTAAACTGTCTATTTAATTCCAAGATAGAGTGAAGTTTGGTAGAGGAGAGGTAGGGTGGGAGTATCAAAATGATAGCTGATTAGTATTTCTTCCTAGATACAAGGCCCACGTGATTCACGTTGCTGTGGAAATTTGCACAAGGAGATAAAAGGCCCACACCAAGTAACTGTGGTACTGGGTTACAGGATTCCCAAGCTATTATGGAACGTTACAGATACAAGTCAACCTTCAGCCAGCTAAGAGACAAAATCTCTGGGCGCAAGTAGCTCTGTACCTGAAGCAGGGAAAATGCTGACCCAACTGCCCTTCTTGCAGAATGCAGTCAGGAAATTGTACTTGGATTGAAAAAAAATCTGAATTCATGAGAATTTGAGAGAGGCCGGGCAATTCACCGAGCCTGGCTATAGGGAAGGTATTTCCAGTCTCTTCTGGGTTTACACGTTACCAGGCTGGGAAAGGAGGGATGAGTGAGGGGACCAGGTTCTGGGCGGGTTGCAACAGAATGACTACTGCATGCTGTTTGTAAATTTCAACCATAGCTTGCTTCAGTTGTGCTGAAGATTATTGTAGCTTATAGTATAAGCTGCCTATAAATTAGTGTTTACTCAAATGTTGCTTTTAGCTGTTGGAGTAAAGGGTTTAGGGTGTGAAATCTTGTCAATGTGACCTTTACGGTCACTCACTGTGATTTCAAATATCTGTTTCATAGGCACTTCTCTCTCCTGCAATCACAGTAATAACTATCCCACGCCATACATTGTACAATTAATAAGCATTGCCGTACTCCCAACAAGGTCACGCCAACATAACAATGGAGCTTCAGTACTACGCAGAGTGGAAGGGCATGGTCATTTTGGCCCATTCCTTTCTCTTCCCTATCACAAACCCATTTGTATGCGGAGCTGCTTAAAAAGTGTGCAATGCAGGAACGTTTGCTCACTTACAATGCTGAAGGGATTCTACACAGAATCTGCCAGCTCAGCTGGATAGTCGTGGATGCCACCGAAACAGAAGTAGGCATTTAGCTCTTTGAGTCTGTTTCATCAGCATTCAAACAGATTGTACATCACTGACACTAGCACCCCCGCTGTCGGGCACCGCTCCGCCCAACAGCCCCCACTGTCAGGCACCGCTCCGCCCAACCGCCCCCACTGTTGGGCACTGCTCCGCCCAACCGCCCCAATACCACATTACTTGGTGTGGGCCTTTTATCTCCTTGTGCAAATTTCCACAGCATTGTGAATCACATGGGCCTTGTATCTCGGAAGAAATACTAATCAGCTATCATTTTGATGCCCCCAGTCGGGCACCGCTCCATCCAACCGCCCCCACTGTCGGGCACCGCTCCACCCAACCGTCATGGTGAATTGACACTATCGGATACCACCATGACATCAAGTACAAAAACACAGAGCTAATACAGAGCTGTACAACTGACTAGTTAGAATTGTTTACCCAGCTCTGGGTGCCTTACTTTAGGCAGGATGGAAAGGCCAAGAAAATATTCAATGGATTGATACCAGGGCAAGGTGAGACCAGAAAAACAGAGGATCCTTCATGAGACAGTGACTTGGAAACATGATGTCAAAAGCTTTCAGTTAGTTAAGAAAGACAATAAAATTCTGATCTGTGCATTGATAATAAAAGAAAATAGAACATTAAAAGGACCAGCAGCAGAGTAAATGGTTAAGGATAGAGTATTGCTTTTATATGGAAACTTCTGCAGTTTCCTACCAGAAATTGTGTGGTATCTGTCAAAGCTTAAAAAAAAACACACATTTTAAAAAAAATTATATGCATCAGGAACAGTATTCAGTCAGAGGGTTAGAATGGGCCCTGTGGGCTGAATGGTCTCGCCTGGTGTAACATACCCATGACTCTACAGGGTTTGCAGAGAACGACTCAGTGAGATGGAGATCAACCACTGTTTCCTGGCTGGAAGTCTCAATTATCTATGTTTCTAGTTACCCGCTTTAAAAAATCTTGTAAATACTTTTGTTTTAAAGCAACCAGAGCACCTCAAAGCTGCAGAAAGCACTGTGATATTCCAGTGCGGACATGATATGCAGATAGGGGCGGCACTATGTATCAGGACTCCCTGGAAATCAGACACCAAGGTTGATTCAAGAATTTCCTTCCAATAGCGCCCTTTCCAACGCCATTGACACATCAAAGTCCATCAATGTCCTGGGAATGACAACCAGCCAGAAAGTGAACTGGACTCACCACATTAACACATTGGCTACAAGAGCCAGTCAGAGGTTAGGAATATCACAGGGAATGACTCACCTCCTGACTCCCCGAAGCCTCTCCACCATCTACAAGGCACAAGTCAGGAGTGTGACGGAATACCGCCCCCCCTCTCCCCCAACTTGCTGGATGGGCACAGCCCCAAGAACACACAAGACACTGGATACCATCCAGGACAAAACTTGATTGGCACCATATCCACCAGCTTCAACGCTCATTCCTCACACTGCCACCACAGTGCGTACCATCTACAAGAAACACCCCACTAACTCCTGAAGGCTCCTTCAACTATACCTTTCATACCCCCAACCAGTACCATCCAGAAGGACAAAGGCAGCAACAGGCCCTGGACTTGTGGACGTCTGACTTATGAACACTCATACTTATGTACGAGATCCGGTACTACTGTTAAGAATCTGACATATGAACATTTGCCCACACTTATGAACAGTATTTTAAATTGTATTGAATTGTGTTCCAACTCGAACGCAAATCCACCGCAAACGTGGGCCTTTTACGTGGGATCATTCCCACCTGCAACTTCCCCTCCAAGCCATTTACTCGGTCTCGCAGTTCCTTCACTGTCACTGGGCTGTCATGGGATCAAAATCCTGGAATTCCCTCCCTAAGGGCATTGGGGATCTAACCACAGCACACCGACTGCAGTGGTTCAAGAAGCTCACCCCCATCTTCTCCAGGGGCAACTAGGGACAAGCAATAGATGCTGGGCCCAGCCAGTGACAGCCACATCCTCAGAACTGTTATTAATTTTGAAAACAGACCTCTTAAAGATAATTTTTTCCTCAGATAAGATTACACAATTATGTTCAATTTAGCTATAATGAGAGATTGATGATATGCTGGAACAAAAGGTTTCACACAAAAAGGAAAGCTATCTCACATCCCATGATACCCCATGATGTCTGCATCTTTATTTATAAACTAATTTAATAGACGAGGAACATGAAGTGTCAGGAGGCACGAGAGACAAGATTTCGAAAGCATAACAAACACCAATTTCCCTGTGTTACTGAACGTAGAACACGGAAAAGTACAGCACATTACAGGCCCTTCGGCCCACGATGTTGTGCCGTGGAATAATCCTAATGCAAAAATAAAATAATCTAACCTACGCTCACCTCAATTCACTGCTGTCCATGTACATGAAGTGCAACAGATTCACAGGTTACAGTTTCTCAAAGGCAGACCATACCCCTACATAAAACTTAAGAAAGAAAAATATCGGTAGTGCTTTGGGCACAAATCAACAATTTCCAAAATTGTAACCGAGTGCCTCTGTCTCCCTCCCACTTCCAGATCACGGACTCTAACATCAACCATGAGTCAGGAAGTGACAGTGTTTCAGATTGTTTAAAAATAATTGTGAAAAGCTACAGTTTGACTAAGACAGCAGAAAACTGAGAAGTGGGTACTGATGTCATGTTGCTTTGACACTGAAGGAAGTACAATTATTTACTCATCACATGGGAGTATAGTTGACATCTCCTTACTTAATTTAAACTAGAGATAGTAGGAACTGCAGATGCTGCAGAATCTGAGATAACAAGGTGTACAGCTGGATGAACACAGCAGGCCAAGCAGCATCAGAGGAGCAGGAAGGCTGATGTTTTGGGCCTAGGTCCTTTGTCAGACCCCCTTTTCTGAAGAAGGGCCTAGGCCAGAAACGTCAGCCTTCCTGCTTCTCTGATGCTGCTTGGCCTGCCTGTGTTCATCCAGCTCTACACCTTGTTATCTCTTAATTTAAACGAAACTCTTCTCCAAAATCATTGAAAAGGTACTAGTCCCACCGGCCTGCTCCTGGCCAATATCCCTTCAAACCTTTCCTTTTCATGTACTTATCCAAATGTTTTTTTAAACATTGTAATTGAACCCACATCCACCACTTCCTCAGGAAGTCCATTCCACACACCAACCATCCTCTGTGTAAAATGTTTGCCTCTCCTGTCTTTTTTTAAGGCGAGTGGTGAGAGGTTTTGAAATAAGACCAGGAGACACAAGAACACCACCTTGGGAAAAAGGAAACTACCGTTAACTCTATCTGTACCTCTCACTGTCTGATAAACTTCTATTAGGTGACCACTCAACTGCTTACGCTCCAGTGAAAGAAGTCCTAGCTCTCCAGCCTTTCTTTATAACCCAAAACTCCCATATCCAGTGACATTCTGGTAAACCTCTTCCAGCTGGACAATATCCTTCCTATAACTGGGCGACCAGAACTGGACACAGTATTCCAGAAGAGGCCTCACCAATGTCCTGTACAGCCTCAACATGACGTCCCACTTCCTATACTCAAAGGAATCACCAAATGAGGTCAAGCGTGCCGAATACTTTTTTGACCATCCTGTCTATACGTGATGCAAACTTCTTAAAAAATTAATGTACCTGCACCCCGAGGTCCCTCTGTTCTACAACACTACCTACATTGATTGTATAAGCCCTGCCCTTGTTTGCTGGACCAAAATGCAATACCTTGTATTTATTCAGAATGAACTCCGTTTGCCAATTTTCAGCCCATTGACCCATTTGATCAAGATCCCTTCATAAACATAGAAGATAGGAGCAGGAGGTGCCCATTCAACCCTTCTTTACTGTCTACAATGCCACCGATTTTGGCATCCGTTGCAAACCTACTGACCATGCCTTCTATATTCTCATCCAAATCATTTATACAAACTACAGACAAAACAGGAAATGACACCACCAATGCAGGAAATGACATCACCAACCCAAGAAAACCTAAACAGATAAATAGAAAGCGGGACATAACACCAGCGCCTCATCGGAGGCTCACTGATGATGTTACCTAGAATGGTGACGAAACGTCTGAAAACTAACCTTCCAGCTCAGCGAGCAAACTCACATCCAGCAGATCTCCATATCTAAAATAAGACTCTCTTATTCTTGACTAGAACCTCAACATCTTTATTTGTCCATTGCTCCTTGATCTTACCAGCCTACACTTCACTCCAACAGGAACAAATGCCTCCGAACTTTCATCATCACACTCTTGAACACCTCCCACTTGTCAGACATCCTTTTACCCACGAACAGTTTACTCCAATCAACTTTTGAAAGCTCTTGTCTCATACCATTAAAATTCGCCAGACTCCAATGAAAATCTTTGACCTGTATAGAAGCTGCATATTTTTCCATAATAGTTTTAAACCTAATAGAATTATGGTCACTAGACCCAAAGTGTTCCCCCACTTTTGACTTCAGCCACCAGCCCTGCCTTATTGTCCAAAAGAAGGTCCAGTTTTGCTCCTTCTTCAGTAGGAGCATCTAGTTAAGAACATAAGAACTAGGAGCAGCATTAGGCCATCCAGCCCCTCGAGCCTGCCCTGCCATTTAATAAGATCATGGCTGACCTTTTTGAGACTCAGTTCCACTTACCCGCCCACTCACCATAACCCTTCATTCATTTACTGTTCAAAAACTAATCGAGCCTTGCCTTAAAAACATTCGGTGAGGTAGCTTCAACCGCTTCACTGGGTAGGGAATTCCACAGATTCACAACCCTTTGGGTGAAGAAGTTCCTCCTGACCTCAGTCCTACATCTGCTTCCCTTTATTTTGAGGCAATGCCCTCTAGTCCTAGTTTCACCTGCTGGTAGAAACACCCTCCCTGCCTCCACCTTATCTATTCCCTTCATAATCTTATATGTTTCTATAAGATCTCCCCTCATTATTCTGAATTCCAATGAGTATAATCCCAGTCTACTCAGTCTCTCTTTATAATCCAACCCTCTCAACTCTGGAATCAACCGGGTGAATCTCCTCTGCACTCCCTCCAGTGCTAGTATATCTCTTCTCAAGTAAGGAGACCAAAACTGCACACAGTACTGCAGGTGTGGCCTCACCAGGACCCTATACAGCTGCAGCATAGCCTCCCTGTTTTCAAACTGCATCCCTCGAGCAATGGCAGACAAAATTCCATTTGCCTTTTTAATTACCTGCTGCACCTGAAATCCCACCTTCAGCAATTCATGCACAAGGACACCCAAGTCCCTTTACACAGCAGCGTACTGCAATTTTTTTAACATTTAAAACATAGTCCATTTTGCTGTTATTCCTACCAAAATGGATGACCTTACACTTATCAACATTGTACTCCATCTGCCAGCCTTTGCCCACTCACAGACTATCTATATCCCTCTGCAGACTTTCAGTGTCTTCTGCACACTTTGCTCTACCACTCACCTTAGTGTCATCTGCAAAGTTTGACACACCACACTTAGTCCCCAACTCCAAATCATCTATGTAAATTGTAAACGATTGCGGTCCCAACACTGATCCCTGAGGCACACCACTAGCCACTGACCACCAACCAGAAAAACACCCATTTACCCCTACTCTTTGTTTTCTATGATCAACCAATCCCCGATCCGTGCCAATATATTACCTGTAAAACTGCGCAACTTTATCTTATGTAACAGCCTTTGGTGTGGCACCTTGTCAAATGCCTTCTGGAAATCCAGATACACCACATCCACAGGTTCCCCGTTGTCCACCATGCAAGTAATGTCCTCAAAGAATTCCACCAAATTAGTTAAACATTACCTACCCTTCATGAACCCATGCTGGGTGTTCCCAGTGAATTTACATCCATTTGTCTTGCTATTTCTTCCTTAATGATAGATTCAAGCATTTCCCCCACTACCGACGTTAAGCTAACTGGCCTATAGTTACCTGCTTTCTGTTTACTTCCTTTTTTAAACAGTGGCGTCACATTGGTTGTTTTACAGTCTGTGGGAACCACCCCAGAGTCCAGTGAATTTTAGTAAATAATTACTAGTGCATTTGCTATTTCCCCCATCACCTCTTTTAGTACCCTGGGATGCATTTCATCAGGGCCAGGAGACTTGTCTACCTTTAGCCCCATTAGCTTGCCCAGCACTGCCTCCTTAGTGATAATGATAGTTTCTAGGTCCTCACCTGCTATAACCTTCTTGCTTTTAGTTTTCAGCAGGTTATTTGTGTCTTCCACTGTGAAGACTGACTCAAACTAACTGTTTAATGTCTCGGCTATTTCCTCATTCCCAGTTATTAAATTGTCTTTCTCATCCTCTAAAGGACCAATGTTTACCTTCACCACTCTTTTACGATTTACATATTTATAGAAACTTTTGCTGCCTGTTTTTATATTCTGCGCTAGTTTACTCTCATAATCTAACTTTTCTTTATAACTTTTTTGGGCTTTCTGTTGGCCTTTAAAGATTTCCCAATCCACTGGTTTCCCACTATGCTTTGCTTTTTTGTATGTTTTTTTTCCCCCAATCTGATACTCTCCTTTATTTTCTTAGACATCCAAGGCTGGCTCTCTCTTTCCCAACAGTTCTTCCTTATCACTGGAATATACTTCTGCTGAGCACTGTGAAAAATTGTTTTGAAAGTCCTCCACTGCTCCTCAATTGACCCACCATAAAGTTTTTGCTCACGTTCTACTTTAGCTAATTCCTTCCTCATTTCTTCATCGTCTCCTTTGTTTAAGCACAGGATACAGGTACTGGATTTAACCTTCTCACTCTCCATCTGTATTTTAAATTCGACCATACTGTGATCACTCCTTCCAAGAGGATCCCATAAGGATAAAGAAAATTTTCTTGAACACATCTGACCAACTCTTTACCATTCAAATCTTTAATACTATGGTAGCACCAGCCAATGTTTGGAAAATTAAAATTCACCCATAATTACAACCTGAGAGTTCCCTACATATTTGTTGCTCAATTTCCTTCTTACTACTGGGGGCCCCAGTGTGCAATCCCAAAATAATCTTCCCTTTCCTATTTGTAATTTCTACCCAGATATTTTCACTGGATGATTTTTCAGAAGTATCTTCTCTAGTAACAGCAGTAATCTATTCCTTAATCAAAAGTGACTCAACCCCCCCCACCCCACCCCTCGCCTCCGTTCCTATCCTTCCCATAGCATCTGAAACCCAGAATGCTGGGCTGCCAGTCTTATCCATCTCTCAGCCAAGTTTCTGTCATAGCTATGATGTCCCAATCCCATGTTCTTAAACATACCCTGAGTTCATCAGTCTTAACTATAAGACAGCTTGCATTGAAATAAATGCAGTTTACTTCTTCAGAGTTACTACACACTCTGACATTCTCTTGTCTCTCGTCTCCAATTGACATGTTCTCTTCACATTCAGAACCTTCCGCATGAGTCCTCCTGTTTACACTGCGAATTAGAGAGGGGGAGTGGAGGAATTCTGTCAGTTGACTGGACGGCTGGTTTGTGGCACAGAGCGATGCCAACAGTGATGGGTTCAGTTCCCACACTACTTGAGCCCACCATGAAGGTCTACCTTTCTCAACCTCTTCCCTTCCTGAGGTGCAGTTACCCTATCACCAGTTATCTTTATGGAAGAGTAGTCCTGTAAGGTTATGATAATTTTAGCTTTACCTTTATCATCATATAATCGATTGTGTATGAACATATAGTAGCATAGATTGTATACATGTGTGTATATCAAGCGTATGTACATATAATAAATATAGATTGCGTGTGTGTATATATAGATTATATATGGAAGACTGTGCATATATTGTAGTTTGCATCACACACACACACACACACACACACACACACACACACAGTAGATGGTATATACAGATACATACTAAACTTAAAAGTTTTTGAGAAGATTTTGTAGATTGGGTTGTGGATGAGGTTGTAGACTTGCTCTCCGAGCCGGGGTGTTTGATTGCAGACGTTCCATCACCCTGCTGGGTAACACCGTCAGTGCGCCTCCAGTGAAGTGCTGGTGTTCTGTCCCACTTGTTATTTGTGTGCCTTGGTTTGCTGGGGTGGTTGGTATGACTTGCGGCTCTGTTTCTCAGTGGTTTGTATATCGGGTCCAGTTCAATGTGTTTGTTGATGGAGTTCCAGATGGAATACCAGGCCTCCAGGAATTCCCTGGCAAGTCTCTGTTTGGCTTGTGCTATTATGGATGTGTTGTCCCAGTCAAATTCATGTCCCTTGTTGTCTGTGTGTAGTGAGATAGTGAGAATTGGTCATTCCTCTTGGTGGCTAGCTGGTGTTCATATGTCTGTATTGTCAGTTTTCTTCCAGTTTGGCCCATGTAGTGTTTCCTCACAGGCCTGGCATGGTATTTTGTATATTACACTGGCTTTGCTGGTTTTGGGTGTGAGATCTTTTACCTTCGTCAGTAGCTGTCGCAGTGTGGTTGGTGGTTTGTGGGCTAAATTGAAACCTAGGGGTCTGGATAGTTCTATGGTCATCTCTGAAATGTCGCTGATGTACGGTAGGCTGAATAGTGTTTCTGGTTGTGTTGTGTTTTCTTGTGGCGGTCTGTCTCAGAGGTAACAGCAGATTGTGCTTTTCCAGTATCCGTTCCTTTTGAAGATTCCGAATAGGTGTTCCTGTTCTGCTTTGCATAGCTTCCGTTGCTGCAATGTGTTGCGGCTGGTTTAAATAGTGTCCTGATGCAGCTCTGTTTGTGTGTGTTGCGGTGGTTGCTGACGTAACTGAGTATCTGATCCGTATGTGTGGTCGTTTTTGTGTATGCTGGTCTGGAGTTCCCTGTTGTTTTTGCATTCTACTGTTATGTCCAGGAAGGGTAGTTGGTATTGTTCTCTTCTTTTGTGAATTTTATCCCAGTGAGGATGTTGTTTGTCTGTCAGTGGCTTTCTTCTAGTTTTGTGTGTTCAGTAATCGCAAAGGTTTAATCTACATATTGGAACCAAAGTTTGGGCTGTATAGTGGGGAGCGCTGCATCAGAATACTATTTAAACCAGCCACAACAAATTACAGCAACCTGGAACTACATAAAGCAGAGCAGGAGCACCCATACAGAGTGTTCAAAAGGAACGGATACCTGAAAAGCACAATCCGCTGTTGCCTCCAAGACAGACCACAACAGGAAGACAACACAACCAAACTCACTAACCACCCTACTGTACATCAGAGACATATCAGAGATGACCGCAAATATTACTCAGACCCCCAGGTTTCAGATTAGCACACAAGCCAACAACCACCCTGCACCTCCGAAAGCTACTGACAAACACAAAGGATCTCACACCCAAAACCAGCAAAGCCAGTGTAATATACAAAATACCATGCAAGGCCTGTGAGAAACACTACATAGGCCAAACTGGAAGAAAACTGACAATACAGATACATGAACTCCAAGAGAGACACGACCAATTCTCACTTGTCTCAATACTCACGGACAACGAGGGACATGAATTCAACTGGGACAACACATCCATAATAGCACGAGCCAAGCAGAGATGTGCCAGGGAATTCCTGGAGTCCTGGTATACTGACTGGAACTACTCCAACAAACACATTGAATTAGACCCTTGGTACAAGCCACTGAGAAACAAAAGCAGAAGCCATACTAACCACCCCAGCAAACAGAGGTATATAAATAACAAGTGAGGCAGAACACCAACGCTTCACCAGAGGCACACTGACAGCGTTATCCAGCAGGGTGACAAAACATTTGCAATCGAACACACTGGCTCAGCGAGCAAGTCCACAAGCACATAATAAACCATTTTCCTGTTTGAACTTGTATAATAAAATGTTTTTTTTAAGAAATGCGGAATGTTTATTCTTTTAGGAACTACATGGATCTTTTATTTTAAAATGTAGATATAATCCGAGACTGTGGTCCCAAGTCAAGCTGTAAAATCAATGTGATAAGCTGGGATCTGACCATTCAGAAAACAAGCAATTCCAGTCTCTAATCCCACCTCTTTCCACTTGAAGCAACATAGTATTGCATAGGCATTGTCAGAAGTCACAGGCGCAGACTGTGCCTGCTTTCCAACAGGCTCACTAACCTGCATTAGGTAACATGGGGCAGTTCTCCCGGCACACATCCTCCTCCTTGTTCAAGGGTGGGCCGTAGAGGTTTTCCTGTGCTGTAAAACACCAGCAAGAAGCAGCCTGAAATTCACTGCATGCATCATTTTAAGTATGTCAACTGTGAACTGCATTTACTTGGTTCCTTTGGTCTATCTACAGTGCACAAAATGTTAAAGGTCCAATGCTGACTGGCTACAGGGAAGAAGTGGATCTACCTGTTAGAGGTGTTTTGTTCTTCTCCAGTCGGTCCACTTCCATAATGAAGTCATCTTGCAGGAAGAGGAACCCCACGATGGAGAACAGGTAGACAAGGATCAGGGCCAGCACTGCTGTCAGTATAATGGACCGACCATTTCTCGTGACACTCTTTATGACATTGAGTAAAGTTTCTTCCCTGTAGACCAAGTCAAACAACTGGGGGAAAGAAGAGAAAAAAAACCAACAATGCAGCTAAAGTACAAAAGGGGAAATAAAACACAAAACAAAACAAACTTTTAAAGAAACAATGCGTAAGGTTTCTGAACCAGGGACCACTATGCAAGGACATGATTCAGGAGTCAAAACTCTGAAATCTGGAAATATTGGGACTGGTCCAACAGGCGAGAGATTTATCCAGTGAATAACTTATGGATATTCGTTAATAACAGGGCTCCTGCAGCGGCAAGCCTTCAGTCTGGATGAAGATTGAGAAACAGGGACATCCTTTCTCGTGGGAATATATATCTGAAGAGTTCTGGAGATCAGCAATTTTCCAAATGAGTTTACCTAGGTTCAGGCTGGGATGGCACCACAGGTCTTCCCTCGCTTATGAAGCAGGGCTATGGAACAAGAGCAAGGGGATTTTATTTTGGATCAGTTGAAACGCATCCTTCAGTGCTCCAAACCCCATGGTTTGGGCACAGACTATCTTGATTTTGGTACATGTTAGGGGAGTGGGGTCATACAATTGGGTGGCTGGGGTGGGGGGGGGGGGGGGGGGGGCGGGGGGGGAGGGGGGGAGGATTACACCGAAGCTTCCGAAAAGGGGCATGGTGCAAAAACCTCTGGTGTAACTGATTAACGAGTATTGGAGACACATTAGTTTATTCCGCCATCTCACATCAAACACAAGGAAAATCTGGTTTTGAGGAACGTATAACATGGTGGTGAAGTGGAGGCTGAAGAAACATCAATTATCTCTCATTTAACAGGAATGAGACACAGTTATTGATGAACACACTTGATCAAATTGGATCTCGAGTACAGGAGACTGGCCCAGACCATGCATTGATAATTTAGAAAACTGAACTGCAAATCAAGCAGGTAAAGGAACGATTCACATTCACTTTTAATATATAGAGAACAAGAAACAGGAATCCAATAATCCTTAAACCAGAGGTACAGCGTTTCATTCAATACTCTCCAAATATTCTGCGAATATTGTGCAAGACATTGATGAGGCCTCTTCTGGAGTACTGTGTACAGTTCTAGTCTCCCTGCTATAGGAAGGAAGCTATTTAACTGGCAAGTAGAGATATGCCAGGATGTTTGCCGGGAATGGATGACGTGAGTTGTAAGGAGAGGCTGGATTGGCTGGGGCTTTTTTCACTGGAGCATAGGAGGTTGAGGGGTGACCTTACAGATTTTATAAAAGCATGAGGGATATAGAGAGGGTGAATGGCATGTGTCTTTTCCCCAGGGTGGGAGACTTTAAAACTTGGGGGGCATGTTTTTAAGCTGAGAGGAGCAAGATTTTAGAAAGGACATAAGGGGCATTTATTTATTTTTAAACACAAAGTGGTTTGTGTGTGGAATGAGTTTCCAGGGGGAAAGGTTTGTGCAGATACAGTTAAAACATTTAAAAGATATTCAGAAAAATGCATGAATAAGAAATATTTGGAGGGAACTAGCCAAGTGCAGGCAGGTGGGATCAGTTTAGTTTGGGATTCTGTTCGGCATAGACAGGTACGACCAAAGGCTCTGTTTCTGTTCTGCAGGACTCTTGAGTCTTTAAATAGAAGACTGTGGCTTCTGGGGAGAAATAAAAAAACCAATCTGCACACTTTATTAATGTTACAGTTTACATGTTTTCTGTCCCAATTACAATATTCTAAGCAGAATACATTAGAGTTTCAGTCAGACTTCAAGTTGCCATTTGTATTATAAACAATCAGGCTTGACTGTTTCTCTGAAAGAAGGGTCCCGACCTGAAACCTCAAACTTTCCTGCTCCTCTGATGCTGCTTGGCCTGCTGTGTTCATCCAGCTTCACACCTTGTTATCTCCGGTTCTCCAGCATCAGCAGTTCCTACTATCTCTGACTATTTCTCCACTTGGTAAGGAGGGTTTGCAGATCTTTGTGAAGCTAAGGAGCTGACAATTTACAAACTTAACAGGGCTGGTGTTCAATGCATGGAGAACAGAGCACTGAGCAGCGACCAGATCAAAGCAGTCCAGGTGATTTAAGGATGACATAGGGCAGACGGAGAGAAAGCATTTCTTCTTTAGTACGAGAATATGCAAGACCTCAATATTAGATGGGGCCACACTGTGGCTCAGTGGTTAGTACTGCTGCGTCACAGCTCCAGGGACCCAGATCTAATTGCGTCCCCCTCGGGGGATTGTGTGGAGTTTCCACATTCTCCGTGTCTCTCCCATGGTCTTCAGATTCCTCCCATAGTCCAAAGATGTGCAGGCTGGGGGGACTGGCCACGCTAAATTGCACCCCCCCCCCCCCCATAGTATGCAGGGATGTGCAGGCTAGGTGGGTCTGGGTAGGATCCTCTTTGGAGGGCCACCGTGAACTCAATGGGTTGAATGGCCTGCTTCCACACTGTATGGCTTCTATGATTCTACAACCAGACAGTTCAGGAATGCTGTCACAAACATTGGAGGGACCTCAAAGCCTGTCCCCAGAAACAATGAGTGTGCGGTCAACTTAACTTTAAAAACTACAATTTATTGTTAAGACAGATACTAGGGGCTACAAAACAAAGATGGGAAGTTGGAGTCCAAAGTGACATGAGCTATATTCTAGTCGAATAATGGATCAGGCTTGCTGAAGGTACCGGGGGATTTGAATGTCTCTAGACTCCCAACAGTTTAGGAGAATGAGATCTATTTGAGGAATGTAAGATGCTAAAGGGAACTGATACAGGGGACAGAGAGAGGATGTTTCCCCTTGGAAAAGAATGGAGAATGAGGGGTCATAGTTTTAGGATAAAGGAGCGCAGATTGAAAATGGAGATTATGATAGGTAAAGGGTCATGAATCTGTGGGAGTAGGGGCAAAGATGCCCAATAGCAATAGTTTCTTGGAACTGCTAAGAATGATTGGAAATAAGAAATTCAGGGGAAGAAACTGGACTGTTTGGTGTGACACTGAAGATATCTGGGGGCAAAGGCAGACTTTTAATTAATATCAATGGGGAGCAGGCAGGGAAGTGGAGTCAAGTCTGAGAGGAGGTCAAATTGTATGAAACGTCCGAGCAAGGGGTTGAATTATTTGTTCCTGCTCCTAGTTCTTTAAACTCCTCAGATTTGGTTTGGAACAGCATCAACTGCAACTAACCCAATTAAAAAAAAAAATCACCTGCTGACATGGACTCGAGCCTAGAGGAACCTTAAAGGGAAAGATTAAACCAGAAGAAAACAAAACATGACCAATGCCACGTGAAAAACAGCCTGAGGTGGGGTGGTGGTGGTGGGGGGAGGGGGTGGGGTGGGACTGTCAGGAGTCTATGATTTGCTGTGCCAGGGCAGACACCTCCTGCTGGCACATGGATACAGGTGGACAAAACACTCAGTGCAATTTTCGAAAGCCTGCAGTCACTTACCAGGAAACTGTAGAAGAATTCGTGAGCAAAGAGGCCAAGCATGCAGACCACCACATAGGTCACATGGTATAAAAACTCTACATCCAAGACCACTGCCTTATAACCACGGGTGAACGTTCCACGATTTCCAACAAAACTCACCAAGAACACGATCTTATTGCACAGCTAAAGAGAACAGGAGAGTGGGCATTTATTACTTGAAGAAAATAATACAAAAAATTTGACTCACACCTGCCCCGGCAGCATCTGTCATGAGTTGAAGTTAGTCATATCGTCAGCACGGTGGCTCAGTTATTAGCACTGCTGCCTCACAGCACCAGGGACCCAGGTTTGACTCCAGCCTCAGGTGACTGTGTGGAGTTTGCACGTTCTCCCTGCGTCTGCATGGGTTTCCTCCCACAGTCCAAAGATGTGTAGCTTAGATGGATTGGCCGTGCTAAATCGGCCACAGTGTGCAGGGATATGTAGTTTAGGTGGGTTAGCCATGGGATAACAGGGGGATAGCTCTGGGTGGAAGGCTCTTTGGAGGGTCAGTGTAAACTCGATGGACTGAATGGCCTGCTTCCACACTGAACGGATTCTGTGAATTAGCTGCAGTAATACCTTACTGATCCAACAGATGTGTGATTCAGTGAAAGGGCATTCTGAAATGTGCTTCTTTACAATTAAAACTACTCAAAGATGACCCCAGGAGACATTGCAAGGTGAAGTGAGGATGTCTCTGGATGGAGTGGACTCCAAGGGGACTTCCCAAAGAGAAAAATCATCTTACTAACCAGCACCTATGGAACCAGGAGTTGATCAAATATTATGGGTAACTGAGAGGTCCACATAATCAATGTGAAAACACTGTTCCACCATGTGCAGTGTGTTGCTGTTCGTTCAAATAGTATGGTGGAACGCAGTACCAATGGGAAATTCTGAACAAAATGTATACAGGAAAGACACACACACACACACACACACACACACACACACACACACACACACACACACAGACCAAAGTACTGAATTTCAACAGCAACCACTCTAACACACACAAAGTTGCGTGAGAACATTAAATAAACAGGCAACACCCCTGCAGCAGCACAGAGCAACACCAAAAAGAGGAGGAGTACCTCTTCCAAGTATTCAAAGACAACAGATACCCGAAAAACTGGGTCAGAAGATGCCCATTTGATGCAAACGACACCAGAAAGATGCTACACGCCCCGACACACTCATCACAATGCCTTACATCAGGAATGCATCTAAACTGAACACAAGACTCCTACAACTACTGGGCATCTGACTAACACACAAACCCATATCAACCCTGCACCAACTGCTCATCCGAACCAAAGACCCACCATGCACAGGATCAATATTACATAGAAAATTCCCTGCAGAGATTGTGACAAACATGACATTGGACAGACAGGAAGGAAATTAACAAGGGTACATGAACATCAACTGGCAACAAAAAGACATGACCAATGCTCACTCAGCTCTGTCCACACGGATAGGAAAAACCACCAATTCGATTGGGACAACACCAGGATCCTGGGACAGGCAAAGCAGAGACAAGCACGGGAATTCCTAGAAGCCTGGTTCTCCATTAGGAAAGCCACGAACTAACACAGAGCTAGACCCCATATACACTCCACTGCGAAGGAAAACTGGGAGGGAGGTAATCCAGCTCAACGGACACCAGAGTTTAAATAACAGGCGAGGAAAACACAACAGCACTTCATCGGAGGCTGCACTGACTATGTTACCCAGCAGTGTAATGAAACATTTGCGGAGAACAACAAACCAGCTCGGCGAGCCAATCAACCACAATATCCACAACACGAGCTACAAATCTACTCTAAAACCTTGAGGGATATAATTTTTGCAATTTATTGAGAATTCTGGTTAAAATAAAGTTTTCTGTATTATCTTTACTTGATCAAAAAATGAGATAAATTGCAAAGCAACTTGAAAGAGAATTCCTAAATTTAGGAAACGATTAAAGAATTGAGGTCAGCTCCCAGCTCTTGACAGATCCTAGTCTGCGCTTACAGGCTTAAGGCAGTTTAAAAGGCAAATTTTTGCATCAGGCATGGAGCAAAGTGTGAGTCAGCTCTCTGTGCACTGTCATTGCCTGTATGAGGAGCGAATGCAGGATATTGATAAGTTTCTGCACCACACTCAAGGCATCCTGCCAACTGAGCTAACTAACCCCCAAAGAGGTGACTCCAGATTGAAAATCCACCATATTTATAGCAAAAGATGGAGGAAGTTCAAAGGCCAATTTCCTGAGGAGCATGCTCATAATTTTATCTTGCGAGTGAACCCAGCAGAATCTGAGATTCCCTCTGACCAGAGTTTACCAGTTTGGGAATTTCAAGGGTATCTGAGGAGATGATTTGCAGGTGTGGGGATTTAAAAGTCGCCAGAACGTTGAAATCGATTTCTATCACAGCATGGCAGAGGTGTTATTGCAGAAGACATACTGAATTACACAGTGGAATAAACACAAGAGGGGAAAAGCTAGCTTTCCTCCCACTGCAATTTGTGATTGTCTAAAATTTCCATCCACTCCCAACTTTGGGAATACTCCTACACAGAGGCTGTGGGAAAGCAAATCTAAAATGAATGGTGAAAGCTGTTTCTGACCTACAGTGGGCGGTGCCTGGTGTTGGCCAGTTTGAAAAGGTTGGGAAGGGGCAAATCAGCTGGTTATTCCCCACCAGGAACTATGAGCATTCAGATTGTTTTAGTAACTCCAAGTGGCTCACTAGTGATGGAAATCAATCAATCTCTCACTAATGGTTCTCTGAAGCGAAACAATGAAGAATGACACTGCAGTGCTGCTCAAGGAGAGGGCAGCTCCCCTCCACCTTCTCAGCAATGGGTAAAAATAGCCACTTTGCTGGTGATCTCTGCACCACTCCCAGCTAGGCTGGTGTATTCGGTTAGCAAACATTCACCTGGATCATACAAGTTATTTCCCAGTGAATAAGAACGCAGTCACGACTTTGAGGTATAAAATGAGCAGAGCAAGCATTGGACAAGGATCTCCGGTTTGTATCTGGCAAACTAATGGGCACATCTGCAGGTATCCATGCTGTTGGAGTCCACCAAAACCATCTGACATGTCTTTGATAGAATCAGTACCCAATCCTTTTTACTGACATTAGGGAAGGCTGTCCATATCATTGTTTAGGCATGAGAGCGGCTCAGTCTTGTGAAACAGAATATGTTTCATGGCACAGTGGTATACAGAGTCAGCAGGAAGTTACCCTGGGACTCCACAACAATAACTCCAGATCCCATGAGGTCTCATGGCTTCAGGTTAAACATGGGCAAGGAAACTTCCTGCTGATTACTACACACCATCCTCCCTCAGCTGCTGATTCAGTACTCCTCTGTGTTGAGCAACACTTGAAGGAAGCACTGAGAGTGGGAAGGGCACAAAATGTACTCTGGGTGGGGGATTTCAATGGCCACCACCAAGATTGGCTCGGCAGCATCACTACAGGAGAACAGTAGAATGATGCAGCACAGAACGGGGTTATACAGCCCATTTTTCATGTGCTAGTTCATTGAAAGGGCTATCCAATTCATTCCACTCCAAATGGTAAAAATTTCCTTCTCTCACGTAGATATATCTCGCACTCTCTTTTGAATATTATTATTGCATCTGCAGGATTGTAAGATTGCAAGCTTTATTAGTAGAGACACAGAGTACAAGAACAAGGTTGTTGTGTATAAACCACAGGATTGACCTCAACAAGAATATTGAGTCCAATCCAATGCTCGGCACTGCCATTGAGCAACGACCTGAAGACATGAGAAGAAACATTCACAATAATGTTCCAGAGTTGAGGAACATCAACTACATGGAGGGGAAGACGTAGTTGCGAGTGTTCTCCTTGCAGGAGAGAAGGCCAAGGGGCAATTTGATAGGTGTGCTCAAGATCATAGAGGATCTGAAGCAACCAGATACAAAAAAGAAGCTGTCCACGTTGGTGAAAGGGTCAAGAAGGTTTAAGGTGACTGGCGAATGAAGCAACGGTGACTCCAGAAATGTTCTCACAGAGAGCTAGAATATGCTGCCCACAAGTATTTTGGAGGCAGGTTCAATGAAGAGGGTTATGACCTGAAAAAGGAACGTCATGCACGGTTGTGGGGTGAAGGCAGTGCGGAGTGCTGCTGAGTAACTTGGCCAGTTCATGCAAGATGGGCAGACTGGCCTCCTCTCTTGAGCAGTAAAAATTCAGTGATTGAGCTGCCACCACGCTTTCTGATAGTATAGCCCAGATTTCAACAACGCAGCGTGTTTGGATTAAAAAAAAATAAATCCCCACCTACTCCTTTTGCTTATCATTTTCAACGTGTGCCTTGTTTTCAAGAAAAAAAAAACAAATTATTCACAGGACGTGGGCATTGCCAGCATTTATTGCCCGTGTCTAGCTGTCCACAAAGAGGTGGGGTGGTGAGCTACCTTGTTGAACCACTAGTGTCACACAAGGTCATTAGGAAGGGAGTTCTAGGAAGGTAAGATTCTTAGCCTCTGACACGCTTTTAAAACCACTGTATTTACATGGCTTCTTGTGAACAGCAATGCAGCCCCACCCCCACCACCAACCCCAAGATGGCCACTCCACCTCCAGCAGCGTATACATGACTTTTATTTACACCAGAAATACTTCAAACACTTCAATGAAACTTCTAGTCCCTGCACAGGAGGTGAGGTCTCTGGTCTGAGTGCCATTTGATGCTGTCTCCAGCCCACAGGCCTGGGGTCATCAACTATCTTGGAAATTCTAAATTCTCAGCCATTCATTTCAGCCAAGTGCTTTGAAAGGTGGCCCTGGATTTCATAAGGAGCTCCCCCTCAATCAAAATCAAGACTGAAGAGAACTGGGTGAGCCACAGGTAATGAAAACAGTTACATGTAATGTACCCTGCACACTGAAAGGTCAGTGTCCAAGTTTAACATCGTGAGGCTTTAAAATAAACCAAACCGTGTTATTAATAACTTCCAGATCATTGAACTATGAGCACATCAAGTTGGACTTATTAAAAGAACCAGCAACTTTAATCTAAATTAAACTTGTCGTTTTGG
This sequence comes from Stegostoma tigrinum, assembly GCF_030684315.1. NCBI lineage: Eukaryota > Metazoa > Chordata > Chondrichthyes > Orectolobiformes > Stegostomatidae > Stegostoma > Stegostoma tigrinum. The sequence goes on from NC_081378.1 coordinate 48,918,752, forward strand.
GAGGGATTTTTAAGTTAGTTGTTGGCTCTATTTGATCTTACAGCAGCCTACTGCTGATGCTTTTTCAGCCATCTGCCTCAATACCAGACTCTGGTTCTTTTGTATGTGTCTTTGATGTTGGAAATCCAAACTGTTAGATCAGCTTTATGATTCCAACAGCAAAACACAATTGAAATGCAGTATAACCTTTGCAATGTCCCAAATCCAGTTTACTACCTATGGTCACTTTCTCAATTTCATCTACTGCTGAATTCAAACAAAAATGTTCCTCACTCCGAGCCGCCTTTAGGAGGAATTGGAGTGGATAGCAGCTTCCCTTCATGGGTCAGGCACATTTTATATTTAACTCCATTCAATCAGCCCTCATTTTGAAGCTAAAAAGTTGGGAAAATAATTAAGCCCATACACAATGGCTTCAGACTTTGACTGAATCCCGGAGAATTTGCTACTGTCTGGATTAATAGACCAGCGACAATAACATTATGCAATATTGTTACTGACAATAACATTTCTGAAGGAGGGTCTAGGCCCGAAACGTCAGCTCTCCTGCTCCTCTGATGCTGCTTGGCCTGCTGTGTTCATCCAGCTCAACACTTTGTTATCTCAATAACATTACGCCACTGCCTGCCCTTAATAACTTGACCTGACAGCAAGACGAGAAAGTATAACAAAATCCTACTTACTATAAATTCCAATGGTCAGAGTTATGGTGTAAATAAACATATCACAAGCTAATAGCACTCTATGAACAGTCGCAGGGAGAGGCTGTAGTACCTGGGTTTTTTTTCACTGACTTGTTCCTCAACTGCATTACAGAAAAGAAAGCACAAAAGCCCTTTTTTAGAAGTTAGTTTTTGCAAGGCAGTAATAAATAAGGACGTTAAAATGTGGACTGGATTATGTTTGTGTGCCTGATCTGGGCTGTTGTCATCTAGTCCCAGTTCACCCAAAAACTACAGCAGGCTCCGACTCCATCTGCCTCTGGGTTTTAAACACTGATTTAGGTTGAATTGATACATGGTACAAATTCCCTGCAGAATTCTAAGGAATTAGCAGTGCAGACCCAGAGCGCAATGCGATGTCACTGTAAACTTGGGAGCATGCACCAATAAATTAATGGGTGGCAAATGAAACAGCTGATCGCAATGCAATTTCCTGTGCTCCGCAACTTCCAACGTGTAAAAGATGCTCACTGGAATCACCAATTCAGTAAAGGGTTATAATTTCTATATCAGTACAGTGACCGCACTTCAGAAATCGTTCATTCCTATAAAGCACTTTAGCATGTCCAACCATCATGAAAATCCCAATGTAAGTGCCAGGCTTCCTTTCCATCTACCATCTGCCTTAGCAATGAAACTACACTCAGATAAAGACCGGCAATATGCAAAGTTTACAGGTCATATTTTCTCAGAAAAAAAAATGATGCTACTTACATTTAGAGCACCCAAGAGTATGAGAGTTGGCCCGAGACCAAGTGAGTATATAGACCGGAACATTACAAATACAATAAACAGTCTTATTCCATGAGGTTTTGGGAGGACTATAAGCAAACCAATGGAAAAAAACACCACTATCCACAGCAGCAGATTAAACAGCGGAGAGATGGTACCTGCAAAGAGAATAAAACTGTCAGTGAGTGTACATTAATAAGTACAAAAAAGCTCACGTAACTCAAGTGGACTTCAGACAACACACTCCTGATGATCATTGTCCCCACTTCAGTGGATACAGCTACTGGAGCCAACTCTGATAAAGGGCCAGATTTTGCTGTGAAATTCACAATGGCGCTAAGATGCTACCACAACTTCAGACAAGAGGTCCTCAAGTGATTAGATCCAAGAGTTGTATAACCTGGAAACAGACCCTTCATCCATGCCAGCCAAGCTTCCTAAGCTAAACTAGTCCCACTTGTGTGTGTTTGGCCCATATCCCTCTACACCTTCCCGACCCACTTTTCAAATGTTGCAACTGGATCTGCATCTACCGCTTCCTCCAGCAGTTCATTCCACATACGCACCACCCTCTGTGTGAAAACATTGCTCCTCAGATGCCTTTTAAATCCTAACCCTCTCACTTTAAATCTAAGCCCTGTAAACTTTGAACTCCCCTACCCTGGGGAAAAGGCCTTGGCTGCTCATCTTGTCTGTGCCCCTTATGATTTTACAAACTTCTGTAAGGCCACCCCTGCTAAGCTTACTGCGAACGGGCTCACCCCTAAAGGGTGTCAGTGAATCATATTTCAATAATCAATGTGGTCACCATTAGGTGACTGCTCCATTGGTATCGATTTCATATTTCACAATTGGGTGGGAATTGAACCCATGTCCCAAAGCACTATTACTGCTCTCGGAACTATTAGCCTAGGGACGTGACCACAACATCACCACTTCCCCAACAATAACATAACTTGGAAAGATGGTCCACACACTCTCTTTCCTGGTCATCTGAGAAAATAGACACTCACAGTGCATTAACCAAAGCAATCATTTTGAAATGTGCTTTCTAACTTACCCTCATCACCATCATCCCCAAAGGGGTAAAAAAGTGCGACAGCTAGGTTTATAAATACTGCAAAATTGAATGAAATGGTCCCCCACAGCGATATGTTCTTTGAGAACCAAAACAAGCCTGGGTTATCTGAAAGAAAGAGTCCAAGGTGAGGAGATGTCTTATCCAATAGAATTCTTTCTGCCGAGGCAGAACTGGTGCCATTTTAGACAAAACAATTTTTACAGAGAATTTCCAGCACAGAAACAGGCCATTCAGCTCTTCTTGTGCACTTTGCCATAGATGCTCTGTACGGGCCTCCTCCCACCATAATTCATCTGGCCCTCTTGGCATGTCTTTCTATTCCTTTCTGCCTCATGTACCCACTAACTGCTCTGGCACAGTAACCGTGTATGGTAGATGCTGTCTGTGAGCTGTTTCTTGTGACATATTTTCCTATGCTGAACAGAGGCCATAAATGGGAATGTCTTATAACATTAGCTCGGCTTCTCTCGCTAAACAGACATTGCTGGGCCTGCTTCCAGTGCTCTCCATTTTCATTTCACATCTATGACCACAAATTGTAGATTCCAGAACAAATGTAAATATTGTCTCCAGGATCAAACGCCTTTCAAAACTAAAACAAATTTATTGGGTCAGCAGATCTTCTCCAGAGAGAACAGTCTTTTTTTGATGCTTAAGCCTTACGCGCACTCAGTATACAGGTAAGTACTGGATTGTCCTGGAGACATGCGTGTTTAAGGAGGCTCAAAAGGACAGAGTGGGACAGTGGGTCACTGGGTTTGGCAGAGAAAGGGTAAATGACATTGTTGTCCCATGTTTAATTAAATGGGACTACTTGTGTCCACATCACTGCAGTCCAACAACAGCTGGACTGGCCTAATACAAGCCATAGCAAGTAATCCAGTAAGAATTTAGACATTTAGGAATGGAACAGTAACATCGTTGCACGGAAAGCAGGCTGCCGAATGCATCATAACAAATGCAAGGGTTCATCTCATCAGCACTCTTCCAAATAGGGTTCTAACCACTTACTCATCTTCCATGCTTGGAATGGAATTGGCCACATCAAAGCTTACCCTGATCAGATCATCATTTGCTGTTTACTGTGAAAACTCACAAACAGGACATCTTCGACCCTAAAGCATGCCTGACCTACCCTACCAAGACTAAGCATTACACAAATCACATTTAACATCTTGAGAATCCAAAAAAATTGGCCGATAAATTTAAAAAAACACACACACACACACACACACACACACACACACACACACACAATCAGATTTCAACATAAAGGAGGATAGAGGTTTCTTGTCTAAAGCGAAAATAATTTCTGCTCACACTGTTACGTTTTATACACGAGGCCGATTACGTCTCCAGCTGATATGCAGTGTACCTTTAAGAAGCATGCACATCACTGTATCGGAGCGCATGACCCAAAGGGAGAAAGGACTAAGCCTTCACCTTTTTTTGGAGTCATTTGAAGCATGACATGCTGATGGAAGTGCGCTACTGTTTTAACTGATCAGTTCAGTATTAGCCCCAGTGCCTGTGACTTTAACATACATGCACGTCAGGAACTGTAATAAACACTAACATGTCAGTACCGTGTTAGCCACATCTAGTTCTTGGATTAGATGGAGTTAACATGAGCATTGCCAAAATCAGGTACACATACCATACCAGAAGACAAGAGCTAATTAATAATTCCTCACAAAAGAATGCTTCCCAACTTCCAAGAGCCTGTGCAGACCCAAGCTCAATTACTTACTTTTAATCTTCTTCTGCCAAATCATTTCATTGTAAAGATCCTCGGTTTGCTGAAAGAAATCATTGACTTTGCTGCCCTGCTCGTCTCGCTCCGTGGTGTTAAACACCTTAGTCTTGGACTCGTCTGTGAGATATTCACAGATACTGGGCACAGGGAAGACTATCTTCTCCATGGTCCGGTCATGTCGCACTATCTGAGGAGTGGAAGGCAGAAGCAGGTTAAGAACACTGCCCCAGATTTTCTCCTGTATCAACAAGGACAAAGTGGGCACTGCATTCACCAACTGTGCCGCAACAGCACAGGTTCTGGAACAAGTTACTAAACAACTCACCCCTTCATCTGCAATTTGGACGCACAAAAGCTCATTGTAGGAAAAGTGACTATGAAGTGGTTAGACTGTCCTGAACTGCTGCCCTTACCTGGGGTGCCTGGTCTGATATCCAGGCCTGTATCAGTGAGCTGGGCTTATAACTAGCCTCAAGATTTCCCAGGTAAGTCCCACCGTTCAGAGCAGCGAGAGGTGGGCGGTAAGTGTTAGGTCTTGCGACTGACAGTCTAATCCCAAAAATGAATTTTGAAAGAATGAATCTGTCATTATTCTGTTTGATATTTGCTTGCTTGTGGTCCATTGTGATCCCACTCTTTGGCAATATTAGTCGCAGAAAGTGCTGTTATTTAAAAAGTCAGTTTAGACACAGTTGAATCAGGAGGTCTTCTTTTGATTGAACATTACCAAGACTGCAAGCACGTCATACACGCTGATAGTGAGGGTAATGAATAACCGACTGACAGGGGAGTTTAAAATTGTGACTGTGTGTGGAAGATGCTTTGCTTCCCAATGACTGATTTCTTGAGTGTGCAAATTGCACATTCATTTCGATACACAGTGAATAATTCAATCTGCTGACATTCGGAATCTTATTGGAAATAAACTGACGATCTTTGTTTATTTCAAGTCCAGTAACAAAACGAGCCATACCAACGTCTGTAAGTGTGACAGACGGGAAATTCGAACACACGTAAAGTGTCAGATGGCCTAAGCAATTGGATTGACTGCCGAAATCGGGGCGGTTTGAGAACAAGCTTGTGAGAAGTCATTTTCCCTCAACCCTTAGCAAGGCGTTCCACCACATCCATCACATTTCCTGCACTTACGCTCTCTCACTTACCCACCTTCACTGTCAGGCTTTCCATCTTCTCATCTTCCACGACATCACTCTCTGTACTCCGAGTCATACAGCATGGAAACAGACCCTTCAGTCCAACTCCACCAATCCTGCCTGATATCCCACTCTGACAAAGTCCCGTTTGCCAGCATTCGGCCCATATCCCTCTAAACCCTTCCTATTCATATACCCCACCTCTTCCCCTGGCAGCTCATTCCATACACACACCACCCTCTGTGTGAAAAAGTTACCCCTCAGGTCCCTTTTAAATCTTTCCCCTCTCACCTTGAACCCACATACTCTAGTTTTGGACTCCCCTACCCTGGGAGGATGACCTTGGCTGTTCAGCCTATCCATGCCCCCCATGATTTTATCAACCTCTATAAAAGGTCACCCCTCAGCTTCCTACACTTCAGTGAAAACAACCCCAGCCTATTCACCGTCTCCTGATAATTCAAGCGCTCCAGTTCCAGCAACATCCTTGTAAATGTTTTCTGCACGCTCTTAAGTTTACTAACATCTGTGTCACAGAAGGGCGAACTAGAATTGTACACAGTATTCTAAAAGTGGCCTGCCTAATATCCTGTACAGCCACAACATAAACTCCCAACTCCTGTGCTCAATGCTCTGACCAGTAAATGCAAGCATACCAAACGCTGTCTTCACTGCCCTGTCTACCTGCACTTTCAAGGAGCTATGAGCCTGTAATGCAGTGGATCATTTACTGTGACTTCCAGCTCCTCCAGTTTGGCATCATGACCAAATATACCTTACACAGTGGACAATGAGAAAGGTCATCTCAGTGTACAACAGTACCTTGGTTACATGGGACAGTGGGTTGAAGAGTGGTGGATGGGGCTTAAATTTAGGTAAAACTTCTTTCCCCCACGACAGTTCCCTTTGGCTCTGGCCTTCAATGTGCCCCGGTTTCCACTTTGTCCCTCCCTCCATCACGTCCTTCACCCACTTCATCGCCGCACACAACTGATCACGCTTTAAACGTTCTGATCAAAGGTCACATTAATTCCATTTCCCTCTCCGAGGATGCTGCGTGGTGTGTATTTAAATAAAAAGGGGAGGGGGCTCCTTCGACAGCAAGTTCTTGTGTAGATGGCATGTTAGTGAACTATTATAAAAAGAGCAGTCAGTATTTCCTGTCCCCCTCATGTACAGTTTCACCTCCCACATCACAATTCAGGGATCCAGGTTCGATTCTAGCCTCTGGGTGACTGACTGTTCATGTTAAAGAAAGTGGTCTGACAAATTGTAGCAAGTGACAAGTATAGTTGGACACTAGCACTATATTCAATACCTGGCTTTCTACATGGAAGCTGGTTAAGTAAAGGTTATCAATGGTAATGAGCTTACAGGAATCTGGGATGAACACTTTTCCGCATTTTTTTTAAGCACATGCAAAATGTCCTCAGCCACTTCGGGGTTAGTGGTGTACAAAGTACAGACCCTATGCCAGAAGACAGGGGAGATCCGCGTACAGTATTGGACTCCTTATTTTCAGAAGAATGCATACTTGCTGGACACAGTCCAGAGAAGATGTACAATCTGAAATGAGAGGGTTGTCTCAGGTGGAAAGGTTAGGTGGACTGGGCTGGCAGCTGCTGGAGTTTCAGAGAGTGAGAGGCTACTTGATTGCAACGTACAAAATCCTGACAGAGCTTTCTGGGAAAAGATCATCGTATTGGGAAGAGAATTTATAACTAGGGGGTCACTGATCACCAATAAGGGCGTCGTCCACAGAAGACAGAAGTAATATCCTTTCTGAGAAGCTTGAGTGTATTTGGAAGTCTCTTCCCCCAAAGGCAACGAAAGCAGAGACTTTGAATATTTTTAAGGCAAAGGTGGATGGGTTCTTGATCACTTTTCACCCAAATCCTCCCACCCCACCGATCGCGGTGAAAGGCATTACAGGCCGGATGGGGCAAATGAGCTAATCCTGTCCCTAATTCTTTAGGTGGAGCAACAAAAGACTTGATAGATAATTGAGCAAGGTCGTAAAGCTTGGAGGGACATTGAGAGTCGAATCCAACAGCTCAATACTCAAATGGTACGGCAGGCTAAGAACTGGGCCTACAAATAGATCTGGAACCAAAATCCAGTTTTGGTGAGCGTGATACTATCACCAATTGTTGCTGGATCACCAGCGTCCTTCCTGGAAGGGAAGTGCCGTCCTTATCCAGTCTGGGCTACACGCAACTCCAGATCCACAGCATCGCAGCCGACTCACGACCGTCCCCTGAAATGCCTGGCAGGCCACTGGGCCTCCAGAGAGGCCTTGCAAGTGACGTCCACACGCCAAGGAAAAATTCTGACAGGGCATTTCTACATGGTGGAGCCCTCCTGTCAATATATCAGAAACATCCTTTAAAACAAAACATGGGGGAAAAGAAACAGTTAGGCCACCAATCTCCCACTCCCCCCACCCTGACCATGGCTAGGCCCAAAGATTCTACTGCATTTATCAGCCAGCAGCAAGGTTGGGGATTCAAGTCTCACTCCACAAACTCAAGTAACTGCTTCTGATTAACACTTCACAGAGTAGCTACTGTGTAAAGAGAGGCCTTTCGGGCCATCGAGAGTGCACCAGCCCTCCAGAGATCATCCAACCCAGACTCAGACCCACCCAAACCCACAGTACCCCGCTGGCCAATCCACCCTAGCCTGCAAACCTTTGGGCTGTGGTAAGAAGCCCACAGGGAGAATGTGTAAACACTACACAGTCAGTCACCCAGAGGCTAGAATCGAACCTGGGTCCCTGAAGCTGCAAGGTAGCAGCAGAGTACTCCTGAAGGAGGGCAGCACTTTCAGAGGAGTTACCTCTTGGATGAGACATTCACAGAAGGCCCTGTCAGATTAACACAAAGCCTGAAGAGCAGGGTAGCTGTTCCTCGTGACCTGCCCAATATTTATTTCCCATTTCCCACTTCCCCCCCAACTCGCCCCGATTCTCTGGCCATTGCTGTTTTGCGAGCAAGTTAACCGTTAGATTCCCAATATGGCAGCAACATTACTTCAAAAGCGTTTCACTGGCTACGGGAATATTTTCAGATCATGAAAACTGCTGAACACCTGCAAATTGTTTGTTAGTAATTTTTGAGAATTCTTCCCGTTTGAAGTTGGTACATAGTTTACGGCGGAAGCTATTAAAATAATGAGCCATGAAAGCCTGAGAGTACCATTAAATGTAACGGAGGGAAATGCTGTAAATAATGCCTCCTCAACAGAGCAGTGGATGCTCCTGGCTGTTTTTTTTGTCTTGTCAGCATAATGAGTAAAGCTTTCTTTCAGAGCGTCTGACAGTGAGATCAGAATGCTCTCTCAGAGCTAATGGGAATTGCAAAGAACAAAAAGAACGGAGAGCAAAAAAAACAAAAGAAAATTACAGCACAGGAACAGGCCCTTCGGCCCTCCAACCCTGAGCCAATCGAGATCCTCTATCTAAGCCTATCATCTATTTTCTAAGGGTCTGTATTCCTTTGCTCCCTGCCCATCCATGTACCTGTCCAGATACATCTTAAAAGATACTAACGTGCCTGCGTCTACCACCTCCGCTGGCAATGCGTTCCAGGAACCCACTACCCTCTGTGTAAAGAACTTTCCACGCATATCTCCCTTAAACTTTCCTCCTCTCACTTTGAACTCATGACCCCTAGTAATTGAGTCCCCCACTCTGGGAAAAAGCTTCTTTCTGTTCACCTTGTCTATACCCCTCATGATTTTGTAGACCTCAATCAGGTCCCCCCCCTCAATCTCCATCTTTCTAATGAAAATAATCCTAATCTACTCAACCTCTCTTCATAGCTAGCGCCCTCCATACCAGGCAATGTCCTGGTGAACCTCCTCTGCACCCTCTCCAAAGCATCCACATCCTTTTGGTTAATGTGGCGACCAGAACTGTAGGCAATATTCCAAATGTGGCCGAACCAAAGTCCTATACAACTGCAACATGACCTGCCAACTCGAGTACTCGATAACTGTCCAATGAAGGAAAGCATGTCCTATGCCTTCTTGACCACTCTACTGACCTGCGTGGCCACCTTCAGGGAACAATGGACTTGAACACCCAGATCTCTCAGTACATCAATTTTCCCCAGGACTTTTCCATTTACTGTGTAGTTCGCTCTTGAATTAGATCTTCTAAAATGCATCACCTTGCATTTGCAATTTCGAAACAAGTGCTAGGCCCATTTCCAGATGTGGAACTGTTGTCACTAGAATGTTAACTTCTGGGACCTGTGCAGTTTATGCGAATACTAAATGTATTGACCTGGCACAGCAGATGTTTGAATCTGACCCTGGCAAGCAGCTCAACAAAGAGAAGCATTGGTACAAAGGAATTTTGAGAGAAGGCAATAATCTTTTAAACTGGAGTCTCAGAGGTTCACAAATCCATTGAGTTTCAGAAACAGTCACAATGTACACCTGAAGTAGGTGGGATTTACTCTTTAACAGTAGTGCCCAAGTGACATTGCCAGAGAGTTATTCCTCTGGCAATGTGCAACGAAGTGAACAGTTTCTACTTGTTGCTAACACTACTTCAGAGAACAGTTATATACACGCACACGGCATGTGCACAGTAGCATGAAAAGAAATTTCTAGGATCATAGTAATGCTCGCCACAGGATGAGGCCATTCAGCCCTCGGTCTCTACGTTTGTTCTTTGAAAGTTTCCCAATTAGCCCAAATGCAATCTTCTCTTGCTCAAGTAAATGTCCCTTTCAAATGTTATTGCTGAATCTGCTTCCACTCCATCCAAACTCACTGGGCAAAACCATACCTAATTGTGCTCTGGCTCCTTTTCTAATCTGTCCTCTGGTGACTGATGCTGCTGCAATTGAAATGGTTCCTCTGAAAGTTTCCTATCAAAACCCTGTACCTGGTTGTAAATGTATCACTGGTCTCGTGCTGGTCTCTGCTCAGAGGAGAAAATCTCCAGTTGCTTCAACCAACCAAACTCAGTCATCCCAAGTACCATTCAAAGCAAAATGCCTCCAAACCTACTCCAGCACTTGGACACCCTCCTGAAAGTGAAATTTGGAACTGGGCATCAAACTGCAGCTGCACCTAAACAATGTTGCAGAGTTGGTTTGGCTCAAAGCGCTAACCTCACTGTTCCTGGGATTCTTCATAATACCTCTCCTCAATCATCAAACCATGGATCATCTCTCTCTCTCTCTCTCTCTGATAGATCTAAATGCTTTTGCAGTCAATGCAACCCTACATTTACTTTATTTACGACATTTTCTCGTCAACTGCAGATTTCAAAATTGTTAATCTGTACCATTTGTGACTCCTCAGATATTGAAGCAGCCCAAGCCAAATACAGCCAGGACAGTATCCAGGCTTGGGCTGACATGTGGCAAGAGACATTTGTGCCACACAAATGCCAGGCTACGACCATCTCCAGTAGGAGGGAATGTAACCAGTACCCTTTGACATTCAATGGTGTTACCATCACTGAATCCCCCTCTATCAACATCCTAGGGGGCATCATTGACCAGAAACATAAATGGATATAAACACAGTGGCCACAAGAATTCTGCAGCGAGTAACTCACCTCCTGACTCCCCAAAGCCTGGTTCACCATCTACAAGACACAAGTCAGGAGTGTGATGGAATACTCCCCACTTGCCTGAATGAGTGCAACTCCAACAACACTCAAGAAGCTCGACACCACCCAGGACCAAGCAGCCGCTTGATTGGCACCACATCCTCGAACATCCACTCCCTCCACCACCACCAATGCTCAGTAGCGGCAGTGTGCGCTGTCTACAAGGCAAACTGTAGAAATTGTCCAAAGATCCCTCAGATAGCACTTTCCAAGGCCACAACCACTTCCATCGAAAAGGACAAGGGCAGCAGATACACAGGAACACCATCCACTGTCAGTGCCCCTCCAGGCCACTCACCATCCTGCCTTGGAAATATATCGCCGCTGCTTCACTGTCCCTGGGTCAAAATCCCGGAATTCCCTCCCTAATGGCATTGTGGGTCAACCCACAGCACACGGGCTGCAGCGATTCAAGGCGGCAGCTCACTCCCTCCTTCAAGGGGCAACTAGGGATGGGCAATAAATGCTGGACCCAGCCAGATACCCACATCGCACGACTGAATTAAAAAAAAACCCAAGTCCAGTTCTTTAAACTATATCCTATATTGCAATAAGAAGATAAATATTTTTGAACAGAATGCAAGTCCACACTTTCAGGTGAGAGCTTTAAGTCAGCCACAGCCCATGAAATACTCACGCCACTAATTATTAGCTCCCTGTGTTTACACAATCAATCCACACCCACTGAAGCTTTATCTGTCTCTGTGCCCTCTTTCCAATAGATCTCAGATATCCCATACAGCTGATTACTGGCAAAACCTCCAAACCCTTTGAACTCACTCCAGTTTCCAATCTGAAGCATGCCTGAAGGAACAGCAGCATTTCTGAGCTTCATGATTTAAGATTTTCCCCTATTCCCTGATTAAACAATTTCTTGCCTTCGACTGGAGCTCATCTAAAACTCTTGGTGCCTATGTCCTCACTTGCATCAGGTTACCTTTCACCTACAACCTCCGCTGCTTCCAAACCTACTTTGGTGCCCAGATATGCGACAGCTCGAATTTGAAATCGAAGAACTTTTAAAAATCTCCACGCTCTTGCCCCTTCCTATCTCTGCCATCTCTTCCAATCCCGAGACCCTCCGATATATCAGCACTCCTCCAACTCCAGCCCCTTGAGTCTCCCTAATGCGGCAATTTCACGCCGAGTGCCCGCACGCAAATGGAGCAAGTCGGTATTCTGTGAAATTGCTAACATTTAAGTAACAGAGAGCTCCCAACATTAATGTTTTGGAGCAGCTTAGTTACATTCAAATCAGCCTCCCATGTGGGAGACAAGGATTTCACCCACAAACAGCTGGTTGAGAGTTGGATCGCAATAATGGTCAGCATACCTCAATCTGTGCGGTGTGATTCGCGTAATATGTTAAGGATTCACTGCCTTTGTCCTGTGGCTTAGAACATAGCTTCAGTTCCTGTTGTAGCAGCTTGTTGTGCTGTGAAAGCTGGAAAGAGAAAAAACATACAAAACAATATCAGCACCTTGCGTAAATCAACGTCAGACACATTATTACACTTGAAGCTGACCATTCTGTCCCTTGTGTCTGCATGAGAACTCATGCCATTCTGCCGCCTCCTCACCATCACCCTGAAAATACTTCCTTCCCTCCTAATAACCTGATTTCCTATGTCTAAACGAGATTGAGAGGTGGCTGATTACACATACGGCAAAAACGTGCTATATTTTGATCACACAAGCATGTTGCCTGCTCCACTCTTGGCTGGCGGTTCACCGTAATGCTGAGGGAGTGCTACATGGGTGGGGAACCCACCTCACGCATAAAGTCTTATGGTTCTACTCTCCAGTTCGACAAGGCCCTTGCCTTGAAATTCCAAGCCTTATCTGTCAACTTAACTGAATATAAAAAGGGCTCATGGGAGGAAGAGGAGCTGGGAGAGTACTCCTGATATTCTGGCCGTCACTCCTCCTTCAAAGAAACCCAATCAAACCAGCTGAGTTGGTTAGCCACTTCTTTGCTGATTGTGGGACCTTACTGTACATAATCCAGCAGCTGCATTTCCGTACTGAAGAACAGAGGGTGCACCTCAAAGGGGCTTCCTAGCTGGCTGCGGAATGATTTGAGCTGTCTTGGGATGTAACAGACGCGACAGCACAGCATCCAAGCGGTGTTGGTGAAGCCCCGGGGATGTGTCTAAGCAAACAATCCCCAGGATGTGGGGATTCCTTCTCACCACAACCATGGATGGAGACACCAGGACGTGGCAGTGAAGCTGCTGGAAGATCATTAAAAAAAAAGAAACGTGATCACCAATATTCCCCAGGGAAGGAAACCTGCCACTCTGGTGCCAGAATCAGGCTCAAAGGCTTTTCAATGTTTGCAGAATTTGCAAACAAGTCACTCAGGTATATCGACTTGCTCCCAGAAATTATTCAACATGGTTCACTGCAGTCTCCTAGGGAAACAAGGGACAGGCAGTAAATGGCAATCTTATTAGCGATGCCCAGCTCCCAAGGAGGAATTTAAAAATCTGATGAAATAATAATCTTTGTACAGGAAGAGGATCTCACTGCTCCTTAGAATCAGAAAATTGAGTCTTGTCATTGTCCTGAAGGCCAGCATTATTTACAATAGCAAATGCTGTTGCTAATCTTCTAACTTTGAGCTCAGGATTTTCATAAAAAATAAACATGCAATAAGCACCGAGGTAATGGAATGGCAAACCGTTACTCAACAGAGAAACAGAACTCCAAGAGAAAACAACTGCTTAAATGCATTTTTGCAATGCAATCAAAAGCCACTAGAACAACATGAAGTATAAAAGCCAGCCAGATATTAATACTGTGCAGGTGAGAAGCAAGGACATGTCTGCATTAAGCCTTCCTGATGCTTTGCACTAAATTGCTATGATACTAAAAAAAAATGCCGTGCCACCTCTCACTTGTATTATCAATGTGCAACCGAGCTCTGGTCCAGAGACTCCATCAAAGATTCCAGCCAACTCTCCAGTGCACTGCAGCAGGACCTCAGCCGGTCACAGGAGACTGACATTAAGATGTGACATTAAACTGAGTCTCTGCCTACCCTCTCAGAGGAGAGAGAGGGAGATGTGCATTTATATAGCACCTTTCAGGACCACAAGATGTCCCAATGGCTGATGAAATTAAGTCATTATTATCATATAAATGAGATGCAAGGGATAATTCCTTCACTCTTCCTCAATACAGTGTCAGTGGAAGATTTAGAATCACTACAGTGTGGAAAGAGGCCATTCGGCCCATCTGCACTGACCCTCCGAAGAGCATCCACTCAGACCCAGCCCATCCTCTAATCCTGTATTTTCCATGGCTAATCCACCTAGCCTGCACACCTTTGGACTGTGGAAGGAAACCTGAGCCCCCGGGGGAAACCCACACAGGCACAGGGAGAAGATGTAAATCCATACAGACAGACAGTCACCTGAGAGAGGAATTGAACTGGGTCCCTGGTGCTACAAGACAGCAGTGCTGGCCACTGAACACTGTCACCCATTTAAATTATTCTGAGATCACAGGGTCTTGTCTTAACAAGGTGTCTGAACGATGGATATGAAAAGGTTGTTATAAAGACTCCTCTGATTGAAGGTCATGGATTTCTCCTAGTGCTTAGGTCAACATTAACACTAAACCAACACATAAAGCTAATTCAAATCAATAGTGCAGGAGAAACTCAGCAGGATCTGAAGAAAGAAACAGAGTTAATGCTTCAAGTCTGACTTCACTCTTCTTCGGAACCGGAGACTACTATTGAACTCAAAACTCTGTTCCTCTCCCCACAACGGCTGCCAGACCTGCTGAGTTTCTCCAGCACTTTCTGTTTTTAATTCCTGAAACCAATTAAACAACTAGTCGGTTGTTGTCTGCAGGCTAGCTGGCATGGTTCCTACAGTACAAGGACGTCTGCATTATTTCAGTAGCTGAGAGGGTTGTGGGGTGTTGCATTATATACATTTGTTTACAGAAGTGCCCAGTCCATGAAAGACAAGAGCTGGGTGTTTGATATCCATTATGGAGAAATGTGCAGAAAGACCTTCCGTTTCATTTGATACAACCCAAAATTTTCGAAGGGATACATGGTTGAGGAAGATTCAGCTGCAAATGTTTCTAATATATCAACATACCTGATGAGCTAAAATATAAATATTATGGCCAACATCCTTTGGTGAGATACAGTCCTCTGAAGTCTCGCCATTATCAACCTCCTCACCTTGATTGTAAGCATTCTTTATAACATCAACCTTCAAAAGAAAAGATATTCAGCTGTGCACAGCGAGAAAGGTCCTTAAGGCCGTGCATGTTAGTGTACAGGAAGATGTACTGTTATAAAACTGCGTCATGCTATGCAGCTCTGGGCACAATGTAAAGTGTGTGCTTCAGCCAAGAAGTGGGCACAGATCAGGCTGGGAAGCATGGCTAATTTCTGAGGGTGCAACTCAACAAATTTGGGGCAAGGCCCAGATGGCCAAGGTCCCAATGTGCTGGTGTTGGAAACATTTCCAATAAGGAGCTCCCCAACCACCATATCTAATTCATTGTTTTGTGAGGTGTGGACATCACTGGCAAGGGTGGCATCTCTTGAACGGAGTGGTATTTCCGAGGGCAGTTAAGAGCCTGTCACGCTGCCCAGTGTGTAAAGTCACATGGAAGCCAGACTGAGTAAAGGCTAACAGATTCGTAATTTTATTCTGAGGAATTGTCATCTAGACTCAAAATGTTAGCTCGCTCTCTTCCCCATGGATGCTGCCTGACCCGCTGAGATTTCTGAGTAAAGGTATTCAATTTATACAATTATCCATGATAGGTTTTCATTTGCTCATGGTATGTTGTGGGCAAGTCAGCATTTATGGCCCAGAGGGCAGTTATGAGTCAATAACATTACAGTGGGTCTGGAGTCATACATTGGCCAGACCAGGTTAAGAAAGCAGTTTCCTTCCACAGAGCACATCAGTGAACCGGGTGGGCTTTTACAATAATTAAATGCTCACCTGTTTGTTTGCTAGCTGAGCCAGTTGTTCTGTGGTGTGCAGAGGTTTCGTTACCATTCTAGGCAACATCATCCGTGCTACCCCAAATCGAAGCATTAGTATTCTGCTCTGTTCAGAACGTATATGATCCTCTGGTGTGGTGGATCTTGTCACTTCCAGTTCTGTTGTCGCAGCGGTCTGTATACAGGGTCTATTTCTACGTGCTTGTTAGCTTCCCACGTCGAGTATCAGGCCTCCAGAAATTCCCGTGCATGCCTGGTGTCCCAGTATGGTCACTTTAGCCCAGTCAAACTGACCCCATATACAGACTGCTGCTAAAACAAACAACTGGAAATGACAAGACCCACCACACCAGAGGACCACATAAATCCTGAACGGGGCAGAACACCAACACTTTGATTAAAGGTTACACTGATGATATTGCCTAGAATGATAATGAAATATCTGCACACCCTGGAACAAGCAGCTAACAAACAACTGTATCCACAACACAAGCTCCAAATTTTCGCTCAGACCTTTCACTATTATTAGGCTAACTTTTTATTCCAGGTTTTTACTGAATTCAAATTTCACCATCTGCCATGGAATTCAAGCCCCTATCCCCCGAACATTAATGTTGGGTTCTGGATGGCTAGTCCAATGATTTCCCAGGTTTATTAATTGAAACCAAATTCCACCCCAGCAGATGAAATCCAAAACAATCAGTCTTGTGATATCCTTTAAATCTTACGTTGGAAATTGTTTTGAAACAAACAGTTTTAAATGAAAGATGTGACACAAAAAAAGCTTCAGATCTGAACTCATTCACTTAGACACACACACACCCACACAAAATCAGGGCCTCTTATAACCCCTAAGCTGACACAGTCACAAACCCATCTAAATTGATTTACGATGATTGAAGACAAGCAATAATTGGACATTGTCTTTTGAGGGAAAATAGATCTTTGTAAAGCTGTGGTTAGTTGGAGATACAGTGAACAGCACAATGTCAGATGTGGAAGAACTCCAGCATCAGCAGTTCTTACTATCTTTTAAGTTTCTTACCAGTTCTTTTGGTCGCATATTATAGAGAATTCTTTCTGCATTTTCACTGTCGTGTCTGCTTTCCATGATGGCAAGTAAAAGTTTAGAAGCATTGTTCTGTTTTAATACAAACAAATACAAGACATTCATTAAAACAAAAACAGGCGATGCATTACTGGACAAATCAGATCCCAGAATAATATCAGAGATAATGGGAACTGCAGATGCTGGAGATTCCAAGATAATAAAATGTGAGGCTGGATGAACACAGCAGGCCAAGCAGCATCTCAGGAGCACAAAAGCTGACGTTTCGGGCCTAGACCCTTCATCAGAGAGGGGGATGGGGGGAGGGAACTGGAATAAATAGGGAGAGAGGGGGAGGCGGACCGAAGATGGAGAGTAAAGAAGATAGGTGGAGAGGGTGTAGGTGGGGAGGTAGGGAGGGGATAGGTCAGTCCAGGGAAGACGGACAGGTCAAGGAGGTGGGATGAGGTTAGTAGGTAGCTGGGGGTGCGGCTTGGGGTGGGAGGAAGGGATGGGTGAGAGGAAGAACCGGTTAGGGAGGCAGAGACAGGTTGGACTGGTTTTGGGATGCAGTGGGTGGGGGGGAAGAGCTGGGCTGGTTGTGTGGTGCAGTGGGGGGAGGGGATGAACTGGGCTGGTTTAGGGATGCAGTGGGGGAAGGGGAGATCCCCTTCTCCCCTTCTCCCCTTCCCCCACTGCATCCCTAAACCAGCCCAGTTCATCCCCTCCCCCCACTGCACCACACAACCAGCCCAGCTCTTCCCCCCCACCCACTGCATCCCAAAACCAGTCCAACCTGTCTCTGCCTCCCTAACCGGTTCTTCCTCTCACCCATCCCTTCCTCCCACCCCAAGCCGCACCCCCAGCTACCTACTAACCTCATCCCACCTCCTTGACCTGTCCGTCTTCCCTGGACTGACCTATCCCCTCCCTACCTCCCCACCTACACCCTCTCCACCTATCTTCTTTACTCTCCATCTTCGGTCCGCCTCCCCCTCTCTCCCTATTTATTCCAGTTCCCTCCCCCCATCCCCCTCTCTGATGAAGGGTCTAGGCCCGAAACGTCAGCTTTTGTGCTCCTGAGATGCTGCTTGGCCTGCTGTGTTCATCCAGCCTCACATTTTATTATCCCAGAATAATATGCAATGCAATAGATTATTTTTTTCATTGAAACATGGTCGCTCTAAACTGCAGAGTTTCTTTAACAACAGAACAGACATTTCTTAAACAAACGATGAAAGCAAAACTGACAAAACTAAGCTGGAGTTTGAAAGTGCAGTCTGAAAGACCTTAAAACTCACAACAAAACAAAGTCTCATCCCATTTTCTAACACTTTCTAATGTAGAGAAATGACCCTACCGTAACAGATTTTTTTTTCGATTTTCTTAACTGGTTCTTCTCAGTTCTTTACTGTGAACTATAAAGACTTCTTGCATGAATACTCACAAAACTGAGAGCTTAGATGCTCTTAGCTTCTAAAAACCTGCAGATCCACGATAGCACATTCAGCAAATTGGTCATATCGCTAATGAGAATAGCTGAGAGAGAAAGGGAATGGGTGACCAAAAGGCAGAATAAAAAGCAGGAAGGCAGTAGTGTCCCCTGTGGTCATCTCCCTCCAAAACAGGAAGGGCAGGAAAAAGAGTGGAAGGGCTATAGCCACAGGGGATGCTATTGTAAGGGGAGGAGATAGGCGGTTCTATGGTCAAAAACATGGTATGTTGCCTCCCAGGTCCACCGTTCAGAGATGTGTCAGATCGACTGCAGGACATTCCGAAGGGAGAGGGTGAACAACCAGCTGTAATGGTGCATATCAGCCACGTCCCCGAGCTCCCACATTGAGCAAGAGCAGCATAACACGGGTCTGGGATCTCCTGCCATTTTTAGTCTTCAACTCTACTTAGTGCTGCTATAATATCAAATATTAGATAAACGAAATGAAATAAAATTGTACCATGTACACAGATCCTTGAAAGTTGCCACCCAGGTTGACCGGGCTGTTAAGAAGGCATACAGTGTTTTAGCTTTTAATAATAGAGGGATCCAGTTCCGGAACCAAGAGGTTATGCTGCAGCTGTACAAAAAACCCTGGTGCGGCCGCACTTGGAGTATCGTGTACAGTTCTGGTCACCGCATTATAAGAAGGACGTGGAAGCTTTGGAAAGGGTGCAGACGAGATTTACTAGGATGTTGCCTGGTATGGAGGGAAGGTCTTACAAGGAAAGGCTGAGGGGCTTGAGGCTGTTTTCATTAGATAGAAGAAGGCTGAGAGGTGACTTAATTGAAGCATATAAAATAATCAGAGGGTTAGATAGGGTGGACAGTGAGATCCTTTTTCCTGAGATGGTGACGGCAAGCATGATGGGGCATAGTTTTAAATTGAAGGGTGAAAGATACAGGACAGATGTCAGAGGTAGTTTCTTTACTCAGAGAGTAGTAAGGGAATGGAACGCTTTGCCTGCAACGGTAGTAGATTTGCCAACTTTAGGTACATTTAAGTCGTCATTGGATAAGCATATGGACGTACATGGAATAGTGTTGGTTAGATGGGTTTGAGATCGGTATGACAGGTCGACACAACATCGAGGGCCGAAGGGCCTGTACTGTGCTGTAATGTTCTATTTCTACCCAACCACTCCTGCTCTGGAAGTTTCATAAACTAAATTTACTGTACTTGCCCCTAAACTTTACTATTTTCTAGGAGTCAAATTGTACTTACCTCTAACCTCAGTTAGGTCTCCTGCAAATGCCTTAAAATTATTAATTTCCTCTAAAATCAATCTTCAATGACTCTGAGCCAGGAAACATGGGTTCAAGTCCCACCTGCTCCAGAGACATGTAATAACATCTCTGAACAGATCGATTCAAAAGTAGACTTAGTAGAACTGGCTGCAGAATAAATACTAGCTACGGAGGTGGGGAGAATTCACCTGGTTTTCTTTCAAATAATACTATGGCATCCATTATGCCCAATTAAACATCGTTTGATCATAAGCACACCGAAAGGTCCTTATTTATTTCAAGTATGCATACGCTAGATTTGCAAAATAGTTTTTTTTGAGACGTAGTATTTGATATAACAAATGGTTTGTCTGCATCATTCAATACCAACGATCAGAATTGAACACGCAGAAGGCAAACAAAGGCCAAGATATTGTCTCTTTGCAATTTTCCTTCAAATTATTTGAAATGAGTGAATAATCCCCCTCATCAGTTTGACAGAAACAGAATAAATTCTTTATAAAAAGCACCACGTTAACTGAAGGTCTTGACAATCTTACCTTCAGCTGTAAGACAAGGTCAATTCGGTACTTGCTGAGAGGGTTAATGTCATTGAGGATCAGTGCAATAATGATATCAATTCCATTACATTCATGGGTGGTGATGCAAGTCTGTGCGAGACAGAATGAAAAACAGGCTAACTTCATTGTTCAAGGCGTTTACTGCTGAACAGAAGGAGAGGCAAAACTTGGGTGCTGCACAGAATTCTGTATCCTGCAGCTACACAAAAAAAGCTGTACACACTACAGTGTCAACTATGTTGGTCCATGAGCAATTTGCATGAGCCTTTCGAACCTGAAGCTCGACAAGATGTGAAACTGCAACTGAACCACCAAACTGTAATGGTGCAGGAACAGGGCATTCGGCCCATCATGTCTACACTGGCTTTTGAAATTAGCATCAGCACCAAGTGCCAATCTCCTGCTTTTGCCTCATATCACTGAACATTATTTCCCACCCAAACAATCAGCCAATGCCCTGCTGAATGCCCCATTTCTATCTCTTAATCATGTCTTCTGCGCCTTCGGTAAAGACATTTGGCAAAGTATTCATTTAATGCCTCAGTCACACCCCTTCTCCATGTGAAAATTGCCCTTCTAGTTTCTAATCGGTTTTGCTTCTTTGCTGTTTTTCCCTCACTAACCTTTTGTTCGAGTCAATCCTGCCCAGTTCTGCTCTTGCACTGTTGGAGTCTGCTCTTCGCCAAACAGTTTCTCTGCACAGCATTCTCCCACACCATCCGGAACCTTATGATATAGTGATCACTGTCTCCTAAATGTTCCCCATGGACACTTGTTATTTGTAAGAACTAGATCCAACAATGTGTCCTTCCTCATCGGACTTGAGACATACTGCTGTTGGAAACTCTTGTGAGCACAAGGTAGGGCTCACGCCTCTTGGTGTCCAATACATTACCAATATCCCAGTCTATATTAGGGCAATTGAAGTCCCCCATTATAATGATGAGCAAGTTGGCACCTCACTGTAGCTTCCCTGTAGATCTGTTGTTCTACATCCTTCCCACTAGTTAGTGGTCGACAGACTGCATCTAGAAATATAACTGTACCCTTTTTGTTCCTTATCTCCAGCTAAATTGATTCTGGAGTTGAACCCTTGAGATATCCTTTCACCCCAGTGCAGTCCAATAGGACATCATGAGCAATCGGGGTTTGTTTTGCACTGCCCTTAAGTTTTGCTTGAACCTCAGGAGTCAGGTGATCCAGCACCAAACAAAACCACTCCCACACGCGAGGTGTGTAATTCTGAAATCAGTTCAGGGCAGACAGATCACTCAGTAATCCTAGAATCCATGTCAGTCTCCTGCTGCCCTTCTCCAATAATTCCCCTTTACCAATGCTTCTTGAGGTGCTTGGTCTCTGATCTTCCAGTTTCCTAAACCCGAACGATAAAAAAAAGGCAACTGATTTTGCCTAAGTTATCAATATCAGATACTGGGAGTCAGGGGCTGGTTCTAGGTGGAGTTGGAACCTACCCATTGGGAATAGGTTGGGGAATCTTGAATTAGAACTTCCCAACTTGCGTCCTGCACCGGCCCATGGCCCCAGGCTGGCCCTGAAAACACCTGGGGGTATAGTAAGGTACACCGATCCAAAATCTGCTTCTGCCTAAAAAGGGCCTCAGCTGGTTTTAAACTAGGGCCGAAGGAGGATTAGAGGTCCAAAACGCCCACCTCCCTCCACTCAGATCGATGCTGGTCACCAACGACATGGGTGTCCGAGAAGCTGCCTATGTTAATAGCCATCCATAACTCCAGGCTTAACTATGCAGAAAGGCTTCCCCGCTGAGCCTCCCACCCTCAGCTGCCTGTGCCCTAACTCACACCGAGTCAGTCCCCCGTCACCCCTGTGCTTGCTCACCTACAGCAGTCTTACCATTGGAACATTGTGTCAATTAGTTCTGATCCACATTGAGTGGTCAATGGTGTCCACAGGCCAAGTGGTACAATGGTTCAAATGTGACAAATACATGAACGTTGGAAGAGAATCAATTGACGGCACTGATTCCTGGGACCGTACCTGATTCTCGTGGCATGGTCCTTGGCAATACTCGGTCAGTGTCTCCAAAGTCTGGTTCACAAGTGAGACGTTTTTCTCATTAATGTAGAGCCCCAGCAAGCCAAGTCCTCCTGTGGTGCTGCCACAGATACAGTCCAGAAACTGCAGCGTTTCACACACCAAGTTGTAATTGGTTTTGTTGTTTTGGTGCCGGAGAAAATTCTAGATGGACGGCAGACGTGAAAATGATCAAGCAGCAGTAAGAGAAGCAATCAGATCCCACCGATCTCTTCAATAAGAGACATTTCACAGTAATCCATACAAAGAGTCAAGTTAGGGGCAACACTGAGTCAAGACCATTCCACCATTCAATAAGATCTAATACAGGCCTCAAATCCACAATGAAGCCTACCCCCTCATTCCACTGACTCCTTTTCATAGTCAAGGCGGTATCTACCTCTTCCTTAGAATCATTCAATGATCCCACCTCCCCCACTCTCTGGGAGAGAAGGATTCAAAGGCTCACGATCCTCAGAGGTGGCACGGTAGCTCAGTGGTTAGCACTGCAGCCTCACAGCACCAGGGACCCGGGTTCAATTCCAGCCTCGGGTAACTGTCTGTGTGGAGTTTGCACATTCTCCCCGTGTCTGCATGGGTTTCCTCCAGGTGCTCTGGTTTCCTCCCACAGTCCAAAGATGTGCAGGCTAGGTGGATTGGCCATGCTAAACTTCCCCTAGTGTTTAGGGGTGCGTTGGTTATAGGGGGATGGGTCTGGGTCTGGGTGGGATGTTTCAAAGGGCGGTGTGGACTTGTTGGGCCGAAGGGCCTGTTTCCACACTGTAGGGAATCTAGTCTACTTGGGAATCGAGAATCCACCTTAAAAATACATAAAGATTCTGCACCCACTACCTTCTGAGGAAGAAATTCCAAACCGTCAGTGAAGAGCTTCTGAAATAAAAATTCAACTCTCCGCATAAAGTTTGCATTGCGCTTTTTGGGGATAATCATTGAGATTAACTCTTACAAACATAAGCAGAAATGGGTGGAGGACCTTCAGAAGAAGGGCCACTGGACTGGAGACGGTAACTCTGCTTTTTCTCCACAGATGCTGCCAGACCTGCCGAGTCTCTCCAGCAATTTCTGTCAGTGTTTGTTTCAGATCACCAGCGTCCCACTGTGCCTTACTTTGGAGATTAATCCGTAACTGCCCACCAAAGTGATTTAGCCAGTCGATCAGTCACAGTGAAGCTACTAACAGCTGGTTATGTAGAAGGCTTAGTTGTTTTAAATCAATATTCATTTGTGTCAATTTCAAAATGTTGGTACAAGCAGAGTTTGATGTTTAGATTTAGGGATTTAGTGGCTAATGATGAAAAAGAGTACCAAGAAAGATCTTTTCCAATCCTCTAGGTACGTGAACAGAAATCTCAGCGAGAACTTTCAAAGCAGGATTTGGAACAGGAGAACATCATTCAGGTCCCTGTCGCTGCTCACCCTTCAAACTGATGTGCAACTCAAGACCAATGTCACATCTAACCAACAACATACTGCCTAACATTTCCCTTTTTAAGCATGTATGGTGAGAAGCGCAGGGTAGTTTTACTCAGCACAGCCGAGCCAGTTTCCTTTCTCAATGTCCACGTAGGCCTGGAGCGCTCGAGCTGGGCTGGGGGGTGGCCTTACCTGTAGTTCTGTGTTATGGTTCTCACAGAGCAGCTGCAGGAACCGGAGAATAGGCTCCATGATAGCGATCGCAGGGCTCATGACCTCTTCCTCGCTAGACTTCTCCTCCGACACAACGCCCTCACTCCCTACAGGCAGAAGATCAGCCTCGGGATCCATCTCCCTTCTGTACATATAGTAGGCTTTGTACGTGGCAACTGAGGCCTCTGCCAACTGGCCTTTCACTCCCTCCTTAAGGTGGTATGATGGATCCTTCACTAAGAGATATGAAAAGATGGTTTGTTTTGTGACGGGTTGGATGTATAACTCTCTAGAACCTCCTGTTTGCACAACCTGGAGCAGGAACCCAGATTTTAACCTCGGTAACGCGTTAAGATGCTCTTTGTGAAATCTCTAGGGTCCCTCAGATGCCCTGAACTTGGCCTCGATGATGGTCGGGGGAGGGGAAGAGGTTGGGGATGGGAATCAACCAGAGAGTTGGATATCATACCCAGGAGGTGATCCAGGAATATAGTTCCAAAGATGTGGAATTTCAGTGACATGGACAGATGGGAGAAGGCGGAAGATCTTTTCCTGCAGGGAACAGAAGGGAATTTTGATCGAGGTATACAAAAATCCCAAGGGGACCGCACAGAGGTGATAGGGAGAGACCTTTTCCTGTTGGTGCGAGGATTGGGAATAAGAGAGCCTAGATTTAAGGTGATTGGCGAAAAGCAATAGCGACATGAGGAAAATCCTCTTCCCCACGCAGGGGCTGGGATCTGGAACACACAACTGGACTGTGTTGTGGAAGGACAGGGTCGACTGAGGTGGGGGGGGGGGGGGGCGTAGTTAGAAAGATCAGACATTTGTCTGAAAAGTGTACACATGATTACAGGGAGAAGGTGTGGGAATGGCACCAGATGAATTGCTCACCTTGTGATTCAACACGATGGGATTGGATGGCCTCTTTCTAAGCTGTACCCATTGCAAGATGTGGGGTTCATTGCCTGGGCAGCTGGCCACAGTGTGAGCACACTGCAGACTTCTGACCTAAAGGAGCAACCGGTGGTCCTCCTGGAGTCACATCGGCACAGTTTCCACAAACTGTTTAGCTACCCACCTCTCACCCCCTTCACCATCACCACATTGCTGTTAATGGGCATTAATTTAAAAAAAAATTGACACCCTCACCTCCAAACGGACTCCAGGAAAAGACAACGAGAATCAACAGCATAAAGAATTACCTCAGAATCCCAGCACTTTGTGTTTCGAATCACAAATAGTCAGAATGGTGACGGCCAAGGGGAAGGTCATTCAGCCCATCACATCTGTACTGGCTCTCGGCCTGATCAATTCACCTGGTCCCATTTCCCCAGATCCAAACCACACACTGTGTCAAACAATATCACTGTTGCTACTTCTCACCAATTGCTGTAAATCAGTGCCCTCTGCTTCTCAATCCTTTCAGTTGAGAACAATTTCTAATCTGTCTGGACCCCACGTAATTTTGGACACCCCTCTCCTCCTGCGGAGGGACAGTCTCATCTTCTGTTTATCTCTCGGAGCAGGCTAAAACCCTCGATTGCCCATTTCAGATTCATCCTGCAACAAAGCAGGCTGCTTCCGAACCTCAAAGTCCATGGCTGGGGAGAAGCCAGCTGGAAAGGAGACAGTAGTGAGGCCTTGCCTATCTCATTGCTCACTGTCTTGCTGCCTCATGGTAGATCAAAAGACAGCAGCTGTAATCACGATCCATTGTCTTGTGTTATTTTACTGCAGTTACAGTTCCAGATTATATCACAATGCTCTCCCCGCAACGGTACAGTGATAATTCAATGTATATTTGGTGATTTGACCTTCCTTACTTTCATGAGAAAAGACAATTGTAGTAAAATGGGCCCATTTCTCCATTTTTAAAGCCTTCTTTTTAAAAAGAAGGCTGTAGATTAAAAAGATACAGAACTGCAGGCAATTTGGTTTCTGCAGTTTGAAACAGATGGGGAGGACATGGAGGAGGGTGGGATCTGTACTGCACTCTGATCAAGCAGCTGTCTGCAGTGGATGTGGGGGTTGAGGTAAATCGCACACTGTGGCCCACTATATGATCCATAGCAATGTCCCAATCCTCTCCTGCTGCTCCTTCCATTCTGCAAAGAGTGCTTTCCCCCTTGGTTGGTATAACTCTCTTCTTAATAGTCTCCCCTCCTTCCCCCAACCCTGGCTTCCAGTTCTTTCTAGGGCCCCATGACAGCTCTGCATGGACACTTTCATATTTGCCCAAGATGGCAGGCAGGGTCTTTAGTATCTGCCCTGAAAGACCATCTCATACACAGACGCGGGTGAGGAAACCCTCAGGTCAGAAAAAGAGGAACCTTCGGCCCACCCCTTCTGTGCCAGTCAAGCACAAGCAGCTAACTATTAGTGTATTAATCCAGAACCTCTCTACCGTCACACCAACCTTATCCAAGTGTTAGAACAATGCCAATCTCAGATTCCAGGCTCAGTGACTCCCCCGTATCCCAACCCCAAAATGGGGTTCAGTCTGTGCCCCATCACTATGGAAACACAGTTACCTCTTCTCCTGTTGATGGGTGTCACAACATCATAATCGTCCTCCCTCTTCTTACAGCTCAGGTCATTGGTGTTAACACAGACGGTTGCCCTTATTTCCTGTTGGGCCAGTTTCATGCGATCGTACAAAACTTTGAAGAACTTCTCTGACTTCTTTAGCATGTTGAGTTGCCGGTGGAATGAAAACTAAGATTGGAAAACAGATGGATTAGCAGTGGGTGGGCGGGTTGGGCACGGCTTGGCATCGTAACTCTGGGAATCAGCGGCCGTGCCTTACCTGGATCTGGGTGTTCCCTCCTTCGAGCAATGCGATGCCCAGCATGATGCTCTCTTCGAAGATGCTGGAGTTCTTGGTGTTGGTGATGAGGTCAGTGACCAACTCCGAGGCCCCAGCTTGGTCAAGGTGACACTGGATCTCAAACACAGAGGTCCTACACTTGTCCGAATCTAATGAGCTGCCACCTGCAAAAACAATGCAACTGAATGCATTCACATTTGGACTCTTCATTTTGTGGTCGAGGTATGGTGGAGGGAGGCCAATCAGTTCATTGAGTCTCCCCATGGGCACTTTCCCCTAAGTTTCATTTCCTCACCTGCTCCCTGTACTACCTCCCTTTTCTGAGTTTTCTAAAGGAAGACCTATATATGTGCGTCTTCCAACAAGTTGAATGTTCATCCCAGTTCATGTTGAATACTGTGTGGAACAACTAATTACTTTTCTTTAAACTGTGGCAGATTGACAGCAGCTAGATCTCCTCCCACTCCCCAGCACAAGGGACTGACATATCACCCACCCACAATGCTGCCTGGCCTCCAGTGTCTGAATCCACTGATGGTGTGGTGACTTCTACATATTTTAGAGTTAAACTTTCTTCCCACTCTTTGTACACGTGCACCCCCCCACCCCCCAAACCATGCCAATCCAGACGAGAACCTTGACCTCATTCCTAGCTCACGGGATGACTCCCTGCTCTCTAAGTCCAAAGCCTTCCATGTGCCCCTTTACGCGCTGGTGATGCAGTGTGGTACTGAGGGAGGGCTACACTGCCAGAAGTGCTGTTTCAGAGGTGACTTCATACTGAGGCTCTGAGCTCCCCTTCAGGCAAACAGGGCCAGCACACCAATTCAAAGAAAAACTGGTGATCTGCTGAGGAGCCATCCCTCAAATTAACATCACCGGAAACACATTTTCAGCAAGTTCTCTTACCCTGGCAGCTGCAGGACCTTGCTGTGGACAAACTAGCAACTGCATTTCTTGCAGTGTGCCAGTGACCTTGTTCAAAAAACACAAACAGCCCATTAAGCCCTTTGGCCTGTCTTAATCAACCAGTTCTTTTTTAATTCAAGGGATGAGGATGTCGCTGGCCAGGCAGCATTTATTGCCCATCCCTAATTGCCCAGAGGGCAGTACACGGTCAACCACACTGCTGTGGGTCTGGAGTCAAATCTAGGCCAGACCAAGTAAGGATGGCAGATTTCCTTCCCTAAAGGGCATTAGTGATCCAAGTGTTTTTTTTAAAAGCAATAATTGACAGTCATTACGCGATCATCATTAAGTTCACCTTTTATTGAAATCAGATTGCACCATCTGTCACAGTGAGGTCTGAAGCATGACCCCAGAACATTTGCCTTGGGGATCTGGATTACTAGTCCAGGGACGTAACCAGTAGGCCGCACGCTCCCCATTTCTCACACCTCCAACTCAAACCTGTACTTTACTGCCCCAGGAGGCAAAGTACAGCCACTGCACCACAGATTCCCCGCTATGTAAATCCTAAATCTTTCTTTGCTTTGAGTTTCCTGATAGGCACAGGCTGCAGGATACAGGCTGCATCAGACCACTGGACAATAGTCACAGCAAAAACAAAATGCTTAGAAAAGTTTACTATTTCAAAAATAAAACCAAACTCAAAACGGTTTTACGGTGAGCCAAGAGTCCTGGATCGAACTCCCACCTCCTCTTCTGTGAATGGCGTGGCGGCAGCTATTAGCTTTTACTGAGAGGGCAGACGGAGACCCGGTTTGACACCTCTGCCAAGAAGCAGCACTTTTGCCAGTGCAGCCCTCCCTCAACGCTGCCCTGACAGAGTCAAGCCTGACTTCAAGCTTCAGTACATGGTGTGTCGGGGCTTGAACCCTCGACCTTTGATTCACAAGGACTGCCCATTGATTTGGTTTCGCAGGAAAACAAGAACATAAATGCAAGCAGAGATCAATTTCTTGCTTTTACGTTTGCCTGCATCTAAACCTACTTCTATTATTTCCAACACTATCCTTTGATGATGTGTCTTGTATTTACCTCCAGGCTGCGTAGACTTGGAGTAAACTGCTGTTAATGGGGGATTAATGCTGCCGCTGTGTCCATCTCCTTTATAGGCACTCCGAAGGTTCCCAAAGTAGCGATTCAGAAGGATCTTTCTTAAAACTGTGCCCTTTAAAAGAACGGATTAAAATAAACAGAAACCTCTGAAGAAAAAGCGCTTTAAAGTTTAGGGTGTGGAACCACTGCTCATGAAGGATAATTCCTCCTTCTGTCAATGATGCTGTGACACAAAGGGGTTTGTTCTTCATGTATAAACTATCACTCAATTCTGAGCACGCCAAACAGGGACAGCATTATCAAATTAACAATTCACAGATTAAAAACAGACCATGCTGCAATACCTCAGCAGTTCTAGCAGTTTCTGTGGACAGAGAGACAGAGTTAATGTCTCGAGTCCAGCCTGACACTTCCTCAGAACAAAGATTCCATGAAGTTCGCCTTTTTACAGAGCTCCATGCATTCACTGGCTGCTGGATAAGGGTCTAGGCCTGAAACGTCAGCCTTCCTGCTCCTCTGATGCTGCTTGGCCTGCTGTGTTCATCCAGCTCTGCACCTTGTCGTCTCCAAACTCCCTCCCCCAGCAGCATTGCATCTCTCTGTGAGCTCAGTTAGAACTGGCCCTGCATTTCTCTCTGTTTCCAAACCCAACAGGGTATCTCAAGCTGTGGATGGAAGGGGGGAGCTAATCAATCAAAGTTCTGAACAATGAATATTGCACCTTCACATTTAACCCAGTCACTGGCGACACTAAATGTGGTCTCTAGCCTGCATAAACTGGGAGGGGAAAAGCATTTTGCAAGGGGGAGGGTGGCGAACCGACCAGTGCGGAGGCACATCCCTTGGGAAATACCCCAAGCAGGTTCTCTCCCTCAGCCAAGTATCTATCCTGGCAAGGAAACTGTGCCAGTTAAGTTTATGAAAATAGACCTTGCCTGCAACATGGAAGGCTCACGGCAGACAACATGCCCGACTGACGTCTTTAAATTGATGATCTTGGCAGAAAAGCTAATTTCCTCCAGTGGCCAAGTTCAGAGAAAGAAGGCGAAACTTAAAGTGACAGCAAAGGTTATCTGGGGGTCATTGAGTTGGACA
The DNA here is from genome assembly GCF_030684315.1 of Stegostoma tigrinum. Taxonomy (NCBI): domain Eukaryota; kingdom Metazoa; phylum Chordata; class Chondrichthyes; order Orectolobiformes; family Stegostomatidae; genus Stegostoma; species Stegostoma tigrinum. The sequence continues at coordinate 48,948,810 of NC_081378.1, forward strand.
GCATAGACCTTTGGTCTAACTCGTCTGTGCCAACCAGATATCCCAAATTAATCTCACCCCATTGGCCAGCATTTGGTCCATATCCCTCTAAACCCTTCCTATTCACGTACCCATCCAGATGCCTTTTAAATGCTGTGATTGTACCCATCTCCACACTTTCACTGGCAGCTCATTCCACACACGCACCATCTTCTGCGTGAAAACGTTGCCCCATAGGTCCCTTTTATCTCTCCCTTCTGACCTGAAACCTATGCTCTCTAGTTTTGTACTCCCCTACTCTGGGAACCTTGGCTATTCACCCTATCCATGGCCCTCATGATTTTATAAACCTCTACATGATCAGCCCTCAGCCTCTGATGCTCCAGGGAAAATAGCCTCAGCCTATTCAGCCTCTCCCTATAGCTCAAACCCTCCAACCCCAACAACATCCTAATAAATCTTTTCTGAACCCTTTCAAGTTTCACAACATCCTTCCTGTAGCATGAGACCTCAGGAAGCACTTTTCTCACTCCAAAATATAGTTTAAAAATCTGGGAAAATTTAAATACTCTTCTTGGGCACACTGGAGGCTTCCAGTGCTGAGCATCCCATTGGGAGCTGAAACTGAGCAATGCAATGGGGCTGACATGGAGGGCTGTAGGTTTGGTTAACTGTAAGAATGGAACGTCTGGGAATCTAAGGGAGTGTTATTTGCTGACAGTGTACAGGATTCCCCTAGCATTCAAAATCGCCCATTTCTTGTGATAACTTCAGGACAATCAAGTGATGTAATCATGAAATCTAATTATGTCAATACAGTTAAAATGCTAATAATCCAGAGTAATTAACTTTTTTTTCTATTTTTGTGCTTTGTAAAATTGAGAACTGAAATGAGAATAGAGCGGTTTTAAAAATCAAAGATGGTTGGGGGATTGCTTGGTAGCAAATAACCAAAAGCTGTTTTGATTCAGGTTTTGGAAACTGTGACCAACGATTTTTTTTCCAAACAGTAGAAGTAACTAGGGACATGGATGAACAGGTGAAATAGGGCTGGAGGTACAGATTCCGAAGCATGGGGTCGAATTGATTCAGTTAGGGTTTTGTCCTCTACGGTTCTATCAGGAGATTGCTTTTGATCTTGTCTGAAACAGCTTCCTGGGATGGATGGAGAGAGGCTGTGCAAGAGCTGAGTTTGCATAATCTGTAAAGCTCCTTTGGGCAGCAGTTTCCTCATGGAGGTAAATTCAATGACGATGCAATCACATTTGGTGAGGTTTTTTCCAAGATTTCCCAACAGAAAACCCCACTGAAAAACTGCACTCATCTTTAGAATGCAATGATAAGATCGGGAGATCAGCAAATTCTTCGTGAACACTGCAATTTAGCATGGAGTCTGCCAAATTTATCAACCAGCTCCACATTAATATCTGGCAGACTAACACTGGCGTCCAGTACGGACCTTTCATACATTTGTCATTCATTCATCCTATTTACCACAAACACACCGACACCGTCTTCGGATTGCGGGAGGAAACCCACGCAGGCACGGGGAGAATGTGGAAACTCCACACAGTGGCCTGAGGCTGGAATCGAAGCCGTGTCCCTGGCGCTGTGTGGCAGCAGTGCTAACCAGTGAAATGCCATGCTGCCCTGCAGTTTCTGTTCTCCATGGGATGCTCGACACTGGAAATCTCAGCGTGTCCGTGAAGAAGATCTAGCTTTCCAATGGTTTGAGGTCACTTAACCACCCCTTATACTCTCAAATGGTGAACTAGAAGGGCACAGACTGAAATGCCTTCACTTGAAGCAGAGACCATGCAAACACCCAAAATGTTCCCAGTGTAAACAGGTCTCATAACACTAGGCTAGCAATAATCTACACTCATTGAGCCTGCTCTGAGAACTTGCCAAATGACTATTTACAAAGGTAATATTTACTGAAACATTTTGGTGGGCGGCACAGTGGCTCAGTGGTTAGCATTGCTGCCTCACAGTGACAGGGCCCGGAGTTCGATTCAATGGGTGACTGTCTGTGTGGGGTTTACACGCTCTCCCTGGGTCTGCGTGGCTTCCTCCCACAGTCCAAAGACGTGCAGGTTAGGTGGGTTAGCCATGGGAAATGTGGGGTTACTGGGTTAGGGTAAGGGGCAGGGGTTGTATCTGAGTGAGAGGGTTCGTGTGGACTCAATGGACCAAATGGTCTGCCTCCACAGTGTCTGCATTCTATGATTCTATATGGGGATGGCACTGGGACATACACATGGACCAGGTCATGTCTGTTCTTCAATTGCTGTAGTGGGATCATTGATATCCACCTGGAGAGTGTTGTCTATGGCCAAGACTCCATCTCTAAAAAGGTGTTGCAGTAAAGTGTCAGCCTGGGCCTTGAGCTGAGGAGCATGCAGCAGTGAACCCAGTACATTCTGACCCAGAGCAAGGAGGGTTAGCCACTGCACCACAACTGCTAATCCAAGGTGGGTTAAAACTCACATACAGTACTAACCGCCCAACATTTCATATCGCCCGAACTTCCAAAATAAGGCAAATATTTCAGCAGAGGCAATGTTTTCAACTGGATATACCATCTGCTTCAATTGGATAAGTGGTTCACAATGGGAGATCTAACAAAGAAACACATTGCTTAAATGCATTTTGAACAACAACTCCATGGAAAAGTACCAAAATCTGGAGATCTGAGAGATAGCCCATGTGCTTTTTGGAAAAAAAACCTTCCTTTTGAATCGTGGATAACGGTCCTTTGAAAAGTTAGATTTCTCTGAAAGACGATTTACTGCAATGAAAAGAAATTTGCTCCCAGGAACTGGCTACGTGACTAAGTTGCCTGGAGAATCAACAATCAAAAGAAAAAGGGTTGGGGGCTGTAGGTTTGCAAGTGTGGTTCAGCTACACGGGCAGCTTCGTTTTGAAAAAGCTGATTGATAAGAACATTTCAATCAAGCAGAATTTGGTTGAATTCTGCATGCTGGTTTAAAAAAAAAAGAGTCTCAGTTGTCAAAAGAAGAAATTTAAAGGACTCAGTTAACACCTAGTTCTGGAATCATCAAAAAGAGACACAGAGATCCAAGGTGGGAGACTCCAGAGATGAGGAATTTCAGAAGCAAGAGATTTCTGACCCAGAGCGACTATGTCGAAGATGCTAGCAATGCCAGAGTTGAGCTGGGAGCCACAACCACAGGGTAGATGGAGGAGATCTGAAAGGCAAGCTTGCTGGAACTATGTAGTAGATGCAATAATTTCCAACCCTTATACAAATATCTGTGAATGTTCTCAGACCAAGTGGTTAATCTTCCAATTTCTGATGTGCATCCAAGTTGACCTTTTTGGTGTGTAAGTGAAATGGGTGTAGATGGAAGTTTCAGTTAAGAAGTTTAGTTTATAGCAAATGTAACTGTGTACACAACTGTGTGTAACTGTATCAATTGTACTTTTAATAACTGCCTATTTAAGATGAGTCATTATTTGCATTCATACTTTAGATTTTTGGTTTATAAAAGTCATTTTGTTTTAAACAGTGAACTGCCTGGTTTCAATCCTTTCGTAAATAATTAGATGCTCGGATTGCTTCGAAGAAATTACTAGTGTTTGACCAAGGTTACAATATTTTGCTGAATGTAAAGATCAAAGGTTTGCATGCCACTGCACTCTCTTTTAGCAGAGGCATTAAATCAAGGGCTCAGCCAACATCTCCAGTTGATGGGGAAGATCCTGCAGCACATTTGAAGGAAGAGCTGGCAAGCTCTTGCCAAAGTTTGATCGCCCAACCAGCAGCACAGAGACATGCTGCCTGGTCGTTACCACGCTAGTATCAGAGACACCTTACCATGAGCAGATTACCTGCCTGGCATTATAACACCAACTAGAATTCCAGAGTGCTTTGCTGCTGTAAAGGACATCTCGAGGTCCTTAAAAAGGTCCTTTAGAGAAGACAAGTCTTCCTTTGCTTACAAGTGAGAGCTCGTGGAAAGGTCAACCACATTCCAGCTCACTGCACAGCAGGTGATGGTGCTTTCCCAAGGGCAGCACATTTCACAGCCTGAAGGAGTTAGCGCTCAGATTCACCTGGTCGCTTTCTGGTAGCTGGAATCTCCCACACAGCCTGGGGTTTGCACACAACGGTCACATACACAGTCACATGCTGCCATGTTTCGGCCAGAATCAAACTCTGAGAACTTTCCTGCTCCTCAGGCACAATGGTCAGGCTGGTGACTGAAATCTTCAAACAAACCATAACCTGTTACATTTCCCCAAACCTGCAGCTCGAAAACAAAATCTGAGTAAATCACCGCTCACTGTGCACCCTTCAGGAATCCTTACAGCAACTCAAGGCCCTACAGATGTTGAACATTCTACAGTACTGTTTATTATAATCATTTTAGCATGATTTTAATTACTTTCCCAAAACTGCAGCATGCTGTAGCTGATAGAAGGCATTCAGGATTTTGTTCCCTGGATATAAAGAAGGGGCAAGCAAGTAAGAGGGGTACTGGAATTCCTTAGAAAATAATTCTCAAAACGTCCTTCACAGAAATCCAATAATCCATTCGGGATTAACTTTAGGCAACAGTGTTAAACATATTCACCATTAGGTGAGAACTTTGCGATATGAACCCATCCAAATTGGAAATACAGCAGGTTCTAGCAATGCTCTTCTAAACTAGCTCAAATAGTCATGGAAACGCACCTTTGCATGTCACGTTTCTTGCTGGCATCACCAGCTTCAGGTAAAAGTTAAACCCTGTCAAAAGTAAAGCATGCCGTCTGGCAGTAAACTCTACAGCCTACACCATGACAGTGTGGTGTAACAGGACAGAATGAGGGGAGGGTCAGCATGAAGTGTTTGGGCTGAATGACCTCTGCCCACACTGTAAATTCTATGAAGCTTTCATCGGAGTTGGGAAGAGATGCTCAAGGGAAGCATGTTCCAATTTGCACTCGTTTCTCTTGGTAGCCAGGAGTTAAAATTACGAGTCTCTTTTAAAATTCAAAGGCAGTAGTTCACGGAGAGTTCTAAAACAGGCTGAATAATGAGTGGGAGGTGAATGAGCTTCACTTCTCATTAGATTACAGGTATGTGCTCTACCACAGGGAAATTAAACACAAGGCTGGTCTCTTGCAGGACTCTCTCTCTCTCGAAATCACAGCAATCAAAACTGGCTCTCAGAGCCAAAAATATGCCCAAGGGATATATTTTGGGCAAAAGTTCACTTCACAGTATTTTGGCACACAGGCTGCAGGTTTGTAGAGAAATACTGACACATCACGCATTCTGCATTTCACATGAACCTCCTTTCATCACTTTGCTTGTTAGAAGTGCCCAATACCATCGCCATCTCTACTGAGGTGATCTTGATTTTGCTCCTTCTGGGATGTTTTCTGTTGTTGTTCCAAAACTTGATTTTGCAACGGCCAGCCAGTTTCCTGGACAAATTCAATATCCAAGTGCCCAATGCAGACAACTTGGGGTTTGGTTCAAGTGAAGGTCTTTTGAATCAACCACTGCACCTGACCAGCTGCTGTATTGCTTATTATGGATTGAGACAAGAAAAATGCACAGACGGAAATAACTGCCAAAACTCATCCTTGCTGAAATGCTTCCTAAATTACTGTAACAGAGATTTGTATTTATTTTTCCATAGCCAGGTAAAGGTTGATTGAAATTGTAAAATTACAACAGTAACAAAAGCAAGACACAAAATTAGGAGCTAGAATAGAGCAATCCAACTTTTTTTTTCCATTTATATATTTCTTATCTATGTACAATTTGCATTTTTATGGTACCTTTCACAAACTCAGGACATTCTAAAGTACAAGGCTTGGTTATAAGCATTTGTTTCAAGTGTTGTTGTACTGTAAGGAAATGTATCAGCTGATTTTTGCACAGTGCGATTCCACAGGCATCATTGTAGGAACAGCAGGGAGGATGTGTGACTTTGGCAAAGGAAGAAATGTGGGTCAAGGCAGTGAACTCTTCTATGATTAAACTGCAGGTTTCCCACTCCATCCTACGTACGTAATGCACAAGCCCTCTAGCTTCTTTTGTAACCGATCATCCTCCTTCCATCCCATCCTTACAGCTCCTACACTCAATTCCCTCAAAATCTCTTCCAAAGCGTAACAACATTCAAAACACAGCTTTGTTGCTATGCTTTCTGTCTCCCACTTGCCCATTCCTTTTCATTTTCCATCTTTGCACATCATTGCAGGTTATTGACAAATGCAAGCGCATCATTAATAAGGGAAATGGAATATTGTCCTTCATTGCTAAAGGGAGGTTATGCCGCAGCCATATAGGGTGCTGGTGAGGCCACACCTGGAGTACTGTGGACAGTTTTGGTTCCCTTACTTGGAAAAGGATGGACTGGTACTGAAGGGGCTTCACTAGGTTGATTATGGACTTGAGCGGTTTGGCTCATGAGGAGAGATGGAGTAGACTGGGATGAGGCTCTTTTGAAGAATGAGGAGGGGTCTTATAGAAACACATAAAAATCAGAAGTGAACAGATAAGATGGAAGCAAGGGAGGTTGTTTCCATTGATGGGTGAAACTGGAATTAAGCGGGGCATAGCCTTAAAATAAGGGGGAGCAGATTTAGGACTGAGTCAAGGAGGAACTTCTTCACCCAAAGGGTTGTGATTCTATGGAATTCCCTGCCCAGTGAAGCAGTTGATGCTACATTACTGAGTGTTTTTAAGGCAAAGATAGATAGATTTTTGGGCAGTAAAGGAATTAAAGGTTACGGTGAGTGGGCGGGTAAAAGGAGCTGAGTCCACAAAAAGATCAGCCATGATCTTATTGAACGGTGGAGCAGGCTAGATGGGCCGGATGGCCTACTCCTGCTCCTGGCTCTAATGATCAAGATCAACAGTTTAAACTGGAAGAGGTTGAGCTTGAGCAAGATGGGAGTGACGGGATTGTTTATCAGTATTAAGAGTTGTCCTTGTTACATCGGGGTGGTGCATTTGGCTCTGTTGGTCGGACAGCTGGCTTACAATACACAGTCACGTTAACAGCAAAGGTTCAATTCCCCACAGCGGCTAAGGTTACCATTAAAGGACCCCTGCCTGAGACATGGTGACCATCAGGTTAAAACAACACCAGTTGTCTCCTTCCCTTATGGGAGCACAGCTATACAAGCAGCTGGTAAGATTAGTTTTCAGACGTTTCGTCACCATTCGAGGTAACATCATCAGTGAGCCTCCGACGAAGCGCTGGTGTTATGTCCCGCTTTCTATTTATCTGGTTAGGTTTCCTTGGATTAGTGATGTCATTTCCTGTGTTGGTGATGTCATTTCCTGTTTTTTTTTCTCAGGGGGTGGTAGATTGGCTCCTAATCAATGTGTTTGTTGATGGAGTTCCTGTTGGAATGCCACGCTTCTAGGAATTCTCGTGCGTGTCTCTGTTTGGCTTGTCCTAGGGTGGATGTGTTGTCCCAATCAAAGTGGTGTCCTTCCTTATCTGTATGTAAGGATACGAGTGATAGTGGGCCATGTCGTTTTGTGGCTAGTTGATGTTCATGTATCCTGGTGGCTAGCTTTCTGCCTGTTTGTCCAATGTAGTGTTTGTCACAGTTCTTGCAAGGTATTTTGTAGATGACGTTTGTTTTGCTTGTTGTCTGTATAGGGTCTTTTAAGTTCATTAGCTGCTGTTTTAGTGGTTTGGTGGGTTTGTGGGCTACTCCGATGCCAAGGGGTCCGAGTAGTCTGGCAGTCATTTCGGAAATGTCTTTGATGTAGGGGAGAGTGGTTATGGTTTCTGGGCACATTTTGTCTGTTTGTTTGGGTTTGTTGCTGAGGAATCAGCGGACTGTGTTCATAGGGTACCCGTTCTTTTTGAATACGCTGTATAGGTGATTTTCCTTTGCTCTGCGTAGTTCCTCTGTGCTGCAGTGTGTGGTGGCTCGTTGGAATAATGTTCTAATGCAGCTTCGTTTGTGGGTGTTGGGATGGTTGCTCCTGTAGTTCAGTATTTGGTCCGTATGTGTTGTTTTCCTGTAGATGCTGGTTTGAAGTTCCCCATTGACTGTTTGCTCTACTGTGACATCTAGGAATGGCAGTTTATTGTTGTTTTCCTCCTCTTTTGTGAATGTTATGCCAGTAAGGGTATTATTGATGGTCTTGAAGGTTTCCTCTAATTTGTTTTGTTTCACCTCGCTCCACCCAAGAATTCCTGAACACCATCAAAGACACCAAGATAGAAGAGGATGAAATAATGGTCTCCTTTGACGTAACAGCCCTGTTCACATCCATCAACATCAACCTGGCCAAAGAAACACTGACTACACTATTAGAAGAACCGAAGACACCTACACCAGACACCACCGACCTCATCAGCAAAGACAACGTCATCAAGCTAGTGGACCTATGCCTCACCACCCACTTCACTTTCAATAACAAAACCTACAGACAAACCAACGGTACACCCATGGGATCTCCGATATCAGGGTTCTTAGCAGAGGCAGTAATGCAGAGACTCGAACAAACAGGTCTGCCAATCATCCAACCCAAACTTTGGGTCTGCTATGTGGATGACACCTTTGTCATTACTAAACAAAACAAATTAGAGGAAACCTTCAAGACCATCAATAATACCCTTTACTGGCATAAAATTCACAAAAGAGGAGGAAAACAACAACAAACTGCCATTCCTAGATGTCACAGTAGAACGAACAGTCAATGGGGAACTTCAAACCAGCGTCTACAGGAAAACAACACATACGGACCAAATACTGAACTACAGGAGCAACCATCCCAACACCCACAAACGAAGCTGCATAAGAACATTATTCCAATGAGCCACCACACACTGCAGCACCGAGGAACTACGAAGAGCAGAGGAAAATCACCGATACAGCGTATTCAAAAAGAATGGGTACCCAATGAACACAGTCCGCCGATTCCTCAGCAACAAACCCAAACAAACAGACAAAATGTGCCCAGAAACCATAACCACTCTCCCCTACATCAAAGACATTTCCGAAATGACTGCCAGACTACTCGGACCTCTTGGCATCAGCGTAGCCCACAAACCCACCAACACACTAAAACAACAGCTACTGAACTTAAAAGACCCTATACAGACAACAAATAAAACGAACGTCATCTACAAAATACCTTGCAAGAACTGTGACAAACACTACGTTGGACAAACAGGGAGAAAAATAGCCACCAGGATACATGAACATCAACTAGCCACAAAACGACATGACCCACTATCACTCGTATCCTTACATACAGATAAGGAAGGACACCACTTTGATTGGGACAACACATCCATCTTAGGACAAGCCAAACAGAGACACGCACGAGAATTCCTAGAAGCATGGCATTCCAACCGGAATTCCATCAACAAACACATTGACTTGGAGCCAATCTACCACCCCCTGAGAAAAAGAACAGGAAATGACATCACCAACACAGGAAATGACATCACTAATCCAAGGAAACCTAAACAGATAAATAGAAAGCGGGACATAACACCAGCGCTTCGTCGGAGGCTCACTGATGATGTTATCTAGAATGGTGATGAAACATCTGGGGACAAACCTTACAGCTCAGTGAACCAGCTTACATCTCAAACACAATAAAGACCCACTCTCTTGTGGACCGAGAGGAGGAGAGTGCTGTCTGGGAGGTGAAAGGAGGACGTCGGGTTGGCTGTGCACCCTTGCAACCAGTGGATCTTAATGCTGGCTTCGGCCTAACGCTGGTTCAGGGGAGCAGCCAACCTGCAACGATGGCTGCGGCAAGTGCTCGTGCCCCAGGTCAGGGGGTCTGGAACACCATCCGTGTTTCTGTGAAGAAGGTGGATGAAGGTGCACATGTGGACCGCACCTTCTTCGTGAAGAGGGTCTTGTTGGACTGTTGTGGGTTTGCTGCTGCGGACATTTACTGCCTGCAGGATTTCCCCGGAGGGGGTTTTTACGATGTGACCTTCCGGAGTGCCAAGCTTTGCGAGCGCTTCCTGGAGGTTTTCAAGGAGAAAGGAGGTGAGGGACCCCTCTCTGTATTGACCGCTGTCCCACTGTTTGTGATGCCAGCGCAGAGGAGCCGTATGGTGACTGTACACATGTACAACCCGCATGTGCCAGCAGTTGATGTCCTGACCTTCCTTGGAAGGTACGTGAAGGTGGAAGGGGACCTAACTGACATCATGGACCCCTTTGGCATCTGGACGAGTAAGAGGCAGGTCAAGGTGACGCTGAGGGTGGGTGCAGACGGGAATGTCGCACACCCACCGTCCAGCTTCGCGATCGGCGGGAGCAGGGGCTACCTGACCTATGCAGGGCAACCTAAAGTCTGCCATGCCTGTGGTAGGTCAGGTCACATGGCGGCCGACTGCAAAGTCACCATCTGCAGGAACTGCAGGGAGGAGGGACACCTTGCAAAGGATTGCCCACGAGAGAGAAGCTGCAACCTTTGCGGGGAAGCGGGCCACTTCTATAGGGCATGCCCGCGGCGGGGTACCACCTACGCCCAGGTCGCCGGCAGGGGAAATGCGGGGCCAGCCCCCCCGGAGGAGAGGAAGGCACCAGGGCCCAGCAAGGACCCCACTAATGTACAGGAGGGCCAGGCCGTGCAGGAGGGCCCAGCCCTGCAGGATGGGCCCGAGGCCAGCAAAGCACCCCTGCAGGCTCCGATCCCCCCCGACAACCCGGAGCCAATGGAGGCGGCGACAGGCAACCCAGGGGAGTGGACTACAGTCCAGAAAGCGAGGAGGAAGGTGCGTCGACGGGCCCAGGAACCGCAACAATCAGGAGGGAAGAGGCAGCTACAGGGGGGCTATAAGAGCTCCTCTGACGAGGAGGATTCGGAGAGGGCCCACCCGAAGCAGAAGCTAAAGGTCTCGAGGGGGAAGGAAAGCAGCACCCCGCTTCCAGGTGACGGGAGGCGTCCTGAGGCTCACTCCGACACCCAGTCAAGTGCCGCTGGAGCACTGGAGGGCCCCCCGGAACTTCCAGGCGGGAAGGAGGAAACAGCACGTCCCCAGCCTGATCCGGAGCCGGACCCTCCTGCCTCCGCACCCCTGGCGGGGGGATGCCACCCGGAAGGCAGCACAGACGGTTTCCTGAGCCCAGAGAGCGTCCAGCAGTTAGCCCGGGCAATGGGCATGAAGGGACAGATGGAGGGGCTGGACCTTGGACCTGGGGAGGGTACTGCGGTCACTGCCCACAATGGGGGTACGAGTTGCGAGCATTAATGTGCGCAGCGTCAAGTCAACCGCGAGATGTGTGTCCACGTTGGCCTACCTGACCACCATCAAGGCGGACCTCCTGTTTCCGCAGGAGTGCGGGATACCGCACCTCGGCAGGTACGGGAAATGGTCCGGCGCCTGGACCTGTGGGCCTTCGATCTGGTCGGGGGGTAACGACTGTCGCTCCTCGGGCCTGGCTATTCTGCTGCGGGGGCACAACTTCACCATCTCTCAAGTTCAGGAGGTGGTGGGGCGGGCGGGGGGGGGGGTGCCTCCTAGTGGCTGACATCACCTATGGGAACGCTCCCCTGAGGCTGATCAACGTGTACGCCCCAGTGGTACGGAGTGAGCGGTTGGACGTCCTGCAGCGGCTTCCACCCCTGCTGGCTACGTCCAGGCCGGTCATCCTAGGCGGAGACTTCAACTGCATCATTGATGCAGATGGAAGATCCGGCGTGGGGACAGCGGGTGGGGGGAGTCAACTGGACGTCACATCCAGATTCCTGATGGGCACGGTGAAGGACGCCAAGCTGCTCGACGTCTTCAGCACCCCTGCAGACGGAGCGCAGCAGAGGTACACCTGGTCGCGGCCAGACGGGTCTATCCGCTCAAGGATAGACTTCCTGTTTGTGTCACGGACGTTCTCGGTCAGATCCACTGGTGTCGAGCCGGTGTTCTTCTCTGACCACTGCCTCCTGTTGGCCGACTGTCACTTACAGGACGACCAGCCGGCCGGCAAGGGGACGTGTAAGCTCAACACGACTCTGTTGACCCCAGAGAACGTCGAGGAGCTTAAGAGGGAGTACACCGGTTGGAGAACCGTGAAACCCCTCTTTGAGTCTCCAGGCGACTGGTGGGAGACGGTGAAGGAGAACATCAAGAGGTTCTTTGTCCTCAAGGGTGTTCAGAAGGCAAGAGAGAGGCGGGGAAAGCTGTCGCGACTCCAGAAAAGGGTGCAGAACCTGCTCCTTCTGCAGTTGATGGGGGTCGATGTCACGGAGGGCCTCCGCGAGGTCAGGGGCCAGCAAGCCTCGCTCTTCGCCGCGGAGGCCTCCAGGATAATCTTCCGGTCCAGGGTCCGCTCCGTGGAGCAGGACGAGACGTGCTCGCGTTTCTTCTTTCAGAAGGTGCACAAAGAGAGCTCTGTGCTTAGCCGGCTGAAGGAGGACGATGGCTCGGTGACGCCACCCTCGCCCTGACGGCTACCTTTGTGTGTGGCTGCATCAAGCTGTGCGTAGATCCTCAGTACGCAAACACCAAGTGTCACTACTTACTGAGGTTCTACCTGTCCCCGGTGTTGCGAAGGATGGGCCTGGCCTCGTTGCCGCAGAACGCTCCGAGTAGTCCTTCGTGGAGAAATTTTTGAAAAGAAACACCTTTGACCACAAGGCCGTCAGGCAGTGGTCAGCACGTAGTATCCTCAGGACCCTTCGGGAAAAGGAGAGGGTGGATCCCGTCGTGTGGTTCCCCATGCAGACTGCCAAAGTCGTTTGGCAGAATGCCTCATCGCCAGAACTTTCAAACAAGCACAAGGACATTGCTTGGCTGGCGGTGAGAGGGGCACTGCCAGTGAGATCCTTTATGCATGCCCGGAATCTCTGCACCACCGCACGCTGCCCTCGAGGTGGCTGCGGGGGGGACGAGACTGTTGATCACCTCCTTCTGGAGTGTGCCTATGCGCAGGAGGTCTGGAGGGGGATGCAGTGGTATTTGTCGAGGTTCGTCCCGAGCAGCTCCGTGACGCGGGACTCCGTGCTCTACGGGCTGTTTCCGGGGACGCACACCGAGACCAACATCAACTGCGCCTGGAGGACCATCAATGCGGTGAAAGACGCTCTTTGGTCTGCCTGCAACTTGCTGGTCTGCCAGCTGAAAGAACTGACCCCGACCGAGTGTTGCAGACTGGCGCACTCCAAGGTCCAGGGCTACGTGCTGAGGGACGCGCTAAAGCTTGGGGCAGCCGCCGCCAAGGCGCGGTGGGGAAAGACCACCGTATGAGCCCCCTCGTCCAGAAAAGGGAAAAGAATCCTATCTGGTAACTGGGCCCAGCTGGCGCCTTCCCCAACTGGTCAGGGGGCCAACTGGGACTGTGCGGGGTGACGACTGCTGGGGTATTTTCTTTGCTTTGTTTTTTTTTCTGTTTTGTTTTTTTTTCCTTTAGTTGGTGTATGTACCCCCTGGGTAACCCGGAGCGGCTTGCATGACTGGGTAGGTGTGTAAATATGTTTTATTTTTTGTACATCTTACGAATAAAGTATATTTTTTCAAATAAAAAAAAAGGTGATGAAACATCTGAAAACTAACCTTCCAGCTCAGCGAGCAAATTCACATCCAGAACCTCAACCTGAACTACAAATCTTCTCAAAACTCGCTAGCTGGTAAGAATATGACAAATGAAACGTCACTGACACCTGGACATTAAATAGACGTTTCCTGCTTGTGATACAGTCTCAAACAAGAGGTCACAGATATAATGCGAGAGGCGACAGGAGGAGAAGCTACCGAGGGTTGAGAGCCTGTGGAACTGACTGGCTCAGAGTGCAGGTGGGGCAGAATCAGCCAACAGATCCAGAAAAAAAAAAGAAATAGATATGTTTTGATGAAAAGCAGGCTACGGTGAGCATGTGGGAGAGTGGAGTTGAGATCAGGATAAGAACAGCCATGCTCATGTTAAATGACAGAGAGGATTCAAAGGGCTGAATTGTGCTCTTAATTCCTATGAAAAATGTTTTCTTTGCTCTTTGAGCCCTTGACTTTCCAGAGGGAGCGGTTTAGCTACTACTGGGGGTGAGGTGAAGTTAATTGGTTGTCGAAGAGGTCCCAAGTTACAGATCCTTCTATTTCTTGCAATCATCTGATATTTCAAACACAAGCAGATTGACTTTATACTTTGATTTGATTTATTACTGTCATGTGCCTAGGTACAGTGAAAAGTTTTGTTTTGCGTGCAACACAAGCAGATCATACCATACAAAAGATCACAGGGTGATAGAGCAGGGCGAGGAATACAAAGTTACAGCTGCAAAAAGCAAAACGAACATTACATTTGCAATTTGAGAGGTCCATTCAGAAGCCTAATAACAGCAGGAAAAAGCTTTGTTAGAACAATTCAGTCAATGTGAGGCCAGGGCGTCCTGTTTCCGAGTTTGGAAAATGTAATTACAATTATATTTAACCCAGTAACCACCAGCTCTGAGAGGAACCACAGCCACTAATCCTTGAGGCTCTCACTGCTACATCAACAGGGCCTCCAGACGAAATAAAATAACATGAACTCACCTTTTCTCCGAAGTCATCCTTCCGATTGAGCATTTCTCTCAAAGTTTGAAGAATTTTAATGCATAGTTTCTCCTCTTTATCCATCAGCTTTTTGGAATGATTAATCAGTCTGTGATTAAGTCAAAAAAGCATCAGTACTGCTGTCTGAAATCTCTGACACACAAGCAACATGAAGTGCTAAAAAACTCAAGCCAATATGGTTTTTGTTTTAAAACTGATCTACAGTATGATGTCAAGTCGCTTACTACACTCTATAATGCTTTATGAAATACATAAAAGGTTGCTGTCAATCATTTGAAAAAGCACTTCAAATAACTGAAGCAGTAAACTGCAGATGCTGGAAAATCCGAGACAGAAACAAAAATTGCTGAAAAAACGTAGCAGGTCTGGCAGCTTCTGTAGAGAGAAAGCAGTTAGCATTTTGGATTCAGTGACCTTTCATCAGACCCTTTTTGGGGGGGGCGTGGGGTGGGACTGGAACCGAAACATTAACTCTGATTTCTCTCCACAGGTCCTGCTGACCTACTGAGTATCTACAGCACTTTTTCGTTTGGCTTCAAATTATTGAATCACTTGGAGAGAAGGTTTCACCACAACCTAAGACGCAATACCACAAACGCTGCTATGTTCTATCAAGAAAGCTTTCAGCGAATTTACAGAGAAGGTAAAAGCTAATGAAACTTCCTTTAAATGAAATTGACAAATACACCGAAGACCGAAGGCAGACAATTCACCAAGATCTGATGGCCTGCATCCAAAGGTTTTAAAAGGAAGTGGCTGCAGAGCTAGTGCAGGCATTGGTCGAAATATTCCAGAACCCACTGGATTCCAGGAGAGCCCCACAGGACTGGAAAGCCACCAATATGTACTCAAAAAGGGAGGATCACAAAGCAAGAAACGAGAGGTCACTGAGCCTAATATCTGTCATTGGGGAAACACTAGAGTGCATTACTGAGGAGAAAACTACAAGAAAGCAAGTTTTGACTAGTAATACACCTTGCAACGTGTTATTGAATATAAAGGCTCTACACAAATGCAAGCTGTTGTTGTTTACGCTGTCGCAGGAACTCTGTCAAAGGCAAAGTTATCTAAAGATGAATAATCAAAGACAATGCCTCCACACGAAAACATCCTAGAGTCCGCTCTGTCTTTCGAATAGATCATGGCCAGTCATTAGAGAGGGTGCTGGAAAGATTTACCAGGATGTTGCCAGGAATGGAGGGTTTGCATTATAAGGAGAGGCTGAATAGGTTGGGACATTCCCACCTGCCCCGGAGCGTAGAAGGCTGAGGGGTAACCTTATAGCAGTTTATAAAATCATGAGGGATAGTGGCAGTTGTCTTTTCTCTAGGGTGGGGGGTTTCAAGACTAAGGGGCATATTTTAAGGTGAGTGGAGAAAGATTTTAAAAAAAGGCATGAGGGCAATTTTCTTTTTAAACAGAGAGTGGTTCACATGTAGAATGAACTTCCAGAGGAAGTGCTGGAATGCAGGTACTGTTACAATATTTAACAGACGTTTAGACAACTGCATGAGTAAGAAATGTGTGGAGGGATAAAGGCCAAGGGCAGACAGGTGGGATGAGATTAGTTTGGGATTATGGTTGGCATGGATTAGTGGGACCAAAGGGTCTGTTTCCATGCTGTACAACTCTATGACTTTGCACTAAGTAGTACTGAAGTGGAATCAACTTTGCACAATGTAATATGAGTGGGCTTTATGAAATACACTAGTGCTGGCTCCGTGGTCTTCCCACTGAATCTGGAAGCATTGCTGGTGGATTTTATCTATGTTGTTCTTGCATAGTCCCAGTTGCGTTTGAGAAGAGAGGAGATGGAAGTGGAGAGGATTGGAAGCGCAATTCTAGAGCATATTGCAGCAGAACAGCTGGGTACCAACAACCCTGCACATGAGGATTTTTGTGATCCCAGGGCTTTGCTGTCAAACATTCCCTGTTGTAGTCTGTGGAAGGCTGAACTGATCCAGTGTTGGACTCCTTCTCAATGGCAGCCTTTACAGGTCAAGGTATGGGGAGTGGTCAATGCATTCAATATCTCTCCTTCAACACTGTGGGAGGCAGACCAGGCCCAGACCCAGTACAGTTTTGTTTTGGTAACGTTTGGGGACAGGCCGAGACACTTTCATACATGACTGAATGGACGGAGAAAAGCTTGTTCACCTCAAAGATCAGCTCCAATATCAGTATTAAATCCCACCAACATGGAACAGTCACGGTTGCCTCAGTGCTAATCCAATATGATCCACCCAATATGATAACTGAGAGAGGAGTCTTGGCTTAATTCCCAAGTTGTCAATGTTATTAGACAAAGCACTCAAGATAATTGTGTTTATCATTCAGGAGAATATCGAGCAGATCACCATCTGCACTCAGATCAGCATTGGTTGGGTTATGGTAACACAGTGAGGAGCTGGAGGAACACAGCAGGCCAGGCAGCAGAGGAGCAGGATAGTTTCGGGCCGGAACCCTTCTTCGGAAATGGGGAAAGCTGCCATTTTGGGTCAGCATCCCATTTCTGTAGGGGGGTTCCGGCCCGAAATGCCAGCTTTCCTGCTCCCTCTGATGCTGCCTGGCCTGCTGTGTTCAGCCAGCTCCACACCGTGTTATCTCCGACTCCAGCATCTGCAGTTCTTACTGTCTCTTGTTTCGGGCCTAGACCCTTCATCAGAGAGGGGGATGGGGAGAGGGAACTGGAATAAATAGGGAGAGAGGGGGAGGCAGACCGAAGATGGAGAGAAAAGATGATAGGTGGAGAGGAGAGTATAGGTGGGGAGGTAGGGAGGGGTTAGGTCAGTCCAGGGAAGATGGACAGGTCAAGGAGGTGGGATGAGGTTAGTAGGTAGAGTAGGTTAGTAGGTAGATGGGGGTGCAGCTTGGGGTGGGAGGAAGGGATGGGTGAGAGGAAGAACCGGTTAGGGAGGCAGAGACAGGTTGGACTGGTTTTGGGATGCAATGGGTGGGGGGGAAAGAGCTGGGCTGGTTGTGTGGTGCAGTGGGGGGAGGGGACGAACTGGGCTGGTTTAGGGATGCAGTAGGGGAAGGGGAGATTTTGAAACTGGTGAAGTCCACATTGATACCATATGGCTGCAGGGTTCCCAGGCGGAATATGAGTTGCTGTTCCTGCAACCTTCAGGTGGCATCATTGTGGCAGTGCAGGAGGCCCATGATGGACATGTCATCTGGAGAATGGGAGGGGGAGTGGAAATGGTGTGCGACTGGGAGGTGCAGTTGTTTGTTGCGAAATGAGCGGAGGCGTTCTGCCAAGCGGTCCCCAAGCCTCCGCTCAGTTCCCCTTCCCCTACTGCATCCCTAAACCAGCCCAGTTCGTCCCCTCCCCCCACTGCACCACACAACCAGCCCAGCTCTTCCCCCCACCCACTGCATCCCAAAATCAGTCCAACCTGTCTCTGCCTCCCTAACCGGCTCTTCCTCTCACCCATCCCTTCCTCCCACCCCAAGCCGCACCCCCATCTACCTACTAACCTCATCCCACCTCCTTGACCTGTCCGTCTTCCCTGGACTGACCTAACCCCTCCCTACCTCCCCACCTATACTCTCCTCTCCACCTATCTTCTTTTCTCTCCATCTTCGGTCCGCCTCCCCCTCTCTCCCTATTTATTCCAGTTCCCTCTCCCCATCCCCCTCTCTGATGAAAGGTCTAGGCCCGAAACGTCAGCTTTTGTGCTCCTGAGATGCTGCTTGGCCTGCTGTGTTCATCCAGCCTCACATTTTATTATCTTGGAATTCTCCAGCATCTGCAGTTCCCATTATCTCTCTTACTGTCTCTTGGTTAGGTTAGTGGAGCCAGGTTTGAGCTCCTTTCAGCAATCCATTCCCAATTTCACACCAGATTAACAGGAATTTTGGGACCATTTTATGGAATTTTCAATTAGACATGAGTTGTACACAAATGTCCAACTTGAAAACTTCAGTTGTCCCCAGTGAGGAAAACGCTGTCCAGATTTTTCACTCCTCCTGCATCTACTACCCATTTGAAGAGGTAAGTTAAGGGCATATTAACTTTTGCACACGGGAATGGGTTGGCTACAGTTCATTACAGTTTGGATACATTGATTTAAAATCAGGTATCCTGCTGCGAAAAAAAAAGGATTGTCCAAAGACGTCACAGTCAAAAGAGAATGATACAAGATTTAACCACAAGTCGAGTCCTTAATGTCTCTGCTCCTTCACTGCTATAACTATGAGGAGTTCAGCAAAGATCTGATCAACAGTGCCAGGAGAATGCAGTTTGAAACACAGCCAGGAGGAAACAACAGCAACAGAAATTTACATAGAACCTCTAACATGGTAAAACTGTCTCGTAGGAGGGCAGCCAGACAGAAACTGACACAGAGTTAAACAGAGACATTAGGAGAGGCGGCAAGATGCTTGGTTAAAATGGGTACATTTTAAAGTTGTGTTTGAGAGGAGACGGAAGAAGTAGAGGGGTTTGGAAATGGAATTCGAGAGCTTATGGCACAAATGGCTAAAGGCGTGGCCACCAATATGGGGCGGGGGAAACATTATGTTGAGGTTGTCCAGGACCTTGGAGAGGTCACTTTTGGAACACTGCGCACAGTTCTGGTTCCCCTTCTGTAGGGAGGATATTATTAAACTGGGATGGGCGCAGAAAAGATTTACCAGGATGACGCCAGGATTGGCGGGTTTGAGTTACAAGAATATTCTGGGACATGGCTCCCTGGAGCATCGGAGGCTGAGAGGTGACCCTATAGAGGTTTATAATATGATGAGAGGTTATGGATAGGGTGAATAGACAATGTCTTCTCCCCAGGGAAGGGGAGTCTAAAACTAGGGGGCACAGATTTAAGGTGAGAAGTGAGAGGTGGAAGATTCATAAGGGACCCAAGGGGCAACTTTTTAAACACAGGATGGTGGTTTGTGTGTGGAATAAACAGCCAGACAAAGTGGAACAATTACAACATTTAAAAAGCTACATGGATAAAGAAAAGGTTTAAAGGGATATGGGCCAAATGCAGGCAAACTGGACTAGTTTGGTTTAAGAAACTTGGTCAGCACGGACCGGAGGGTCTGTTTTCGTGCTGTGTGTGACTACAATTGTGCTGTAACTTATTTCTACTCAAAGTGGGTGTTTACTCAAGCCAATATTTCGCCATTCATCCCCTGCGTAACCTCCACGTATACCGCCTCGCGGCCCATGACTTACTTGCTCATGAAGTCTCCACTTTCGCATCCCAGTTGAGCGTCACTTCCATCTGGGAAAAGCAGCTCTGGATGGTGCAGGACATCAACCAGCAATGAAAACTCAGCTTGCACCATGGGCTGGAACTGTTGCTCAAGGGTGGACACTATATCCTGAAAACAGGGGCAGCAAAACATCAGGCGACTGAGCAATCTTATTCCATCAGTGTGCTATTTCAGTGGATCATGACAGTGCTCAAGGTCAATTGAGGAATGAAGCTAATTATTAAATAGAATAGTGAAACCTGTTTAAGCTTCTTTATCAATTATACAAGGCAGAAATAGTGAGGGCTTGTGTCAAAAGTGAGCATATTACTGATCAAAGGCATACATTTCTGTTACTATGCTTCAAATACAACGCTTAGCGTCACATCAGCCCACCATGCCCGTACTTGACCTTCGAAACAGCTATCAAATTAGTCCTCTTACCCTGCTCTTTCCCCATCGCCCTGCAAATATTTTTGGCCTGATTTCAAAAACTGCCCACATAAAGTGGTTTAGCAACTAGCCAAGCATCTGTTGACAGTTTTTGACTGAGTCTCCTCTATTCCTCTGAGGCATAGCGGCAGTCCAGCCGGTTCTGCTATAATGTGATAGTCGAGCTCCTGTGCCACATCTTGTTATAGAAAACCGCGCCATTGAAATAATGGGGCCTGTGGGGTTAGGGGCAGACCACCAAAAAAAACAAACATTCAAAAATTGCTCAAAAAAAACCCATGCAAACGCTTAACACAAAAAGATAACACCT
The DNA here is from genome assembly GCF_030684315.1 of Stegostoma tigrinum. Lineage (NCBI taxonomy): Eukaryota > Metazoa > Chordata > Chondrichthyes > Orectolobiformes > Stegostomatidae > Stegostoma > Stegostoma tigrinum. The sequence goes on from NC_081378.1 coordinate 48,969,264, forward strand.
GTTTGAATAAATGTTTATTTCATTCCTAATAATGAAATAAAAGTAAAAGTAAATTTAACACCTTACCTTGAAAACATGTCAAGATAACTTGATGAGGGAGGAGATTGCGAGATTGCTCTGTTGATAGCGACAAATGACCCTCCGCCCCTGCACTATCACCTTCAGGTGCAGTTGTTTGCAGGGTTTGGGCGAAAAACAGCGATGGCTACGGCTTTTGACCATTTCTCGGGGTTTAGCTTAAAAAAGAGACATCCAGTTTTTGCTGCTCTGCCCTTTTTCTTCTTTCATGAAGCAGTTTATAGGGAGCCAATTAAAACCTTAATCCACAAACGGTTGTCCTGTTGCGTTCTGCATTGTAATCGTTGTCCTCTAAGAGCTGCAACTACTTCTCAATTTCCCTCAGGATAGGAGGCAAAACAGAAGCGGAAAGTTCTCCTGGTGCTGCATCCTAGACTTGTTCTTCTTCATCTCCAGCTTCCACTTCCCCCTCAGCGACAAGCTGTTATAGATCAGCTGTAGAGAGGCCTTCACCGTGGGACTCAAGCAGCTCTTCAAAACCCTCACTCTCCACTTCTTCAAATCCAACTTGTTTTGCAAAATCAACTTAACGTTCTTTGATTCTTGGGAGGTCCTTTGAGGGATCAAAGCCTCCAAAACCTTGAAAAAAGCTGGCAGAAACTTCTGCCGAACTGCATGCAAGCAGTCCATACTGGTATCACCCCGGGCCTCCACAATAATGTCAACTGCATCCTTGATATTAAACCTCTTCCAAAATTGAAGAAACCTGTCCTTATGCCCCTCGCTGGCTGCAATCAGCTTCTTTAATGTGCGCCTTAAATAATAAGTTTTAAAAGCTGCCACTGCACCCTGGACCATGGGTTGAAGGAGAGAGGTTGGAACTGATGAAATTGTGTTGTAGCCAACACAAGTTGGCATTTTAGAAATTGCGTTCCCCTGTTTGTCAGTTGTGTTGCAAGACAATTTGAGTGGCTGGAACACAGGTTATAGCAGAACACCCTTGTAGATACATGGGAACACCAAGTTTCCCCACTCCCCCCAGGCTACTCACCATCCTGACTTGGAAATATATCGCTGTTTGTAGGTCAAAAAAGCTGGAATTCCCTCCCTAATGGCATTACAGGTCAACCCACAGCATGTGGACTGCAGCAGTTCAAGAAGGCAGCTCCCTATCGCCTCCTCAAAGGTGCCGCGAGGGATAAAGGCAATAAGTGTTGGGCCCAGCCATTCATGTCCTCATCTGAAAATTAATTTTCTTAAAAATCCAACTCTCATTTGCATGTATCCATGCCTAATCTCAAAACCTTCTCAGTTCAGACAGATGGGTTTTGTTGTAAGGTGAAGCGTCCTCACGTTGTGAGTTAGACTTACTCTCAAAGCCCCGTTCCCTGGTTCTTACCTGTCAAGGCCTGCTTATCGAGTCCAATAGAGGAAGAACATTTGGCGATCTAATGAGAAGACTCTCCTCGTCTTAAACTAGATGCAGGCTATTGTTTGACAGTTTTTTCTCCCCCCTTTATTCATTCACTGGATGAGGACGCTACTGCCAGGCCGGCATTTATTGCCCATTCCTAAACGCCCAGACGCCAGTTAAAAGTCAGCCACATTGCTGTGTGTCTGGAGTCACATGTTGGCCAGACCATGTGAGGATGACAGATGTCCTTCCATCAAGGACATTAGTGAACCAGATGAGTTTTTACAACAATCGACAATGGTTTCACAGTCACCATGACACACTTCATTCCAGATATTTTGATGAACTCAAATTCCACCATTTGCCAAGGCAGGATTTGAACCCGGGTCCCCAGAATGTTATCTGGGTCTCCTGATCAACAGTACAGCAAATAATACCACCAGGCCATCGCCTAGTAAAGATGTACACATTACCTGAATATGGCAGACATTGTGAAGAGGGACTATGAGGAGGGATTTGGATGGTTGGTCTTACTCCTTTGAGATCCTAAACTGTACTTCTACCAACTCCATGTAACAGTCACTGTTGGCGGGATTGGGGGGGTTGTTTTTAGACACAGTAACCCTTTCAGCTCCTCACACACCCAGCCATTACCTGTAACTTCTCTATAATATTCCTGTAGTCCAAGGGCGATCCACCGATTGGGTCTTTGTAGCGTGGCGCACTGCGGGCAGACATTCGCCAACCAATGGCGGCCTTCTGTACCATGTTGGAGTGGGTCTTCAAAAACAGTGTGTTCACTTGGCTGTCCAAGTCGACAGGGATCGCTATCGCTCGGCTCTTAGCTGCAAGGAGAAAACCGAAGGGATCAGTTTCGATTTGGGGCTCAATGGGAGAGCACTTACCTCGTTGCAGGATCCTCAATGTAGACACCAGACAATTGTAATCTCGAGGCTGTCTCTCCTGTGCATCTTTGAGAGAGCGTTGCACAACCCTTTGGTCGAGATAGCAGAAGCAGATCTTAAAAAGAGTAGGGGAGTTTCTCTGGAGTCCTGACTGATATTTTCTGTTCAAATCAACAGCAGATTACCTGATCATCTCCTTCATTGGGTGATGTCCATGGGAGCTTGCTGTGCAAACATTAACTGCCGTGTGTCCCTCAACTGTGACAGTGACCGTATCAAAGTACAAAAACTGCTGGAAAAAACTCAGCAGGTCTGGCAGCATCTATGGAGAGAAAGCAGAGTTAACATTTCTGAGGAAGGGTCACTAGACCTGAAATGTTAACTCCACTTTCTCTCCAGACCTGCTGAGTTTTTCCAGTAACTTCTTTTTTTTCCCCTTTCTGATTTCCAACATTAACAGTCCTTTCATGTTTTTTAAACCATATCAAGATACATCATTTGAGTATTCCCAAACTCTTCCCTGCTCTGATCCCAGTTATTAGTTTGGAATTATGCCATGACCGCCTCGTTGAGAAGCACAGGGGTGGAGGAGGTAGAGAATCCCCCTTTTCAATGAATGTTTTTATTGAAGCAGGAAATAGACCTCAAAATTTGACCTGCCAGGCCAGACACTATTGCAAAAGAAAGGGAAAGTTTATAGGGGCAGCACGGTGGCTCAGTGGTTAGCACTGGTGCCTCACAGCACCAGGGACCTGGGTTCATTTCCACCCTTGGGTACCTGTCTGTGTGGACTTTGCCCATTCTCCCCACGTCTGCGTGGGTGTCTTCCCACAGTCCAAAAATTGCAAGCTAGGGTGGCTTGGCCATGCTAAATTGCCCAGAGATTACTCTTTTGGGTTAGACATGGGAAGTGCAAGGCTAGGGGAATGGGTCTGGGTGGGATATTCCTCGAAAAGGCAGTGGGGCCGGAAGATGCATAGTTGGGCCGAATAGCCTGGTTCGACATTGCAGGGACTCGATGGGTCCTGTAGTTGTTAAGTCACCCACAGCAGCTATCCTCACACCCTCACTATCACACCTCTTGACTCCACAGGGCATCGTGACCCACAGTTTGGGAAGCTCTGATTCACTGGCTCAGAAGATCATTTTGCCGTTGTGAAAGACGTTAACAGAAAGGCATGTTCTTGCTCCCCAATGTTTAATGTGAAATATTTTTGTGGACACTGAAGAAAGGTTACAACGAGATCTTGATCAAATGGGTTAACGGGTTCAGGAGTGGCAGATGGAGTTTAATTTGAACAAATGCAGGTGTTGCATTTATATAAAACATATAAGGGCAAGACTTATACAATTAAAAGTAGGGCCTAAGATAGTGTTGTAGACTAGAGAAACAGAGGACTTCAGGCACATAATTCTTTGAAGTTTGAGTGACATGTAGCAGGGTATTTAAGGAGGCATTTAGCACACTTGCCGACAAAGCTCACACCATTGTACTGAGGTTACACAGGACACTGGTGAGGCCTCTTCTGGAACACTGCGTCGAGTTCAGGTCCGCCTGTTATAGGAAGGGTATTATTAAACTGGAGAGGGTTCAGAAGAGAATTACCAGGGTGTTGCCAGGAATGGAGGGGTAGGGTTACAAAGGAGAGGCTGGAACTTCTTTCCCCACTGGAGTGTGGGAGGTTGAGGGGTGACCTTAGAGGTTTATAAAATCATGAGGGGGCATGGATAAGGTAAATGGCAGGAGGCTTTTCCCTAGGGTGGAGGGTTTCCAGATGAGCGACATATTTTTAAGCTGAGAGGAGAAAGATTTAAAAAAAACATAAAAGGGCAACTTTTTTTAAAAAGAGAGTAGTTTGTCAAAAGAATTTTCAAGAGGAAGCAGTAGTTGCAGGTACAGTTACAGTATTTAAAAGACATTTGGATAAGTACCTGGAGAGGAAATGTTTGGAGGGACAGGGGCCAAGCACAGGCAGGCGGGACTAGTTTAGTTCGGGATTACGGTCGGCGTGGACTGGTGGGACCAAAGGGTTTTTCTGTGCTGTATGACTAAGTACATCCTGACAAAGAAATCCAAGGGTTAAATGAGAGGGAGAGGAGCAATGTGGAATGGGTAAAGTTTGTCGTCACAGAAGGTGGCACCCTCCTGGTATAGTTGGGCATGTGACAAGATACCATCCACTTTGTCTTGACAATATGCACCTGACCACCCAACATGTCACACTGCATTTTAATCATAAAGTGACTGTTGAATTTCCTAAGCCAACCACTGCCCATGCAGGAGTTATGGTTCAGTGTACATTTAAGGGATTATTATGTATTCTGGCTCCAGGCCCATCAAGAATTTAGCTGAAATACTCTGCTGGTCCTCTCCAGGAAAGCATCAGACCAGAGGAAACTTTCACCCATTACATCAGCCGGCTGGATCTTACTTCGTTCTGCGAGAGAATGGTCAAGTGTTCTTACGTACCAAGCAGACACACCCCTCTCTCAGAGCCGCCCCCGGTGGATCCATTCCAAAACCTGCACCTGAAAGGAACTCTCTGTCAAATCCGACAGATTGCAAAAACAAACAAGCAATATTTCGCAAGATGCAAACTCACCAACTTCAGCCAAGGTCTTAATACAAGACTCCACTGAAGACTTCTGCGATGGAGTCGGCCAAGTGCAGTTGTAAATTCGAAAGGCAGACTGCAGCAGTTGAATAAATATTGGCTGGTGGGTCTGCAAGACATGAGGAAATGTGAGAGACCATTACATGCCACCATTTCTTTCCCTGAATAATATCAGATGTGCTCCCCGCAGTGAAACAGTTTGTGTGCAGCCCGTGACTATAGACATAGAGCACGAGCTGAGGACAGTGTTAAGTACAACTGTGAACAGGAACTAAATTGGGCTCTCGGTTTCTCTGTGGCTCAGACCTCGTCCTGACCCTTGTAACGGTTTGAAAGACCGCATTTGGAATCTCTGCTGATCGACAATGCTGAGCTTTGAGCAAAAAGGATCTAATTTTCCCTCTCAAATACAGATCAGGCAGTCCTGGTGACAGAGGCTTGACATTAAACAGCAGGATGGCTGATGCCATTAAAGTACTTTTTAAAGCACTAAGTTATACTGAGATGATAAACGGGTATAAGCCCTCAAATAGCAAAACCTTTTCCCACAGCCTTCAGATTCAACAGCTCACAGATTTTGATAGCTTCAGCCGCGAGACTATTTGATTTAACTAAGAATTTCAAAACAGCGGCCAGACAGTCTCCGTGTCGAATCACCTGCCCCATTTCACATGCAGGGATAAAAACATTTGCCATATTTAAGTGAATCAGCCAAACTGATGCACTTTCAAAGAGGGTAACCATTAGCTCGGTAGCCTGGAATTGGAGAGAGAATTAGTGGCCAGTCAGCCCACTGTACCAGAATTGGGAGTGGTCACAACATTGATGTGACTAGACTACCTGATGGGTATTGGTTGTACCAACAGCTGAAACAAGCAAACTCTCACCTGAGGGCAACATTGTAACAATGGTCATAACAGAGGGATGGTCCTAGGGGAAATGGGGTCAGTTGGATAGTTAAAGGGGCACTTCTGTCTTTAACAAGAAAGGTGACATCACCCAAAAAATCATGAAAGAGGAGATAGGCGAGATACTGAATGAGTTAACGATTCATTAAAATAAAGGCAGTACAAAGTCTTACTGTGTTTACAGATGACAACTGCAGTCAGATGCTGAGGGAAGTCCTCAGATGCAGGTGTGGGACCAGATGATTGGAGAATTGTAAATGATCCTTTTATAAACCAGTGTAGCCAAGGCTAAGCTCAACAAGTACAAGCCCATCAATTTAAATTTCTGCCAGGGGGAAGATTCTTGAAATGATAATCCAGGCAAAATTGGGTTAAAATCCTGGAACTCCTTCCCTGAACACATTGTGGGTCTACCAACAACACACCAAGTAATGACAGCAGATCTCCTGCCCCAAAGTACCAAGACAGCCAGTTGGGTTGAGTTGAGTTGTGTTCTTCATACAATTTGGCAGTTTTACGACCACTTTCACATTGAGAAAGTTCATCATTTCCAGACTTTTAATTAAATTGAAATTCACAAGAACTGGAAGGAGAGATGATTTGAACTTGCCCCTTCTTGGTTTTAGTGCAGTAGTCACAGAATGGGTTACAGTTCAGAAAGAGGATGTTCGCTCCATTGTAAGAGCGAGTGCACCTAATCCCATTTCCCAGAGATGCCGCAATTTCTTTCCAATTCCCTTTTGAAAGCCCCACAGCAGTCTGCTTCCACTGCACTCTCAGGCACGAGAATCCCGATCCCAACCACTTGCTGGTAAAAGCGTTGGTCTGTTTTGCCAGTCCTCACCTAACTGTTGTCATCTCCTTCTCCGTAGTTTGCCCTCACCCCCTTCTCTGTTCAAACTTTGTTTTCTACACTTCAATCAAATCTCCGCTCATCCTTTGTTCTTTATTCCAAGGAGGACACTCCCAGCTTTCCCCATTTATCCAGTTAGCTGGAGGTCCTCATCCCTAGACCTATTTTGATGAATCTTTCCTGGGTCCTTTATTACCCTCACATCCTTCCTAAAGTGCGGTATCCAGAACCAGACATAACTCAAGGCCAACTCAATATTTTATAAAGATCTGCCACAACTTCCCTGCTTTTGTATTCGGTACACCAGCCGATAACACCCAGGATACTGTCTGGCTTATTAACCCCACTCTAAACCTGCCCTGCTGCCTGCAGTGATTCAAGCATATACTCTCTCCACTCCTTTAGAATCCCTACAGCTTGGAACCAGGCCACTCAGCCCACCAAGACAACACCAACCCTCCCACCCACCTATACTATCCCTGTGACTCTACATTTCTATGGCTAACCCAGTTAGCCTGCACTTCGCTGGACACTATGGACAATTTCCCATGGCTGATCCAACCCAGCCTGCACAGCTTTGGACTGGGCTGGGGGGGGGAACTGGAGCACCCAGAGGAAATTCCGGCAGACACGGGGAGAATATGCAAACTCCACACAGACAGACAGTCACTCAAGTCTGGAATTGAACCTGCGTCCCTGGGACTGAGGCAGCAGTGTTAACCACTGAGCCACCATTGCCACCCTTACAATTATACTCTATTTTGTATTTTCTGTGTTCTTCCTAACCAAATGAATCACTTAGACAACAAGGTCTAGAGCTGGACGAACACAGCAGGCCAAGCAGCATCACAGGAGCAGGAAGGCTAACGTTTCGGGCCTAGATCCTCCTTCAGAAAGGCCCAAAACATCAGCCTTCCTGCTCCTCTGGTGCTGCTTGGCCTGTTGTGTTCATCCAGCTCTACGCCTTGTTACCTCAGATTCTCCAGCATCTGCAGTTCCTACTGTCTCTGAAACAAATGAATCATTTCATGCTTCTCAGGATTTCAATTTTATCTGCCACTTATCTTCCTGTCTATGGTCTTGTGAAGTTCTACACTAACCCCCTGACCATTCACGATGCTTCCCACTTTGGTGAAAGTGTGTCCTAGGTCAATATGTATCAAGAAAAGGAGGGAAGCCAACACTTTATTCATCATTCGCTCATGGGATGTGGGTGCTCATTCTTAGCGGTGCTGATGAGCTGCCTTCTTGAACCACTGCAGTACATGTGCTCTTTCTGTGACTACTGCACTAATACCTAGAGGAGGCAAGTTCATATCCTGCCCAGTCAGTTTTGTGAATTTCAATTCTGTTAAAAATTTGCAAACAATCAACTTTCTCAAGGTGACAGCGATTGCAAAACAGCCAGATTATGCGAAGAACCCAAGTGACTCAAATCAATGTTTTGGGGAAGGGAATCTACTGTTATCACCTCGTTTGGCTACTAAGTGACTCAGGTCCCCCCCAATGTGGGTGACTCTTCACTGCCAATTACAGTGACCTAGTGAGCCCCGTGATTTAAAGGGGAGTTAGGGTGAGGGTAATTGGCCTGGCCACACATGGTAAAAATGAATACAGCGCACTTGTCTCAAGTTAAACTTCCCACTATCTATTTGGAAATAACTATTCACCCTGCAATTGCAAAGATAACCCCTTAAATCATCACATAGGCATCAAGGGAAGGAAGCTTCAGAAATGTAAAGATTCTCACTGGATATTAGATAGTCTTTAGTCAGCCCCATGCACCCTGGAATGGTTCATTCTCGACTAATTAATTCTTAGCCACAGATTAAGGAGGTGTTCAGCACGCTAGCCTTCATTGCTCAGACCTCTGACTATAGGAGTTGGGGTATTTTGTTGAGGTTGAACAGGACGTTGGTGAGGACTCTACTTAAGTACTGTGTCCAGTTTTGGACAACCTGATCTAGAAAGGATATTATTAAGCTGGAGAGGGTTCAGAAGAGATTTGCCAGGAACGGAAGGTTTGAGTTATAAATATGGACTGGATAGGCTGGGATTTTCTTCCCTGGAGCATAGGGGGTTGAGGGACGACGTTAGAGAGGTTAATAAAATCATGAGGGGTATAAATAAGGTGAGTGGCAGGTATCTTTTCCCTAAGGTTGGGGATTTCAAGACAAGGGGGCATATTTTTTAAAGGTGAGGTGAGAGGAGAACATTTAAAAAAGACGAGGGGCAATTTTCTTTTTTAAAAGTGGGGTGTGTGTGTGGAATGAACTTCCTGAGGAAGTGGAGGATGCAGGCACAGTTACAATGTTTAAGACATTTGGATAAGTACATGAATAGGAAATGTTTGGAGGGATATGGGCCAAGTGCAGGCAGGTGGGAATAATTTAGTTTGGGATTATGTTTGGCATGGACCAATTGGACCATAGGGTCTGTTTCTAAACTGTATGACAGTACAAATACATAATTGAGCAGATAGATTTGTCACTAAGCTAACTTACTTGTAGACTTGTGCTGTTATCAGAGAACGGGGAACTGAAGAAACCACTGATGATACTCATGACTGTATCTGTCACATATCTCTCCAACGCAGTATCGGCATGTTTCCTGTCTGTTGTGGTGTTGCAAACCTTCATCAAAACAGCCAGTTCATGACAGTTACACCCAAATCAAGGAGGCAAGTGATTTCAAAAAACATCAGCCAAAACACAATGGAGTGAGTTCAATAAATGACAGGGAAAACCAAAATAGAGTGGATTCCAACTTCAAGTCAACGGGTCAGCTTTGTCAATAAGGTCACTCTGATTCATGAAGCGGTGATGACAAATGCCAACGTCCAATTGAAGGGCAAGGCGGAGCTGAGACCGGCCAATCGTCTTATGCCACATACTATTTTTATATAATGGAATCGAAAATAGTAAGTTTTGGAGTCTAACTCATGCTGGAGCATGGGAAATACAGCAGCCACTTTGCACCCAGCATTTACTGGCACAATCTGCGTAATAGTAATATTCATTGAGAAATTAAAGATCGGCCAAGAGACTTGGGAGACTGCCCGTCCACAAAACACTCTGTCATTGGATCATTTATGTTGACCAACGAGGCCTTGGTTTAACCTTACACCTAAAAGGCAGCTCTACTGACATCTCCGCACCCCCTCAGCACTGCACGGGAGGAACAGCTTAACCATTACTCTCAACTCTCGGGTGCGGGGTTCGAACCCATAACCTCTACATTACATCGGAGTGACAAGAAGGAGCATCTGCTGGGGTGTACAGTTCTCCTTGGCACCTCTACCTACGGACCAAATTTTACCCCCATTATTTCAGCAGCCATTTTTAATAACACAGAATTCTTACATCTGGTTGAAAGCTCTCCCTTATTTTAGTGTTGGTTTGCAGATTTCCACTATAACTTTGATAACTGTGTTTTCAAAGATTTACAATTCGCTTTTTATTTGGGGTAAGATTTCACAAAAGGCCATGTGGATTTACTCTCGCAGTGCCAACAAAGATTCTCACAGACCAACGGCTTTTTACCAAGCACTGAATAATAAAATAAAAACAACATTCTGCATATGCTGAAGGTCTGAATTAAAACTGAAAATGTTGGAAACTTTCAGCAGATCTCTAAGTGTCGATAGAAACAGAGGTGATGGTCTGAACTGAATTTCATTCTTCCTTGCAAAAGATTAATATGACTTGGCTTCTTCTGAAAAGCTGAATTATTTCAAGGCCAGTATGACTCGGCTTTTTCTGAAGTTGACTCATGCTGGACTTGAAATATACCTTTATTTCCATCTCTCCACAGATGCAGTGACGATACTGTGGCTTTAGGAGGTATATTTCGCCCTGGCTTGTTGAGAACAAAGAGAGAGGTGCTGAGTGGTCTGCCTCAAAGCCAATCAAGTAAACAGCTTGTGAGGTTTTCTAACAGCTGGAACAACAGAAGCAGCCTGCTCACAGAACCTGGATTTTTAGTTTTAGTTTTTCTGTTGCAGTAGCTGGGGTTTGGAAGCTGGATGTGGAAGATTTTATTCTTCCCTCTGTTACAGTTAAAAGCTGCGGTTCTCTTCCTGCTGTTAGAATTGTATGTGAGGCAACCTGTTCACTGAATTTGCCTTTGCCAAGGATGTGTTTATGGCATGTAACTGTATTAGAACAGTTAATTAGTAGTAATTAATGTATATTATTTTGTTAAGCATTTTGAAAGAGTCACAGTTAAGCCAATTCCTTACTTTTGGTTTTATTTTGTCTGTATTTGAAGTATAGAGTCTGAATAAAGCATGTTTTGCTTCAAGCCGAGTTGGCCTATCAAATTGCATCCAGAACACAATCCCTTACACTTACCTTTAAAATAAGAAAAAAAGTTATGGTCTAGGCCGTCTTCTTCATATATTTTCAAGGGGTTTGGTCTGCTACATAACAGCACTGACAGACTTTCCCCAGCACTTTGTCTTTATTCCATGCTTTGGAACACATCTAAAGGTGGTCAGAATTATGTGCTTTAAATGGGAAATTTCAGCTTCAGTTTATGCTGGATGTCTCCTTGCATCTTGGAGGAGATTCCCTTGCGAGACTTACCCGAACCATATCGACCACAAAATTCTCAAAGAGTTTCCAAATGTGGTTACTGGTGTAAATCTCTTTCATCTCCACTTCTGTATCCACGTAACAATGATTCACAAAATTAACGTAGGCTCTTTTCACCTGCAATATCAAGAAACACTCATTTTCCCCTCATGTTCACCACACAACGAGAGCCTGCTAAAAAAGGAAAATGAAAGGCATTTTTGACACCACACTTAATTTTCTCTATGTTCCTTTCTCTGCCTCTTTCAATTCTTCATACTTCACCTGCAAGGGCCTTAAAGGAAGATAACTGGGGTGGGGGGAGGTGTCGGAGTGGGGAATGAGGGGTTTGTATAGACTTTGAGAAGGGAGCAATAGGTGGAAGAGGACAGCAGAAACAGGAGGGTGAGCAAGCAGGGACCTTGAGAGGATTGCAAGAGGCGACGTGCCTCCACTGCTCGTGGGGAACGAAGCAGAATATCAAAGGGTGGCAGGGTAACACCTGCAGCAGGAGAGTCACCAACAAGCACAGTGGCAGGCACCGGTTTGCCAGTAGGCAGAGGATATTCAAGAAAGTAACCTGATGCACACTGAGGAAAAGAAACAGGAGCAAGGCAATACTGGTTTCTGACATCAGGTCCCCAAAATGCCTCTGGTCCCTCAGTAAGTATGCTGCAGGTGACACAAAGTGGTGACACACTCAAAATGCTCCAAACCTGCTCTCAATTCCCATTCACGTTATTTAGGGGTGGGGGTGCGCCAGACAGAGGCCCTATTTACCCTGGAGCCCAGGGACCACTGACTACAGCCTCTCGGAGGACCCTCACACAGAGTGGGAGCATGGGACACTGCTGTGTGTGGGCGGGGGGGGGGGGGGGTGGATGGTAGATGGGCCAAGGGCATTGTGGGGGTGGGGGGTGTGGGGGGGAGATAATGGGGGTGTTTTCGAAGGGGTGGTGGTAATGGGCCAAGGACGTAATAGGAAGGGGTGCACTGGGGATGGGGAGAGAGGGGCTATGTGGGGGGGGAATGGATGTTGGGAAGAGTGGGGGGGAAAAGGGAGGGAGAAGACATAGTGGGGGTCACATGGGCATTTGTCATCTTGATTCAGAGCGTGGTTAGCTCAAATTTTATTGCAAATGAAATGCAGAATAACTCAGGATTCCAATGATTAGAATCATGCAGATGCCCTATTATATAGGCACACAATGCAAAAGTTGCTATCAGAAAGTTTTGAACTGTTTGGTGAGAACTTCCAGCTACAGACCAGCATCAGGTATATACTTGTACTTATCCTCACACATAACACCCTATCCACAAGTTCAACACAACCTGCATATCCTCCTACACCTTCCTTCCTCAAATATCCATCTAATTGGGCACATCAAATGCAGTGATATTATCTACACTGGCAAATCCGCGAGAGGCTGCATTCCACATAACCTCACCTTTCCCTTACCCTTCGCGCCTGCTCCAACCTGCAATACGATCATGGCCGACCATCCAACTCAGTTCAATGTTCCATTCTTCCAATATTCCTTGATCCCTTTGGCCCCAAAAACTATATTGAACACCTTAACGAAAACATTCTGTGGCAGAGAATTCCACAGGCTACCCACTCTCTGGGTGAAGAAATTTCTACTCATCTCAGTCCTAAATGGCCTACTCCATATCCTTAAACTAGCTCTGGTCAATGGGAACATCTTTCCTGCATTCACTCTGTCCAGTCCTGTTAGTGTTTTTGGGTTTCAAGACCTCAATATCACTCCCCAGCCTTCTCTCAGTCCATTTAAATCGGTCCTCATGCCTTTCATCTCGCATTCTGTTCGATGCTTTCTGTAGCTTTCCTAACGCCTCTCTATCCTTTCTATAATATGGAGACCAAAACTGTACACACACGAGAGTTGGATGGCCATTAGACACTGGTAGAAAATGAAATTGCTTCGCATAATCCACTCTTTTCCTGAAAATCCCCTGCAAAAATTAACGAAACTTCCAGGGATAGGTGAGTTATCCTGCAAGGGAGGTTTGGAGAGGCCGAGACATTGAAGCTGGGAAGAATGGGAGGTGATCTTTCTGAAACGCAAGAGATTCAGGAGGGACAGCACAGAGTGGATACTGGGACGATACTCCTCTCACAGGTAGACAAAGCTGATTAAGAATGTATTTGACATGCTTGCCTTCATTGCTCAGAGCTTTGAGTACAGGAATTGGGACATCATGTTGAGATTGTTTCGGGCGTTGGTGAGGCCTCTTTTGGAGTACTGTGTCCAGTTCTGGTCACCCTGTTATAAGAAGGGTGTTATGATGCTGGAATGGGTACAGAAAAGATTTACCAGGATGTTGGTGGGAGTGGAGGGTTTGAAACATAGAGGAGAGGTTGGATAAGCTGGGGCTTTTTTCACTGGAGGGTAGGAGATCGGGGAGTGACCTTACAGGTATTTGTAAAATCACGAGGGGTATGGCTAAGGTGAATGTCAGGTGCCTTTTCCCTAGGGTGGGGGATTTTAAGACTGGGGGGCATATTGTTAAGATGAGAGGAGAAAAATTTAAGACAGACTTGAGGGCATTGTTGTTTTTTTTACAGAGGGTGCGCGGAATGAACTTCCAGAGCAGGTGGCAGACGCAGGTATAGTTACAGATATTTGACTAAGTACGTGAATAAGAAATGTTTGGAGGGATATGGGTGGGTGGGGCTAATTTAGTTTGGGATTATGGACAGCATGGGCTGGATGGACCGAAGGGTCTGCTTCTTTGTGTATGACTCCGAGTGGCAGACTAGAACCAAGCTTAAAAAGAGTAACAGGACTCTCGTTCAAAACTGATAAGGAGAGAATTACTTTTTTTTTTAAAAACAAGTGGAATTGTTTGTTTGTGGAATTCTCTTCCCCAGGAGGAGCACAGGCTCGGTCGCCGAACGTATTCAAGGAAGAGTTAGCTAGATTTTAACCTGGCGAGTGAGTCCAGCACTGAGCAGGAAGGAAATTGGGGTTGAGCCCACAGCGATGACCTGAGATTGGCGAAGTAGGGGCCTGAATGATCTAACCCTGCTCCAAAATAAACAATCACACGTTCACAAGACTGCGAAAAGCAAACTAAGAACTGTCAGTCATCGCCCAACTGCAGAGCACGCAGCGGCTGCCTCAGGACCCGAAAGACAGAAAAAGAGATGGAGGCTGTGGGCCTACCTCGGGGATGCAGTCCTCGTGGGTTACCACCCTCACAATATCATCCAAGGGGAGCAGGGAATTGCACTTAATTTCCGTGTACACATTCTTGCCCTCGGTGCAGGCAGCGAGCAGCTCGACCAGGGTGATGTGGTAGTTCAGGGCTCCATTTTCGTCGCTCCGGTCGTGTTCTGACGCCATCATTTGCAGAAGGTGAGGGAACGATGCACGATCGTTGTAAAACACCAACACGTCCTCTCCCCCATTGGCCAGCTGCAAGGACACGCCAACAATTATCAAAAGCTAATGGAAAAACAGCATCCCCCAGTCATGGTGCAGGAGGAAAACCTGCCACAATTCCATGCCATAAGAGACCTGGCCCCATTGTGTTAAGCATGAGCGCCCCCTGGTGAAGTGTTACCCCATGATCAATCCATGGTGTGGCCCTGTGAAGTTCCACTACAGTACGGCCAACCCGTTGCCCAAAAGGATCGAGAGCAATCGGCTGCATTGACTTTCCGCCGGCAGCATCCCTGAGCACAGCAAGATCCAACAATGGGTAATCGTTCGGTTGATTCGATTCTTTTCTTGGATAGCCTCCATTTTAAAATGGAAAATGAGAGCCAGGGCTGCCTGCCTTTGCCCGAATGAGGTCAAACGCACCACGGATGAGAAGTGGTGCCCATCTCACCTTAAACACACCATCTCCGACAGCATGCCGACAGTGTGACACTCAGGCCGTGCTGAACGGAAACGTCAGATAGATAGATAGACTGGAGAGTTGGGCAGATAAATGGCAGATGGAGTTCAATCCGAGCAAATGTGAGGTGATGCATTTTGGAAGATCAAATTCAAGGGCGAACTATACAGTAAATGGAAAAGTCCTGGGGAAAATTGATGTACTGAGAGATCTGGGTGTTCAAGTCCATTGCTCCCTGAAGGCGGCAACGCAGGCCAATAGGGTGGTCAAGAAGGCATACGGCATGCTTTCCTTCATTGGGCGGGGTATTGAGTACAAGAGTTGGCAGGTCATGTTGCAGTTGTATAGGACTTTGGTTCGGCCACATTTAGAGTACTGCGTACAGTTCTGGTCGCCACATTACCAAAAGGATGTGGACGCTTTGGAGAGGGTGCAGAGGAGGTTCACCAGGATGTTGCCTGGTATGGAGGGTGCTATCTATGAAGAGAGGTTGAATAGATTAGGATTATTTTCATTAGAAAAACGGAGATTGAGGGGGGACCTGATTGAGGTCTACAAAATCATGAGGTGTATAGACAGGGTGGATAGCAAAAAGCTTTCTCCCCAGAGTGGGGGACTCAATTACTAGGGGTCATGAGTTCAAAGTGAGAGGAGGGAAGTGGAGATATGCGTGGAAAGTTCTTTACACAGAGGGTGGTGGGTGCCTGGAACGCGTTGCCAGCGGAGGTGGTAGACGCAGACACGTTAGCGTCTTTTAAGATATATTTGGACAGGTACGTGGATGGGCAGGGAGCAAATAGACACAGACCCTTAGAAAATGGATGACAGGTTAGACAGAGGACCTCGATCGGCGCGGGCTTGGAGGGCCGAAGGGCCTGTTCCTGTGCTGTAGGTTTCTTTGTTCTTTGCTCTTTGCTCTTTTCTTTGTCAGCCTTTACACCATACCCAAACAGGGTGGTTGGATCGGCTTTGGATAAACAAAGGAAGGGACAGGCTGGCAGAAGGCCATTGAAATCTCAACCGCTTGGGTTCGGGAAGCTTGAGGCTCACGTGCAAATTGCTTCACTGCGGCTGTGAGAAATTAAATGCTGTGTGAAATAAATTATGGCCAAACACTTAAACGAATTGACTTCTGATAGATAAGGGAGTCAAGGGACATGTGGGGGGAAAAGCAGACAGGAAATTGGAGATTTGCTCTCAACCAGATCAACCATGGTCTTACTGAATAGCAGAACAAGCTTGATGGGCTGAAAAGCTTACTACTGCCCCTAAATCGCACATTCCCATGAGCTTGCATTTCCTGCATCATTGCGAAGTTTGGTAACATATCAACAAGGAGCAAGAGGAGGCTAAAGCCCTTCAAAGCTCTTCTGCCATTCAATAGGATTATGCCTGATCGGATTTTACCCGTAACTCTACATTCCCATATATCCGCAATAATCCTTTATCCCCTTGGTAACCGAGAATCTATCCAATGTGTTTAGAATCGCTAGGTTGCTGCTTTTGGCTAGCACAGACACAATGGGCTGAAGAGCCACTTTTTGTGCTGTAGATCTCTATGCCCATCTCCCTCTGCCTTTTAAGGGGAGGGGATTCCCAAGCCCCTTAAACAGGAGAATTATTTTTCCATCTCTGTCTTGAATGGGTGACGTCTTATTTTTAAGCGATTGAAGGGACCACCAGTGACGGAAATCCTTTTGCGAAGGTCTCATTACTGTGAGACGTTTGATCCTGATATCTTGGCCGCCTCCTTTACCTCAGTCATGACCATATCTTGACATTTCTTCACATACTTTCCATCTGCTTTAACAATGGTCTGCAAGAACTTCAAATACAGAACGTGTCGACCATGCGTCTCGATGCAGTGCACAAAGTGCTGGACCACCCTCTCGCTGATTTCGTTGCAGAGGTGATAGTTGTTCAGAAAAATGTGTTGCACGGTTTCTGCCTCCAACAGCTGCAAAAACAGAGCACAAACATCAGCCTTAGTGTTGCAAAATACTGCACTGTTTGAGTGTGTATACAAACAGGTTGAGAGAAAAAGAGTGGCCGATACTAACCGAGAAAAGGGGAGGACTCAAATACAGGAGATCTTATGGTGTAGAATACAGAATAGCTCACACGCTTGTTAACACAAGGACAAAGAAAGAATTTAACTTCCCTTTGTGTAGCAAGAACTATTAACTCATGGCTTCAGGCAGAGATTGCAAGAGGGGGACAGGGACAATGCTGGGGGACTCGGGAAAAGAGAAGGGGGGTAGAAAAGATCTTGCATTTATATTACACCCTTCACATCTTCAGAATGATCAAACACATTCCACAACCAAAGATAATGGGAACTGCAGATGCTGGAGAATCCAAGATAACCAAGTGTGGAGCTGGATGAACACGGCAGGCCAAGCAGCATCTCAGGAGCACAAAAGCTGACGTTTCGTGCCTTTCTCACCTCCAATCGAAACTGCAGCAACCACAGATGCTGTGAATCAGGAACAAAACAAAGTTGCTGGAAAAGCTCAGCAGGTCTAGCAACATCCATGAAGGAGAAAACAGAGTTAAAATGTTTCCGGTCCGGTGACCCTTCCTCAGTTCTGAGGGTCACCGAACCCGAAATGTGAACTGTCTTCTCCTTCCAGCAACTTTGTTTCTGTTCACATCCAATCAAGTTTTTTCATAGTCTAGTCACTATTCCAACATCGGCAACTTTACAGCCAATTGGTACATAGCAAGCTCCCACAAACAGCATTGAAATAAATGATCAGATGGTTTTACAGCCATGGTTTTTTTTTAAATAAAGTTGAGTTCTTCTGTATGGATGTAATGTTAGTTTCACATCACATCAGAAACATGCTGCTTGAGACACTGCTGCAGTCCCACGCCTGGAGTCTCCGGTAACAGTCACAGAGTCTTGCAGTGAAGAAACAGATCCTTCAGTATGACCAGTCCATGCCGGCAATAATCCCAAAGTAAACTAATCCCACCTGCCTAAGATAACAAAGTGTGGAGCTGGATGAACACAACAGGCCAAGCAGCATCTCAGGAGCACAAAAGCTGATGATGAAGGGTCTAGACCTGAAACGTCAGCTTTTGTGCTCCTGAGATGCTGCTTGGCCGGCTGTGTTCATCCAGCTTCACATTTTGTTATCTTGAATTCTCCAGCATCTGCAGTTCCCGTTATCTCTAATCCCACCTGCCTGTGCCTGGCCCATATCCCTCTAAACCTTTCCTATTCATACACTTACCCAGATGTCTTTTCAACAATGTAGTTGTACCTGCATCCATCACGTTCTCTGGACGTTCATTCCTCACACGGACCACTCTTAGTGTAAATAAAAAGTTGCCCCTCATGTCCTTTTCAAGTCTCTCTCCTCTCACCTTAAAAATATGCCCCCTAGATTTGAACTCCCCCACCCTAGGGAGAAGACCCTTGCTATTCACTTTATCCATGCCCCTCGCGATTTTATAAACCCTCAACCTCCTACGCTCCAGCAAAAAACAAACCCAGTCAGTCCAGCCTCTCCTTACAGTTCCCGGCATCGTACTGGTGAGTCACTTCTAGACCTTCTCCAATTTAATAATATCCTTCCTATAGCAGGGCAGCCTGAACTAGACACAGTGCTGCAGACGGGGCCTCATTAATGTCCTGTACAGCCTCAACGTGACATCCCAACTCCTATAGTCAAAGGGTCCGAGCAATGAAGGCAAGTGTGGTAAATGCCTTCTTAAATCGCCCTGTCTGCCTGGGATGCAAATTCCAAACTTGAAGTCATTCACCTTTAAAATGGTTTGATTTCTGGAGCGGGTGGCGACAGATCAGTCATGGAGTAAAGTGTAAAAACAGATTGAGTGTGCAACAGGAACAGGGACCTTACAGCAATGATAAGAAAACAGAGTGACGGAAATATCACACAGTGTGGCTGTCTGTACTGCTCTCACTGTAACACACAAAGTTGAAAGGTTCAGATACTCACACCAGGTGTAAGAAACAAGCTCAGATGTTTATGCAGCAGGACCTGATTCTGTGGATTGCCTGCACAGAAATTCTGTACAAAGCCATGGGCCAAGGTCATGATTTCATTCATTTTGTTGTCCATCTACAATCAAACATTTAAAAATAAAACAACATGAAAAAGAGGGCAACGCTGAGAACAAGGTAATGTTGCTCCCCCTCAACCCTCTCACTGAACGCTCACCCCACTTGCCAAGTGTAAACTCTCCCAGTTACCTTATCGTATGGAATTTGCAGAAGATCTAACACCGCAGTGTGGGCTCCCATGTTCTTCAGTAAACGCTGCTGTTGACTCCTGCCCCGCCTCATGCTCTGCACACACAGTTTACTGAGCCGGATCAAGATCTGAAAAAGGAGACAGTCAGTGGCTAAAGGGTAGTCAAATGCCCGCAGACTGTCACGGTTACGACTGCACATCACATTGGCAAGTTTACCAAAGGTCCCTCATTCCAAGGCCTGACCAGATTACTCCCAGCTTTTAAAGCAAAAAGGCTTTGGGTTATTCAGATGGGCAACACAGGCCAAGAAACAGAGTCACAGAAGTGTCACCCTGCTGAAGAGGCCATTTAGCCCAGCGTGCCAGCACTGACTCGTTAAATCAGCATTGGCACAATAAATCATCTGCCTCTTTCTGAAATCCTTGCAGACTGTACTGCGATCCAAATAACCAGCTAGTGCCCTCTTCAATGTGTCCATTGGACCTGCATCCTCCATTTGTCCAGGAAGTGCATTCCAGATCCTGGCTGCTTGCTACATTGAAAAAGGTTTTCCCTACTTCGCCCTTGTTTCTTTTGCAGCTCATTTTAAAGTCTGTGGTTCCTGTTCCTCAACAATCAGCAACAATTTTTCCCTATCGACCCTGTCCTGCCCGCTTGTGATTTTGAAATATCTGTCAAGTCTTCTCCCAGCCGCTTTCTCTCCAGGGAGAACAATCCCAATCTTTTCAAGCCCTCCTCAATCACCAAAGTTTCTCATCCCTGGAATCATTGTCATAAACTACTCTGCTCACTCTCCAATGCCTTCACAATTTTCCAATAAAGCAGAGCCCACAGCTACACACAATACACCAGCTGAGATCTAACAAGCGTCTTACACCAGTTCAACATTTCCCCCCCAACCCACCAACCTAACTCGTGTACAAGTGACTTTATTGTAAACATTTGCCCACTGAGATGGACGTCACTTGCTGGGCCAGCATTTACTGCCCGTCCCCAATTGCCCTTGATCTGAATGGCTTATTAGGGCCACTGCTGAGCGCAGTTAAGACCCCAAATATAGTGGGGTCTGGAGTCACATGTCGACCAGACCAGGTGAGGATGGTAGGTTTCCTTGCCTGAAGGACATTGAACCAGATGGGGGTTTACAATAATCAGCATGGTTGCCATCAGGTCAGTTTTACGATTCAAGGTCTTTGCGAAATTTTAATTCAATAAATCTGTCACGGTGGGATTTGAACCCAAGTGCCTAGGACAATAACCTGAGTTTGGGATTACCAACCCAGTGACTTGCTTCGACAGAGACAATGAGGTTAAGACAATGAGGAGGCTGGGTTATCAGCCTCACAGATGGTCTAGTGCAGAATGAATTGACACTAGAGTCAAACAGACTGGTTTTTAGACACTTGGTGGCTTTGTGGAGCACTCAGTGTTTGGAAAGGGCGATGGCTAGCGTCGGGTGTTACAATGGGGTTTAAGGCTCCCACAGACTGTACACACAGGCACTGACAACATATCCAGCGCCTGCATGACTACGGCAAGCCAGGTGGTACAATTACATCCTCCAAACACAGAGTTTTCACTTTGGAGTCCAATTGTGAGTTGGGCTAATCCTTGCTCATGCACAGTATCGAAGGTAAGTGCTTTAGCAGCTAAAAGGTGGCACCCACGTTGGGAGGCAACTGTCAGAGAAAAGCAGAGGGGCACTTTAGAATCATATAATTCCTACAAGTGCAGAAAGAAGCTGTTCAGCCCACTGAGTGAGCACTGACCCTATCCCTGCAACCCTGGATTCACCACGGCCAATCCTCCTAATGTGCACATCTTTGGACGGCAATTTTCCAAAGATGTCTTCCCTTGTTAGACCCAGATTTCTCTCCAGCTTCCTTGCTTTCTCCCAGGATGTTATGTGGCTGCGAAGGAGAGTTGGGAGCACAACACTCTGGACATTATCACGAAAGGACCATTTGTTTGTAATCCTGCCTGTCATTGCCATATATTACCGGGCCACACAAGGCATTAGGAGTGATAACAACAGAAAGACAAACTTCAGCAGGTCAAGCAGTATCCATGGAGGGAGTTAATGTTCTATTGCCCCCAATGCACCTTGTATGGTATGACCTGCCTGTACTGCACACAAAACAAAACTTCTCACTGTATCTAGGTACATAGGACAACAGTGAATCAAATTAAATGAAAATGTGTCCGATCAATGTCTCTCAAGAAAGATAAAAATGTCAGAGTTGCTGATGGGATAGGGCAAGAATGCCAAATGGTGAGAAAATAAAAATCAGTGATACTGGCCACGGGAGATTTAAGTGAAAAATCTCATGACGCATCAGTCGTGAAACAGCAGTGACAGATTCAGCAATGCAACAAGGATGAAGAAGGAGTCACACCTGATTAAAAAAAAAATCAGAATGCCACATAAAAAGATAGGGAAACCAACGTGAAAGCCAAATGAACAGAAGTTGGAGGGTGGGGGGGGGAGAAAAGGGGAGGAAAAACAGAACAGCAGGGTAGAACAGCTGGTCTCAAGTGATAGAACTTGATGCGAAGAAGAGAGTGTGGTGCTGGAGAAGTTGGTTTAACTCTTTGTAGACAGATTCATCGCGGTTTCTGGAGAAGTATTTGTCCCACTGTCATTTACTACATGGCACTGCTTCTGCCTTCCTGTCCCCATACATAAACATTGTAGGTTTAATCTAAAAGCAATAGTTTGATTCAGGTATCTCAGACAGGATGCAGCAGTTAGTTCCTGGTGACTAGGAGATAGCAAGGGCTGCCGATACTGGAAGTCAGAGTCGATATAATGTGGAGACAGAGAAGCGCAGCAAGTCTGGCAGCGTCCGAGGAGCAGGCAAGTTAACAGTTCGGATCTGGACCCTTCTGCAAGAGTCCTGAAGAAAGGGTCCGGACCAGAAACATCGACTTTCCTGCTCCTCCGATATGGTCTGAGCAGCTGCGCTTCTCCAGCTCCACGTTTTACCGGCTTTAATCCCTGGCACCTCATACGTTGAGGTTTAGATTCAAGGGATGCACGGCCTTCTTCCAGAAGCTTCCGAAAGGATGATCTGGTGCTCTCAAATACTGGCTTGCGACACATGTACAAAACGGGGCGCGTATTGTGGAGAACAATCCTGCAGCGTACACTCTGATTTTTGTGCTGTTACTAGGTAACACAGCCTCCAAGATGAACTCACCTCTCTCACAACCCGGTAGTTATTGCTGCTGATGATGTCAATTTGCGGTTTCTTGTTGCCGTCTTGCACAGGGCTCAGAATTCCGGGATCCTTCAAAAAGGGAAGCAGGTCAAGGCAGGAATTACTACACTAAGAAAAGAATAAACGTTAAATCTACCGCCCCAGGAAAACTGCATGTTTTTTTCCTATTACCCAAGAGTCCAACGGGACCTTGATCAGACGAGCCAACGGGCTGAGGAGTGGCAGATGGCATTTAATTCCGATAGATGTGTGGTGTTGCATTTTGCTGAGACAAACCAGCGCAGGACTTACACGCTTAACGGTTGGGCACCAGGTAAAGGGTCAGAGGGATGCAGGTACAGAGTTCCTGGGAAGTGGAGTTGCAGGTAGACAGGGTGATGAGGAAGGCATTTGGTACACGTGCCTTTATTGGTCAGAGCATTGAGTATAGGAGCTGGGACGTCACATGGTGGCTGTACAGGACATTGGTAAGACCACCCTTACAGTACTGTCTACAATTCTGGTTACCCTGTTGTAGCAAGGATATTATTAAATTGGAAAGGGTACAGAAAGGATTTACAAGGATGTTACTGGGAATGGAGGGTTTGAATTACAATGAGAGTTGGAACGATTTTTCTGATGGAGGATCAGAGGCTGAGGGGTGAACTTAGAAAAGTATATAAAGGTCACAAGGGTAACAGATAAGGTCAATAACCAAGGTCTTTCCATAGGGTAAGCAAGTTCAAAACTACAGGGCATAGGCTTAAGGTGAAAGATTTAAAAAAGGGACCCGAGAGGCAACATCTTCCATGCAAAGGGTGGTTTGTACGTGGAATGAACTGCCAGAGGAGTTGCTGGAGGCTGGTGCACTTACAACATTTAAAAGGCCTTTACACAGATAGGAAACGTTGAGATGAACACGGGACAAAGGCAGGCAAACGGGATGAGTTGAGTTTGAACGTGAGCGGCATGGATGTGCTGGGCCAAAGGGGCTGTTTGCCTGATGTATGGCCCAACAACTCTACTTCAGGGCCAAGTCAGTACACTTCGGTCTTCAACAGAGTGAGCTGAATAGATAGGAGATGGTGAGGGGGAGGGACTGAGGGCCCTGTGGTGGTGGCAGTAAGGGCCTGGGCAGGAGGCCCAATGTGACAGGGAGGGAGGGAACAGCTGGCGGAGGTGACGAGGAGGATTGGAGCAAATGTAAGGAACGACAGATAGCCAGGCAGTGTGGGCTGGATGTGCTGATAGTAGCGAGGGCCCAGGGAGCTACCTGTCACCAAGGAAGGATTGCCCAAGCATCTGAGAGCTATTTCCCTGGAAAGTGTCACGTACTTCAATTTCCCTCAAAAATCAGAAAACAGGCTGGACTGACATTTACAAAAACGACTGAGGGACAAAGCAATCCACCTCTCATAGCACAGCCTGACGGGGGACAAGATGATTATAAACAATGGGCCGAGGAGATGGTGCGCAGACAGGGCGTGCCACACATTTCAGTTCAGGAAGCATCAAGCAGGGGGCACAATTAGAACCCTGGCTATTCCGTTTTATTTACTCATTACGTCAGGGTGTTGCAGGCTGGACCAGCATTTACTGCCCATCCCTAACTGCGCCCCCAGAGGCAGTGAAGAAGCAAAGTTAGATTTGATTCCCTACAGTGTGGAAACAGGCCCTTCGGCCCGACAAGTCCACACTGCCCCTTGGAGCATCCCACCCAGACCCATCCCCCTATAACCCACACACCCCTGAACACTACGGGCAATTTAGCATGGCCAATCCACCTAGCCTGCACAGCTTTGGACAGTCGGAGGAAACCCGCGCAGACATGGGGAAAATGTGCAAATTTCACGCAGACAGTCGCCTGAGGTGGGAATCGAACCCGGGGCCCTGGTGCTGTGAGGCTGCAGTGCTAACCACTGAGCCACCGGTTTGGCTTATCGTCTACAGGTACTTTACATCTTCATCAGCATTAATACTGAAAATGTTCGAGACTTTTATTAGCACAAAGATCATCAAAACGTTCATGTGAGCTTAAAGTTTTGATAACACTGTGCTGGTTACTCCAATTGGAGGGAAAATACACTGGAAAAACCAGGGTCCGAGTGGAAAGGTCTTTGTCTTGAACACACCTCAGATTTCACATCGTCTGCTCCTTCAGTCTGGGTCTCACTACTGCCGTAGCTTCCTCTCTTTTCCACCCACAGTTCGGATTTTTCCACCGTTAACCGCAACAAGTCCAGATCTGCTTTAATTTGCTTGTAATTGTCCACATCCTGAGATGAAACCAACAACTGCACCTGGAACACAAGACAGAGGGAAAAACAAGGCACGTTACTCTTTAAAGTATCAATTATTTCAAACTTAACAGAAAGAAGAATGAAAACAAAAGACTTTACACAGCCATTAGCTCACTGAAGCTGTCCTGGAAGAGTCACATATCTTTTGCGCTCCACATTCACGTAACCATCCAAATTTCTGTTTAATCCACACCAGGGGCTGTTCAGCCATCGTCTGCGACACCATCCTGTTACCCCTCACAATCTCATCCTCAAAGTCAAACCTCTCATCACCCCCAGGGACAGAATCCAACCCAGCCTCGTGAAGGAAAGGAAGACAGGCTCAAGGTGGTCACCTCCTGTTCCTGTGAATAGACAGAAGGAGCGAGGGCGAGCGCGCGAGAGAGAGGAGGAGCGAGGGCGAGCGCGCGAGAGAGAGGAGGAGCGAGGGCGAGCGCGCGAGAGAGAGGAGGAGCGAGGGCGAGCGCGCGAGAGAGAGGAGGAGCGAGGGCGAGCGCGCGAGAGAGAGGAGGAGCGAGGGCGAGCGCGCGAGAGAGAGGAGGAGCGAGGGCGAGCGCGCGAGAGAGAGGAGGAGCGAGGGCGAGCGCGCGAGAGAGAGGAGGAGCGAGGGCGAGCGCGCGAGAGAGAGGAGGAGCGAGGGCGAGCGCGCGAGAGAGAGGAGGAGCGAGGGCGAGCGCGCGAGAGAGAGGAGGAGCGAGGGCGAGCGCGCGAGAGAGAGGAGGAGCGAGGGCGAGCGCGCGAGAGAGAGGAGGAGCGAGGGCGAGCGCGCGAGAGAGAGGAGGAGCGAGGGCGAGCGCGCGAGAGAGAGGAGGAGCGAGGGCGAGCGCGCGAGAGAGAGGAGGAGCGAGGGCGAGCGCGCGAGAGAGAGGAGGAGCGAGGGCGAGCGCGCGAGAGAGAGGAGGAGCGAGGGCGAGCGCGCGAGAGAGAGGAGGAGCGAGGGCGAGCGCGCGAGAGAGAGGAGGAGCGAGGGCGAGCGCGCGAGAGAGAGGAGGAGCGAGGGCGAGCGCGCGAGAGAGAGGAGGAGCGAGGGCGAGCGCGCGAGAGAGAGGAGGAGCGAGGGCGAGCGCGCGAGAGAGAGGAGGAGCGAGGGCGAGCGCGCGAGAGAGAGGAGGAGCGAGGGCGAGCGCGCGAGAGAGAGGAGGAGCGAGGGCGAGCGCGCGAGAGAGAGGAGGAGCGAGGGCGAGCGCGCGAGAGAGAGGAGGAGCGAGGGCGAGCGCGCGAGAGAGAGGAGGAGCGAGGGCGAGCGCGCGAGAGAGAGGAGGAGCGAGGGCGAGCGCGCGAGAGAGAGGAGGAGCGAGGGCGAGCGCGCGAGAGAGAGGAGGAGCGAGGGCGAGCGCGCGAGAGAGAGGAGGAGCGAGGGCGAGCGCGCGAGAGAGAGGAGGAGCGAGGGCGAGCGCGCGAGAGAGAGGAGGAGCGAGGGCGAGCGCGCGAGAGAGAGGAGGAGCGAGGGCGAGCGCGCGAGAGAGAGGAGGAGCGAGGGCGAGCGCGCGAGAGAGAGGAGGAGCGAGGGCGAGCGCGCGAGAGAGAGGAGGAGCGAGGGCGAGCGCGCGAGAGAGAGGAGGAGCGAGGGCGAGCGCGCGAGAGAGAGGAGGAGCGAGGGCGAGCGCGCGAGAGAGAGGAGGAGCGAGGGCGAGCGCGCGAGAGAGAGGAGGAGCGAGGGCGAGCGCGCGAGAGAGAGGAGGAGCGAGGGCGAGCGCGCGAGAGAGAGGAGGAGCGAGGGCGAGCGCGCGAGAGAGAGGAGGAGCGAGGGCGAGCGCGCGAGAGAGAGGAGGAGCGAGGGCGAGCGCGCGAGAGAGAGGAGGAGCGAGGGCGAGCGCGCGAGAGAGAGGAGGAGCGAGGGCGAGCGCGCGAGAGAGAGGAGGAGCGAGGGCGAGCGCGCGAGAGAGAGGAGGAGCGAGGGCGAGCGCGCGAGAGAGAGAAGGAGCGAGGGCGAGCGCGCGAGAGAGAGAAGGAGCGAGGGCGAGCGCGCGAGAGAGAGAAGGAGCGAGGGCGAGCGCGCGAGAGAGAGAAGGAGCGAGGGCGAGCGCGCGAGAGAGAGAAGGAGCGAGGGCGAGCGCGCGAGAGAGAGAAGGAGCGAGGGCGAGCGCGCGAGAGAGAGAAGGAGCGAGGGCGAGCGCGCGAGAGAGAGAAGGAGCGAGGGCGAGCGCGCGAGAGAGAGAAGGAGCGAGGGCGAGCGCGCGAGAGAGAGAAGGAGCGAGGGCGAGCGCGCGAGAGAGAGAAGGAGCGAGGGCGAGCGCGCGAGAGAGAGAAGGAGCGAGGGCGAGCGCGCGAGAGAGAGAAGGAGCGAGGGCGAGCGCGCGAGAGAGAGAAGGAGCGAGGGCGAGCGCGCGAGAGAGAGAAGGAGCGAGGGCGAGCGCGCGAGAGAGAGAAGGAGCGAGGGCGAGCGCGCGAGAGAGAGAAGGAGCGAGGGCGAGCGCGCGAGAGAGAGAAGGAGCGAGGGCGAGCGCGCGAGAGAGAGAAGGAGCGAGGGCGAGCGCGCGAGAGAGAGAAGGAGCGAGGGCGAGCGCGCGAGAGAGAGAAGGAGCGAGGGCGAGCGCGCGAGAGAGAGAAGGAGCGAGGGCGAGCGCGCGAGAGAGAGAAGGAGCGAGGGCGAGCGCGCGAGAGAGAGAAGGAGCGAGGGCGAGCGCGCGAGAGAGAGAAGGAGCGAGGGCGAGCGCGCGAGAGAGAGAAGGAGCGAGGGCGAGCGCGCGAGAGAGAGAAGGAGCGAGGGCGAGCGCGCGAGAGAGAGAAGGAGCGAGGGCGAGCGCGCGAGAGAGAGAAGGAGCGAGGGCGAGCGCGCGAGAGAGAGAAGGAGCGAGGGCGAGCGCGCGAGAGAGAGAAGGAGCGAGGGCGAGCGCGCGAGAGAGAGAAGGAGCGAGGGCGAGCGCGCGAGAGAGAGAAGGAGCGAGGGCGAGCGCGCGAGAGAGAGAAGGAGCGAGGGCGAGCGCGCGAGAGAGAGAAGGAGCGAGGGCGAGCGCGCGAGAGAGAGAAGGAGCGAGGGCGAGCGCGCGAGAGAGAGAAGGAGCGAGGGCGAGCGCGCGAGAGAGAGAAGGAGCGAGGGCGAGCGCGCGAGAGAGAGAAGGAGCGAGGGCGAGCGCGCGAGAGAGAGAAGGAGCGAGGGCGAGCGCGCGAGAGAGAGAAGGAGCGAGGGCGAGCGCGCGAGAGAGAGAAGGAGCGAGGGCGAGCGCGCGAGAGAGAGAAGGAGCGAGGGCGAGCGCGCGAGAGAGAGAAGGAGCGAGGGCGAGCGCGCGAGAGAGAGAAGGAGCGAGGGCGAGCGCGCGAGAGAGAGAAGGAGCGAGGGCGAGCGCGCGAGAGAGAGAAGGAGCGAGGGCGAGCGCGCGAGAGAGAGAAGGAGCGAGGGCGAGCGCGCGAGAGAGAGAAGGAGCGAGGGCGAGCGCGCGAGAGAGAGAAGGAGCGAGGGCGAGCGCGCGAGAGAGAGAAGGAGCGAGGGCGAGCGCGCGAGAGAGAGAAGGAGCGAGGGCGAGCGCGCGAGAGAGAGAAGGAGCGAGGGCGAGCGCGCGAGAGAGAGAAGGAGCGAGGGCGAGCTCGCGAGAGAGAGAAGGAGCGAGGGCGAGCGCGCGAGAGAGAGAAGGAGCGAGGGCGAGCGCGCGAGAGAGAGAAGGAGCGAGGGCGAGCGCGCGAGAGAGAGAAGGAGCGAGGGCGAGCGCGCGAGAGAGTGAAGGAGCGAGAGAGTGAAGGAGCGAGAGAGAGAAGGAGCGAGAGAGAGAAGGAGCGAGAGAGAGAAGGAGCGAGAGCGAGCGCGAGAGAGAAGGAGCGAGAGAGAGAAGGAGCGAGAGCGAGAGATGGAGCGCGCGCGCGAGAGAGCGCGAGAGAGAGGGCGACAGACAAACAAAGGGAGAGAGGGAGAGAGAGAGGGAGGGAGAGAGGGAGGGAGAGAGGGAGGGAGAGAGGGAGGGAGAGAGGGAGGGAGAGAGGGAGGGAGGGAGGGAGGGGAGGGAGGGGAGGGGAGGGAGGGAGGGAGGGGAGGGGGAGGGAGGGGAGGGGGGGGAGGGGAGGGGAGGGAGGGGAGGGAGGGGAGGGAGAAAGAAAGAGCATGAGAATGAAGGAAGACAATGAAGAAGTGTAAGCGAACTGGCAACACAATGATGAAGTGAGCACTGACCTGTTTGAAGGCCTGAAGGAGCTCTGCTCTCTGACTGAAGTGTTTGAAGAGGAGCTGTAAGGCACCAGACACAAGTGGGGGATAATCGTGTTTAATCAGGTGTATGAGCACTCGCAGAAACGTTCTCCCTCCTTCGTCATCCAGCTCCACTGGGTTTTTCTCTTGGCTACACAGCAGGATTAAATTATTAGCACAGACTTCACATGTTGAATTGTAACTTACAATTTCTCCAGAACTGCACTGTCAAATGAGAGCGTGCCATTGAAGAGCAGTCGCTGTTGTCAATGGAAGCCGCAGGGAAATTAAATCTGCGCGCAGCAAGTTACTTGAACAGCAATGGGATAAACAGATAAAACATTAATAGCAATTTTTAAAAACAAACTTGTTGTATTTGTTAACAGCAGGTGGGTAATACAGAGGGAATTCCAGGGTTTTGACCCAGCGACAGTGAAGGAATGGTGAGATATTACCAGGTCAGGATGGTGAGTGACTCGGAGGGAAACTTATAGGGGTTGGTGATCCCGTATGTCCTTCTAGATGCAAGTGGTCGTGGGTTTCAAAGGTGCTGCCTGAGGATCTTTGGTGAATTTCTGCAGTGCAGTTCTGTAGGTGATACACACTGCTGCTGCTAAGCATCGGCGGTAGAGGGAGTGGGTGTTGCATGTGGTGGGCGGGATGAAAATCAAGCCAGCTTTGTCCTGGATGGTGTCAGGCTTCTTGAGTGTTGTTGGAGCTGCACCCATCCAGGTAAGTGAGGAGTATTCCATCACACTCCTGCCTTGTAGATGGTGGACAGACTGTGGGGAGTCAGGAGGTGAGTTACTCACTGCAATATTCCTAGCCTCTGACCTGCTTTTGTAGCCATTGTATTTAAATGGTGAGTCCAGCTCAGTTTCTGGATTGTGAAATCTTTGGAGCAGGACTGGAATACACTGTTTTTACGTCCAGAAGACACAGCGAATGAGTCACAAACTCCTCCTAATATACAACCGCTCAAAAAAAATACTTACACCATAACATGCTGCTGGAGGAAATTCAGGGGACCCAGATTCAAACTCAGCCAGCCTTGTGCTTTCTCTCAGCTGGATCAGTGCATATCACGAGGTGCTAATAATTCCCCAAACTATCATGTCGTGGAAAACTGTGGAAACCAAGCCAGAATTCCACTCCATATTGAAACTGGACAACAACAGTTGCATGGTGGCATTGTTCCAAGGAGGGTGAAAGGGCAGAGTGTGATGGGCAACCGGTTTTAAGGAGTAGGTGTGACACTTGTCAGTTTCCAATATCTTAGAGCTAAAAGAAACAAACATTCATAATTCGTGAAGTGTACCGTGTTTCTTGCAGCTACAACATTAACCTTACTTTGCGAGCAATGAATATTAAGCTATCCTTGGAGGCTCAGCTAGTAAATGTGGCAGCTTGTTTCTAAGAATGCTACAAGTAGGAGGTGAATTTTGTCTTTACTTCAGACTATTTAAACACACAGGCCAGCAACTTGGGGAGGTGTCTATTCATCACATTACAATATCAGAGTCACAAACCTTTACCGTTGAAAGTTTTTAAACCATAAAGTACAGAGAGAAGAAACCAAATGTCAGTGCTCCGTACCTTCCTGCAAACATCGTCTCAGCCTGCTCACCAATTCCCTCAAGGTCTGGGACTGTGCAAAACAAAACAAGGTCACTTTAATAAACAACGTCCTCAAAATACCAGCATTGTGGCCCTTTACGGATTAAATTGAGCTCCAACCACTCCTCAAAGAGTAACAATCAAATAACATTCAGATGTTTGGCTACAAGTGACAATGACCCAACAACCTGTCACACATCTCTAACTGAGGGAGGCCTGGGGGCTTGAGGATCAGCAGAAATGGACAGAGACAGCTGAATCAATATCACCTGAAATACACTGAATACACTGCATACACTGCATTTCACTTAAACAGAGATCACTGAACACCACTGGAGGATTTCAAGATTAGGGAGCATATTTGACGCCAGAGGGAGAGAGACATTTTTTAAAAAAAGAGACACGAGGGGCAATTTTTTTTTTAAAAACTCAGACAGCTGTTCATGCGCGGAATGAACTTCCTAAGGATGAGGTGGAAGCAGGGACAGTTACAACATTTAAAAGAAAACACCTAGGTAAGTACATGAATGGGTAAGGTTTGAAGGGATGTGGGCCTGGAGCAAGCAGGTGGGACCAGTTTAGTTTGGGATGATGTCGGGCTGAAGGGGCTGTTTCCATGTTGTATGATTCTATGATCATGAGCATCTGCACTCCATCTCTACCGTTCAACCCATAAGACCATAAGACACAGAAATAGAACTCAGGCCATTCAACCATGGTGGATTCGTTTCTTAGCCCCATTCTCCTGCTTTCTCCCAGTAACCCTTGATAATTACGAACCTATCTCAATCTTAAATGTACTCAATGACATGGCCACCATAGCCTTCTGTGGCAGTGAATTCCATAGATTCACCACTCTGTCTGAAAAAGTTTCTCCTTATCTCCGTTCTAAAAGGTCTTCCCTTTACTCTAAGGCTGTGCCCTCGGCTCCTAGTCTCTCCTACCAACAGAAACAACTTCCCAACATCCTCTCTGTCCAGGCCGTTCAGTATCCTGTAAGTTTCAACTAGATCTCTCCTCATCCTTCCAAACTTCAAGAATGGACCCAAAGTCCTCAAACTGTCCTCATATGTTAATCTTTCATTCCCGGGATCATTCTTGTGAATCTCCTCTGGACCTGATCCAGGGCCAGTACATCTTTCCTGAGGTAGGGGCCCAAAATTGCTCACAATACTCTAAACGTGACCTGACCAGAGTTTTATAAAGCCTCAGAAGTACATCCCTGCTTTTATGATCTAGTTCTCGAGATAAGCACCAACATTGTAACTGTCTTCCTAACTACCAACTCAACCTGTAAATTTACCTTAAGAGAAACAGGGTCTATGACTCCCAAGTCCCTTTGGACTTCAGATTTTTTAATTTTCTCCCCATTTAGAAAATAGCCCATGCCTCTATTCTTCCTACCAAAGTGCATGGCCTCACAATTTCTGACATGTTAATTAAGGGATAATCAGGGGAGGAATTGGCTGGTTAATTGGTAAAAGGTAATCTGTGTATTTTAGATTAGATGTGTGATGTCCGAGCGGAAATCAAATGCTGATGGGAAAGGTGTATGCCTGGATACTCTGCGTGACCCTTGACCTCTGGGGTTTAATACCCACATGTACAGAGCAATGTAAGAGTCTTGTCAGATTACATAGAATCAGAGCTGGAACCTGACCATTTCCTGACCCACAAAGCCTTGTGCAGAATTGTTTTAGAAAACCTGTTCACATTCACAAGCATGAAGACCTACCCTTATAGATTCTTAGAGTCTCAGGTGACACAGCGGCTCAGTGGTTAGCACTGCTGCCTCACAGGGACCCAGATTCGATTCCGCTCTCCAGCAGACTGTCTGTGTGCAGTTTGCACATTGGCCCCCATGTCTGAGTGGGTTTCCTCTGGGTGGTCCACTCGTCTCCCACAGTCCAAATGTGTGCAGGTTAGGGTGGATCGGCCATGCTAAATTGGCCGTAGTAAACAAAGATGTGCAGGCTAGGGTGTCTAGACATGGGAAATGCAGGGTTACAGGTATTGCGCAGGGGAATGGGTCTGGGTGGGATGTTCTTTAGAGGGATGATGTGGACTCAAAAGGGCTGAATGGCCTGCTTCCACACTGTAAGGGTTCTACAATTGGAGACAGAGGACAGAGAGTGTGAGAGAGCTGCAGAGCAATAAAAAAAAAAGAGGAAAATGAAAAAGGATAAGGAGGGTGGAGAAAGGAGAAAAGCAAAGTGTTTGACTAGGCTACTGTGTGTTATCCTCCTCACTCAGCAGGAGCCTGGGGCAAAAGGAGCATTCAGAGCAAAATGAGTCACTTTGACAGAATGTGGGATCCGTGACCCAGTGAGTCCCAATGCGAGAGAGAGCGTGCAAGAGCGAGAGAGAGCGATATTCTATTCCATCATTCCAAACCGGCCCATAACACTGTTGCACATTTCACACTGATCATATATAAAGCAAGGGTGCTGTGCATAATGTAAACCAGACACACAGCAGCACGCAGCTATTTGTAGCATTCTAGTTAACTATGTTAATTTTTGCTGCATAGAGGAAATCAAAATGATCAGCATAACATTCAAACTTCCAACTTGCAACAATCCAACACAGATTTCCCCCTTATCTGGACCACAGGATGAGAAACAGCTTTGGACCAAAAACAGTCACCAGCCTGAGACAGCGAGAGAGCAAGGGAGCGAAAGTGCGAGAGGCGTACACTCACCTGTGGTTTCTGTCAATAAGCCCGCTGAGGAGTCAACGGAATTGTTCTCCCCAAACTCTTTCTTGTAGATCGACAGCATGTAGGAGATGCGATAGTCCAGCCTGACGCTGAGGATGAACTGAAAAGTAAAGGCCCTTTTCACAATTGCAGGCAGGTGCAGATGGACTTTAACAAACATGCTGGGGTGAATTTTCAAAACAGACAGCTCTCAGGTTTGTTAAATGGTCAGACACCACCAAATGAGTTGGTGAGGTCAGAGGTAGAGAGGTTGCCATTCAACAGGAGAGACAAAACAAGGAGGAGACTATAAATATCTGAAAGCAGTTAATAAATCCAATGGAGACATCAGGAAAAGGAAAGCTTTCACTCGTTGAGGATCGAGAATGCACAACTTGCTAGCAGCCTACTGTCTACACTTGGTTAAGCATCAAGACTCTCAAAGTTTTTTGACAATAAGGAGTTGACTTTCACAGAAGCAGTATGTGAAGGGTTTAAGACCCATCCTCTCCCACTGCACAGCTGACTGTCTCCCTGACCTCAAAACTACCATAAATCAGAGACAAAAGTACGTGCACAGACATGCTGAGGGAGACAGCTGCCTTCAGCGGAGTACTTGTCAATGATTCTACCAGACTGACAAGCACCAGGGGGAGTCTGACTTTAAACGGTGAGCTGATGCAAGTACGAAGGTTTGAGTTCTAAAGTAAACCATTGACAATAGAGTCAGTGAGAAAACGTTCACTTGGCCAAACAGTCACACAAGATGAGCCACAACCCAGGTGTACATGGCACATGCATTGAAGGGGGAAATCGGATCAGCACATTCGGGCCTCCTGCTTGGGTGAGATGGACAAAAGATGGGACAGGGTCATCTGGGGTCGGAACACGGCCAAATGGCCTCTTGGGATGGTCATTTTGGAAACGCAGAATCAACCTGTTCAATGTTACAACAGGCTTCTGGGGGCAGGGGGTACTTAATCTCCAACCTTCAGGCTCTGGGGTAGGGACACTCCAGAATACTATTCTGCAGGGCAAATACTCACTGGAATTGTTTAAAAATCAACCTGTTCAGAGGTCATCAGTCAGCCTAGTCCCTGAATTAGCAGCTAATCCTGTATTTATAGAGCTTGGTGAGATTAAATTAATGAGCTGCTCTGTAAACACACCCACATTATACAGAAGCAGCTAACACTGATAAACCTCTCTCCTGGTGCTCGCTACCAAACCCAGGCCACGCGATTAAAAAATATTTCAAAATCTGCCGAGAGCCCACCTGCAGGATCTCGATGATCTTCAGCTTGGTATCCATGACGGTCACATCCTCGGTGTCCATGGCGTGCGGCTGTTTCCCGGGAGCGCTGTGGACCTGGCCGTCGGCATTGTCCGGCAGAACCCCAGGCAGGAGGGAACCTCGGCTCAGCACCATCTGAGTCACCATCTCGCCCACTCCGTGGATCGTTCGCATCACGTTGTTCCCTGCGGGGGGGAAGCGAGGGAGACGGGTGAGGAGCATGTGGTGCGCTGCCTGAGCGGATTGTACCCTCGGCCCTGCCCTTACTGCTGGGGGCAAAACTGACTACATACACGCGGGCAACTGGACAAAAACAAAACAGGCAGAGAACAGAAAAGACGCGCATTTACATAGCAACCTCTGGTGTCTCACAGAGTGCTTCCCAGGCAATGTAGCGCCCCATCGTCGATAGCAACCAGCCTGCACACAGCAAGATCCCACTAGTGACAACGTATGAACTGCTCCAGGTGTGGTGTTGCATTTTGCTGAGACAAACCAGCGCAGGACTTACACGCTTAACGGTTGGGCACCAGGTAAAGGGTCCGAGGGATGCAGGTACAGGGTTCCTGGGAAATGGAGTTGCAGGTAGACAGGGTGATGAGGAAGGCATTTGGTACACGTGCCTTTATTGGTCAGAGCATTGAGTATAGGAGCTGGGACGTCACATGGTGGCTGTACAGGACATTGGTAAGACACCCTTACAGTACTGTCTACAATTCTGGTTACCCTGTTGTAGGAAGGATTTATTAAATTGGAAAGGGTACAGAAAGGATTTACAAGGATGTTACTGGGAATGGAGAACTAAACGTGGAGGAGAATTCCCCTCCCTGTCTTTGAAACTGTGCCACTCAACTTTTCTTCTTTAAAGAAAAATGATGCAACCAGGAGGCCTTAGTTCAACATTTCATTGAATGGGCTGCAGCCATAACAGTGCAATGCTCGCTCAGCTGAAAGGGGGAACGCTGCAGAAGAGTCTAGAGTGGGATTTGAACCCGTGATATTCTGATGCTGAGCAGAGAGTGCTAGCAACCGAGGTGTCCTGGCCAAGAATTGCCCACAGTTTGTATTTGGGTCAGTCCTTGATTGCGGTAGGCTCCTCGCAGTGCCCAGGAGCAGGACAATCCACAAACCTTGCCCCATACATGCCACTCAGAATTCTATCTCCAATATATGTTCACAACAGTGTTGGAGAATGTGATTGGACATCTTTTAGGGGCAAAGCCTCCAAAGTTAAAACGAGGGATCTCTGGGATAAAAACTAAATTAGCAACACATTACATGCAATGTTAATACAATATCAGCAAATCATGCAGAACTACAGCTAATGCAGTGGCCAAGTGGGTCAGGGGTTTGTTAGTTCAGTTGGCTGGATGGCAGTTTTGTGACAGAGAGACAGTGATGCTAACAGCATGGGTTCAAGTCTCACGCTGGCCCAGGTACTCTCCTCCTCTACGTCTCCCGTCATCGGAGGGGTGGTGACCCTCAGGTTAAACCATCACCAGTTACCTGTCTTGAAAGAGAGAGATGGCTCAGGGTCTGGTAGGGCTGTTGCGACCTACTTTCGTTTAAGTGGCATTTGGGGCAGAAAATGATGGGAGCTCAAAAACAGTGGCGTTCGACTGGATATGGATGGAACAGACAGCAGACAATGCTGGCCAATTACAGAATCTACAAACAGTGCAATTCAGGGGCTCAGGGTAAATGGAAACGTCCGAACATAACAATGCTTTGAAGATTTTTTTAAAATCAGAGTAAAACTAAAGACAAGCTAATTTCCCCTGCTCAGCATAGTGCATCAGACCACATTTTTTGCCAAAAGGTGTAACTTCAGTAATGACCATCAGCAGTTTCTGTTGGTGGGCATTGTTGGACTAGTGGCTTTGGAGAGAGGGGTTGAAATCTGACCACAGTGTGTGATTGAATTTAAATTCAATGAATAAATCAGGAATTGAAAGCCAGTCCCAGTGATAATGACCATGAATCTACACTGACATTGGTGAAAACCCATTTGCTTCATGAATGTCCTTAAGGGAAGGAAATCTGGTGTGGCACACTGTAGATCCGCTGCAATGGGGTTGATTCTTAACTACTGTCTGAAGTGGGTTTAGAAAACCAATCCTTTTCATTGGAAATTATGGAAGAAGAAACAAATATTGGCCTTCCCAGTCACAACTGCATCCCACAAAATTGCATATTGAAATAATGTACAGCGGGTGAGTTTATTTTCACTGAGACAGCGATGTCAAGATTATCAGGTCAATACAAAATAAACTTGTTACAAAGCTGATTTTAGTTAATGCAGCAAAAGCATCCAATCCGGAGGATTAATGAGGGACCGAGGATTCAACAATTTCACACAATCATATTGAGGATTTGCTTTGTTTAGCTTCGCCTGTTCAATCAGAGCATGAAATGAGGGAGCGGTCTACACACACCTCCATCCTGAAACTTGCTGAGTCTTTCCAAGTATGAAGGCGTAGGATTCTGGACACAGTCCAGGATGGCCAGGAGTGTGCGTGTTAGCCTCAGAAGCTCCCTGAAGCTGTAGAACCCAAAGTAGATTAAGTTCCGGGCTAAATTCACCACCTGGAAATGGAACAGAGAGAGGTTTTAGTCAGCGGGTCTGCACCCCCAAACTCAACTGTACCATCACAGTGAGCGGAAACTTGACAACTTATTTCCCAACATACAGGGCTCACCCCGGGTCAATGTAGGATCTCATCTCCATGTTAATAATCACATCATAAACCCCAAAAATGAGGAACAGTGTATTTACAGCAAATAATCGCACAGCCTGTAGTTAGGATCTGCAATGCACTGAAATGTGGTGGAGGCAGGTTGAATGGATGCAGTGCAGAGGGCACTGGATGGTTCTTTGGACAGGGATGGCATGGACGGACATAGGGAAAAGGCACAGGATTGGCACTAGGGGATAGAAACAGTCACGATGGACTGAAGAGCTTCCTTCTGCTCCGTGATGATTCCGCGACGAACTTCATTCCCTGTTACTTACCACAAAAGTGAGCTTGTTCTTTTCCTTGTCTCCGAACGGGAATGGCTGAGTCACGACATCCTTAAGGTACTCCTCCACAAAATCCACGGTAAGAGCAAACTTGTTTTTTTTATCATCACGGGAGGTGTCTGTCACTGAGTCGTACCTGCCCACAGATAGGAATGTTTAGAGATACTTCAGCAGGCAGATCCCTCATTACACAGCTAATGCGCATTGGGATCAATGTAATATTGTCATCACAAACATATGAAAGCAAACAACTTTTTGCACCGAGTGTGGTGTAAAAACATCTAAATACCAGTCCTCTGGAAACCTTTCCTAATATTGTTTTTTCTTTCATACAATTGATAAGTGCTGATTAAGCAGTAAAATATTCTCTTTTGAAGTGTGTGTAATTCCTCTGGGGAACAGGTGAGCTATACAGTATTACATGGAATCAACAATATGAATACAGGCCATTCAGCCCAACTGGTTTGTACTAGCCACTTCAAACCCAGTATAGAGCTTTTCATGACTAATGAAAATCGCAAAGTGCTTTACAACCAATGTTGAAAAGGTTTGGTAGTATTGTAATGTAGGAAATGCAATCAATTTACCCACAGCAAGCTCCCACACTGAGCAAAGGGAAAATGACTAAGTCAACAGTTGTTGTAATATTGATTGAAGGATAAAGATTGGCCCAGATACTGGTAGAAACTCTCCTCCTGCTCGTTGAAATAGTGTCACAAGATCTCTTACATCAACATTACCAGGAAAGGGAGTCCTCATCAGAAAGGGAGCACCTCAAGGGCAGTACTGAGGGAGTGCTGCACAGTTAGTGTTAGCCTTTCTTTTCCCACTCATGCTCATACCAACCCCAGTAACACTCAAGAAGCTTGACACCATCCAGAATACAGCAGGCCACTTGATTGGCACTACACCCACAAACATTCACGCCTTCCACTACCAATACCGGTGTACTACCTACAAGATGCCCTGCAGAAATTCACCCCAGACAGCACCTTCCAAACTCTTCCATCTAGAAGGTCAAAGGCAGCAGATACATGGGAACACCACCACCCCCCCCCCCACCCCCCACCGTGCAAGTTCCCTTCCAGACCACTCACCACCCTGACTTGGAAATATATCACTGTTCCTTCATGGTCACTGGGTCAAAATCCTGGAACCACCCCCCCTCCCTAGCAGCATTATCTTCACTCACTGGGGAACCCCGAACTAGCAGAACACACCGCTTAAAAATGAGGGCCTCCCATTTCATACAAAGAGGATTTTTTTCTCCGAGGGTGTTATGAGCCTTTGGAAATGCTCTTCCCAACAATGTGCTGGAGGCTGGGCCATTGAATATGTTCGGGCCAGAGTCAGGCAGATTTTTAACCCAACAAGGGGGTCAAGGGTTAAATGGTGATGAACAGTAAAATACAGCGGAGACTACAACGTGATCAGCCACAACCTTATTAAATGGCACAGACTAGGTAACCCTGCTGCTATTTCTTATGTTCTTGCTAACTGTGCTTTATTCACACACTGTCTTTCCTGAAGTCATGACAGGTGCTATACAAATGCAACTTCTGCCTGGCTCAAACAATTCTGAGAGAGGATTCGAGCCACGAGGTCACCAACTCAGCGCAGATGCACAGCCAGTGGCTTCATCGTTCTGCGGCACTGACTAAACCACACGCGAGCTCAGAATCCAACACTTACTCATGAATTGTAATCTTGGTTGGGATTTCGGTCCACAGCCTGGCGTATTTCACCGGGGTGACCAATTCCTGCGGGTCGCGGTCCACATGCATGTGCAGCATCAGCCGGCAGAAAGAGGCCCGCAGATCGTACGGGAGACTCTCGTCTGACATACAGCGCAGGATGAGATCCACTCCCAGCTGCGTCGAGATCTGGTCGATGGCGAGATACTGACGATCCAGGCACATTCGCGCAAAAAGGTTCAGCTGGTACCTGTGGGGAACGAAAAGGCGGTGGGGGGGGGGGGGGGGGGGGGTGGCGGTAAAAAAGGGCAGTGATTAAAACCACTGTCAACCCCCTCAAACAGAAACCCTACCGAGCAGAAAGAGTCCATTCAGCCCCTTGAGTCCACACTCTGAAAGACATCCCACCCAAATTCACAACACCCCCCAACCCAATCCCTGCAACCTTGCATTTCCCATGGCTAACCCACCCAGCTGGCACAACCCTGCACACTAAGGGGCAATTTTCCATGGCCAATACACCCTACCCTGCACATCTTTGGACTGTAGGAGGAAACCCACGCAGACACGGGGAGAACGTGCAAACTCCACACGGACAGTCACCCGAGTGTGGAATCGAACCTGGGTCCCTGGCGCTGTGAGGTTGCAGTGGCACTAACCACTGAACCATCGCCAGCTCATTTCAAAATGCTGCTGCTCGTGTCCTGGATGGCACCAGGTCCCAGTTACCCTTCTGCTGCTTGACCCACACTGGTTCCAGTCCCAGCAAAGCCTACCTTTTAAAATTTCCACCCTTACTTTGGGGGGCGATGTGGATATCGTAGTAATGTGAATGCTGGTGGGATTTAAATTCAGTTTGTAAATCTGGAGTATGAAACAGGGCTCAGGAATGAAGGCCAGGAAATTATCATCATTAATCATTCCAAAAGATGTCCTGTAGGTCGAGGCCTAAAAAGGGACTCCTGACCCCACTGACACTTTCTGAAATGGCCTAGTGAGACCGTCAG
Source organism: Stegostoma tigrinum (assembly GCF_030684315.1). Lineage (NCBI taxonomy): Eukaryota > Metazoa > Chordata > Chondrichthyes > Orectolobiformes > Stegostomatidae > Stegostoma > Stegostoma tigrinum. The sequence continues at coordinate 49,009,591 of NC_081378.1, forward strand.
TTGAAGGGGCTTGTGGCATGGTGGTAGGGTCCCTACTTTGACACCAGGGGTCCAGTTTCAACTCCCACCTACACCATGGTATTTGTCTAACCTGTCTGACCGGGTTGATTAAAAGAATAAGTCCTCAGGCGAAATGGGATGGGCAACAAATGCTATCCTTGCCAGTCATGCCCACTTCACATGAGCCAATAAGGAACAACTTAAATATCCCCAATCCCCAACAACCCTCCCAAGATCTCTGAGGGCGATTTCTCTCCCTAAACCCATCAACCCCCATCTCCTTCAATAAGATGATCCTTAAAATCTCTCTCTCGGGACACCAACCCTTACACCTCGCCCTCTCCCTGGCTTTATCGTCAGCAGGTTCCTGCTGATGCTCAGAGAGGAGCCTTGGGACACATTATGAGGTGAATGAAGCTACATAAATGCAAAAAAAAGAAGTGTTGTTGTGGAAAAAAAAGTCTTCATGCTCTCAGGGAAAACAGAGTAAATTCAGTCCAACCGTACATATCTCAAAAGACATTTGAACAAAAACTAGATTACGAAAGAATAATTACCTGTAGTAGGTTAACACGTCCTGATCCTCCTTGTTTCCCTCCTTTGCTTCCTGAGCCAGCTGCCGTATAGATTTGCCGTGAGGCTCCTTGTCACCATCGATCCAGTACAACCAAACCTCATCCTCATCAACATCATCTTCAAGCAAGGAGTTTTCAATACTCAAATCCCCACGGTTTGATAACAGCCTTTACAGAGCAGAACACTAATGTGAACAATCTTGGAGCCACAAATAGTGGTAAACCCCTGCCATGTACAGCACAGGAAGGAGGAAATCTGATTCACTCAGTTAATGCATGTTCTAAGCAGAGCAATCCAGTTCATTCCCACCTGCACTGCTCCAACACCACCCCACCCGCCCCCCAGCCCTCTAGTGCCTTTCCATTTTCCTTCTGAAATCATTCACCACCTCAGCTTCCACCCCTCTGAAAGCACAGCGTTCCAGGTGTCAACTGCTTGTTGCGTTAAAAATGTTCTTCCACAAACACCTCCATCCCCAAATATTTCTGCCAAAAAGTTTAAATCTGCTTCCCTTGCAGCATGAGCCGAGAGGAACAGCGTATCAAGCTGGGACTCAGTCCCTGCTGACGTACCTCTGCAGGTCTGAAAATAGCGAGATAGTTTCAAAAAGCATCGTCAACCCCTACCTTTCCAAATACCAAGATCTTTCAGAGTCAGACCTCTTCCTCCAACCCAAATCCCTCAGAAAAAGACATCAAACTGCTCAAAAAATAACAAAACCTGACCTTCCCAGTTGCTCACCCCTCTGTTGTCAGCACCACAGACTAACAGTTGTGTTCTGAATATGCTTAACAGAGGAATAATCGGGGTTGTGGGGTTTGAGATGTTGACCCAGGGGCAGGTGCTGGCCCAGGGAGAATGTCTCCTCTTCAACACCTTGACAAATCGTCCTCCATAAGTGGGCGGGATTTCTGTTTAATGTTCCACCCAGAAGGCAACATCTCCAACAATGCAGCACTCACTCGGTACCGCACTGGAGTCTCAGCATTGGTTTTCCTGCACAAGGCCTTTCTGAGGCCACTTTTGGAGTACATGGTGGTCGCCCTGCTAATGGGAAGGGTGTTATTAAACTGGACAGGGTCTATTAAAGATGTACAAAGCCATTACCAAGACTACAGGGTTTGAATGATAGGGATAGGTTGGATCGGCTGGGACTTTCTCCCTTGGAGTGTAGGAGGCTGAGGGGTGACCTTATAGAGGTTCAATAAAATGGTGAGGGGCACGGATAGGGTGAATAGTCGAGGTCTTTTCCCCCCCAGGTAGGGGAGCCCAAAAACGCAGGGCATTGGTTTAACGTGAGAGAGGAAGGATTTAAAAGGGAGCCGAGGGTCCTAACTGTTTCACATTTAGGGTGGTGCGTATATGGAATGTGCTGCTACAGCAAATGGGACTAGCTCAGTATCGGAAACCTGGTCAGCATGGATGAGCTGGGCCGAAGGGTCTGTTTCTGGGTTGCGTCACTCTGACTAAGCCATACTTGAACTCAGGACCCTGGTGGTGCAGAGACAAACTGTGGCACGGCCAAGCTCTCAATTCCCATGAGCCTCTGGAAGCAAGCCCCGTAAGTCCATCCACATCATTGCCGCGTGAAAGAAACTGAACGCAACTACCAGACAGTCTGTCCAGGGAGGAACAGCCAATCCACTTCATCAGTAAGCACTGCTGATGCTGGAGTCAGGGATAACACAGTGTGGAGGTGGAGGAACACAGCAGGCCAGGCAACGTCAGGGGAGCAGGAAAGCTGACATTTTGGGTCGGGACCCTTCCACAGAAATTTTTGTTTCTCCTGAGGAAGGGTCCCGACCCGAAATGCCAGCTTTCCTGCTGGTCTGATGCCGCCTGGCCTGCTGTGTTCCTCCAGCTCCACACTGTTACCACTTCATCAGCCAGCCCCTGACTTACAGTTTGGGTGCTAAACTACATTCATCCTTCTGGGACGGACCACAACTGGGAGGGCACCGTTTAATAATAAAATGGTTTCCCATTAAAAGACAGAGAAAACTGCTTTATTTTTCAACAGAAGCATGAGCCTCTGACAGAGCTCTCCCCCAGACAGTGGCAGGTTCATTCTGTAGATTTCAGGCAGACACAGACTCCTCACTGACCAAGGAGTCGCAGATATTTGGAGGGAGGCAGGAATGCGGAGTCAAAGGACTGAATGACCTACTCCTGCTCCTAACTGATGCGTTCATTCAAAGGCCTGTACGTTTATCTAGTAGGCACTGTTTTTATTTCAGATTTCCAGCATCTTTGTCCCTTTGTCAGAGCTGCATTGTCACATTTAACTTCAAATAAATGTGGAAGGTCTGGCAGCATCTATGGGTGGAAGCACAGCTTTGAGTCCAAGAATCATTCTTCCAGGGTCACCAGACCTCGAAACATTAACTCTGCTTTCTCTCCTTGGATGCTGCCAGACCTGCTGAGTTTCTCTAGCACTTTCTGCTTTTGTTTCAGATTCTTCAGCGTCCGCAGTTCTTTGTTGTACTCAACTCGGGTTTCAAGAATAGAAATTAATAATTTTGTACATTTCAATAATATTTTAGAATTACTGAGGATTAGGTTCACAATGCAGCAGTGTAGGAAGGGAGTGATAAGCATTGGTTAGGCCACCCTTACATTCAATTCTGGTCACCACATTACAGGAAGGACGTGGGGGCTTTGGAGAGGGTGCAGAAGAGGTTTACCAGGACGCTGCCTGGATTAGAGGGTATGAGCCATAAAGAAAGGCTAGAAAAAGCTTCTGTTCTCATTGGAGAGAAGGAAGCTAAGAGGGGATTTAATAGAGACATACAAGATGATCAGAGAATTAGATAGGGTGGACAGTGAGTCTTTTTCCTCTGATGAGGACGTCAGCTTGTACAAGGGGGCATAGCTAAAAATTGAGGGGTGATAGATTTAAGACAGATGTCAGAGGCAGGTTCTTTACTCAGAGTGGTAAGGGAGTGGAACGCCCTGCCTGCCAATGTAGTTAACTCTGCCACATTAGGGGCATTTAAACAGTCCTTGGATAAGCATATGGACGATGATGGGATAGTGTAAAGGGATGGGCTTAGATTAGCTCACAGGTCGGCACAACATCGAGGGCCGAAGGGCCTGTTCTGCGCTGTATTGTTCTATGTTCTAAAAACTCAGGTTGTTTTCTATGGACCAAGGGCAGGCAGAAGGGGTTAGTTTAATTTGGCATCACGTTCAGCACAGCCTTGTGGGCTGAAGGGCCTGTCCCTGTGCTGTACCGTTCTGTGCTCTATTGAGACACACCGGTAAAAGGGGGACACTGTATCAGCTCTCCCTATAGTTTTATGCTGCCAACAACCGTCCAGTTTTCAAGACGACAGACAGTCCTGCAGAGGGGAAAGGTGCTTACTTGGTTTGAATGAGGATGTCAGCGTTGGAAGCATTCAACATGAATTTGCAGATCAGTTCCTGAGTGACTGGGATAGCAATGTTGTTGGACACGCAAAGGTCTGACAAGTAATCCAAGAACCTGCAAGAAAAACAATGCCATAAAACAGTCACATGTTTTATCACCAATTCCGGTGTCACGCACGACCAAACAACTGGACTGGAATCTGCTGGCACCTAGTAGTCAGTTAAAGGCCATGCTATTATTATTATAAGGTAAGGGGAAAAAAAAATAAGTTCTGTAATTTCTGGTGAGGAGAAAAAAATACACATACAGCAAGTTATTTGTATTTTCAAATTATTTTGCATGGTACAGCTTGATTATTGTTCAAAGACAGACATGGTGCTGAACCTCGCACTCATCAGGATCAATGCAAGAACACCAAACTCTGACCTACCACAACAACTTCGAAGGCTATTATCAAACTGCAGAGGGTTCAGAAAAAATTTACCAGGATGTTGCTAGGACCAGAGGGTATGAGATATAAAAATAGGCTGCGACTTCCCCCCCCACCCCCCCACCTCCCTGCAGCGTGGGAGGTTGAGGGGTGATCTTACAGTTTATAAAATCATAAGGGGTACAGCTACGGTGAGTAGCAAAGGTCTTTTCCCTAGGGTGGGTGCATTCAATACTCAGGGGCATAAGAGGAGAGGAGAAGGATTTAAAAATAACATGGGGGGCATTTTTTTTTAAGAAACAGAGTGGTTCATGTGTGAAATGAACGCAGAATGAAAATGCTGGATGTGGATACAGGTACAGCATTTAAAGGACATTTGGATAAGTACATGAACAGGAAAGTTTCGGAGGGATTCAAGTCAAATGCAGGCAGGTGGGTCTAGTTTAGTTTGGAATTACAGTCGGCATGCACTGGTTGGATCAAAGGGTCTCCTTCCATGCTGTATGACTAATAATTTACTCTACAGGGGAAAGTTAGCATAAATTGTTGAGATTGTTTGAAATTTGCTATTCCTGCACTTGTTGTTAGATCCAAGTGAGAACTCTTGCCAAGAAACAATTTAATTTTAACCACAAACGGTCATGAAAAACCTTGGGGAAAAGGAAAGGTCAGACAAGCACAAACTATTCCACCTGGGCTCTCTGTTCCTTCGCAGCAGGTTGACAAAAGTTTCAATCTCCTTCGCCGTGATGTGCTTCTCCAGCAGCTTCCTGTTGTTGTGAAGCAAGGCTGTGATGGTGTCCTCTGCTAACACATCATATCCAATCTGGGACTGCATGATGCCAAACATCTTTGCAATGTACTCCTGAAATGCAAAACCTTTTGTGAAGGCGTGCTGGTGAATGAGAGATCAAAGAACAAGAGTTGCAAAAGCATTCTCCAAACTGAATCCATATCCATTCTGAGGTCCTGCACGAGTAAGTAACCTCTCTCTCCCCAGTAAATTTAATGCATCTGTTTTCAGTGCACATTAGTAATATATACAACCTTCATAGTGTTAGCAATACACAGTACCTACCTGATTCTTCCTATAATCCTGCTGAGAGTGCCGAAGCACTCTGTAACAGAGCCGTAATATGTACCGATACGGAGCGTATCTCTGATCTCCCAGGTCTTCCAGTCTCAACATTGGCCCTTCCCCTTTGTCTATGAAAGGGACCTTCAAAATCCCAAAGATCTGCCATGGAAGTTGACAAAAGAAACAGACACGTCAGATGATACTGGCAGAAATCTCAATCACTAAGAGTTTTATTTAGACAGTCCCAAACTCCACCTCAGTCCATTTGCCTCCCCATGTGTTAAATTGTCTAAACAGCGTGGCAATAAGATCAGAACGTGAGCCATCATTCAACCCCCAAACTTTGTTTCATTCTCCAATTCGATCAGGAACTGATCTGTATCTTAAAGTTCTATGTTCTACGTTCTAATCCTGTTTATCTTATTGTTTCATCCCTTGATATTTTAACCAACAGATCAGAACCAAACAGATTGGTCTTCAGCTTGAACACTGATGTTTTGGGGCGGCACGGTGGCTCAGTGGTTAGCACTGTTGCCTCACAGCACTAAGGACCCAGGTTCGATTCCAGCCTCGGGCGACTGTCTGTGCGGAGTTTGCACATTCTCCTCGTGTCTGCGTGGATTTCCTCCCCCAGTCCAAAAGGTGTGCAGGTTAGGTTTAGTGGCCATGCCAAATTGCCCGTTGCGTCCAGGGATGTGCAGGCTGGGTGGGTTAGCCATGGGAAATGCAGGGTTACAGGGATAGGGTAGGGGGAATGCTGTTTGGAGGTTTGGTGTGGACTTGATGGGCCGAATAGCCGGTTTCTATGACTGACCAAGCGTCCATAAACAGTTGGAGGGAGGAACATTTCATATTAGTTTCTTCTCAGAGAATATGGGCGTTGCTAGCCTATTGCACAACCCCAGTAATGTCACCATCCCCTTATTTCTTGGCCCCACTCACTGGAGGATCCCTCAATTGTTTCACTGTTTGACCCACTGTTGTAATATACCCCTTAAAGCAAAAATGCAACTTGCCCAGTCCCAGGTATCAATCCATGCCCCGAGTTTATCAGCCTTACCTGTTAGCCCTCTTGCATTGAAATAGATGCAATTTAATCCAACAGACATTCCTCAATTCCTGTCCTGTTCCAGCCTGACCTGTCTCTTCAACTAGTTACTTCTGATTACTGTATCTCCTTGCTGTCTCGCACTTGCCTCCCTGCTGTAGAGGATCCCAAACCCCTGCCAATCTAGTTTAAACCCTCCCTGGTAGCACTAGCAACTCTGCTCGTCAGGACATCAGGATTCCCTCCAGTTCAGCTGTTACCCGTCCCACTTAACAGGTGCCCCAGAAAAAATTCCCAATGATCCAGCAATCTGAACCCCTGCCCCCTGAACCAATTCTTTCATCACCCATTTATCTGCCATATCGTCCTGTCCCCACCCTCACTAGCACGTGGCACTGGAAGGAATGTGGAGATTACCACCGTCAAGGTCCTGATTTTTAAAACGTTTTCCCCTCCTAGCTCTCTATAATCACTCCGCGGGACTTCATCCATATTTCTACCCATGTCATTTTTGCCAACATGCACAATGACTCCTGGCTGCTCACCCTCCCACTTGAGAGCATTCTGCAGCTGCTCTGAGACGTCCCGGGCACTGGCACTCGGGAAGCAACACACCATCCTGGATGCCCTTGACAATCTGCAGGTGACTGCTTCCAGGCTCTAATGTGCGCGCCAAAGGGATGCCTCTCCCTCTCAGTCGCCTTCTGCTGGGCTTTCTCGATACTTTATTTCCGATTTTCTAACTTGTACAGCCAATCACCATAAGGTAATGGGATTTCTTTTTTCTTTATTTCTCTATTTAGTACCAAAGATTTGTAGCCGAGATGGCACCGTGAGGGATGACACTGTAAATTTTTCACTGTGCTCCTGAGCTTGAGCACGTCACCATAACCCTAATTCTCAATGGAGTACATTCGCCAAATCACAAATTATAACCGAACAGGACATTGATGAAGTGAACCGAACTTCTTAAAGGTTATGCCCTGTGGGACTATTCATGTGAATAAGGGAAGTTTTCCAAAACAAAATGGCACATCATTCTTACCTGTTTCAAGATATTCTGTTCCCTCATTAACTTCTGTCTCTCCCGATTTGGTTTCGTGATAACCACATCCAAGACATCTTGACCATTGCAAGGAACATGAGCGACAAAGAAAACCAAATCTTCCAACAGCTTTGTCACAAACCTGGCAACAAATTAATGGATTTTTTTCCTCAGCTTCATGCCAACTCGTTCCTTTCCTTTGAGAGAGATTCAGAAATGGTTTCCCGAAATCTGTAAACTGCTAAGGGTCCAGTTCACAGTAGGCACGAAAAGAAAATTGCCCCTGGGCTGTTAATGGGAGACTGTTGTATGAAAAACATCTACCGTGCCTACTTACGTAACAGAGATGTGTGGCACGGATCCTGCCCCTAGTCTGGAAGCCCCTAGTTCACCAGGAACTAATGGTGCAACCAAAACGGGTCGTTTGTCTTTACAACATACACCCCAGTAGAAGGCAGCAAGAACAAGCAGCTTCTGGTCAGCCATGGGATTGAAGACCAGTCAGAGACCCTACCATTAGCTATACCTGCAGGTCCAGATTACAACTTGCAGGTCATTGTGCGTCAGTCTGTCCCTCTCGCTCTCTTCACCCGTCCAGTCAAGAAAGCACGGCAACCTCTCTATGTCCTCAGGAGGCTATGGAAATTCAGCATGCCCACAAGAACGCTGACCAATTTTTAATAGACACGCCACAGATTCCTATGCTGGATGCATCACAGCGTGGTTTGGTAACTGCTCTTCCCAAGACCACAAGAAACTACAGAGAGTTGTAAACACAGCCCAGTGCATTGTGCAAACCAGCCTCCCACCCACTGACTCCCTTTATACTTCCCACTGGATTGGAAAAGCTACCAACACAATCAAAGACCACTCCCACACCAGTTAGACTTTCTTCCACCCCATTCCATTGGGCAGAAGATACACCCAAGCAAATAGGTTGAAGAGTAGCTTCTTCCCCACTGTTATGTGACTTCTGAACAAGATCTAAATTATAATTTAACGGTGATCTCACTGTGGGCCTTCTCTGCAGCTGCAACACACTGTATTCCTCGCTCTGGTTTATTCACGTAACGCAGTGCGTGTGTTATGATCTGCTTATAGTACACGCAAAACGTTCACTTTACATCAGCACATGTGACAATAAGAAATCAAATCAAAGTAAGATTCCCTTGGGGCCTCGGTTAGCCGGGTGGCTGGCGTACGTCAGATTGGGGCCATCAAAAAGTTTCCGATGCCAGTTCCAGCAGATTGAGGATCTGTCTGCTTGTCCTACTTTTGTGGCAGGAAACTGGAGCACCGGGAGGACACCCATGCAGACACGTAGAGAATGCGCAAACTCCACACAGTCACCCGTGGGTGGAATCGAACCAGTGTCCCTGGCGCTGTGAGGCAGCAGTGCTAACCGCTGAGCTGCCCGTTACTGGGACTGGAGGGTTAGAGTTATAAGGAGAGGCGGGATAGGCTGGGACTTTTTCCACTGGAACGTAGGAGGTGGAGGGGTGACCTCAGAGGTTTACAAAATCTTGAGGGGTATAGATAAGGTGAATGGCAGGTATCTTTTACCTTTGGTGGGAGATTTCAAGACTAGGGGGCATGTTTTTAAGGTGAGAGGGAGAAAGATTTTAAAAGAGACACGAAGGGCATTTCTTTTCCAAAAAAAAGCAGACTGCAAGTTCATTCCCCACACGAACCAGAGGAAGAGGTGGGTGCAGCTACAGTAACAATATTTAAAAGGCATTTGGATAAGTACACGGATAAGAAGTGTTTGGAGGGACGTGGGCCAAGCGCAGGCAGGTGGGACGAGGTTAGTTTGAGATTAAGGTCGGCGCAGACTGGCTGGACCGGAGGGTTTGTTTCCTTGCTATACACCTCTCTGAAATAGAGAGATAAAGAGAAAGAGAGGAAGAGTGAGTAAAGGATGGGAGGGAGGGAGAGAAACAGTAGGGACAAGGGTTAGAGAGAGGGTCAGAGCATAAGACTAGTTAGGAGAAAGTGCAGCCATACGGTGGTAATATTGCTGGGCGAGCCATCTAGCCTATCCCAGGCAGATGGTGCAATTTGAACTCAATAAAACTCTGATGGTGACCATGTAACTAGTGTCGACTGCTGGGAAATATCTGTTTCATTAATATCCTTCAGGGAAGGAAATCTGCCAGTCTACATGTGACTCCAGAACCACAGCAATGTGTTTGGCTCAATGGCCTGGATGGTGGCTAAGGATGGGCAATAAATGTTGGTATAACTGGTGGCGCACACACACATCCCACTAAGCAACGTAAAACAGAGGCATGCAGCAACGGAGGCAGGAACCTGGAAATTAATACAAGTGACAGGCTAACACTGACCAACCTGGATGAAAACAGCTAACCACTGGCTTTTCTGACATTGTATCTAATCCCAGGTATAAGCGGTTGGAGTCAGTCACAGCCCAACAGAGTGGGAAAACAGTAATTACAATCTCTTTTGCCTGTGGAGTTAAAGGAGTCGGGGGGGGTGGGGGGGGGGTGTGTGTGTGCGAGAGTGACGGGTGGGGGAGTAGGTCTAGCGATGATTCCAATTCCCTATTCATTAATTTATTTAACTAAGTTACTCAGATTCCCAGCTCAGCAATAAAGAGCATGAACTAGATGGCCTACAGCATTAGCCTGGGATCAAACAAGAGATAGCCGGTGGCTCGGTGGTTAGCACCGCTGCCTCACAGTGCCAGGGACCCAGGGTTTGATTCCACCCTCAGGCAACTGTGCAAACTCCACACAGCTGTTCTCCCCGCATCTGCGTGGGTTTCTTCCGGGTGCTCGGCTTCCTCCCACAGTCCAAAGATGTACAGGCTGGCTGTGCTAAATTATCCATACGGTGTCCAGGTTAGGTGGGCTAGCCATGGGAAACGCAGGGTTACAGGGATAGGGTAGGGGGAGTGTGATGCTCTTCAGAGGGGCAGTGAGGCTAGATGGGCTGAACAGCCTGCTTCCACAAGGTAGGAATTTCACAAGTCAGATAGACAATGAATGGAGAGGGGTGGTTTTGAAAGGAGTAATGTGACCAAGTTGGATTCTATCAGCAAAATCATTGCAACCCTCAGGAATGAACTGGCTGAAGGACATTGGTTAGATTTACTGAAAATTTTAGCAAGTGGCAGACCACAAATAAATCAGAGAGCTGCAGATGGCATGGTAACTATGGCAGACACAGGAATGTCCATAAGGACTCGGAGATGAGACCTAACAGATATAAACAAACAAAGTCATTAAGCTGAAATGCAAGAACAATGCAGGGTAACACACTAAAGGAAAAAAAATTACATCTGGTTACAAAACGGCAGCAGAATCAAAACAAAGTCAAACAATTTTCCTGATCTGGGCAGTCTAGTAATATCTGATGGGAACAGCGGTCTGGACATCAGGAAACAGGTTAGACTTTTCAGTGATGCTGGGTACCTTTAGGGACAAAAGCATCTCTACGGAAAGCGGAATGAAATGACTGAACTGCTACATCTGGTCACAGTGCTGTGTGAATGCTAAATCTGGATCAGAGGCACAGCAATGGAAAATAAATGAGAGGCAATTCAAGAGCGTTCTGGGGCATGATGGGGGTTAGTCAGACAGTAGGCACAGCTTGTGTGGAAAGCTGGTTACACAAGGATGGCTTGCAGTAATGATAAGCAAAAACCTATAACAGTTCTCCGGGCACTTACTTCAGGGGAGAGAACTAACTGGTGACTAGCATCAGTCCGTCTGCAAGGGATAACAGGAATTCAGCCCCCAGGGCCATGGTGAGCTCAGGAGATACCATTTCTTTTGATGGGCCAAATGAATCAATCTGGTTATGGGTAAAAGCCTATCCTGTGGGATATTGCCCTTGTCGGTGCTGCAGGACGATCTCTGTCAGTCCTTCTCTGGCAGGGTGGCATCTAATTTGGAGCTTCCATCCACATGCCCGAGACAGCAAAGATTCCTGAGCTCGACTTGCGCTGGAGCAGTTGGCATGTTTGCCCAAGAAAGGACCTCTGCGTTGGAGAGCAGGGCCTTCCCGAGGATGCGTCTCAGACACTGGAATTGGGAACTATGGAGCCTTTGTTATCAGTGAGAGCTGTTCAAGATTCATTGCCATGTAACAACACAAACTGCTGCCTCACAGCGCCAGGAATCCGGGTCCGCAATCCACCCTCGGGCGACCGGCCGTGAGCAGTTTGCGCATTCGCCTTGTGCCTGCGTGGGTTTCCAAAGACGTACTGGTGAGGTGGACTGGCCGTGCTAAATTACCTGTAGTGTTCAGGGATGTGTAGAGGAGGTGGATGGGTCTGGGTGGGATGCTCGGAGGGTCGGTGTGGACTTGGTGGGCCGTAGGGATTCTACAGTCACTATACCGGAGGACAAAGGCCTTGTAGATAAGACTCTTGACCCCGTGGGGTTGTAGGTTGTTTTTAAACATTTTGATAGTTGGCCAAAGTTGGGGTTGCCTTTCATGACCAGTACTGTGCCTTTAAGAGAAATTTGTTCCAAGCTGTTTCTCAGTGGCGCCAGCATATCTACTAAGAAGCCAGTGGGTAAACAGCTTTGAGTGTTTTTTTTAAATTAGACAAAGGAAGCATGATTGGGTGGAGTCAGGCTCACACAGACCAACTTGGCTGGTGAAGCTGATAGATACAGTTTGCTCTCTCTCTCTCTCTCTCTCTCTACTGCAGCAAACAGCTCAAGTTCTCTCTCTGCTGCTGGGATGTTTTTCTTCAGTGTTTCTTTCACCTGGGCTGCAAGGGAAGATAGCACGTGCAGAACGTCAGTTTTGCAGAATTTGCCTTTGCTAAGGGAGTGTTTATGAAATGCTGAAATACTGGAACAGTTGATGATTCATGGCTAAATAATAAATTACTCAACAAAATAATTATAGAGTTAAAGTTATGCCTTTTTTTCTTCGTGTTTTTCCCCCCCAATATTAATAAGGTGTGAAAATAGGGTGTTTTGCTTAAAGCCGAGTAGTTTGAGGAACTGAATTACATCCAGAAGGCGGCAGGTTCTAGGCTATCTCCTTGATATATGTTGAGGGGGTTTGGTTTGGTCCACAGTATTTTCCAATGCATGTGATGTGATCATGAGGAGAGTCAGGTTGCCAATCACCATAGATACAAGACAACTTTGGCATATTGTTGAAAAGGGTCACAGGTGGATCTGTCCATTAGCAACAATTTTCTGGTCACTGAAGGTGAGGAACAGAGAACCCATAAGCCTTTGGAGCCAGGCTTTAATCTCCATAACCAGTGTAACATCACCAGCTCACAGGAACACTCTGATCGGGACTTGCTGCGCCTTTAGCTGGGCAGGTTGAAGAGTTGCCTGTGTGATGCTGCGCAGAGGAAGACTCGCTGTATGCTGGTTTGGAAAGCGTAGATTGGGGGACAGAGAGAAACACAAGAGGGGCTAAGGCCAGTTTCACCCCATACTTAACCTCATCTGGTAAAATATCTGGTAGTGGCAATCAAACTTGAGGGGAGCAAAGATAGGAGACAAAAAGGAGAAAACATCAAAACATAGAAAATAGATGCAGGAGTAGGCCATTCAGCCCTTCAGGCCTACTCCACCATTCAATACTGTTCCACCATGGCTATTCATCAAACTCTCTCCCCATTTCCTCTGATCCTTTTAGCCCCAAGGACTATAATGAACACTTTCTTGAAAATGTTCTGACCTCAACTCTGGCACAGAATTCCACACACTCCCTACTCTCTGGGTGAAGAAACGTCACCTCATCTCAATCCTGAACAGCATTCCCAGTGTCCTTACACTGTGGTCCCTGCATCTGAACTCCCTGCTCATCAGGAACACCCTTCCCATGTTTACCTTGTCTAGTGTGAACTATAGCAACAGTTCAGGAACAAAACAGGTCAAAGATTTAAGAACAACTGCAAGAGTGGCTATTATCAAGGATTGTGTAGGTTGGAGAACCATAATCAGCAACACATTAGAACCATCAGATCAGCCATGATCTCACTGAACCACAGAGCAAACTTGATGGGCTGAATGGCCTACTTCTGCTCCGACATCTTATGGGTTTAATGTAGTGTCACCTGAATAGCGCGCCCCCCCCCATAAAAAATACACATTGCAAGTTAGATTTGCCCAAAATATTTTGGAATACAGTTCCTGTGCTTCCTTCAGGAAAAGAGTTACAGAGGTCCCAGAAGAGAGAAAGAAAGAAGCTGGTGAGAGAAAAAGAGGGATGCCAACAGGCAGAAGGATGAAAGCAAAAATGCCCATATAAGAAAAGGGAACAGAGTGCAAAATGAAAGAGACTGAACAAGTAGACCCCAAAAGACATTAGAGAGGGGGAGTGAAAGGGAAAAAGAGGCTATTTTGGATATTTTCAACAGTGCGGAACATTGTAGAAGGTCAATAGCTACAAATAATTGTCCTTCTTATTTGTTTGACCATGTCCGTTGGAGTATATTGGATAGTTGTCCCATTCTCCCTCACCCTGAGAGCCCCCTCACTCTGACCAAGCCCTTGTGAACAGGCTCATAAGGAAGACAAGCACAAGTTGACTCATTGTAACTGTTACAATGCTGCGGGCTTTAAAGGCGATTCAGTCCCAGTCTGTTTGAATTGAGGTTGTAAGGCAGAAGTACTGAGCAATTTGAGGGAATGTAAACAGTTTGGGAGGCCTTGGGACTTTTTAATCTGATAAAACACAGACTGAATGGGTGCAGACAGCTCTCAGATTCCAATTTCTGGGATTCGGTTTTCTCAGTCGCATCAGAATCTTTCGGGGTCTCACAGTTGGAAAGCCTTGTCTCCTGCCAGCTACGTTCTCTGAATTTTCTTGGGTTTTCTTTTTCTCCTAGTTTGGAGAACTGCATGTGAGAATCTGAGTCTGAATTTGCCTTATTCCCAAGGGGCGTGTTTATGGAATGTTACTATATTGGAACAGTTAATTAGTAACAGGTACGGTGTCTATTATTGGGTTAAGTTTTCCAATAGAGTGAAATTATTTTAAGTACTTCTATTTTTGCCTGTGTTTTAACTATAGTGTTTAAATAAATTGTTTCTGCGAGTCGTTTAACCAGTTGCATTGTATCAGGTACACTTTGCATTTTGTCTTTGAAAATGAGGAAGAAGTTAGGGTCTAGGCTACCTTTTTAAAATGTTAAGGGGATCTGGTCTGGTCCATAACATTATCAAAAAAAAAAGGAACATAGGGTCACGCTCACATGGAACTGAAGGATAGGTAAAGACAAAGTAACCCATTGAGACACCGTCATGGTAACCGGCCTTCTCCCACCCAGTCAGAAAATCTTTGGACAGGAGTAACATCACCCTGTATAAATTCACAGGCAAACTGCCTTCAGAAGATCTCCAGTAGCAGCAAAATATTCTTTTGTTTTGCAGCTTTGAAAGTAATCCGTAAAACTCAGAACGCATTCCACGAGGGAGGCAACAAGATGTGATCACCGAGAGGAAGACCAAAACTTTGGCCCGTTAAATGTAAGCCAGCCCCACAGGGAATGGAGGAGAAATGCGACGGTGATCACGTGGTGGTGGTTACCTACAGGGAGTGGCAGCTATAGGGGCTGTCCACCAATAACGTGGACACTCCAATCAGTCTGCAGGATTTAACAGGCCCTGCTTCTACACGGCACACTCCGTGGCTAACATAGATTTGCTAAAAGGCATGCACCAACCTTCTTTCGTTCTGAGTAATGGTGCCGTCCTCCAACCTCTGGACCGTGGCAAACAGCACCTTGCTGGCATCGTTGGCAAAGTCCAAGTCTCGGACTTCCGAGAGGGGCACGGAGACTATCGCAAACGCTTCCTTGTCTTCCTTGGTCGGGCACGTTCCGATCTAATGACAACAAAAGTGACGTTCAAACCTACAACTCGGACACAGCAACAGCTGGTACGCAGCCGCTATGAGAAAGCGCTGGAGTATTTTGGGATGCTGACGGCGCAGGTGGGGCTGTCGGGGTGACATTGCCAGAGTGGCAACACAGAGCTATGAGCAGAACGTGCCAGATATGCCAGTGGCAGACACAGAGGAACAAGTGGTGGCACTCTATGCCACTCCATCCCTACCTGCACATACACCCAATTTCACTTTGAATAAATCTTCCAACAGGAAAAGTGAACTCAAAGCTGTCAAATTACTGTACAAGTCCATCAGGTTCATTATGGGCGTCTTCATTCAGTTTGGACGATATCTAATTTCCAGCCTTTTTCTCCCCACCTCCCATGGGCTGTAGTGTCTCTGGTCAGGCCAGCATTTATTGTCCATCCCTAAATTGTCCTGGTGGCAGTTAATACTCAACCACATTGTAGTGGGTCTGGAGTCACATGCAGGCTAGACCAGGGAAGGATGGCAGGTGAGGTTCTGAATTACTAGTTCAGTGTCATTACCACTCTGTCACTACTCTCAGAGCGCACAGGCTCTGCATTGATCTGCAGTAGCCCGGGGACCCTCTCAGTTGGCAACAAATACATGGCCCACCAACTCCTCTCCCAGGCCGGCCAATAAACATCACCATTGCCTATGTCCACATTCTGAGGATATATTCCCATAAACTGGTGCTTTGGGATTTGCCTGAAGTGCGTGTGGCCCTCCTAGTGAGGAAGGCTGTGACACAGCAGTACTGTCTGCGGTCTATTCATCACACCCAGTAAGATTTACAGTCCAGGCTGCAGCTGAAACCAATGACTGTACCTTCAACATGACTGGCCGTTCCTCATCGATGTCGATAGGGATGTTACTGCTGGTGACCCAGGTATTCGTGCAGAGATGTCTCAACCTCACATAGGAGTTCCTGAGGGAAAACAATAATTGGTGGAAAATAATGCATTTGTTGCTGCTCCAATTATGTTTAAAGTTTATGAATTCAAACATACACCAAGCCGTAGCTAACCAAGCAAACCCTAACCCCCTCTAAGCCTGCAGAGCAGCTGTTGCTATGGCAAATCAATCCAGTCTTTTTACATTATACCCCGATAATAGCTTCAGCCTGATCAACACTGTCATTGTTCCTCTGCTGTAAATCTGTGTGTACAGAACCTAAAGTAACTCACTTCATCAAGATTGGAAGGAGAAAGCCATCACGTGAAAATCGTGGCCGGCGGCGGGGGGTGGTATCCACACCAGCACCACTCTTTGGGTAAATCCAGGAAACCCACAAAGCTTTCAATGAACACATTTCATGAGCGACACAAACTACTGCCTCACAGCGCCAGGGATCCAGGTTCGATTACAGCCTCGGGCGGCTGTCCATGTGGAGTTTGCACATTCTCCCCGTGTCTGTATGGGTGCTCAGGGAGGTGTAGATTAGTGGGGGGTTATAGAGAGATGGGTCTGGGTGGGGTGCTCCGAAGGTCGGTGTGCACTTGTTGGGCTGAAGGGCCTGTTTCCACACTGTAGGGAATCTATAATCTATGGTCTAAATTCAGTCCAACTTGTCTACACTGACCAGATATCCCCATCTGACCTGGTCCCATTTACCAGCATTTGGCCCATATCCTTCTAAACCCTTCCTATTCATACACCCATCCAGATGCCTTCTAAATGTTCTAACTGTACCAGCCTCCACCATTTCCTCTGGCAGCTCATTCCATACACACACCGCCCTGTGTGAAAATGTTGTCCCTTGAGCCCCTTTTAAATCTTTCCCACTCACCTTAAGCCTATGTCCTGTAGCTTTGGACTCCCCTCTCCGGGGGGGTGGAAGGAGAATCTTGGCTAATCACCCTATCCATGACCCCAAAAGACAAGCAGGTTAGGGTGGCTTGGCCATGCTAAATTGCCAGTAGAGTTCAGGGATGTGTAAGATAGGTGGGTTTGCCATAGGAAACGCAGGGTTACAGGGATAGGGTAGGGGGACGTGTCTGGGTGGGATGCTCTTCAGACGGTTAGTGTGGATTCACTGGACCAAATGCCTGTTTCCACCCTGTAGGGATTCCATGGAATTATATGGAATAAATCTTATAAATCTCAATGGGGTCACCTCTCAGCATCTGTTGCTCCAGTGAAAATAGCCCCTGCCTATTCAGCCTCTCCCTGTAGCTCAAACCCTCCAGCCCTGGCAACATCCCTGAAAATCTTTGCTGAACCCTTTCAGAACAATTTCCCTGTGGCAGGGAGACCAGAATTGAATGCAGTATTCCAAAAGCAGCCCAACATCCTGTCCAAATGCAACATGACCCTCCCAACTCCTATACTCAATAAAGCATACCAAACACCTTCTTCACTGTCCTATCTACCTGCGACTGCACTTTCAAGTATCTATGGAAATGCACTCTAAGGTCTCTTTGATCAGCAACACTCCCCAGGATCTTACCATGAACTGTATAAGTCCTGCCCTGATTTGCCTTTCCAACATGCAGCACCTCACAAATTAAACTCCATCTGCCACTACGAAGCCCATCCCATTGTACTCTGAGATAACCTTCTTCACGGTCTGCTGCACCTCCAAATTTAGTGCCATCTGCAAACAAATAAATTGTTCACACACAAATTGCAACTTTCCTGCCTAAAAACGTGAGAACAAGGACCAGGAACTGGGTGCTCCAAACAGGAGTTAGACTGGACCCAGTGCATTAAACTTGGTTTCTCTTCCCCTGCAAAGGCGGTGCCAGATCTGCCGAGTTTCTCCGGCACTACTTCCTTTCTATTCGCCACAAGCAGGAGCAGGAACCTCCCCCACCGAAGTCTGCTCCTCTGTTTTATAAGGCCATAGCTTCCCCGCCCAAGGATAATCCTACACCGGCCGGAGCTTAGAGGCAGGAGTTACCTGGGGACCAGGGAGTCGGCTCTCTGGAGGGTGGTGGTATCGAGTTCAAAGAGTGATGCAATATCATTTCCGTGAGGCACCGACACCAGTGTGTACATGATCTTCTCCACTAACTGGCGTTTGGTTTTAGCTGGCAACACGTCCCCGTCACTCTGAAAGGAAGCAAAATGAGACGGAACGTGGGGGTCAATGCACTCGGCTTCATGACCAGATCACCTCCTGCAGAAAACGTATCAATATGCATTTATTGGGGCTCTCTGGGCACTTCAGTAGTGTCTCTGTCTCTGGGCTGGAAGCTCAGGAGATGTATCAGAATGCGCTCAAACACGTTAATTAAAAATAATGGAACCAATTGAAGGACTGTGACCAGCACCATATATGGTGTGCACTTTGCAGAGTAAAAAAAAGTCAGCACAGAAATACAGCGACTGTCTCGTATATTAATCTCTCTCTGCACCTTCCCTGTAGCTGTAGCATTGTATTCTGCATTCTGCGCTATTGCCCTGACGTATTTATGTAAGACGAGAGTTGTCTGGTGATCACACAAAACTTTTCACTGTATCTCGGTGCATTTGACAATAATAAATCAAATCAAATTCCCCTCGGCCTGATACAGTCTACCGCTCTCAAACTCAATGTTTGATTCCAGACACCGGATATTTGAAACTGAAACAGAAGTTGCTGGAAAAGCTCAGCAGGTCTGGCAGCACCTGTGGAGAGAAAGCAGAGTTAACATTACGGGTTGAGTAATGTTCTGTGGAAGGGTCACCGGACCCGAAACCTTAACTCTGATTTTCTCTCCACAGATGCTGCCAGACCTACTGAGCTTTTCCAGCAAACTCTATTATTGTTTGATTTCCAGCATCTGCAGTTCTTTTGGTTTTTTTTCCCCAGACAGTTTAAGTCAGTGTTGGGGGGGGGGGGGGGCACTTGGGAGTGCAAAATATGGTGCTACAACATATTTGCAGATTTTGAAGTCAGTGGCAATAAAACAGTAAAACTGGTTGAGGTTTGTAACTTGCCATCAAAATCTAACCTGTGAACATCACTAAGGAAATCCCCAGCGAGGATATTATTCCCAGTGCTGTCGAGGTGTAACCCAGTCTGACTTGTACAGGCCCCACTGCACCGTGCCAGGAAATTGCACTTCCTGCACCATTTTGCTCACCGCTGCCTAACAGCGCCAGGGACCCGGGTTCGATTTCCACCTCAGGCGACTGCCTGTGTGGAGTTTGCACGTTCTCCCTGTGTCTGCGTGGGTTTCCTCCAGGTGCTCCAGTTTCCTCCAAAGATGTGCAGGCTAGGTGGATTGGCCATGCTAAATTGCCCGTAGTGTTCAGGAGTGTGTAGATTAGGTGGGTTGTGTGGGTCTGGGGATGCTCTAAGTTTGGTGGGGACTTGTTGGGCCAAAGGGCCCATTTCCACACTGTACGGAATCTATGATATCATTCATCAGCTCTATCTTCTTCACTTCTGACCTCACCAGCACAGGGAGTGAGAAGTGATTCAGAGATAGGATCTCCAAAAAGTATCAATCTTTCAGCTTCTCTTCCAAAATCTAAACTCTGCCTTCAAAACAATCTCCTTTTGCTTTACTTTATACCTTTGAGATTTTGTACCTTAGTAACTATGACAGCACAGGGAACGGCAACATTGTGCACTTTTCACTGTGCTCAAGTACAAGTGACATAGGACATAGAACATTACAGCACAGTACAGGCTCTTCGGCCCTCGATGTTGTGCCGACCGGTCATACTGATCTGAAGCCCATCTAACCTACACTATTCCATGTACGTCCATATGCTTGTCCAATGATGCCTTAAATGTATCTAAAGTTGGCGAATCTACTACCATTGCAGGCAAAGCGTTCCATTCCCTTACTACTGAGTAAAGAAACTACCTCTGACATCTGTCCTATATCTTTCACCCCAAACTCTAACTCACAAAACTTTGCAAGTTTACCCACGTTTGGATGCAGCTCACATTGCTGGATAACCCGAATATCCTTTTAAACATTCTGCCTAAGCTACTGTACGAGGAGTCAGGAAGTGGTCGCCTTCGGTTTGCTGCAGAGATGGAGGCAGACAGCTGCAAGACTCTAAGATAATGAAATGTGAGGTTGGATGAACACAGCAGGCCCAGCAGCATCTCAGGAGCACAAAAGCTGACGTTTCGGGCCTAGACCCTTCATCAGAGAGGGGGATGGGGTGAGGGTTCTGGAATAAATAGGGAGACAGGGGGAGGCGGACCGAAGATGGAGAGAAAAGAAGATAGGTGGAGAGGAGAGTATAGGTGGGGAGGTAGGGAGGGGATAGGTTAGTCCAGGGAAGACGGACAGGTCAAGGAGGTGGGTAGGTAGGAGATGGAGGTGCGGCTTGGGGTGGGAGGAAGGGATGGGTGAGAGGAAGAACAGGTTAGGGAGGCAGAGACAGGTTGGACTAGTTTTGGGATGCAGTGGGTGGAGGGGAAGAGCTGGGCTGGTTTTGGGATGCAGTGGGGGAAGGGGAGATTTTGAAGCTGGTGAAGTCCACATTGATACCATTGGGCTGCAGGGTTCCCAAGCGGAATATGAGTTGCTGTTCCTGCAACCTTCGGGTGGCATCATTGTGGCACTGCAGGAGGCCCATGATGGACATGTCATCTAAAGAATGGGAGGGGGAGTGGAAATGGTTTGCGACTGGGAGGTGCAGTTGTTTATCGTGAACCGAGCAGAGGTGTTCTGCAAAGCGGTCTCCAAGCCTCCGCTTGGTTTCCCCAATGTAGAGGAAGCCACGCCGGGTACAGTGGATGCAGTATACCACATTGGCATATGTGCAGGTGAACCTCTGCTTAATGTGGAATGTCATCTTGGGGCCTGGGATAGGGTGAGGGAGGAGATGTGGGGGCAAGTGCAGCATTTCCTGTGGTTGCAGGGGAAGGTGCCGGGTGTGGTGGGGTTGGAGGGCAGTGTGGAGCGAACAAGGGAGTCACAGAGAGAGTGGTCTCTCCGGAAAGCAGACAAGGGTGGGGATGGAAAAACGTCTTGCGTGGTGGGGTCGGATTGTAGATGGCGGAAGTGTCGGAGAATGATGCGTTGTATCCGGAGGTTGTTGGGGTGGTGTGTGAGAACGAGGGGGCTCCTCTTGGGGCGGTTGTGGCAGGGACAGGGTGTGAGGGATGCGTTGCGGGAAATGTGGAAGGCGCGGTCAAGGGCGTTCTCGATCACTGTGGGGGGAAAGTTGCAATCCTTGAAGAACTTGGACATCTGGGATGTGCGGGAGTGGAATGCCTCATCGTGGGAGTAGATGCGGCGGAGGTGGAGGAATTGGGAATAGGGGATGGAATTTTTGCAGCAAGGTGGGTGGGTGGGAGGAGGTGTATTCTAGGTAGCAGTGGGAGTCGGTGGACTTGAAATGGACATCAGCAACTCATATTCCGCTTGGGAACCCTGCAGCCCAATGGTGTCAATGTGGACTTCACCAGCGTCAAAATCACCCCTTCCCCCACCGCATCCCAAAACCAGTCCAACCTGTCTCTGCCTCCCTAACCTGTTCTTCCTCTCACCCATCCCTTCCTCCCACCCCAAGCCGCACCTCCATCTCCTACCTACCAACCTCATCCCACCTCCTTGACCTGTCCGTCTTCCCTGGACTAACCTATCCCCTCCCTACCTCCCCACCTATACTCTCCTCTCCACCTATCTTCTTTTCTCTCCATCTTCGGTCCGCCTCCCCCTCTCTCCCTACTTATTCCAGAACCCTCACCCCATCCCCCTCTCTGATGAAGGGTCTAGGCCCGAAACATCAGCTTTTGTGCTCCTGAGACGCTGCTGGGCCTGCTGTGTTCATCCAGCCTCACTTCATTATTTTGGATTCTCCAGCATCTGCAGTTCCCATTATCACAGCTGCAAGACTCGGTTTAGCCTCCGGGTGGCGCCCACTGCCCACTAACCGGGATTCTGTCTGAACTGCTCCAGGTAGAGCCGGACAACCTGGTGGTGAAGAGCTGGATGAACACAACAGGCCAAGCAGCATCACAGGAGCAGGAAGGCTGGCGTTTCGGGCCCAGACCCTTCCCCATTTCTGACGAAGAGTCTGCACCCGAAACACTAGCCTTCCTGCTCGGCCTGCTGTGTTCATCCAGCTCTACACCTTGTTGACCAGTCCATCAGCTCAGTGTGAAACAAGATTTCAAAACAAAATGTGAAACAAAATCCAACATGCAACAGCACATCTTGTGGACAGAGGCTTTGGAAACATTCACACAACAGATTCAGATACAATTCTTGGCAAAAACTGAGAAATATTCCTGTTTAAACAGCTCGGGCCCCCCCCCCCCCCCCCCCACCCCACCCCACCCCACCTGGAAAGCCACAAAGCTGGAGGGGATCGAGAGAGATTCGCACACACACGTACCACTCTAAACAACATTAGACAAAAACACAGTCTCACTTACCACTCCCTTTGACTCCAGTTGATTGTTCTGATAGTCCGGATTCACCTAGAAACAAAGAATCAAATTCTGTAATGCTGGGCGAAAGCACGAGGAAATGGGCGAGTAATTTTTCACCCGGTTTTTGGGGCAAGGGGAGGGGTTGCAGAAGTTTGGAGCGAACTCCATCAGTAAGGCCTGACAACAACTGAATTTCGAACAGTACAGGACAGGAATGGCCCACGATGTTGCGCTGAACATGACGCCAAATTAAACTAATCCCTTCTGCCTGCATTCGGTCCATATCCCTCCATTCCTTGCACATTCATGTGCTTATCTAAAAGTCCTATCAACACTGCCTCTCCCACCACCCCTGGCAGCGTGTTCCACACTCCTACTATTCTCAGTAGTAAAAAACCGGCCCCTTGTGTCTCCTTTGACCTTTCTCACGCTCACCTTAAATGCATGTCCCCTAATATTAGCCACTGCACTAAGGAAAATACTCTCACCATCAAGTCTTTCTACATTTTTACAGTTTTATAGACTTTGATCAAGAATCCCCTCAGTCTCCACCGTTCCAGAGAAAACAACCCGAGCGTGTCTAGCCTCTCCTTGCAGCACCTACTCTCTAATCCTAGCAGCATCCTGGTAAATCTCTTCTGCACCCTCTCCACATCCTTCCTGCAATTTGGTGACCAGAACTGATGTTTCCCCATGAGCATCTGTAAGCTGGAGAAAACTTCTGAGCTAATCTGCTCCCAATACTGAAACAGTCGCAACGGCGCAGAAGTAATAGCGAATCAAAACTATATATCAGAAAACACATTCATTTTGTGGTGGTTCCTCAGTATTTTGTGGGCAAACTTTGCCACACTATAACTAGGATGTCGCAACCCAGTTAAAAGTGAAATAATAACAGAAAATGCTGGAAGTGCTCAGCAGCATCTGTGGACAGAAATCAGAATTAACTCAGGTAGAGACAGCGACCCTTCCTCAGAATGGGCAGGGGTGAAACAATATCAGGTTGTATAAAGGTGATACAATACTTTCATCAATGATAACGTTTAAACAGAGCACACACATCAGCCTGGTTAGTGTGCGCACTCACTTTAGGGTCAAACGGACTGTGCTGCAGGACACCAAACAGGATATAGACTAATATCTGGGGACCGCAGAGAGGGAGTATCATTTTGTCAGAGGTGATGTGGTTTTGAGGGATTGGTTTAGCCTGCCTTATCAGCTTCAGGTGGAGATAAACAATCTCTAGCACCCATGACTCATTCAAAACACCTTGCTTAACACCATCGCCTCACAGACAGAGTTTGGTCAGTCACCCGACTGCAGTTTATGGGGTCAACCTGTGCGCAAAATCAGCCAACATGTCACATACATCTCAACAGTAGACAAGTTTTGGAAAAATAAATTCATGGCCTGTGAAGCAATTGAAGATGGGCCAACAGCATATGCAAATGTAAATATACTGACGTTCAATTTAGATACAAATATATTATATTTCTCCTTTGCAATGTTGATAGTGTAACCAAACAAATAAGATGTGGATTCAGCCCAATGAATATGGTTATCACATTTATCCACATCCTACCAACGGGAACATTTTCTCTTGTAATTAGTTCACAGGACGTGAGCATCACTGGGTGAAGCAGGCCCATTCCTAACAGCCTCTGGAGAAGGTGGCGGTAAGCTGTGTTCATCGAGGAGCTCCTCTGTCCACAGTCTAAGAGAAAGATGGTTGTGGTCATCTGAAGCTGACTGCTAACCTAAACCCCGGGGTTTCTCAGGGCACAGTGCTCTAGCATCCATTTTCTACCCCTTCTCCCACTGTCAAAGAATCCAGACCAGGGAGGTACGTTGGCGATTCCAGAATGCTCAGGGAGATAACATTAGCTTTCAGCAGTGTCACCATCAAGAAATTGCAACGGTGGAGGATGTAACTGGAGCCGATCTTCGCAGAGTCTGTGTCCACTCTCAGAGTGAACCGTTACACACAAAAACTGCCAAACTCAAACATGCCCAATCCCAGTTTCAGCGGGAGCATCGTTTGATTGGCTCAAGCAAAAGCCCAGTTAATGACCTGCACACCCCAAAAAAATATAAAACCAACCCCTGTTAGGGCACACCTCCAGGATGGGCACAGCTCAAGCCTGGACCTTCTGCCACAAGCCTGGACACTATTCACTGCACCATAACTCCTTCAGCCCTGCTTATAATTAAATGCAAGCAATATGCAGTTAACAAGGTGGGGGGGGGGGGGGGGGGGCATGCTTGAGCATGGCTTACACTGAGCCCACCGAAGTGCCAGTAATAACCATAGCTAACCTGCTAAAAAGGTAAACCACACTGAAAACCGGTCACCCTCAGCATCGCAGGGATCATTACTAGGCAGGACACTGCTAGACCAAAGAGTCTGGCCACAGTGTAATGGCTGGCTCATTCCACAGTCAGGGATATCGATCTCCCATCGGACAGACTTCCAACAACAGCAAGGCTCGCTAGTTTAACCTGTTAATACACGCCTCCGGAGCTGGCAGGACCCGAACCCAGGTCTTCTGGGTCAGAGGTAGGGACATTACCACCGTGTCACGAGAGACCCAAGCACTGTGATGGTATACTGAGCACACACTTACATGGCCTCTACAACAGCGCGACGCAAGGCTCCGTCCAGGAGAAAGCAGCTTGGAGCTGGTTCGGAACTCAGACATCCACATCTCCATTACTGATCCCATGTGCACGCATGTGTCAGCGTATGCCATAAAGTAATACAATCAAATAGCATGGAAACAGACCCTTCGGCCCGACTCGTCCACGCCAACCTAGTTTCCCAAACTAAGCGAGCCCCATTTGCCTGCACTCGGCCCATATCCTTCCACACCTTTCCTGTTCACGCCTCTGTCCAAACATCTTTTAAGTGTTGTAATTATACCCTCCAGGTTTGGACTCCCCTACCCTGGAGAACAGGCGCTGGGTATTCATTCTATTTACACCCATCATGATTTTATAAACCTCTCCAACGTCAATCATCAGCCTCCTCGGCTCCCAGCCTATCCAACCTATCCTTAGAAATCAAACCTTACAGTCTCGGTAACATCCTTGTTAAGTCTTTCATTTTTACACCCTTTCCAGTTTAATAGCATCCTTCCTTTAGCAGGGTGACCGGAATTGTACACAGTACTCCCAGAGTGGCCTCACCAATGCCTTGCCCAGCTGTAACATGACACACCCCAACTCTGATACTCAACGCTATGATGGATAGTGTGCCAAATACAAGGGGTGGGAGGTGTGTGGGGGGGGTGTAGTTGGGAAGGCTGTAGGAGAGCGAGGGACGGAGACTCTCCTTCAGTATGCCCCTCTTGATGTCTAAAGAGGTCAGATCTAAAGTGGGCAGCACAGTGGCTCAGTGGTTAGCACAGCTGCCTCACAGCACTCGGGACCTGGGTTCGATTCCACCCTCGGGCGACTAGCTGTGTTGAGTTTGCACATTCTCCCCATATCTGTGCGGGTTTCCTCTGGGTGCTCCAGTTTCCTCCCACAGTCCAAAGGTGTGCAGGTTAGGGTGGATTGGCCATGCTAAATTGCCCCATAGTGTGCAGGGATGTGTAGTTTAGTTGGGTTATAGGGAAATGGGGCTCGGTGGGATGCTCTGTGGGTCAGTGTGGACTCATTGAGCTGAAGGGCCTGTTGTTTCCACACTGTAGGGATCTATGGTTCAGAGTAAGGGACAAATCTGAAATAAAAACATTAAAATAAAAGGGTCACTGGACTCGAGCCATTAAATTCTGTTTCTCCCTCCACCAGTTTCTGGTTTGAAGTGAGAAAGCTGACGGGCAGAAGAGAGAGTGTGTTCAGGGTGCAGTCCAAACCTTCCTGGAGGTGAAGGTGACAGACACAAGAGCTCAAAGTAAACCACTGCCACCAAATGGTGCATCTACTGTGTCATGAACACTCTGCGTCAGTGCCAAGCTAGTATTTTACCGTACACCATCCTACCTCTGCAGCCAAGTAATTCCCCGTGGCTAAATGCTTGAACCTAAACAGGCTGTTCCAGTGTCCAGCTCCACTCCGACATGGGTCATGGTGCACCACCTGTAAAAAAGGAGAGAACAGCTGAGTATACACGCGGGAACACTCCCACCGTAAACAACAGGACACCAACAAGTGAAAGACATTAAGATGGCCATTGAGCTGCGAGCATGATTTAACAATTAGGCTCATCAGCTACGTTCATGCATGAGAGCGAGAGCTTCTGCAATATACCCACCAAAAAGCACAATTAAAAGAAAATGTTCCTCCTGTTATAATTATGAGAGAAATGTGTTGTTTACCATTGTGTTTTCTTTATTTTGTGCTGAATTTTAAACCTGAATTTTGTATTGTTAATGACAGTCTGCAAGGCTCATACTCAAAGATATGCTGGGCCAAGGCAATTGTACCCGGGAGTGTGTGGCCAAAACATTAAAAAAGGTTCTTAAATATGTTGCTAATTCACCTCCAACACACAGTGTGGTCACTAAGTTCTCTTCAAGGGCTGTGTCTCCATCTTAACTCAATCTTTATTTCCAGGGCAGCAGATACATGGGAACACCACCTCCTGCAGCCTCCTTTCCAAGGCGCTCCCCATCCTTGCTCGGAAACATATTGCCTGTTCCTTCACCGTCGCTGGGTCCAAATCCTGGAATTCCTTCCCCGAGGTCTATCTACAGCAGGTGTACTGCAGCGGATGAAGAAGGGAGCTCACCATCACCTTCTCAAGGGCAACCAGGGAGGGGGGTCCAGGGCTTTGAGCCAGCAGCACCAAAGGAACTGTGATACAGCTCCAAGTTCCACCTCCTTTACTCTTCAAAAGAAAATTAGGGGAGCCCTTTAAGGAATGAGAGGAAGAGAATGTTTTCACCTCAGAGGGCTGTAGAACTTTGCAATTTGCTGTCTTAGAAGCTGGTGGGAGTCAGGCCACGAAATATTTTTCTAAGGGCGAGGTCCATGGAGTCTAGCTGGGCAGGGGGTCAAAGGTTAAATCGGGGTAGATGGGAATTCAGAACACATCCACTCAGCTGATCGATAACGCAAAACCTCGTCCAGCATAAAACAACCTGTGACAATGATAACACGGTGTAGAGCTGGATGAACCCAGCCACCCAAGCAGCATCAGACGAGCAGGAACGCTGACATTTTGGGCCTAGACCCTTCTTCAGAAAGGATCTAGGCCCAAAACATCAGCCTTCCTTCTCCTCTGATGCTGCTTGTCCTGCTGTGTTCATCCAGCTCTACACCTTGTTATCTCAGATTCTTCAGCATCTGCAGTTCCTACTATCTCTGACAACGGTGATAGATTGCTTTTTTGGGGTGGCACGGTGGCTCAGTGTTTAGCACTGCTGTCTCACAGCACCAGGGACCTGAGTTCGATTCCACCCTCAGGTGACTGGCTGTGTGGAGTTTGCACACTCCCCCCCCCCCACCCCTCCCCGTGTCTCTGCAGGATTCCCTCCGGGTACAGGCCAGGGTGGATTGGCCAGGCTAAATTGCCCATTGCGCCCAAGGGATGTGCAGGTTGGATGGATAGGCCATGAGAAATACAGCATCACACGGTGGGGGTGTGTGTGTGTCTGCGTGAGTGTGGATCTGGGAGGGATGTTCTTCAGGAGGATTAATGTGGATTCAATGGACCGAATGGCTTCTTTCCACACTGTAGGGATTCTATGAGGTAATTCTCTAGTCTTTCAAAGCTCCTTTAAAAATAACGCAGAATTAAGCCATTTAGATCAGGAGTTAAGAGAGAATTTTTAATAACATATCTGTTTGTTCGGCCGATTTGAGCCCCAGGATTTTACCTCAATCTCCCACAGTGCTTTGGAGCTGGTTGCAGAGGTAGCTGACTGCCTCAGGGTGGTCCTCAAGAAGATGTGTTGCTGTTTCTTGTACTCATCACAGGTGAGGAACTTCTCCTGTTCCGCATGGAACAGCCTCACCACATCACCCTGCAGGTTAACAGCAGCAGAGAGGTTACATCACAGCGATGCCAAGAGCAGCCGCGAGAGAAAACAAAATAGGACGGGTTGGCAGCTAAAAGGGAGCTAGAAATGAGGATAGTCACTGACCCCTTTAAGAGCATCGTCCCGATAATCACTATGTTTCATGAACAGAGCAATCTTCCAACTTGTGTTGCAGTTCAATGCATTCACCTGGTATTTAAACAGAAAGGTTCCAGTTATCTCAGTCAACAGATGAGCCAGCAGTTCACTAACAGTTGGCCTGTTTGGACTTACCTCCTTGCAGCCAGGGTTATCCAGTAATTCCTGATTGCTGGCATGCAGCGGCTGGCCAGCATTGACTGGATTTAAAACCACTTTATCTCCCACAACCACCTACAGACCAAAATAAAACAAAAGCAGGTGACTGATACAGATCGCCAAACTTTCTCATTATCAAGTTACACTTTCACTGTTGTATTGAACAGTAATCTCACAGGTCAACCACTGGTTCAAATCTCTGTGGCAGCTGGCAGCATTTAAATCCATTCCACAGACCCACGTGATTCCAACACCTTACCTGCAGTACCAGTTACACCCCCTAGGCAGTGCTGTAAAAGGTATTGTCAATGTCAAAATTTCATATTATATTACTTAATAAAATAATAGCCAAGTGGCAGCTCGTTGTTTTACACTGTAGGCTCTAGTTATTGAATGCTGCTCCGAAACATTGCAACATTGAGGTCAGGCCGTAACTGCGATGGTGAGAGTTGGGAAGGTGAAGATGTTCTAACAAAGTAAAGAAACATGCAAGCTACTTTCGATCTCATCATCCCGCACTTTCCGACTTGGTCGGCTCTCTCAGATTCTCATCTCAACTCAGTCTTTGTGCCCTCTTACCATCCCCATCCCAGGAATACTAACCCCAACCACCCCCCCCCCCCGCCCAGCCCCGTCCCAGGACCTTTCCCATCCACTCTCAACCTTTCCCACCCTAGTGGCCACCCCACCATAATTTCACCCCTGCACTAACTTTCTACATTCCGCCATTCCCAAAACATTCTTCCGTGATACGGCCACTTCAGATTAATGGAAGCTCGATGAAAATTCCTCAGACAAAAGTGAGTTTCTCCCACAGTCTGTCCTCCCAAACCACCACCACACCCCCCGACACTGAGTTTCCTCCTGCCCGCCTATCTCATTAGCGCCGCCCTGCCCCAATTGGCAGTGAACAGTATATCAGATAGCCTCACCTCCCCATATATCCAGAGTCTCCAACTAAGCCACATAGTCACCCCCTCCACATCGAGCAGTCTTTTATACACCTCTCCTTCCCACCAGGCCCTTATCACCACTGCGCACCCCCCTCTCCCCGACTACATGATCATTATTTCTGACTCCCCCAGCCCCACCAATGTCCAGTAGTCAAAACCACTCCACCTCTCCGTCCCGCTGTTCTTCTTTTTTCCCCTCGGCCATCCACTGCTGCACTCCTTTTCCACTGTCTCAGGCACCCTCGTAATCTCCGGCACCCTATCGCCCCCTTCCTCCCACTCCTCTCCCCAGATTCGTGCCTCCACCTGGATATTCACCCCAAAACCCTCAGACGCTGCTGTCCCCAGACCACGGCTCCCCATGTGTGCTACCACAGAGGGGATGAACCCGTACAGAGTTGATCAATAACACATCACAAACCTGGGTCTGCCGCATGACAATTGTGGAACTATTCTGAACAAGTCGGTAAACCAGTCTCAGTCATGAGCCTTCAAAACGGAGGGTCAGTGTTTAAATAAAGTGCTACCGTGGAGCTGGTTTCAATTTATCGATATTGATACAAAAGGAATCACCAATCACAGGCTCACGTTCTCCAGAAGGATAAAAACTGCTGACAAATTCATCATGTTCCTACATTCTAGTGTCCCACGAGAGGTCAATATGTTCCTACAAAATCCGTGGTGTGGGCACAAGCAGTAGTCGGTTTGTTGAGCTCTGGGCATCACTCAGTAGCTGGGTCACAGGAGGACTGTCACGTCAGTGTCAGACCAATGGACTAATTTTATGGAGCAGGGCTATCACTTTGGATGGGAGCCATCAATAACTGGTGGTGAAGAGCAATGAGGCCTCAGGAGGGATGTCAGTTTCTGTCAGTACTCTTTCCTAAATACCACAAACCACTGGCTGGTGTCCAATCAAGCCAACAGCAGCTTCCTTGTTCCCAGTGACCATATTTCTGAAGGGTCCAGGCCTGAAATGTCAGCATTCCTGCTCCCCTGATGCTGCACTCATCCAGCTCTCCACCTTGTTATCTGGATTGCTTGCCATTTTAAAAATAAAAAGCCCGAGAGAGAGAACGCACAGTCAGTCAGTCTTCACGGGTCATCAGCCGGTTCTCCTCAGTGGGTACCTCGACAAGGTCCGGTGTTCAAGAGGCTCTAGTAGCAAGCGGTGAACGGCCAGGAAGTCGACCAGGGAATTGTGAAAAAGGGACTCGATGAGTCCAGGGCACTGTGAACCCTGGAATGCTGAGTGGGAAAACTTGTCCCAGTGCTGACAGAACCCTTCAAGGGATGTTACTGCCGCCCCGTACCAAGCGACATGGATTACACTTGACTCCAGCCCCACACCACATGTTGGATTCTAAACCTCCTTATAACGAGGAAAAAAAAATTATCCCGTGCCAGAACCCAAGGAACAAAATGACCAATGCATTGCTGTTGGATGTAGGGACGGGAAGCAAGGTACGAATCAGCCATCATGTAAATTGGATTAAAACCAAAAGGAGAACTGCGGATTTTGTAAATAAGGAACATAAACAGAAGTTGCTGGAAAAGCTCAGCAGGTCTGGCTGTGAAGAGAAACCAGAGTTAATGTTTTGGGTCCTGTTCTGATGTAAATTGAATAGTGGGCAAGGGCTCGTTCGAGAGGCTGAGGGGCCTATTTTTGTTTCTGTTGTCCCAACGAATCCCAGAGTGAGGAACAACATCAGGGATCAAGATAACTTCAGAGCCAGATCTCCTAGTCTCCAGATGGTTGGTAACTTAAAGATGGTTAAAGACAAGCAAACATCAGGATCTCTCCCAGTGCATCAACTCAACAGGAGATTCCAGAAAGATTAAACCTTCCAACATGCATTTGCCCAGCACCCAAAACCCCATGCAAATGTCTTGGACTCTGCACTGGGGGCTTTTGGGCAAGGGCAAGGCTTACCTACCTGGAGTAACCTGGTAAATACAGGACAGACTCAAAGCTGCTCCAACGTCTGGGTATCTATACAACAGATCCCCACCTCCTCAACTCTCCCTGTACCATCCGACACCACACCCCTCAGCCTATGACATCCCCAACCCCACCCAATACCCTCATCCAAAATCACCCTGCCAACTGTACCACTCACTCACACACACCTACCAAAACATACCCAAGTGTTTCAGCGTGTTACAGAGAGGGGAGACTTAGCAGAGCACATTTAAGAAGAGATTTTGTGACTTTTCCACCTCCACCATTCTGGAGGGGGCCAGATGCTGAAGTCCTGGATGGAAATGTGAGCCCTACCTTCAGTTAAAGGCAGGAGGGAGGGAGGAGAAGGAGGAGGAGGAGGGGAGTGTAGAGGCAAGTCGGAGAAGACTGTGTTGGTCAGCGCTGTTGAGTGTTGTGCAGTGTTTATGAATGTTAATCAGACTTACATTATCACCTTCACTCCTCAGTTTCCAAAAAGGCTGAATGTAGAACCAGGAGCCCTCATTGCCAGAAATGTCCAAGGAGACTCGCATTGCGTTTTTTTCCAGGAGGGCTGGTAACCTCTTGTTGACCGTGAGGTACTTGTTGCTTTTTATGTGCAGTAACTGCAGTCAAAAACAACACAAGAACATCAAACAGTGGATCGTTCCTTTAATCCAAAGACAACCTAATTCCGTACGCATCCTTTACTTCCAATTCCACCAACTTTGTCCCTCTTGAGCAGTAGCCCTCTTCAATCACCATTGATATCCATTCTTTCAGCTTCCCTCAGTCCTACACACGGGAATTACATTGCTAATGCTCTCTCTTACCACCTCTGCCAGATATAGTTGGCCTTTGACCAAGAGTCTGACCTCCTCCCCTACCCCGCCAACCCACCATCCTCCCTTTACCATCACCTTCTCTGGCTCGGCAGTTACTGTTTTTGCCTCTGTTCAGCGCGAGGCACTTGTGATAAATAGCCGGGAGTTTCAGACAGGATGGGACTACAGGTTTGGAAGAGAATAGAAAGGACCCACAGGGCAGGAGAGAAGTGCAGAGGATGAAACGCAAAACTGGGAGGGCACTAAAAGAGAGATCTGCTCAGGGAAAGCACATTTCAAGAGGAAACTTCGTTAGTACAGACAAGTTGGACCAACAAACAAACAAAACAGTCTGTTTCCATGCTGTATGAGTGTATGTGGGTGGAGACTTCAGGGAAGGAAGAGAATGTGAATAATAGATGGGCTGAATAGACTTCCATGGGATGTGGGTCTCACTGGCTATTTATTACCCGACCCTAACTGCCCTTGAACTCAGCAGCCCAGAGGGCAATTACATGTCACCCACATTGCTGTGGGTCTAGAGTCACATATAGGCCAGACCATGTGAGAATGACCTGAAGGACATGAATTAACCAGATGACAATCCTAAAACAATCAGTAATGGGCAAGAGGTCACCATCACCTAGACTAGCTTTCAAACCTAGATATTTTTTATTACTTTAGTTTAAATTCCACCAACATCTATGGTGGGATTTGAACCAGTGGTCTCGGAGCAATCGCCTGGGCCTCTAGATGACATGGTCCAGTGATATTACCTCAAGGCCACCGTCTCCTCCTTAGTGATGGATGTCATTGGCAGATGGAAAAGGATAGCACTGGATAGAGAGATACAGAAAGGTCACTGTGAGGCAGGGACCAGGTATGTGATAATGATGATCACACAGAGATTCCCTCCAGTCTCGGGGACATGGCAGGTTAGTGTCCATGAGTCAGATGATGTGCCACTCCTCACTAGAGTATCCAGTCCCCTACCAAGCTCTTCTAGGCTACCAATAAAAGTCATTGAGCGGAGGAAGCTGACTCATGCAGTGAGCAAGGAAGAGGTAACTCACCTGAACAACATTGCTATACTTCACCACCTCCCCGAGCAGCTTCCTGTTCTCTATCTCATTCTGTTTCTGCTCCAGTTCTGCTGCTTGCTGGAAAACACATTTATGCTATTTCAAATGAACTTCACATGACAAAAGAACACTCAGCGCAGGGACTGAGAGGTCGTTCAGCCTACCACTACTATGCTAGCATGCTGTACTTGCTTTCAGATCACTCCCAGCTCTTCCCCCAGTCCTGGAGTTGCTTTCCTTCTCAAAAATATATCTAGTTTAAATGATAAAGTTGCTACTGAATCCTTTCTGGTAATGCGTTCCTGATCATTTCACAGCTGACCAATAGTATACTTTACACCTATGCAAAAGTTTACACTATTGTCAAACAGAGGGTCCCTGGACTTTTACCTCCTGGATCACCAAATTACACCTCAAGTCCTGCCCCTTTCTTCTTAAGCACTTTCCCCATCCATGAGCACCTCACCTTCACCCTACCTATTTAGCTCCCACTTAAACACCTTGTTCCTTATGCCCTCCACCAAACTCCATCTCAGTTTTCTCACAAAGCTGCATTTGCTGCTTGTCCCCTTCAACCAGTGCACAAAACAGTTTCGCATGGTCCGTGATTTTGACTATCTCAATGCGTCCTCACTGTTTCTATAATCATTGCCCTCATATCTTCTCTTTCTCTCTATGGAAAATCTCCAGGCTTAAAATCACAGCCACCCACTGTGCTGTCATTACTCTGATCACTTCCTTGTATCTTTGCCCATTTGCACCCTACTTCCCTCTCCAAACCCTACTTTCAGTATCCATCCTAGAAAATCTCTCTTCAGTTCAGTTACAATCACACTCTCAGGATCCCCACCACGATCTGCTCAGTTTGTTCAAGGGAACTTGCCTCCAATACATTCTCTCCCTTGCGCTAGGCAACCTAGCCATATTGCTCTCAAAACTCCCATTACCCAAGTCCTGAACCCAGCTCTTCTGTGCTGTCCTGTCCTTCCCAAGCCCTTGCTGTGAGCTCACCTTAGCCAGGAGACCCATATCCTGCTCCCTTTAACCTTATCTCCAATAACATGGTGATCTCCCAAGTTCCTTTCCTGGAACCCCCACATCTGTGAATCCCATCGCCAACTTCTCTTTCCTCTCCAAAACCCTTGAATGTGTTGACACTCCCGATTTTTGTTTAAATTACAAATTCATTCATTCAGGGGATGAGGGCATCACTGGCCAGGCAGCATTTATTGCCCATCCCGAATTACCCACCGGGCAGTTAAGAGTCAAAGACATTGCATTTTAGGCCAGACCAGGTAAGGATGGCCAATTTCCCTCCCTTAAAGGACGTTAGTGAACCAGATGGGTTCTCCCCCCACCCCCAAAAAAAAATCGACAACAGATTCCTATTCATCATTAGATTCTCAATTCCAGATTTTTATTGAATTCAAATTCTACCAACTGCCACAGTGGGAGTTGAACACTCAATCCCTAGGACATCGCCTAGGTCTCTGGTTTAATAGTCTAGTGACAATATCATGAGCCCGTTGCCTCCCCTTGTGCTCATTTTGTTGCAGAACTCTCCCCAAGCAGGTTTCTGTTCTGGAAATTCTATCACACGATATCCTCGAAGTCTGTGCAAAAGAGGACTTCTGCTTCCATACCTTTAACACATTTCTCCGCTTCATTCTCCTCTAAGCCCTTCCCTCTGCTGTTCTGTCCTCTGCTTGGGCTTCCACGCCACTATCACTACCTCACAATTTTCTTGTGTGCCCCACTGTGCCTGGGAGCTGAACGCTAGATGCTTTCTGCCACTCTGCTGTGCCCAGCATCTCCCTCAAACAGTCACCATCCTGGTGATATGTGCATCCTCACTGGTCAACATTGACGGGAGCAAGTCGCTAAATCAGGTCCCAGAAGCGGAACTCAAACTGAACGGGACAAGAGAACAGCAGATGAAAGCGCACACATATCCTTAAGTGCAATGGGGTACCTGTAACTTTCCCAACAGTGCAGCTTCGGTATTGCCTTGTTTCGACTGCTTTGCTTTCCAGAACTGTTTCTGCGCGGAGTACCGGTTCATGGGGCACACTTTGAAAAGGCAGTCTGGGGATAAACAAGACTAAAAGTTACAGAGGATCACAAACTCAATAACTGACGTTCCAGAAGACGATGAAACCCGTTGTGTTGACATTGTTTATCTCATAAAATGGCCCGATTTGTAAATCTGTTGTAAAGAGCAAAACATTTTAGCTCCTTTCTTTCTAACGCTTCAATTCCTGAAAATAAAGATGAATTTTGCACTTCCACACATGTCATTTCCTCATCTAATGGAGACAACCAGACTGTTCCTGTGATGTTAGCCTTGCTGGTACTGCTTTATGGTAAAAATAAAGGTTGCCGTAGTCCTGTTCTCGTTTGAGAGAGACGACTGGAGGATCACCAGGCCTCAGGCGAAGGGAGAGGTTGAGGAGGAGAGTCATTCATGAGAACCTCAGCTGGTGATGGGAACTGAATCTGGTTGTACTGAGTTTGCGGCAGTATCCCTTTCTCATCATGACCCCATTACGGTGCTGGCAAGTTGCTGGGACCTCGGGAGCTGAGAGCACCCCTTACATCAGCTCGAAGTTAGGGGGATGGGCTGGGTCTCACACGCACGGTGGTCAAAGCTGGAACTCTCCTCCACAAGCAACATGCACTCATCACCAAGACGTGGGATCTCACTGTGCACAGTCACATCCTACACCTCCATGACATAGCACACTGCGACACTACAAACTGGTGTCTAAATATTGTATACATACCAACAGGTAACTCCAGACAACAGTCACATACACCCCTCAGAAATGATTCAACGCTCAGGGATATAAAAAGTGCCCTGTATCTTTTTCTGCCTATTTACTTGTGGGTTGTGGGCATCGCTGGCTGGGTCAGCATTTCCTGGCCTTCAGAAGGTTGGGGGTGGGGGGTGGTGGAAGAGGAAACTGGGGGGTGAACTGCCTCCTTCAACCACTATAGTCCACCTGCTGTGGGTTGATCCATAATGCCCTCAGGGAGGGAATTCCAGGATTTTGCTGCATCTGTTAAATGAATCTCTTTCCAACCTGTTAATCTATATATTTCTACATTTCATTCCATGCCTCTGTTGATTTATTGTTGAGACTATTTTTGCTAAGCGATTCCACATGCTTCCTCTAGCAGTGTGTACTACTATCTACAAGATGCAGAAATTCACCAAGCCGCCTTTAAACTGCGCCCTCCAACCCCAGTGACCTCTTTCACCCAGATGAGATAAAAAGGCAGCAGATAAATGGGGACTTTACCACCTACGAGCTTCCAGTTTTCCCCTGCCAGGCTTCCACCCATTGACTCCATCTGCCTCGGGAAGACAGCCAACATCAAATAGCCCTGCCACCCCAATTATAATCTCCTCCGTCAGGCAGAAGATACAAAAGCATACACATACTAACAGGTTCAAGAACGGCTTCTTCCCCGTCGGTATTAGACTGCTGAACGGACCTCTCAAACGTTGAATTTAATGTTGATCTCACTCTTTGTGCACCTTCTGGGCAGCCATCACATTGTATTCCTTGCTATTACCCAAATGAACTTTGTATTGTGGTCTATCTGTACTGCATGCAAAACAAAAAACTTTCACTGTACCTCGGCACGTGTAACAATAGTAAATAGATCAAAATCGGTTCAGGAGCCTCGCTTCTCGATTGCTGTAGTCCATGTTGCAAAGGAGCAAGTTTCGCATCTTCCTTCCTGGGGAGTACTCTGCTGCTCCCTCATTGCCCCTGGATTCAGACAGGACCTTCCTAACAGTCCTGCAGCTGGACTGACATCATATAGACTGCAGCCCCTAAGCACGCCTCATGGGGCAATTAGAGGTGCCGAATATATACACAACAGACAACACCTTGATGCTGTCATTTTCATCCTTGCTATCAGGTTCCCCCCCACTCCCCGCAGATCAATCCACATCCTAACTCCATCCCCTCCAACCCATAGCTTTGAGGTGTCTGCACTCCGACCTCTCCAGCTTGATCCCTTTCAAAGACAGAGCCTGCACCTTTAGCTACCCCCGTCCCAAATTCCGAGAGGTCACTCCCATTCTCAAACTCCAAAAAAAAGATGCTCCTTAAAAGCACTTCGACAAAATCTCTGCTGACCTGTGAGCTGCTAGGTCTTGGCTCGGTTGCTTAGGATTTCCTAATTAAAACCAAACACGTGGAGCTCGGGCATGAATACAGAGCACGCTGGAGAAACTCAACGGGACTGGCAACATCAGGAGGCAGAAACAAAGTTAACATTTCAAATCCAATGAGACTCTTCTTCAGAACATTAACTCTATTTCTCTCTTCATAGGTGCAGCCAGGCCTGCTGAGTTTCTCCAGGGTGCTCTGCTGAACACTGCTTGTTCACTTTCCTTATAAACACCTCATGACATGGAGTACAAGTGTCAAAAAGACAATGTTGCAGCAGGACATCTAGTCTTGCTAACTTGCTAACTCAGGGCTTCCTGGTTTTTCTCCAGGTTCAGCACCAGATATGCAGCTGCAAGAATTAAGTAAGCAAATGGAAACAGGGTTAGGCGTTGGACAAAACAGAGCTGACCATTAATGGAAAACACCCGTACTCATTCATACATAAAACGCACCAGCAACACGCACAATAAAAAAAAACAAATTGTGCCATTCACATCTCAGGACCCTGGAATGGTTTAATTTTGTGTTGTTTCAACTACTACAAAAAAAAAGGGAAATATGGCAAATAACAGCAGTTTAATAGGCAAGTTGGTGTGACTTGGCGATAAAGTGGTTTAGGAATGGGCACTATCCAAGAGCCCAGGGGAACACCCTTATTTTACCCCCCACTTTCACCTAAACAGGCAGGTGTGGCCCTTGCTTTGCATTCTCCACCAAATGTGGCTGTTGTTTAAAGTTTCCAAGAAGGAGACAGATGGAGTTTTTGGGGCTAAAGGGATCAAAGGCTGCCAGGAGAAAGTGGGGAACGGGGAAGGGGTTGGACGATCAGCCGTGGTCACGTGGAATGGTGGAGCAGGCTCGAGAAGGGTCTCGTTCCTCATGCTTCTATGCCTTTGTTTGACGGAGACCTCAGGCACCCCAGCAATGCAGCTTTCCCCTCGATACGGTGCAGAATTGTCAGTCCACATCCTGCATGTTGAAGTGAGACATAAACCCACAACTTTCTGAATCAGAGAGGTTGAGGGAATCTGGAAAATAGCCCGAGGGCCCTTGTTGTGGTGATATCCAGCTCACAGGAGAATTAAAACAGCAACTTTCAATTAATGCAAGGTTCAAATCTTTATCTACAAAACAATGACGTTATAAAACTTACAACAGGTGGGAACTCTTTGTGGAACACCTCTGTTCTGACTGTAGGAATAATCCTGACCTCTTAGTTACTTGCCATTTCAATAAACCATCTCGCTCTCAAGTGAACATTTCTGTCCAGAGCTCGCTCCACTTTTCCAACTAAGCACAACGCAAGCATCTCATGTTCCACCTGTGAGCTTTACAGCCTCAAGATCGCACCTTTAAGTCCCACAACTTCAGAAACTGACCGCATGGTGTGCACGGACCGTATTTTCCCCCAAAAACTGCCACACACACCCCCACTGGCTCATCTTGTTTGTTCAAAAACAGAGATTGCTGGAGAAGCTCAGCAGGTCTGGCAGCATCCGCAGAAAGAAATCAGAGTTAACACTTTGGGTCGAGTGACCCTTTCTCAGACTGGGCTAACATGGTCCGTGTCTTGCTTACTTCGCTGTCAGCTAAAATGTTAACTCCTTTCTTCTTTTCCACAGAAGCTTTTAGATCACCGTCGCTCTGACATTCTCAGTCTCTCTTTCAAATCGCCAACATCTGCTGCCGTCTGCTTTGAGTGACCCAAAAAATGCAGCAAAACCACATTCAAATCCAAATAGTGGGCTAGCAGATTCAACAAAACCCAGAACATTTCTCTTAATAAAAACCACAACAAATGACAGTTTTGAAGGAGGGTCACCGAGCATGAACCGTTCATCCTGCTTTGTAGTCCACAGCTGTTGCCAGAGATGCTGAGATTTTCCAGCAAATTATGCTTCTGTTTATGAAATACTGATTGTTCGGGATTGAAAGGCACATCAATAATAATGGCGGCCTCACCTACAGGGCTAGAGCAGAAGCCACCTGGTGGCAACAACATTTGATTAATAAAAGCAAAGAATTACTACAACAAATAACACGATACCCTGCACCAGGGAGGTTCCCAAGGATCCCAACCAGCCTGTTGCCCAACTCCCCTCCGCTATTTCTGAGGAAGGGTCCCACCCTGAAACGCCAGCTTTCCTGCTCCCCGTGATGCTGCCTGGCCTGCTGTGTTCCTCCAGCTCCCACACTGTGTTAGCTCTGACTCCAGCATCGGCAATTCTTACTCTCTCTCAAATCCTATTTCCCTTTTCTAATTTATCTTTGAGTGAAATAGAAAACGTGATTTTTTTTTAAAACCGAAATAAACCTACTGACTAGAATCTCTTATAAAAAGTCCTCTCATCTGAGGTGCGGCTTTGTTTGGCAAAGTTGTTTGCAAATATTTTAATTTATCACATTTACACTTGCAGAAGGAACTGCGTAAATTATTAATAGATGCCAAGCACAAAACACAGGAACCGTTAATAAAAACAAAGTGGACGTAGTTTAGCTGTCAAATGATGGCCTTGTCCAAGTGTTAACTGTTGCTCTGATTTAACAGTCATACATTAAACAATTCAGAGAAATCTCTTGACTAATACATCGAATGGATATTACTCAAATGTATGAGGTGGCAATCACAGCCAGAGTCAGGTATCTGCATTTGGGCAAACCGAGTTTCTTTCCCCCCCCCAGAGACGGTTGATAACTGCCAGTGAGTCTGGCTCAGTAGGGCAGATCCCCGTCACTTGAATTGGGTAGATCAGGAACCCGAACGCACAATCCAAGCTGACACTGCAGTGCAGTACTGAGGGAGTGCCACACTGTCAGAGGAGACGTTACCTTCCAAAATGAAATATCAAATGATGCCCCGTCTGCTCTCTCAGGTTACCCGATAAATCCCACAACACTGTTTCAAGGAAGGTGCAGGAAGTCCTGCCTGGTGCCCTGGTCAAATTACCCCATCACCAATAGAACTGAAACAGATTACCCCTGTCCTTTATCTTGCTGCAGTATATGGGATCTTGCTGTGCACAAAAAACACACAACTTAGCATTGGTGTTTCCCACATTACGGCTGCGACTAAGCTTCAGCAAATCACAACCCTACCTGTTAACCTCCTTGGGAAAGTCCCAGCATTCTGTAAGGTATTACATAACAGCACATTGTTGTGTCATAGGCCTGAAAAGGCACTAATACCTTGATTGAGACAGAGACTGGCATGTTCCAGATGATCCATGCTAGCTGCCCTTAGTTGAGACTCAACTCCAAATAAAATTATTGTAGATGACCCCGGATACCATGGTGGCAATCCTCAAGAATTTGTTCTGAATACAGACCAGGCCCTTTCCAATGAAACCAACTCTCCTACTCGCTCCTCTTCTTTCTGAAGAAGGGTCTAGGCCCGAAATGTCGGCCTTCCTACTCCTCTGAAGCTGCTTGGCCTGCTGTGTATATCCAGCTCTACACCTTGTTAATTCCAACTCTCCTACAGCCTTGATGATCTAAGATTCCTGCTGCTAAGATTCCTGCTGCACACCTCTCTCCCCATCCCTGTCCATCTCCCTGTCTCCAGGCAGCTTTTTGAATGATCATTTTCTCTTGGTAACCAGTTCTTGGCAAATCATCGGCCATTCAGCCCATCGAGTCAACACTGACCCTCTGAAGAGCAGCTCACCCAGACCCACACACCCCCATCCTAAACAAGGGTAACCATCATTGATTGTTGGAAAGAAAACTGCCTCATTAATGTCTTTTATGGAGAGAAATTTGCTGCCCAAACCTGGTCTGGCCTCCATGTGACTCCAGACCTACAGCAATGTGATGGACTTTTAATCATCTTTCAGGAAATTAATATTGGGCAATAAATACCAGCCTAGCCTGGGAAGCCCACATCCCATATATGAATTTTAAAAAAGAACTTAAAACCATAAGAACATAAGACATAGGAGAAATTAGGCCATTCGACCCATCAAGTCAACTCCACCATTCAATTATGGCTGATAAGTTCCTCAACCCCATTTTCCCACTTTCTCCCCATAAGGGTGGCACGGTGGCTCAGTGGTTAGCACTGCAGCCTCACAGCACCAGGGACCCGGGTTCGATTCCAGCCTCGGGTAACTGTCTGTGTGGAGTTTGCACATTCTCCCTGTGTCTGCGTGGGTTTCCTCCGGGTGCTCCCGTTTCCTCCCACAGTCCAAAGATGTTCAGGCTAGGTGGATTGGCCATGCTAGATTGCCCGTAGTGTTCAGGGTGTGTGTGGGTTATAGGGGGATGGGTCTGGGTGGGGCGCTGCAAGGGGTGGTGTGGACTTGTTGGGCTGAAGGACCTGTTTCTACACTGTAGGGAATCTAATCTAAACCTCTGATAATCAAGAACCTACCTATCTCAGCCTTTAATGTACTCAATGACCTGGCCTCCACAGCCTTCTGTGACAGTGAATTCCATAGATTCACCACTCTCTGGCTGAAGAAGTCTCTCCTTATCTTCGTTCTAAAAGGGTCTTCCCTTTACTCCGAGGCTGTACCCTCAGCTCCTAGTCGCTCCTAGACCCAGAGTCCTCAAACATTCCTCACATGTTAAGTTTTCCATTCCTGGGACCATTCTCGTGAACCACATCTGAACCTGCTCCAGGGCCAGTACATCCTTTCTGATATATGGGGCCCAAAATTGCTCACAATACTCTAAATGTGGCCTGACCAGAGCCTGATAAAGCCTCAGGAGTACATCCCTGCTTTTATATTCAAGTCCTCTCAAAATAAATGGCAACATTGCATTTGCCTTCCTGACTACTGACTTAACCTGCAAGTTTACCTTGAGAGAATCTTGGACCAGAACTCCCAAGTCTCTTTGCACTTCAGACTTCTGAATTTTCTCCCCATTTAGAAAATAGTCCATGCGTTTATTCTTCTCACCAAAGTGCATGACCTCACACTTTCCCATGTTGTACTCCATCTGCCATTTCTTTTCCCAGTCTCCTAACCTGTCCAAATGCTTCTGCAGCCTCCCCCCGCCCCTCCTCAATACCACCTGTCCCTCCACCTATCTTTATATCGTCTGCAAACATAGCCAGAATGTCTAGCAGGAAAAGTGATTAAATATTTGAAAATGTAACATTTGCAGGGCTAGGATGGAGGGGCAGATGGTCAGAATGGAAATAATGGGCCAAATGGCCACCTTCTGTTTTGCAACCTTCTGGGACTGGATTAAACCAGACTGCACCGGGGATGTTCCCTGGCTCCATTCGACAGCTGAAACAGGACTCTGTTTTTGTAGGAGGGGAGTATTGCCCATTCTGTTATACTCTGGTATGTTGAACTCCCTCACTATATATCTTACTCCAGTTCTCTCGAGTCTTTCTTGAGGGTTCCTAGTCTGTGTAACATTCAGACCTGCAATACCAACTTCATTCCACAAAAAGAGGTGAACTGCTCATTCCATTGGTCACTCAATCTGACAGCACAGTTTCAGAGAAAAAGGGGAGCCCCTACAGTGTGGAAAGAGGCCATTCTGCCCATTGACTCTGCACCAGCCTTCTGAAGAGCATTCCACCCAGACCCTGCCCCAGCCCCTACCTTATCCCTGTAACCCTGCATTTTCCCATGGCTGATCCCACCTAACCCACACATCCCTGGACACTATGGGGCAATTTAGCATGGCCAATCCACGCTAACATGCACATCTTTGGACAGTGGGAGGAAACCGGAGCACCCGGAGGATACCCACACAGACACAGGGAGAATGCGCAAACTCCACACAGACAGTCACCCGAGGCTGGAACGGAACCTGGGTCCCTGGTGCTGCTAACCACTGAGCCACCGAGCTGCCTCAGTAACAGCATTGGATTAAAAACTCAGCAAGTGTGTTTCGGCTGTTGATTGGAGCCAGGGAACACTCCGGGTGCAATCCAGTTGCCAGGTGGACAATTAGAAGTCAATCACATTGCTGGGGGTCTGGAGTCACATGTAGGCCAAACCAGGTAAGGACAGCAAACGAGCGAGTCTTTGTTTGGTCAATGAGAGGCCATGGTTAAAACAGGGGACCGGAGATAAGCCATCAGGCTAGAGCTGGCAGCTGGGTCAGCCTTCAAATCCCTATGACTCAGTGCTAACCTCCACAACAGCACCTTTCTGGCTCATCACAAGTTTAAACAAAACAAAAGCACAACCAGCACAGAGGGACTCTGCCCCAGGAAGGCAGCTTACTATGAATCCTCACGCTCTCCTTCAACGTGGATCTGACCAGCTTTACCCTGCAAGAATGCACAGCAAGATCCAACCTCGGTCAGATGGCCAGACACACTGTTTCTTGTTGGGTTGGGGGGGGGGGGGGCTTCTTAAACACACACCTAACAGGACTGGCAGGGCCTCTGCCAGGCAAATAAAGGAACTTCTGATGGTATGGCACAGGAGGGGCCATCGTGGATCAGCTCTCTAAGACAGGGGCTTAAACCCACAACATCAGCCCTGCCCGACCATCCTTTTATCTCCTTAAGGTTTGAGAGTAGATTTGTAGCTCGGGTTGTGGATGTTGAGGTTGGTTGGCTCGCTCACTGAGCTGGTTGTTCTGCACGCATTTCATTACCCTGCTGGGTAGCATCATCAGTGCTGCCTCAGATGAAGCACCATTGTGTTTTCCCGCCTGGTATTTGAATTCTCCTTTTATTATTTATTCTTTTCTCTTTTCATCTGTTCAGGTATTTCATTTTCAAAACAGGATTCTCGATCCCTGTCTGCAGCTAAAGCCGCGAAGTCAACTTGAGTGGAGAAGCAAACTAACCTTCCACACATGCTACAACATGCCTGAGGCACGACCAGGGATCATTTCACCTTTCCCAACACACCCCCCCCCCCTCCCCCGCCATTCCTACCCAGGAACTCCTAATGCCAACTCAAGCACACAGTCTTTCATTGGGTAACCCAAACCTACCGGATGAAAAATACTGTTTTCACCAGCTCCTTGGATTTTAATTTTTTTTAAATTTGCTTTTAGCCAAAAA
Source organism: Stegostoma tigrinum (assembly GCF_030684315.1). Taxonomy (NCBI): domain Eukaryota; kingdom Metazoa; phylum Chordata; class Chondrichthyes; order Orectolobiformes; family Stegostomatidae; genus Stegostoma; species Stegostoma tigrinum. The sequence continues at coordinate 49,054,585 of NC_081378.1, forward strand.
AAAAAAGAGTTCACGTATAGATTAGAGAGGCCATTTAAACCCCACTGGCCCTTCCTTACCAATTAAACAAGGTCTTCTGGTTTGATTCCTGTATATTCACTGCAACCAGCTACTACCAGTAACTACTTCCCATCGAGAACAGCAGCACAAAATCCATCATAACTGAAGCAGGTGACGCATCCTGTCGCCCAGGGCTGCTCTACGAGAGAGCTGTCCAGAGTCTCTCATCCTCAAATCTGCCAACAGCAACTGCATTTACACTGCACTTTTGACAACGGAGGGCATCTCCAAGGTTCTTTAGGGGAGTGCAACAGTACTAAAATCCCCACATGGAAGCAAAGGCGGAGATATAGAGGGGGCCTAGTGATGATGTTACAGGGCTGCACATCAGTGTGTATAAATACTACAGTGGGGGCGGAGTCTGGAGAGCCTGGAAAAAGCTCACTGGAAGACACACGAGAGATTGTGTGACTGTCTGAAAGAAACAGGGAGCACAGGGAAATATGTAGTTGATAACAGATTAATTACGACTTAATAATAAGTCAGAGGCATGTTTCCTATGAAGGGGTTTGACGAGCAGAAAGGCAATTCCGAGCTTTAGGGCCTAGACATGATGGAAGAGAAGGAAAGTGAGAAAATTGCCTCTTGGAGTTAAAGTCAATGAGTTCTCCTTTACATAATGATAGACATCTCCTAGAGAATCTCTCATATCCTAGAAATCTCTTCAGAGTGCCTCACGCTTGTCATACAACCAGCAGCAACATTGGATCAGGCAGGACACTAAAAGATGTCTGCCTAAGCTGACCAGGAATTGGTTATTTCTCCTGCACTCCACAGTTTGCTTGAAGCAGACTGCCTCCCCGCACCGCTGCTAGCCCCTTCTTTGAGAAATCAACCATTGGCAGTTTCCATGGATACACGTGGGGATGGTCACCATTTGGAAGCAGTGAATCTGTACAATTCATAACCCCCAAGAGCAGTGGCTGCAGGGACACTGAGTACTGTTAAAGGAGGAGGAGATCGACCGATTTTTAACTCGGTAATGGGTTCGAAAGGTTATGGGGAGTGGGGGCTGAGAGATCAAATCCTATCATGGTCCTATTAAGCGTAGAGCAGGCTCGGTTATGTTCTTACATTAAATGATTCTTACACTCAGCACCTTCAAAGCAAAAATGTGCTTCTGACAAACTAGGACATGCAAGATAACTGGGATCACCATGCTGGAAGGAACCTGTCTATGGGGATCACATGAAAAAAGTCTATGGCCTACCAGCAGATTTCTCCAAATGAGCAGAAAACACAAACCATGTCATTCAGGGTACAAACAAAGTTTTTTTTTAAGTTGGTTGCTACTTGGTAAAGTTGGTTTGTTAGTGACTTCGCAAGTGAGCATGAAATCTGCACTTAACTTTGTATTGTCTGCTGGAAAGTTAAATAAACTCGAGATCCTAATTGTTTCCTGCAGTAACTTTCAAACGTGACTTCAGTGTCATTGTGACCCATTACCTCCCATTCCACACACACATAGAACAGCAGTGACGAGCTTGGATACACACGCAGCTGGAGCTGTGGCTCAGTTGGCAGCGCTCGCACATCTCACACCAAAAAGTCATGGGGTCAAAACTCACCTCTGGAGATTCGAACAGACCAACATCTCAATGCTTTGCAAATTGCAAGAATTCAGAATTAGTGCTTACAGCATGTGTTGACATTGGGTCAAGGCGAGTTTCCTACATTCACAACACTACACTAACAGACCAACTAGAAAGGGCCATTCAATCCTCAGGATGTAAAAATGCCAGCCTTGTTTTCAACAATTACATTGTTGCAGCGGTTAGCACTGCTACCTCATAGCACCAAGTTCGATTCCACCCTCGGGCAACTGTCTGTGTGCAGTTTGCACATTCTCCCTGTGTCTATGTGGGTTTCCTCCCACAGTCCAAAGATGTGCAGGTTATGTGTATTGGCCATGCTAAATTGCACACAGTGTCCAGGGTCATGCAGGCTAGGTGGGAAATGTAGGGATATGGTGAAGAGCTGGGTTTGGGTTCAGTTGTTCCTTGGAGGGCCAACATAGGCACAATGGGCCAAATGGCCTCTTTCTGCACCATGGGGATTCTCAGAGTGATAGAACATAAAATGTAGAACATAGAACATAGAAAAGCACAGCACAGTACAGGCCCTTCAGCCCACGATGTTGTGCCATGGAATAATCCTAATCCAAAAATAAAATAACCTATCCTACAATCCCCTCAATTCACTGCTGTCCATGTGCATGTCCAGCAGTCGCTTAAATGTCACTAATGACTCTGCTTCCACAACTACCACTGGCAAAGTGTTCCGTGCGCTCACAACTCTCTGCGTGAAGAACCTCCCTCGGACGTCTCCTCTATACCTTCCTCCTAATACCTTAAAACTATGACCCCTCGTGGCAGTCAATTCTGCCCTGGGGAAAAGTCTCTAGCTATCGACTCTATCCATGCCTCTCATTACCTTGTACACCTCGATCAGGTCACCTCTCTTCCTCCTTCTCTCCAGAGAGAAAAGTCCGAGCTCAGTCAAGCTTTCTTCATAAGGCAGGCCCTCCAGTCCAGGCAGCATTCTTGTAAACCTCCTTTGCACTCTCTCCAAAGCCTCCACATCTTTCCTATAATAGGGCAACCAGAACTGGACACAATATTCCAAGTGTGGTCTCACCGGGGTTTTGTAGAGCTGCAGCATAATCTCGTGGCTCTTAAACTCGATCCCCCTGTTAATGACAGCCAAATCACCATATGCTTTCTTAACAACTTTATCCACTTGGGTGGAAACTTTGAGGGAGCTATGCATTTGAACACTAAGATCCCGCTGTTCCTCCACACTGCGGAGAATCCTGCCCTTAATCCTATATTCCGCATTTAAGTTCGACCTTCCAAAATGCATCACCTCGCATTTATCCAGGTTGAACTCCATCTGCCATTTCTCAGCCCAGCTCTGCATTCTGTCAATGTCTCGCTGAAGCCTGCAATAGCCCTCGATACTATCAACGGCACCTCCAACCTTTGTGTCATCTTCAAAACACACTAACCCACCCCTCAACCTCTTCATCCAAATCATTTATAAAAACTACAAAGAGCAGAGGCCCAAGAACAGAGCCCTGCGGGACACCACTCAGCACTGACCTCCAGGCAGAATACTTACCATCTACAACCACTCTCTGCCTCCTGTCAGCCAACCAATTCTGAATCCAGACAGCCAAATCACCCTGTATCCCATACCTCCTGACTCTATGAATGAGCCTGCCGTGGGGAACCTTATCAAATGCCTTGCTGAAGTCCATATACACCACATCCACTGCTCGACTCTCATCAACCTGTCTCGTGACTTCCTCAAAAGAACTCAATAAGATTTGTAAGGCATGACCTGCCCCTCACAAAGCCATGCTGACTCCCTTTAATCACGCTATGCTTTTCCAAATAGTCATCAATCCTATCCCTCAGAATTCTTTCCAAAACCTTGCTGACCACAGACATAAGACTGACTGGTCTGTAATTTCCAGGGATTTCCCTATTCCCTTTCTTGAAAAGGGGAACAACATTTGCCTCCCTCCAATCTTCCGGTACGACTCCCGTGGAGAGTGAGGAAGCAAAGATCTTCGCCAGCGGCTTAGCAACCTCCTTTCTCACTTCCCAGAGCAACCTAGGATAAATCTGGTCTGGCCCTGGGGACTTATCAATCTTAATGTTGGCTAAAATTTCCAGCACATCAACTTCTTCAATCTCAATCTGTTCAAGCCTGTTTTCCTGCTCCTCAAAGCTCTCATTCACAACAGGGTCCCTTTCCTTAGTGAAAACCGAAGCAAAAAACTCATTTAGGGCTTCCCCTATCTGCTCAGACTCTGTGCACAAATTCCCTACGCTATCCTTGATCGGCCCTACCTTCTCCCTGATCATTCTCTTATTCCTCATGTATGAGTAAAATGCCTTTGGGTTCTCCCTAATCCTTCCTGCCAAGCCTTTTTTGTGCCCCCTCCTGGCCCTCCTCAGTCCACTTTTGAGCTCCTTCCGAAAAAGCTCGTAATCATCTAAAGCTGTGCTAGACCCTTGCTTCCTCCACCTTGCGTATGCTGCCTTTTTCTTTTTGACGAGAAGCACCTCTGTTCCCGTCATCCAAGGCTCCTTAATCTTACCCCTTCTTACCTGTCTCAGAGGAAGAAATTTATGCATCACTCTCAACAACTGCTCCTTAAGCAATCTCCACATGTCTGTTGTGCCCCCTCTGTGGAACAGTTGCTCCCAATCTGTACTTCCCAATTCCTGCCTAATAGCGTCATAGTTTCCTTTTCCCCAGTTAAATATCTTCCCCTGGTAACTGCTCCTTTCCCTTTCCATGGCTATGGTAAGTGTGAGGCTGTTGTGGTCACTGTCGCCAAAAGTGTTCTCCCACCATGAGATCTGACACCTGTCCTGGCTCATTGCCAAGCTCCAAATCCAAAATGGCCTCCCCCCTCGTCGGCCTGTCCACATGCTGAGTAAGGAAACCCTCCTGAACACACCTGACAAAAACAGCTCCATCCAAACCATCTGCACTAAGGAGGTTCCAATCAATATTGGGAAAGTTGAAGTCACCCATAACAACCCTGCTACGTTTGCACTTTTCAACAATGCGGGATCCGGGACAGGGGTCACGAGGGCCCAGAATTTCTCCTTCCGCATCAGCGATATAAATCTTATCAAAACAAACAGTAAAATTTCTCTGAAACAAAAGGCAAGCCTAGTCCCTGAAGAAGTAACTTGGTGTTTTTACTACCCCCTGCCCCCACTTCTCTGCCCCCATTTGCCTGACAATTAAATAGATCCTAATCAAACTGGGAGCCTTGCCCAGTCCAACCAACCAATCAGCTGGTTACTGTGAGCCAATCGACTGCCTCTAAACAGTCAGGGTCAAGGTCCAACAAGCACTGGCCAATGACAGTGGTGAATTTTTATTTCTGTCACATTCTAACCAGCAAACCCAACAGCCTTCCTTCAGTCAGGAGCCATGAGGCACGGCCCTCTGTTTCCTTACCTCCCTGATTAGGATGCAAAGCTTACAGAAGGAAATAAGTTGACCTGTTTTGCAAAACGACACAAACCAGGGCAGAGCTTGCTGCGATGTCTTTAGGAGATTCAAACTCCAGGCTGCATGCCAACAAGTCCAGTTGCCTAATCAGTACATCAAGGACAAAACATTATAGAGTTTACAGCCTGCTCCACAGCACACCAAAGTGGAATGTTGTGCAACCCCATAAACAGGATTCCAGGTACACCAGCACTGAATCTCAAATGACCATAAACCAAGTATCATTTCACAACTTGGCCTGAAATTCTAACTAACAGGTAAACAAAATCGGTAATCCAGCATATCACTGGTTAGAAATGATGACGGTGAGTTCTAAAGGGACCAAGTTTGACATCCCAAACTGGGATATCATGAAGTTGAAATTAACCAAACTTATCAATAAACTTGTACTTAGTAAACATTAGGGCTCCAGAAATCTGCTGCAGAGAGAATTTTTTAAAAACTTATATTTTTAAAAATAGATTTGTATTTACACAGTGCCTCTCACAACCATACTTGGACCGTCTTACTTTATAAAATAGTAGAGTGCTGTATTTGAAGTGTAATCATTGCGGTAAGTGTAGAAACCACATACAACAATCAGATCATTTGCTCTATTGAAACAGAGGTATAATCTTGCAGAAGCTGGAAGGCTGAAACATAAACAAAATGTTAAAAAAAATTTAGTCAGAAAGCTAGAGACAACACACAGTGCGGAGCTGGAGGAACACAGCAGGCTACGCAACATCAGAGGAACAGGACAGTTGATGTTTCGGGTCAGGACCCTTCCTCGGAGTGACTCAGAAAGCTAGGCAGCTACCGTGAGGAGAAAGAGTTCAGATTTCAGGCTAGAATCATCTTGCAGGATCGGGCTGGGAATCAGAGGCTAAAAAGGGTGAGGGAATAGGTGATGGTTGCACATTGATTAAAGGGATCAATGGTAAGAACATGACTGAGTGTACAAACACAGGGAATTTATTGATGTTTATGCAATGCAAAACGAAGTAAAACTTTTCTAAACGAAGTGTAGGTCCATACACTGCCTAACCAGCACTTTAGTCTCGGTGTTTAATATAGACCATACCACAAAACTGGCAGAAGTGGGATAGGTTTTAAGCAAGAACAGTAGCGGGGAAAGGAGGAAGGAAGCATCACTGGAGGGGGGAGTGTGGTCTGTGCTTCCATGGAAGGCGGAATAGATAGAGTGGGACAAAAAGGTTACGGTGCAAAGCGAACATAAGAGCTACTGAGAGACAAAAGTAGGAGAAAAGCCTGGAGGCAGAGTAAATGGCAACAGCAAGAAATTACTGTGTGCAACTGCTACCGGTAAAAGTAGCGTTGGTGGTTATGGTTGGAACGTGTTATTATGTCCAGAAGCTGCAACCGTACAGGAAGCTGGGGACAAGAGAGGTTGGAATGCAAGCAAAGTGGAGAAGCAAGGCTCATAGCCGTTCATGGCACAGATCAAAGTGATTATCCAAGCCTAGTTGAAAAAAATACAAGGCAATCACTGCTTCAGCAGGAAAGTGGAGTTGGTTGGGGGGGTGGAGGAGTTGGGATGCAGCATGATAAACGAGGTTTTTAAAAAATCTTCAGAAAAATCATGGTGTTCCATCCCCGGGCCTCACATGGACAGGGACCAAGCTTTGCTTATAACAGTGTATTGCAGAGAAAGCTGTCGAGCGATTTGATTTATTATTGTCACATGTGCCTAGGCACAGTGACAAGTTTTGTTTTGCGTGCAGTGCATACCATGCAAAGTGCATTAGGGTAATAGAACAGAGTGAGGAATACAATGTTACAGAACACACACTGACAGCAAGATCAACATTCAAATTTAAAAATTTGACAGGTCTATTCAGAAGTTTAACAACAGCAGGGAGGCAGCTGATCTTGAATCTATTCGTACGTGTGCACAAACTTTTATAGCTTCGCCCAATGGAATAAGGTGGAGGAGAGTATAACTGGGGTGGGAGGGGTCTTTGATTATGTTGGTCGCTTTTCTGAGGCAACGAGAAGTTTAGATGGAGTGAACAGATGGAAGGTTGGCTTGTGTGATGGACTGGACTGTGTTCATAACTCTCTGTAATCAAGTACCAAAAGGGGGAGATGAAGGTAGCCCTGCTGGTGGCATCATGCTTGGAGTTGGTGGAAAATGGTCCACTGAACATGGAGGCTGCGCGATGGAAAAAGTGAGGATCCCTAGATCTGCCTGGAAAAGTCAGGAGTGAGGACAGACGTATGGGAAATGGGATGGACATGGTCAACCACAATGGGGGGGGGGAACAGAGAGTCCACGTCAGAGGCACTGGCATTGTAAGAACATAGAACAATACAGTGCAGAACAGGCCCTTCGGCCCTCAATGTTACGCCGACCTGTGAACTAATCTGAGCCCATCCCCCTACACTATCCCAACATCATCCATATGCTTATCCAAAGACTGTTTAAATGCCCCTAATGTGGCTGAGTTAACTACATTGGCAGGCAGGACATTCCACACCCTTACTACTCTGAGTAAAGAACCTGCCTCTGTCTTAAATCACCCACCCCTCAATTTGTAGCTGTGCCCCCTCGTATACCCTATCTAATCCTCTGATCATCTTGTATGTCTCTATTAAATCCCCTCAGCCTCCTTCTCTCCAATGAGAACAGACCCAAGTCCCTCAGCCTTTCTTCATAGGGCCTGCACTCCAGACCAGGCAACATCCTGGTAAATCTCCTCTGCACCTTTTCCAGTGCTTCCACATCCTTCCTGTAATGGGGCGACCAGAACTGCAGGCAATATTCCAAATGAGGCTGCACTAGCGTTTTGTACAGTTGCAGCATGACATCACGGCTCCAGAACTCAGTCCCTCTACCAACAAAACCTAACACACTGTAAGCCTTCTTAACAGCACTATCAACCTGGGTGGCAACTTTCAGGGATCTATGTACAAGTAGGTCCAGTGCTTCAGCGTGATCCCACCCCACTGTACCGAATTCTTCCAATCCTCGACAGTAATTTTTTCTCCCCGTATTCATCCTCTTCTAACCTACAACCTTGGACCTTCCAGTGCCCTCAAACACTTGTCCTAACCATCTCCTTCCACTATGGATGGCTAATCCGCTAAACACCTTCATGCCACGGGCACCCATCAGGACAGCCTGCCAGTGGCTCCATCCAGCAGCAGCCTCCCCCTCCCACCATCTGACACTGAACCACTTCCTCCAAATTATGGCCACGTGGGCCAAGCTATTCCTCCATTTTGGTGTGATACGCGTCACACTCCTTATTCCTTTCCCACCTAGCCCCCTGTGTCATCAGTTCCTCCAGTATATCAAAGAGTGTGATAGTGCGGTTTGCTGCTCTAGCCCTGGGCTGGGCTTCAATTCCCACCATTTCCTCATCTTTCATCTCAGACTTTTACCCTCCTCCACTTAGCTGCCTCTACTTCTGGATATAGAAAATGGCTATCCGACCCGTTTTTAAATTATTAATTGACGGAATGTGGGCGTCACTGGGTAGGCCAGCATTTATTGCCATCACTAATTGTCCAGAGGACAGTTAAGAGTCAAACCACATTACTGTGTGTCTGGAGTCACATGTAGGACTTCCCTGGAAGGATGGTAGTTTCCTTCCCTAAAAAGAACATGAGTGAACCATTAGTGATTTCTAAAGGGTCCAGTCCCGAAACGGGAGCTTTCCTGCTCCTCTGATGCTGCTTGGCCTGCTGTTTTCATCCAGCTCTACACTTTGCTATATTAGTGAACCAGATGGGTTTTTCTGACAATTGCCAATAGTTTCATGGTCATCATGAAACTCTTAACACCAGATGTTTAAATGAATTTAAAATTCCACCATCTGCCACGGCGGGATTCGAACCCAGGCCCCCAGAACATTACCCAGTCTCAGAATTAATAGAAGTGATACCATTAGATCATCTCTTTCCCCAAGATCTATTCTGACTACATTTCCTCACATTCTATTTCCAGTAATGATCGCATCACATTCTCCCAGTATGACTGTTTCATGTGTTCTGATCAAATACCTGTTCCATATCTTTTCTTCCTTAACCGGAGGGTCATTAACTGGGCCCTCCACAAACCTCACAAACCCATCTCCTACACTCTCTCCCCCCTCCAGAACCACAGTAAAGGTTCCCTTCTCATAGCATTCCACAAATCTCCCATTACCAGCTTCCAATGTATCACCTTCATCGTTCCTCCCCACCAAAACAAAGCAGGAAGTCACATTCCTCCCTTTCAGCATTCCAAAGGAATAATTCCTTCCAAATTCTGAGAGTGCAATGTATAGTTTATTGGAAACACAAATTGATAATTTAACTTTGGTTACTGTATTGCAAAGAATGAACTAGTTAGCTTTCTACAACAGAAGGTTAAAATTGAAACTGCGTGATGATCACTCATTGGTTGCGAGGCATCTTTGGTTTAAAATCTGCCCAGTAACATGTTCAAGAGTGGCAAAACTACTGCATAAAACCACAGAGTGGAGGGAAGAAAGGAGAGGGACCCAGAGCTCTAAAGCTTGCAAGCAAGGCAGATCTCTCTCCAATCTTTTGAGTTGAAAAACACCAGCACTAAAGATTTCAAAAGGAACTACTTATAACTCAGGCTAAAGACCAAGGTCCAACTGACCATCCATTGAATGGAGAACCACCACAGTTGAGAACAATGTGACATCAATGCCAAGGACCAAAAGAAAGAGCTGAATGATAGTTACCTCATATTCACTGTGTTGTTTGGGCTCTTAATCCAACTGACTGTGCTCTTTCCTGGTATTATCTGCATCCATATATTTCTGTAAAGCTATTTGTCTTGTATGGCTGGACTGTCTTATTTGTGAATAGATGCAAGTATGTCCGGATTTAAAGGGGGTATTGTTTAAGTTTGCACATTAGGAATTAATAATTTTGTTTGCCGGATGGTAGAGGATAAGTTTGTTTACAATAGTTTTTTTGTTGTTTATTGGTGAGAGTTCCTTTTATCTTAGAGAGACAGGATCAGTTTTACATTAATTTACTCTCTAGGATGACTAGTCACTTTCATATTTGTGGACTCATGGTCCGATATCCAGGCACTCACTTCACCAGGTTTGTGACAGCTCACACCGACACCCTAACCCTTCTCAGAGAGAGGCACAAAATGCATCATCTGCTCATTGACCTACTCATCACTGAGGACTCCAAACACAAACCATGCAAAACAGCAATTCACCTTGACTACTATCTTCAGTAAGTCGCATTTGTTTCTCACAACGTAGGCTCCTCTATAGCGGGGAGAGCAAATGCACATCCCATTCACACCTCCACTTTACACATCTTTTCTTTCTTTACACATCCCCATCGCTATTTTCATTTGCTTCACACCATTATGCCTCTCGACAATTAATCCTTCCAACTGTCTATGCCATTGCCATGCCTTCCCTTTTGTTCTACCGCCACCCCCCCTTTCTCTACTTACCCTGTCTCACGTCTTGCTTAAAATCCATTACATCTCAAAGTTCTACCCATTCCAATGAAAGCTCATTGGCTGGAAGGGTTAACTCCGTTTGGCTACCAGATCTGCTGAATGTTTCCAGCATCTTCCATTTAGGAATTTGTTTTGTGACAGTTGTGCAAGTCACAGGACAGAAATCTTTGAAATAGGTCCATGGGATTTCTGGTATCGATCTGACAGGGTAGGTAGGTTCTCAGTTGAAGTTGGTCTAAAAGGAAGTACACTGTGCCTTTAAGTGATACATACTGTGCTGTGTCTGTTGTAGAGGGGCGCTGACACAGAGGTGCTGAAATGTCTCCTTCGGACAGGCAGTTGGTAAACAACTATTGAGTGCTTCCTGGGTTGTTCTTTTGTTGAAAAGTTGGACAAAAGCACGAGTGGTCAGGGTCAGAGCTCACATAGACCCAGGAAGGTTTTTAAGTTTTGCCTTCAGTTAGTGAGAAGGTTTCTATTGGCTGCTGAGCTAAACATTTGAGCTCTCTACTGTTAGAGTGAAGTCTTAGGTAGCAAGGCTTCCTCGTACAAATCCAAAGGGGCAGACTGTTTTTATTCTGGACTGGAGAGAGGCAGCACATCAGAATCTTAACGGTATAACCGTTTTTGTCGAATTGCTTTTTTGCCAAAGGGTGTATGGCCCTAAAGAGGAACATACGATTATTAGTGGTTAATAATGCAATACAATCTTGTTAAGTAGTTCAATGGAGTAAAGTTATGCCAATTATTCTTACAGTGGTTAAAACACAACAAAAAGAATAAAGTGTAATTTGATTATGGCTTAGTGGTGGACCAATCAAATCATATCTGAAACAAAAATATATAGAAGCCAGGGTCTAGGCCATCTCCGTAACAATACACTGGGTTGACAGTGGGGTGTGGTCTAGTCCATAACAAACACCATTTCCAACCTCCGCACTGCACTAACATGGTAACCCGGGATACACACTCACACCTCTATAGCAGGATTTGAACCTTTGGCCCTCTGATACAGAAGTAAGAGGATTGCTGTGCTTTATTTCCTATTTGTTCACGGGATGTGGATGTCGTTAGCCAGGCCAGTATTAATTGCCCATCCCCTGGGAGAAGGTGGAGGTGAACTTCTGCATTCATTGGGGTACAAGAAGTGCCATGAGGGAAGGAATTCCAGGGCTTTGATGTTGCATGTTCTTACACCTCTACTGCCACGGAACTGGTCACCTCTACCTGATCGAGCTCTACAGCAGAGTCTTCCTCACACATTGGTCATGATGCTTATTTGCTCCTGAGTCAAAAGACAGGCAATAAACCTGACCTTGCCAGGAGCACCCAAATCAGACATGGTGCCCTGTAACTTCAGGAGAATCTTTATTCTGAACAAAAACAGAAGTTGCTGGAAAAGTTCAACAGGACTGGCAGCATCTGTGAAGAAAATAAATAAATCAGAGTTGACATTTCAGCACTTAGGAAGGGTCACCCGACTCAAAACATTAACTGATTTCCCCCCCCACACCCCCACCCACCCCCACCACAGATGCTGCCAGACCTGCTGAGCTTTACCAGCGACTTCTGTTTTTGTTCCTGATTGACAGCATCCACGGTTCTTTTGGCTTTTCTTTATTCCAAACATCTTGTAATGATTCATTAAGACTGCAACGTCTTCCAGTTGGAAACTTCCAGCAAAGAAATAGATAAAAGCGCACAGAATGAGCAAGTCTTCTATTCACATGTTAAGAGCCTGGTATATGACGGGAGGGAGATGTAAAGTTCTTGCATGTGGAAAGATGCTGTGATGTGAACAAGACATCGATTTCCCCAATGAACATACCTCGGAATTTCTTTGGCGGATTGGCCAGATCTCCAGCTTCTGGCTGAACCACACATCTGTCGTCCACTAATCTGAAAGAAAAAAGCAGTTCCGTTTGCTGAACCTCCACAGCCAGAGTTCATTCTTAACTTGGCAATAGTCTGTAAAGAAAAACTCACGAGAGCTGGGCTCTGATGACATTTACTCCTAGCCGACAATAGTTAAATGCAGCTTTAAAATATTAAATGCATTCATGATCAAGAAGTCGTATGGAGTGATACTGGATTACAGCGCAATATTTATCATGCAACCTTCCAAACGATTGTTAGAGCAACAAGATTACTTGTCACAGGAATGTAACCATTTGTACAGGTTCATAAAATCACGAGGGGCACTGATGAAGTAAATAGCAAAGGTCTTTTCCCCAGGTTAGGGGAAATCAAAACTAGAAGGCATAAGTTTAAAAGGTGAGAGGGGAAAAGGTTTAAGATGGACCTGAGGGGAAACGTTTCCACAGAGGGCAGTAGGTATATGGAATGAGCTCCCAGAGGTGGTAGTGGATGCAGGTACAGATACAACATTTAAAGGCACGAATGGGCGTATGAATGGGTAGGGCTTAAAAGGGATACGGGCCAAATGCTGGCAAATGGGACTAGTTCAGTTTGGAAACCTAAAGCGTGGCATAGTGGCTCAATGGTTAGCACTGCTGTCTCACAGCACCAGGGACCCAGGTTCGATTCCACCCTCAGGTGACTGTCTGTGTGGAGTTCACACATTCTCCCCGCGTCTGTGTGAGTTTCCTTCCACAGTCCAAACTCGTGCAGGTTAGGTGGATTGGCCATAGGAAATGCAGGATTACAGGGATAGGGTAGGATACTCTTCAGGAGGGTCAGCATGAACTTTATGGGCCAAATGGCCTGCTTCCATATAGTAGGGATTTTTTTTAAGGGTCTGTTTGCATGCTTTATGACTGACTATCTCAGTCCTGCCATGTGGATCATACCTAAACAAACATTATATTAAAAAACTTCAACCTCAGGGCAACAGTTTACAATCTAGACAAAAAAAAGAAACTTAAAAAACTGGCGTTTCTTTAAGGACAGGAATCATCGAATCCTGAATCTACACAGCCCCTCGTGGGGAATTCCTTTCCCCCTAATTTCCTGATTCCTCTCGTTTCTGCCTGCCGCTCGTCCTGCCAGGGCATCTGTTGCTCAGGGTATGTCACTCTCGTCTGTCTTGCACCATCCTCACACATCCACTGTCTGCATTCACTCGGAGCTCTGTCAAGCAACTGCGCCCAGATCGATCCCCATCCCCCTCTTCCTGCTGCCTCCACGATGCCCTTTGGAAAAATCTCTGTCACTTTCTCAGCTCTGCTCAAACAGTCAAAACATTGACATTTCTGTTCTTGAGAACTTGGTTTTACTCTCACAATTTCAAGCACTTCATTGGTCTGGTAGTCGGTCTATGGAATTTTTATCAAATGTCTGAGCATTCACATTTCAACAGCTTCTATTTCCTACACAGATCAGACTGGAGGCCTGTGACAAGCGGTGTTCCACAGGGATCGGTTCTAGGGCCTCTTTTGTTTGCAGTCTATATAAATGATTTGGATGAGAACATAGAAGGCGTGGTTTGTAAGTTTTTGGACGACAAAAATTTGTGGCACAGTAGACAGTGAGGAAGGTTTTCTAAGATTACAAAGAAATGGGCCAATGGGCTGAAAAATGGTAGATGGAGTTCAATCTCGATAAATGTGAGGTATTGTATTTTTGTTTAACAAACAGGGGTAAGGCTTATACAAATAATGGTAGAGCCTTGGGCAGTGTTGTAGAAGAGCAACCTGGGGTGCAAGTACATAATTCTTTGAAGCTTGCATCATATATAGACTGGGGTGGTTAAAACGGCACGCTTCTCTTCATTGCTCAGTTCTTTAGGTATAGGAGTTGGGATGTCATGTTGAGGTTGTACAGGACACTGGTGAGGCCTCTTCCGGAATACTGTGTCCAGTTCTGGTCGCCCTGGTATACGAAAAATATTATCAAGCTGAAGAGAGTTCAGAAGATATTTACCAGGATGTTGCCAGGTATGGAAGATCTGAGTTATAAAGAAAGGCTGGATAGGCTGGGACTTTTTTTTAAAAATTGGAGAGTAGGAAGTTGAGGGATGACCTGATAGGAGTTTATAAAATAATGAGGGGTACAGATAAAGTTAAGTTAATGGTGGTTGCCTTTATCCTAGGATAGGGGATTTCTAGACTAGGGGGCACATGCTTAAGGTGAGAGGAGAGAGATCTTCTAAAAAAAACATGAAAGGCAGATTTTCTTTTAAAACATAGGCTGGGTTTTTGTGTCAAATAAACTTCCTGAAGAACTGGTGGATGCTTGTACAATGACAATGTTTGAAGGACATTTGGAAGGTTTGGAGGGATATGGACCAGGAGCAGGCAGGTAGATCTGGTTTAGTTTGGGATTATGTTCTGCATGGACTGGTTGGTCCAAAGGGTCTGTTTCCGTGCTGTAGGACTCTAGGAGATGTCCGACTAACCTGCCCAGCTACCATCCCATATTACCTGGTTACCATGGGGACACGGTACTGGTCAGCCTCAAATGAAAGCAAAATTGTATTTCTTAACACCTGGAGACAAAGTGACTCCGAGACCTTAGTGCGTCCCAGATTGGAGAGAGGGGCAGGCAGGGTGAGACACACACAGAGACAGAGAGAGATACGGGCAGGGGGTGTTGCCAAGGGAGGCCTCGCTGCCAGTATTTGGTTCAGCGATTCTCAGATGCCCGAGGGAAACAGCTTTCAGAGAACCCTCAATTTTACAACATGGTGAGACGGGGAGGAACCAGTCAGTGAAAGTTGGGAGTAACTGTGGACTGGTTCGTGTAAAGTCCCCAGTTCTGGACAGAATTCAGTGCAACCAGTAATCATGATAGCGGAGTTTCTATCATGTGAGGAAGTGGCAGGATTAACCAGCATTTTACTCATTTACCTTTTTAGTAGGCAAAGTTACTATGGCCTTACCACACCATAGATTGCTCTCTCATTAGAGAGAGGCGACTGGTGGTGGTTTAACCCGAGGGTCACCACACTCCAGACGAGGGGAGACGTCGAGAAGAATGGTCTTTCATGGTAACCTCAGCCGGTGTGGGGAATTGAACCCATGTTAATGGTATCACTCTGCATCTCAAGCCAGCCAACCAAATAATTCTCACAATAAAAGTCTTACGATTTGACATTGCGCCGTGCACTGGTCGCTAGAAAACTGATTTTTTTTGTAAGAACTTCGTACTTCAGTACTTGAAACTTCTCAAGCGAGTTACTACATTGTTTCTGTGCGCGCGTCTGGAATTCAAACCAGATTTATCCAGACTCTAACCACTGCTACTATCCTAGCTATTCCATCAGGATTTACCTTCCGGCATTGTCCCTGCTGGATTCCAGCATTTCAAGCAAACACAGTTAGGCCATTCAGCCAGTAAGACCTGCTACCCCATTCACAGCTGATCCTCATCCTACTAGCATCCACCTTGGTATCCAGGCTCATGAAATTCTCTCAGTCTCAGGAGTTCAAGTCGACAATAATACTATAATGCCATATGATTTATCTGTGCTTTTCTAAACTATGGCTCATGGCGTTTAACGAAGATGACAGCCGGGGCGGGGGGGTAAGTGACTAACTAGTGATCCAGTGGCACAGGTTAATAGCAAAGGTTTAACTCCCACTATGATAATCAGGCAAATTTAAATTCAGTGGAATAATAAAATTTCAGATCTGAAAGCTAGTCTCAGTGATCATCACCATCAATTGTCATTTTAAAAAAACACCATCTAATTCATTAAATTTTAAACAGGCAACTAAATCTGCCATCCTTCCTGGGTCTGGCCCTACGTGTAACTCCAGGCCAACAGCAACATGGTTGACTCTGTCCTCGGCAAAATCACCTCAAGGCCAACTGTCATAATGACCTGCCGGGTTCACTAACGTCCTTTATAGAGGGAAACCTGCCACCCCTTTACCTTGTCTGGCCTTGTGAGAGACTCCAGGCCCACAGCGATTCTTGACTGTCCTGTGTAATGGTCAAAAAGCCATTCCATTCAAGGATAAAGAAGGACAGGCCACAAATGCTGGCCCAGTCACTTCCCAATAACAAATAAAACCAGCACCACATTTAGCATGTGAAGTCCCACAGAGAGAGAGTTACAGTGCACACTGAGATGATCCTTGCAGAACTTTCAAAGACTGATTTAAAAACAAATCCAAGATTAGTTTCCAATAATTGTCACTCTTTTATTCTTGGCTGGTATCTCACACTTTGGCTCCACGCTTCGATTGGACTGAAAGAACGAGTTGGACATGTCTTCAATTTCAGAGACTCTCCGCTTGATTCATATTAACAGGATATTTCAATTTTGTTAGACAAGAGAATGAGCTGAGTCAACTCAGAGCTTGGAGGGTCTCAGGCCTTCATTTTATCCAGAGTCCTGAATGAGTTTCACATTGGAGAGGAATTTCTGATTGTACACAATGTGAAACTCATTACACTGCCACGCAGTACTCACATCTAAAAGTCAGCTTAACTCTACCACAACACCATCTGCCTAATCATTCCCATCCAACTAAATCCCATAGGCTACTAGAACTGCTACATCATAAAACAGATAGCCACATCATATTTGACATTTAAAATAATGGATATAAAATGAATCTTAAAAACTATACTAGTCTAAAACAAAAATGCAGCAAGGGGAATTGCACTTCTGTCTGTCAGAATCAATTTGGACTACATTCAAGAGACATTTCCCCCCCGTCCCCCTGCCAGACTCACCCACCCCACCTTGCACCTCCTCCCCTACCCGCCCTCAGTAACTCACCCCAACCCCCAGCTTCAAAAGCCCCAGGGCTTTTGCCCGCTTTCAAACCTCTCACAGCACAGGTGATGGATGCACCTATCGAGATGCTTAAGGTCATGGGATATGTGACACAAAACTTGGGAAAATGGCAAACTGTGGGGAAGACAGAGTGCGGAACTCCAAAAGAACAAAGACAAGTTGGCAAAGCAGGTGGATAGATGGCAAACAAGGTTCAATGCAGAGATGTGCGAGATGACATATTTCTGTAGGAAGAACATAGAACATTACAGCGCACATGAAAATACAATATAAAATCCGGGGGGGGGGGGGGGGGGGGGGTGGGCGGTTGATGGGTGAGGAGACCCAGGAGCAGAGGGGCCTAGGAATACAAGGGCCATTGAAGGTGACACGGCAGGTAGGGAGCAGCAAATAAAGCACAGACTGTGTTCTCGAGTTTACTACTCGGGGCAGAGAATACCAGAGCAAGGAAGTGATGTTGAACTTGTATAAAAAAAGGTATTTGCTAGAGAACTGTGTAGAGTTTGGGGTACCTCACTACAGGAAGGATGTGAATGCACGGGAGAGTGCGCAGAAAGTTTTTACTGGAATGGTTCCAGGAATGAGAAACTGCAAATGTTGAGGAGAGATTGAAATAGTTTGGATTGTCTCCTGGGAGGGAGAATAAAGGACTAGGAGACTTGATAAGAGATTTTCAAAAATCAAGAAAAGGGCTGGACAGAGTAGATAGGAAGAAACTGCTCCCCCAATTTTAAAAAAAAAGACCAAAAGGACATCAAGTGAAGTGCATACAAAGGAAGGGTAATGCAAGGAAATCCTTTTCACTCTGAGCGGGCAGGGTTTGGGAAGTACTGCCTGGAAATTTGGTGGATGCAGGTTCAATGGGAGGCATTCAAGATGGGCATTGGCTTGTTATTGAATAGAAATGGTGTGCAGTGATAGGGGGCAGACTGGTACAAATAGGATGGACTGAATGGCCTCCTTGTGCACTGTACAAATTCTTTGACTCTGTGATTCAGTGTGGGAGTGGCGTGGGCCTGGCTGAACAAGCCAGCTTGGTGCTTTTTTCAGACATTTATCACCTAGGGGCACCCCTGATATCCAGAGAGCCTTTCTGTTTATGTACCCAGGCAAACTCAAGAATAAAATTGTCAGAGATGGTGTAGGTCCTACATTAACAGATCGCTAACACTGGCCATGCAGCAGTTATTGACCATCCCTAATTATCCAGAGGGCAGTGAAGAGTCAACCACGTTGCTGTGGGTCTGGAGTCACATGTAGACCAGACCAGGTAAGGATGGCAGTTTCCTCCCTAAAGGGCATTAGTGAACCAAATGGATTCATGGTCATCATTAGATTCTTAATCCCAGGTAGTTATTGAATTCAAATTCCACCATCTGCCATGGCGGGATTCGAACCTGGGTCCCCAGAATGTTATCTGGGTCTCTGAGTCCAGCGATAATACCCAAGGCCATTGTCCTCCCTTGTTTATTTGACAGGAACCATGCAGGATAATTTATGCAGCTGAACAGTATGGAACCTGTTTAAAAAAGGTTCAAAAAAAAAGCAAGGGAAGTCAGAAGGACCACAATGATGATTTTAAACAATAGATCAGTTCTCGTTTTGACATCGGGATCTGGTTTCTTTTTCCTCAGAGAGTGCAATTCTCTACAACTGGCTACTGGCTCGTGTGCTGCAGCTGACCCACTGGATTCCTGAAAGCACAAGTGGGGGAGGATGTATATCAATGCATAATTGGGGGGTGGGGGCAGAGGGGGGGCAGCACGGTAGCTCAGTGGTTAGCACTGCTGCCTCACTGCACCAGGGACCCAGGTTCAATTCCACCCTCAGGTGACTGTCTGTGTGGAGTTTGCACATTCTCCCCGTGTCTGCGTGGGTTTCCCCCGGGTGCACCCACTCCCTCCCACAGTCCAAAGATCTGCAGCTTAGCACTGGCCAAGCTAAACGGTGTGTAAATTAGGTAGATTAGACATGGGAATTGCAAGGTTAGGAGGATGAGTCTGGGTGGGATGCTCAGAGGTATGGATTTGTTGGGCCGAATGGCCTGCTCGCACACTGTAGGGATTCTAGGATTCCATTGGAGCTGGATCCCCTTTCATTCAAGGCAGAGATCCCGTCAGAAAATTCAGGGCCATTATTATTAAAATGAGCAACCTCGAGGAATTCCCAGGTATTTTCAACCAACTTATTTACCTTAGATTTTCTCATGCCCCCCCTTTCCCCGAGGAGATCACGTGATTTCAGGGAGAGACAAGAACCGTATAGATTGAGACACACACAATTGGATAGGGTTAGGACCAGAACACTTGCCGGCATTAATTTTTATTACAAATATTATCCTCCCTGTTGACTGAATGGAAGGGAATTGCTCTGAGGCAGGAGATTGCCAGAATATTATGTTGGTCAATGCCCTTGAGAGTCCTGTCAGTGCAAGAATTTGGCTCGCTGTAACTGACAAAGGTTGAATGTTCTTGGAAATCAATCAGAAAAAGCGCATAGCCTTCCTTTGAACCTGTCATCTGCACTTGGAGCTGTGTTGCTACCTAGCCACAGAGCAGCTCTAAAGTACCGACCATTGTATACTATGGTGATAACATTCGAGGCCAGCATTGTTGAAATTGCTGGGATTAAACATTCAGCTATTGCAGGCTAAGCTGCACTGGAATCTATCCTATCTCAGTACCTTGTGGAATACCCCGTGCTTGTTTGTTATCAATGGAGGGGGAAGATGGTAATGTCATTGGACTAGGAACCCAGACTGATTTAACTTCAACTTAAAATCAGTTGAGGATTGATTTCAGTTAAACACATAGCTCACTAAAACCCTTCGAGGAAGGAAATCTTGCCTCCTTACCCAGTCTGGCCTCCATGTGACTCCAGGCCCACAGTGACACAACTGACTCTTAAGTACCCTCTGGAGTGGGCCGATCAAGCCATTGGTTCAAGGGCAATTAGAGACAAGCAATAATCACGGACCAGTTGCCCAGTGACACAAACATGCCAAGAGAGAGCAATTCCAACCTTTAGGGGAGGCTACAATGACACCATTTTAAGCATGCCGGAGGAAGGAGGAGGAGGCTGGTAAAAGGCATCTGGATGGGTGTGTGAATAGGAGGGGTTTAGAGGGATATGGGCCAAATGGGACTAGATTAATTTAGGATATCTTGGTCAACATGGATGAGTTGGGCTGAAGGGTCTGTGTCCATCTCTTTGACTCTATATGCAGGGACTTTAAGTAGGAGGTACTTCACACTCTATATACAGGTGAATATGAATATTTACTGAACAGACCTGCCCAACACAGCATTCTTTTGAAGTGTCTGGTCCCTTTACTGGTCATTTAAAGGGGCTAGCTGGCTGGTTACCTGCACTGCAGCTTCACAGTTGACGTGCAGACCTGCGCAGAAGAGGGAGAAACGGCTTCCAATGTTCAGCAATCAAGGGAATGAAACAGGCACTTAAATCAAAACACACAAACACCTGTTATCCCCCTGTATCTGCCACCAAGGTCAAAACAGGTTCACGTTTAAGTGAACAACTCTGGAGATCACATGTCCAACATTAGCATTCATTACTCATTACTTAATGACTAATTAGAACTTCAATCAGCTACATCTGGATCGCCAATTTGTCATGTGACTGATGACTAAGGTCTCAAACAGCCTTGTTCCAGAACATATTCAGTAAAGCAGTGCACATGGTGCCCACATTATCACTGCAGAAACCTCAAGATTGAAGAGACAAGCTTCTGCCCTAATGTCACGGATACCAGAATCCAAATCTGTCCCAGAACGTCTTCAGAACCTCAAGCAAAACATTGAAAGTGTAAAGACCAACACAATCCCCTCATTCCACCTGCACTAAGATAACCAAAGGAGAGCACCTTGGAGCCACATGGCACAGAAAGAGATCCTTTGGTCCAACCAGCCCACGCAAACCATGCTTCCAAACTAAACCAATCGCACCCGCCCGTGTTTGCCCACACAGCTCTAATCTTTTCCTATTCATGTACTTATCCAAATGTCTTTTAAATGCTATAACTGTACCAGCATCTACCACCGCCTCTAACAGTTCATTCCACACACAAACCACTGTCTGTGCAAAAAAAAGTTACCCCTCATGTCCTTTTTAAAATCTTTCTTCACTCACCTTGAAAATATGCCCCCTAGATTTCAACTTCTCACTTTAAGGAAAAACCCCATGCTATTCACCTTATCTATGCCCCTCATGACAATTTCACCATTTACAAAGAATTTGGGAGGGGAATCCTCTAGGTTTCTTGCAGTTCACACACACCATAATCCCAAAACCCAGAACAACTCCAGACTTTAATTAATTCACATTCCTGCATTTATTGACTTTGAAAGTGTCAGTCACCCCACAGTGATCACACCCCTCCTTTCATTGTGTGCATATGTAGATAGATAATATCCTTTAACTTTAGGCAACAAAAATCATGTGAAGTTTTAAATGAACATCCAAGTCAACTTGAAGGAAATTGTATCAGTGATAATGGGAACTGCAGATGCTGGAGAATCCAAGATAATGAAATGTGAGGCTGGATGAACACAGCAGGCCAAGCAGCATTTCAGGAGCACAAAAGCTGACGTTTCGGGCCTAGACCCTTCATCAGAGAGGGGGATGGGGTGAGGGTTCTGGAATAAATAGGGAGAGAGGTTGGGGTGTTTTATGCTATTCCAAAACATTACAGTCACTTGACAGATGCCAGCCTTCTCTTTCTGCATTTTCTTTTCCATATAAAAAGGATTGAATTCTCGAATTATTCTGGGAGGAATTTGAACTGCCACGGCAGGATTTTAATTCGCAATCTATCCACTTTTACAGGATTCGATCAGAACCAGAATCTCTGAACAATCAGCCCAGTTTTCAGTATAGCTGTCCAGTAATCACTACACTACATTACACTACTTCTCTCTGTACAGTATACATCAATGCTACAAGCTCTGCTCGCAATCTGCAAACAGACTAGTACTGAGTGAGTGCCCAACTCCACTAGTCACAGAATTGTTATCGTACATAGGGAGGCTATTGGGCCCACTGTCCTTGTACTAGTCAGTCAATGCCACTTCCATTGTCCTTTCAAGAGGAGAACTTCACTAACACAAAGCAATGGTCCAGTTTATCCAATACTTGACGTGTGTATTGTTAATGAGTTCACTCTCACCAGGACAACACTTCTGCGCTGATCATGACTTGGACACTACCTGACTGCAATCCTGGGTCACCTGAGCAGAGTGGAGTGGTCAGCTGCAGCCAGGCCCTGGATCAAAAAGAGAAGGCCAGTCAGCCCCTCTGGCCTATTCCATTACCTAGTTCTTAAATTCACTACAGCGCTCCAATTTTACCATTGCTCTAGATACTTCCTCAATAGAAAATAGTTTGTCTGTATCTATCCAATCAAATTCTTTATTCATTTTAACAACCTCTGGTGTATTATGCTTCATAGTCAATGTGAGAATACTTTTAAGAGACATGCACCATTGTATTATAGAATCTGCCATAAAGGAAAATGGGCTCATCCCCATATCACTTGAAGCATGACATGCTAATGGAATGTATGCTGCTCTTTGTAAATTAGTAACTCAATGTCAGCCCAACACTGCAAGTACCTGTGATTGTAATATTTGCATATGTTAGTTAGCTGTAATAAACATCCTTTGGATTCTTCAATACCACAGTATCGAGTCCCAGTTTATATTCCAAGGGATAAAAAAAATTACTGTGACAGGGAAAATAACATGCTGAACACAAAACTTGATCACCATAAACAGATCACTCTACAGCCATTCACACTCAGGCACAGTCTCAGAATTTAACCTTCTTAAAAAGAGAGGATTGCATTCATATAGGATCTTTCACAACCAGCAGGTGCTCCAACATACTTTACAGCCAATGAGTTATGTTTGAAGTGTACACTGTTGCAGTGTGGGAAATGCTGCTGACAATTTGCTCACAGCAAGCTCCCACAAAGAGTAACATGCTAATCAAAAATACAAAGAACAGTGCAGCACAGGAACTGGCTCTTCGGCCCAACAATACTGCACCGATGCACGGTACCTTTCTAAACCAAACTCTTTAGCCTCGACACGGCCGATATCCTTCATTCCCTGCCTATTCACGTAACTATCAAAAAGCCTCTTAAACATTGCTATCGTACCTACCTCCTTCACCTCGTCTGACAGTACATTCTAGGCACCTAGCATCCTTTATGCTAAAAAAAAACTTGCCTCTCACGTCCTTTAAACTTTCCCCTCTTATCTTAAACCTATATGTCCCAGCAATTGACATTTCTACGCTGGGAGAAAGACTCTGAAATATCCAACGCTTCTCATCGTTTTGTGAGCTCTTATCAGGTCAGCCGCTCATCATTCAACATGAAAACAAACCAGTTTTGTCCAATCTCTCCTCACCGCTAATTCCCTCCAAAACCAGGCAACATCCTTCTGGAAAACCTTTTCTGTAGGGTCTCCAAACCCTCCACATGCTTCTGGTAACAAGAAACGTACATCAACATTCCAAATATGGCTCAACTAAAGTTCTATACAGCTGTAACATGGCATGCCAATTTTTATACTCTGTGCCCCGACTGATGATGGCAAGCATGCTAAACGCCTTCTTGACCACCTTATCCACGTGTTACCACCTTCAGGGAACTGTGGATCTGTATGCCTGGACACCTCTGTATGCTAATGCTATTCAGGATTTTACCATTTACTGTCTACTGCCCTCATGCATAGATCTTCCAAAAATTCATCACCTTGCAATAGTCTGGATTAAAAACGCCAACTGCCATTTCTCCACCCAAGTCTCCAGCCCATCTAGATCTTGCTGTTTCCTCTGGCAATCTTCCTCACTAACTGCAGCTCCCCCAATATTTGGGTCATCCACAAGCTTACAAATCAACCATCAACATTCTCCTCTAAATCATTTACACATGTTACAAACAATAGGGGTCCCAGCACCAATCCCTGTGGAACGCCACTGGTCATCGATATCCTGTCAGAGAAACACTGTTTCACCAGTACTTTGTCTTCTAAGACTAAGCAAGTTCTGATTCCATCTTGCCAGCTCACCACAGATCCCATGTGAATGTACCTTCTTATCAGACTGTCATGACAGACTTTGACAAGGGCCTTACTAAAGTCCATGGAGACAATAACTATCACAGCGTCCTCATCAATCATCTGTCACTTCCTCAAAAAAAATCTATCAAATTTGAGAGACACGACCATCCCCATCCCAAGTCATGCTGCCTATCACTAACAGGTCCAATTTTTTCCTCCAAATAGCTTATCCCCAAGGATTTTCTCCAATAATTTCCCAACCACTGATTTAAAGCTTACTGACCTATAATTTCCCAGATTATCCCTGTTGTCCTTCTTTTAAAAAGGAACAAATATTGGCTGAGACAACAAAATGTGAGGCTGGATGAACACAGCAGGCCAAGCAGCATCTCAGGAGCACAAAAGCTGACGTTTCGGACCTAGACCATTCATCAGAGAGGGGGATGGGGTGAGGGTTCTGGAATAAATAGGGAGAGAGGGGAAGGCGGACCGAAGATGGAGAGAAAAGAAGATAGTTGGAGAGAGTATAGGTGGGGAGGTAGGGAGGGGATAGGCCAGTCCAGGGAAGACGGACAGGTCAAGGAGGTGGGATGAGGTTAGTAGGTAGATGGGGGTGCGGCTTGGGGTGGGAGGAAGGGATGGGTGAGAGGAAGAACAGGTTAGGGAGGCGGAGACAGGTTGGACTGGTTTTGGGATGCAGTGGGTGGAGTGGGGGAGCTGGGCTGGTTGTGTGGTGCAGTGGGGGGAGGGGACGAACTGGGCTGGTTTAGGGATGCAGTTGGGAAGGGGAGATTTTGAAACTGGTGAAGTCCACATTGATACCATTAGGCTGCAGGGTTCCCAGGCGGAATATGAGTTGCTGTTCCTGCAACCTTCGGGTGGCATCATTGTGGCACTGCAGGAGGCCCATGATGGACATGTCATCTAAAGAATGGGAGGGGGAGTGGAAATGGTTTGCGACTGGGAGGTGCAGTAGTTTGTTGCGAACTTAGCAGAGGTGTTCTGCAAAGCAGTCTCCAAGCCTCCGCTTGGTTTCCCCAATGTAGAGGAAGCCACACCGGGTACAGTGGATGCAGTATACCACATTGGCAGACGTGCAGGTGAACCTCTGCTTAATGTGGAATGTCACTTTGGGGCCTGGGATAGGGGTGAGGGAGGAGGTGTGGGGGCAAGTGTAGCACTTCCTGCGGTTGCAGGGGAAGGTGCCGGGTGTGGTGGGGTTGGATGGCAGTGTGGAGCGAACAAGGGAGTCACGGAGAGAGTGGTCTCTCCGGAAAGCAGACAGGGGTGGGGATGGAAAAATGTCTTGGGTGGTGGGGTCGGATTGTAGATGGCGGAAGTGTCGGAGGATGATGCGTTGTATCCGGAGGTTGGTGGGGTGGTGTGTGAGAACGAGGGGGATCCTCTTGGGGCGGTTGTGGCGGTGGCGGGGTATGAAAGACGTGTTGCGGGAAATACGGGAGACGCGGTCGAGGGCGTTCTCGATCACTGTGGGGGGAAAGTTGCGGTCCTTGAAGGATTTGGACATCTGGGATGTGCGGGAGTGGCATGTTGGTTGGCTACTCACTAATCACAGGAGAGGTCCCAGAGGACTAAGGAGGATACAAAGATTTCAGACAAGGCCCCAGCAATTTCTGGGAGAGATCTCATCAGGTCTTGGCAACTTGTCCATCTTGATGTTTTTCAAAACAGCCAACACCTTTTTTTTTTAGAAAAGGAAAAGATATCGACACGCTCTAAAATAATCAACACACCTCTCCTGAGATTCACCATCCACCATGTCCTTCTCTCTTGTGAATAATGATGCAAAATATTGTTTAAGGACCTTACCCACTTCCTCTGGCTCCATGCATAAAGTCCCTCCTTTGTCCTTCAGTGGACCTATGCTTTTGTAACTACCCTGTTGGTCTTTATATGTATGAAACACCTTGGGATCTTCATTAATCCTGTTTGCCAAAGACCCTTTTCGCTCTCCTAATTCCTCGTTTGAGTCACTCCCCGCCATTCCCTGGCAGCACGGTGGCTCAGCGGTTAGCACTGCAGCCTCACAGCACCAGGGACCTGGGTTCGATTCCAGCCTCGGGCGACTGTCTGTGTGGAGTCTGCACATTCTCCCCGTGTCTGCGTGGGTGTCCTCCCACAGTCTAAAGATGTGCAGGTTAGGTGGATTGGCCAGGCATTATTGCCCCATAGTGTTCAGGGACTTGTAGACTAAAGATGGTCAGATGTGGGAAATGCAGAAGAACGGGTCTGGGTGAGATGCTGTTCAGTGGGTCAGCGTGGACTTGTTGGTTCGAATAGCCTGTTTCCACACTGTAGGGCTTCTATGATTCTGTAATGGGTACAACACTATAGTTACCTAAAACTCATCCAAGCTGGAATTTCCTAACCGGGCATACTCGGTGCATGAAAACAAATGTACCTCAGACCACCAGTACCCCGATGGTCTTCCTGTCTGTTCTTCCTCTCAGCCTTACTGGCCTTGGTCTGACTCTGTTTGGTCAGAATCAATCGGGTTTCTATGATATGAGGTGGTAAATCTAGAAAAAATACTGAGAACAAGTGCCTTGCTCTTTTGTGTTACTAAATTTATTCTTTCAAAGGATGCAGGCCTCAATAGCAAGACCAGCCTTTATTACCCTTGAGAAGGTGACGGTGAGCAGCGGTTCGCGAAGGCAGTAGTCCGTGTGCTGTCGGTGGACCCATAATGCCCTTAGGGAGGGAATTCCAGGATTTTGACGAGTGACAGTGAAGGAGCGGCGATATATTTCCACATCAGGATGGGTGGGAGGCTTGGAGAATGATATTTATTGAAAGACATAAAATCATATAGCATGGAAACAGCCTGACCCGTCCATCCCAAACAGGTTACTTAAACTGCACCGATGCCACATGCGGCCCATATCCCTCTAAACCCTTCCTGTCCATGTCCCTTTCCAAAATGTCTTTTACATGTTGTAAATCGTACTGGCCTCCACCACTTCCAGACATGTACCACCTCTTCGTATAAAATTTGCCTTTCAGGTCCCTTTTAAATCAACCCCCCCACCCCAACTTAAACCTGTGCCCTCTACTCTTGTAATCTCTATCCTGGGGAAAAGGCCTGTCCACGCCCCTCACGATTTTGTAAACCTATATTTCGGGGTCACATCTTGGCCTTTGACACTCCAGGGAGAACAGCCCAGCCTATCCAGCCTCTTCTCGCAGGCGTTGGTGACCGAGTCATGAAAATCATCTACAATAAAGAGCGGGGAAGGCCGCAGTTTACAGTCTCACCCGAAGACAGTACCTCTGGCAAGGCAGCGATCCCTCCTCCCTACACTGCCAACTGCAGCCCAGACCGCTGTGCTGAAGACATGGAGCAAGGGACTCAAACCCAAAACCTTGTGGGGCTAAGAAATCATACATCACAGACATTCAAACCTCTCAATTGAATGGACCTTTTTTTTTAGAAACAATGGCAAAGTAGGTTACCAACAGGAATTGAAACAAAAAGAAATAGCATTTAAACTGCCCTTTTCTGTTAAAAGCCAATCATGGGATTGGGCCTTTACATATAGTGACACTTGTGGTGCTGAGTGACCACCTGAATATTTCCACACAGCTCACGCACAAGTTGCTCCTTTTTTTGTTTTAAGTGTGCCAGAGTGTGCATGCAAACAAAACATAAAGAGCCAAGAATTTAAACAAATCACTCAAAGTCATACGGCCCAGAAATGGGCCCTTCAATCCAACACGTCCAAGCCAACCAACCACAATCCCAAACTAAACTAGTCCCATTTACCTGTGTTTGGACTATTTACCTCTTTAAATGCTTCCTATCCATGTACCTGTCCAAATGTCCTTTAAATGCTGTAACTGTACCTACATCTACCACTTCCTCTGGCAGTTCATTCTACACACGAACCACACTGTGAAAAATTTCCCCTTCTAGTCCTTTTTAAATTTTTCTCCTCTCATCCTAAAAAAACACTCTAGTTCTGAACTCACACACCCTAGCGATAAGAACTTTGCCATTCACCTTATCCATACCCTTATGATTTTATAAACCTTAATAAAGGTCGCCCCTCAAATTCCTACACTCCAGGGAAAAATGTCCCAGCCTATCCCGCCTCTCCTTATAACTCAAACCCCCTATTCCCAACAACATCCTGGTAAATCATTTCTGTACCCTCTCCAGCTTAATAATATCCTTCCTGTAGCAGGGAGACCAGAGCTGGACACAATGCTCTAAAAGTAGCCTCACCAAAATGTTGCACAATGTCAACATGACATACCAACTCCTATACTCAATGCTGTGAGAAATGAAGGTGAGCATGCAAAACACATTCCTCACACCCTTGTGTCTGTGACACAACTTTCAAACAAAAAACTATGTTCTTGAACCCCTCAATCTCTCTGTTCAGCCAGTCCCCAGGGCCCTCCCATTTACTGAAGTCCTGCCCTTGTTCATCTTACCAAAATGCAACACCAAGTTACAGTGTATATCGCTGTACATATTTTGTCACTTGAGCTGTATAGAACAGAAGTATTGCTAAATAAAGACAGAGTGTATGAAAATAAAAACAGTGTTTAAAATTGTAAGGTGTAATTTAACACATGAATTTCATTTTTTGTGTAGCGAATTCTTGTGATGAGAAACATACCATCTGACAAACATTCAATGACAACTTTCCGAATGAAAGCGAAAAGAAAATATTTGCAGATCAAAGGAGGAAAGAGTGGAACTAACCTTATGGCAAGTGGGACTATTGTAGTTTGGGAAACTTGGTTGGCATGGATGAGTTGGACCGAAGGGTCTGCTTCTGTGCAGTGTGACTGTCTCCTTCAAATTTGCTCAATTATATCAACAGAAATTCTCAACCCATTTAAACCATGAGGGAACATACCATTCTACAACTGCTTCAAATGTGAATGAACATTCCTGTTAAACGAATAATGTATGAAACAGAAAGGCAGACGAGATTTCAGGGGAGGTGCTTAAAATCAGCTCAGCAGCCCCCTCTGACAGCAGCAAAAATCAAGGGGGGGGGGTGCTTGGTAAAGGCCACGAGTCTGGAAACACTTCGGTTGTGTTAATGACAATAGTCTATAAGATCAGAGAACGAGGTGTAGAGCTGGAAGAACACAGCAAGCCAGGCAGCGCCAGAGGAGCAGGAAAGGTGATGTTCTGGGCCTAGACCCTTCTTCAGAAATGTGAAATTTGATTTTCTGAAGGGTCCCGACCTGAAACGTCAGCTTTCCTGCTCCACTGATGCTGCCTGGCCTGCTGTGTTCCTCCAGCCCCACACTTATCTCCAACTCCAGCAGCTACAGTTCTCACCATCTCAGTGGTCGATAAGTTCACATACCATTAGCCAGTCTGCCATGGAGAACAAATTCTCACAATCTACTCTGTCGATGCTGGTCGGAATTTTGTAAACCTCGGTCAGATACCCCTCAGCCTCTTCTGCTCCAAGGAAGTTGCTCCTCATAGCGGAGGCATTTCATCCCAGCCAACATCCTGGTGAAAACGACAAAGGCTGGAGTTCACAGGGGGTCAGACAGCAGCCATGAAGAGAGAGTTAACTCTTAAGTCATCACTTCAGCTCTGATTAATCCAGACTTGAATCGTTAGCTTGCTGTCTCTCCATAGCTACTGTCTGGCCCCCGATCTCCAGCATTTGTTATGGCCTGGTTCTATGCTGAATGACTCTCCGATTCCACAGGAGCAGAAGTAGACTATTCGGCCCATCAAGTCTACTCTGTCATCATTTGATCATGGATGATACATTTCTCACCACCATTCTCCTGCCCTCTCCCTGTAACCGTCAACCCCCTTATGAATCGAGAGCCAATCTCGGTCCTGAATACACTCAGGGAACTGGCCTCTGGAACCC